>NC_138778.1:155016651-155616651 GCF_965119305.1 Pelophylax lessonae | reverse complement strand
TGTGGCACAGTGAAGAGTTTAAGCATGGTGTTCATTGTGCAGGGGTGTTGCTAGGATTGTAAGGGACCTGGGGCACCTTTGGGCACAACAAGTAGAAGAATAATGCGGTTCACGTAGCATGCCATGGTAAACAGTGGGTGTGGCCAATTATGTTAACGGTGGGAGGGACTTAAAGGGGTGGTTAAACAAAACAGAACATGCAGCATGAACATGTGAGTCCCACAGACATACAGTATCTCACAAAAGTGAGTACACCCCTCACATTTTCGTAAATATTTTATTATATCTTTTCATGTGACAACACTGAAGAAATGACACTTTGCTACAATATAAAGTAGTGAGTGTACAGCTTGTATAACAGTGTAAATTTGCAGTCCCCTGAAAATAACTCAACACACAGCCTCTAATGTCTAAACTGCTGGCAACAAAAGTGAGTATACCTCTAAGTGAACATGTCCAATTGGGCCCAAAGTGTCAATATTTTGTGTGGCCACCATTATTTTCCAGTACTGCCTTAACCCTCTTGGGCATGGAGTTCACCAGAGCTTCACATGTTGCCACTGGAGTCCTTCCACTCCTCCATGACAACATCGCAGAGCTGGTGGATTTTAGAGACCTTGCGCTCCTCCACCTTCCGCTTGAGAATGCCCCTCAGATGCTTAATAGGGTTTAGGTCTGGAGACATGCTTGGCCAGTCCATCACCTTTACCCTCAGCTTCTTTAGAAAGGCAGTGGTCGTCTTGGAGGTGTGTTTGAGGTCAATATCATGTTGGAATACTGCCCTGTGGCCCAGTCCCAGAAGGGAGGGGGATCATGCTCTGCTTCAGTATGTCACAGTACATGTTGGCATTCATGGTTCCCTCAATGAACTGTAGCTCCCCAGTGTCAGCAGCACTCATGCAGCCCCAGACCATGACACTCCCACCACCATGCTTGACTGTAGGCACTTGTCTTTGTATTCCTTACCTGGTTGCCGCCACACACGCTTGACACCATCTGAACCAAATAAGTTTATCTTGGTCTCATCAGACTACAGGACATGGTTCCAGTAATCCATATCCTTAGTCTGATTGTCCTCAGCAAACCGTTTGCGGGCTTTCTTGTGCATCATCTTTAGAAGAGGCTTCCTTCTGGGATGACAACCATGCAGGCCAATTTGATGCAGTGCACAGCATATGGTCTGAGCACTGACAGGCTGACCCCCCCCCCCCCCCACCCCTTCAACTTTTTTAGCAATGCTGGCAGCACGTATACGTCTATTTCCCAAAGACAATCTCTGGATATGACACTGAGCATGTGCATTCAACTTCTTTGGTCGACCAAGGCAAGGCCTGTTCTCAGTGGAACCTGCCCTGTTAAGCTGCTGTATGGTCTTGGCCACTGTGCTGCAGCTCAGTTTCAGGGTCTTGGCAATCTTCTTATAGCCTAGGCCATCCGTCATTAAATGGTGGCCCGCGGTCCAAGAACAGACCGTGCGAGGCTTCCGCCTGGACCGTCAGGCCACCACTATAAGCAGTCATTGGTTTCCTGGGACAGCGGGTGTCCTAGCAACCAATGAAGTCCTGTGTGTGCGCCCCACCCCCCTGCTTCCTTCTACGGCTCCCGGCTCACTCCCAGCCGGGCCACGAGTTGGGGCGTGATGTCACGTGCACGCCCCGCCCCCCTACTCCCAACTGCGGCTCCCGACTCTCACTCTCAGCCGGGCCACGAGTTAGGGCATGACATCACGTGCGCGCCCCACTCCCCTGCTGTTTGCCTCTTGCATTTTCTGCCCCCAAAGGTATGTGGGGTACATTTTTAAGGGGGTTTCTTATTTTATAATGGGCAGACTGATGGGCATATTTTGTTAAGGGTCACGCTGATGGGCAAATTTTATGATAAGGGACACGCTGATGGGCACATTTTATGTTAAGGGGCACTCTAATGAGCATAGTTTATGTAAAGTGCATCGCTGATGGAAACATTTTGTTTTGCCTATCAACGTTACCCTTAACATAAAAATTGCCCATCAGAGTGCCCCCTAACATAAAATGTGCCCATCAGAGTGCCCCCTAACATAAAATGTGTCCATCAGCGTGCTCCTTATTTTATGTTAAGGGTCACGCTGATGGGCAAATTTTATGCTAAGGGTCACGCTGATGGGCATAATTAATGCTAAGGGTCATGCTGATGCGCATATTTTATGCTAAGGGTCACGCTGATGGGCACATTTTACGCTAAGAGTTACTCTGATGGGCATATTTTTTGTTAAGGGTCACGCTAATGGGCAAATTTTACATTAAAGGGCACTCTAATGGGCATATTTTATGTTAGGGGCAATCTAATGGGCATATTTTATGTTAAGGGGCACGCTAATGGGCATATTTTATTTTAAGAGTAATGCTGATGGACACGTTTTGTTTTGCCCATCAGCAGCATTCTCCTTAACATAAAAAGTGCCCATCAGAGTGCCCCTTAACATAAAATGTGCCCATCAGCGTGAACCTTAACATAAAATGTGCCCATCAGAGTGCCCCCTAACATAAAATGTGCCCATCAGCATGACCCTTAACATAAAATAAGGGGAACGCTGATGGGCATATTATATGTTAAGGGGCACTCTACTGGGCATATTTTATGTTAATAGCAACGCTGATGGACACGTTTTGTTTTGCCCATCAGCAGTGTGCCCCTTAACATATAATGTGCCCATCAGAGTTCCCCCTAACATAAAATGTGCCCATTAGCGTGCCCCTTATTTTATGTTAAGGGTCACGCTGATGGGCATATTCTATGTTAAGGGTCACGCTGATGGGCACATTTTATGTTAAGGGGCACTCTAATGGGAATATTTTATGTTAAGAGCAACGCTGATGGACACATTTTGTTTTGCCCATCTTTCTGAGTCATAGCACAGACTTGAGATTCGGACCTCGCCCCAAAGAAAATTTTAGCGAATGGACCTCCTTATATGAACGGGCATCACTAAATGGCGGCCCACGGTGCGCGTCCGGCCCAAGCTACTGTTCTATCTGGAGCGCTGCGACCGCGTCATTTAGCTAATGCTTTTGTTTCCCACCCTCCACCGCTGTCGTTACAGAGCAGAGGGGGACGGTGGGAGGAGGGACAATTCTGAACCGGGGCAGGACCAGCACTGCCTGGAGAGAGCCAGCTGCCTGAATTAACTTTTCACATTAACCAGGAGATGATTGACTGCTAGGAGGCGGTCCTAGCAACCAATCACCAGCTTGCTAATATGAAAGGTTAACCCGGCAGCTCCCGCACCCCATCCAGTGCTGTTGGGCCTCTGTCAGGATTGTTCCACCTTTTCCCCTCCTCTGTGTGTAAGGTATTAGAGTAAAGGGAAGAAATTACATGGCTGTGAACTTGTGAAGGATGGGGAGCAGGGTCATGTAAAGGAGGCAGTGCTGTGTGGGAGGAGGTGGGGTCATTTAAAGGGGGGATGTGAAGGGGGCAGTGCTGTGGGGGGAATGTAAAGGGGGCAGGGGGGATGTTAAAGGGGCATTGCTGTGGGGGGAATGTAAAGGGGGCAGGGGGGATGTTAAAGGGGCAGTGCTGTGGGGGAAATGTAAAGGGGGCGGGGGGATGTGAAGAGGGCAGTGCTGTGGGGGGAATGTAAAGGGGGCAGGGGGGATGTGAAGAGGGCAGTGCTGTGGGGGGAATGTAAAGGGGGCAGGGGGGATGTTAAAGGGGCATTGCTGTGGGGGGAATGTAAAGGGGGCAGGGGGGATGTTAAAGGGGCAGTGCTGTGGGGGGAATGTAAAGGGGGCAGGGGGGATGTGAAGAGGGCAGTGCTGTGGGGGGAATGTAAAGGGGGCAGGGGGGATGTTAAAGGGGCATTGCTGTGGGGGGAATGTAAAGGGGACAGGGGGGATGTTAAAGGGGCAGTGCTGTGGGGGGAATGTAAAGGGGGCAGGGGGGGATGTTAAAGGGGCATTGCTGTGGGGGGAATGTAAAGGGGACAGGGGGGGATGTTAAAGGGGCAGTGCTGTGGGGGGAATGTAAAGGGGGCGGGGGGGATGTGAAGAGGGCAGTGCTGTTGGGCAAATGTGAAGGGGCAGTGCTGTGTGGGGATATGAAGAGGGTTTTCCTTTGGGGGGGAAGTGAAGGGGGCAGTGCTGTGGGGGCGGGGAGGTGAAGGGGGCAGTGCTGAGGGGGGATATGAAGAGGGTTTTAACTGAGTATCACTAACGAGTCACATAACACCAGGGAGGGAAAATGGCTAATTGGGCCCAATTTGGACATTTTCACCTAGGGGGTGTACTCACTTTTGTTGCCAGCGGTTTAGACATGAATGGCTGTGTGTTGAGTTATTATAAGGGGACAGCAAATTTACACTGTTATACAAGCTGTACACTCACTACTTTACATTGTAGCAAAGTGTCATTTCTTCAGATTTTTTTCATCACATGAAAAGATATAATAACAGTTTTTAAAAAAATGTGAGGGGTGTACTTACTTTCGTGAGATACTGTATAAAACTCATCACAATTATTTAAAATAAAAATGATAATTATTTAAAAAAATAAAACTCTTCCATTGTGTCTGATTTTGTGTACATTGAAAATAAATAGAGAGCTAACACTTAATCTGAGCCGACCATAAAGGATTCCTTCACCTTTTAGCTAAGAATAATAAATGGCAATTTTTAGCAGTTAAAAAAATGTACATTTACTTTTTTGTTTTGTTTTAGGAGCCTGTAAAGCATTGCACCTGAGATTAGCAGATCCCTGGTACCATGCAGGTCTCCTTCACACTGACAGTTTAAAAAAAAAAAAAAAAAAATCAGTTGGCAGCTAACAGGTGAAGAGAGAGAGTTGGGGGGGGGGGTGAAAGCTCCAAGATTTACAGTTTGTTTCTCTTGATTAAAAAATCTGCAGATTTGGTCCATATGGGGGGAGGGGGGTGACCTGTCATCAATATCCATGGCAATCCCTATACAAGTGTACATATGGGGGAGGGGGGGTGACCTGTCATCAATATCCATGGCAATCCCTATACAGGTGTACATATGGGGGGAGGGGGTGACCTGTCATCAATATCCATGGCAATCCCTATACAGGTGTACATATGGGGGAGGGGGGTGACCTGTCATCAATAGGAAAGAAGGATCCAATAAAAGGGTGTCAGTTATCTTGTATCTATTAATATCCACAATACTTACCAATCCCAGTGTCTGTATTTCGGTGAGGTCTATTGGCTTTACGGCCGGAACCAATAGATCTAACAACAGCTCTGAAGCAGCCGCGCACAAAAGCCCGAGCCTTCTTCATTTTGGTGGGCCTCTTGGTTGGAGTATCTGCAGGCTGGTCACTGATAGCTCCTTCCATAGCTGCTCTTCCTATGGTGGGTTTCTCTTTGGTGTTTTTCAGAGAAACAATCTGTTTACATTTAAATTGGTTCATTATTAAGAATAATTAAACGCGCTTTAAACGTACAACAATGAAATCACAATGAAATTGAATTCAAATGAAATCAAATCCAATGAAATCGCAAGAAATATCTCAGCTGAATCAGCAGAGATATAGACAGGTCTTCACTGGTCAGCAAACACTTGTCTACAGAACATTCTCTCCTGCAGCAGCTCCTTATATAGGCTGAGCTCTGAGGTCTGGTCATGTGACCTCATGATGACTCAGCAAAAAAAATAACTGACGATTTTTCTTAAAGGAGCCTCGTCCTTGTTTGTGAGCTGTGTGAATTCAGCCTGTAGGCTCAGTATACAGATCTAATAGGGATACGGCTCCTGTAATAACATGTTTTTCTGGAAGTGACAGTTATTTTGATTGAGATTTAACCCTTACAGTCCCATGGCTGAAATAAAGGTCTGTATTCCTACAACACAGTGAATAGAGCCTTATAAATCCTCCCTAGAATCAAAATCAAAATCAAATATTCTCATTTCTTTCCCGCTTCTCTTTTATTTGATCATTCTTACAAACCGATTATTTTCCATTTTAACCCTTTACATGCCAATCCATTTTTTTCCCCTTTCAGCTTTTAACCCTTTCACTGCCAAACTATATATTTCATTTATTTTTAAACCTTTAACTGTAAAACCAATGCCTTCCCCCTTTTTCGTTTATTAACCCTTTCACTGCCAAATCTTTTTTTTTTTTTTCATTTCTTGCCCATATGTTAAAATATAAATAAAGGAAAATGTTTTTATTTTTAGTTTTGCATGGAGTGGAGAGGGATTAGAACACCTGTTAGGTTTTTATCGCTGTGTGTGCCCCCTTTAGGGATTTTCACCCTACTTGTGTTTCATGTTTACCGTTATCACCCAAAGTGAAAGAAAATTCCAATATTTGGGTTGTCACTAGAAGCAGAATTAGCTGGGAAATCTTCCAATGGGGACACTAGTTCTGGTGACACCCTGGGATTATGTCATTTTGGGGGATTTCTCTAACTTCTGTTTTTGGCTATGGGACAGGAAGTGAAGGGAAATCTCCCCAATGGGGACACAGATGGCAAAGTAACCCTGACAGAGGTTATATCCCTCCCTTACACTATTCTAAATGGGAAAAAAATTGTCTTTAGTTCTATTTCAACTTTTAACTTGTATGTGGGGGATGATGGGGAGTCTGAAAGAGGGGGCTTACACATGGGGCTCAGTGGGGGTGTAGTGTCTGCAGACACGAGCATCTGCTACTTTCAGAGAGGGGGAGGGGTGAGTGCTCAGATAGTCATTTTAAGGGTCATTTTAACCCCTTCACTGTTTATGTATTTTCATTTTTGCACGTGTGCTAACTGCTCATTTCTGCCTTCAAAGTATTCCATAGTTTGTGAAATGATGAAGGCCCCAGTCACACCTCTGACATACACCTGTATGGGAAACACCCATTTTTTCAAGCGTTTTTTTTTTTTTATTTTACCCAACAAGCATAGAGCAGTCTACTGATTTCAAAGTGGCTGCCCTATGTGCGACAAACATGGCAAAGTAGCGAATGGCATGTTCCGGGTCACTTTTTTTATTGTTCTCGATGTATTGTTCTCAGCGATACCTCACATGTGTGGTTCGAATTCTCTTCTGCGCATGAGTACTGAGGGATCCGGGCACTAAAGGATTTTTTTTCCTTATCCATTTTATTCTTTATTTTACACTGTCCCTTTCATTTTTGTCACTTTTATTCCTATTACAAGGAATGTAGATATCGCTTATAGCTTATAGAATACAAGGATAAGGATGACAGGTCCTCTTTTTGGGAGCTCTAGGGTCAAAAAGACCCCAAATCTCTTCTTTACCTTTAACCACTTCCCCCAAATGTACGTACCCATACGTCCTCGGGTTTATACTGGGATGGTGGGTGCACCTACAGGCATCATCTCTGTATCATTGTTTTCAGCCAGCAAATTCTCTACAAGGTAGAAGTGATCTGAGGGGCCAATTAGCCACTTGAACCTCGATCACTTCTAGGGGTGGCGGAAGGGGGTCCCACTCCTCTCCCCCGCCCCCGTCTCTCCAGTCCCATCGCGGAGGCTGGGAGCGATAAGGCCGGCGGCGATGGCTGTCCTGTACAGAGAGAGAGAAACTGACGTCATTCCCCTCTCTCTGTAACCCTGGAAACCGGGAGCCACGAGTATTCATCACTTCCTGGTTCCGCCCCCTTTATTTACCTGTCCACCAATGGCCGGAGAAGCAGCTGATCGGACCGATCTCAGTCTGATTGGCTGCATTGGGGGCCAGAGGAGAGATTTGGGGTCTAATAGATCCCAAATCTCTCCATAAAGAGGACCTGTCACAGCCCATGCTGTCACAGGAGATGTTGTTCATCCCTTGTGATAGCAATGAAGTTATTACAAAAAATAAATAAATAAATAAATTAAAAAAGTGTAAAAAATATATATATTTTTTTAAAATAAAATAAATAATAAAAAAATGAATAAAGCGCCCCCGTCCCACCGTGCTTACACAAAAATGCGAAGTCATACGTTACTCCCGCACACATATGTAAATGGTGATCGCACCACACATGTGGGGTATTGTCGCGAACGTCAGAGTGACAGCAATTCTAGCACCAAATCTCCTGTGCAACTCTAAACTGGTAACCTGTAAAGGAATTTAAAGTGTTGCCTATGGAGAATTTTAAGGTCAGTTGTTTGCTGCCATTCAACGGGCAGGCACAATTTTAAAGTGTGACATGTTAGGTATCTTTTTACTCGGCGTAACATTATCTTTCACAGTATGTAAATAATTGGGCTAACTTTACTGTTTTTTTTCCAAAAAAATTGCGTTTGACATACCGTGTGACATAAAAAATTGCAACACACACCATTTTATTCTATAGGGTCTCTAGTAAAAAAAAAAAATATAATGTTTTGGGGTTCTAAGTATTTTAAGTAGATTTTTACATGTAGGGGTGAAGTGTCAGAATAGGCTTGGGAAGGAGGTGGTTAAAAGCAAATGATAACAAAAAAATGTTTTTTTTTTCGCTTTAAAAAAAAAAAAAATGTATTTCCAGCCTGGACTGGAAGTCACGTCATGATGTCTCTCTGGTCCTCCAAGGTTGTAGAGTGGATGAAAGAGTACTGACTCTTTGATGGGTTATGGGAGCTGCTGGCCGCACCGTCAGATCATTTCTCAGGTGAAGTGGCGGAAACCGTAAGCCCGAGAAACACCGGCGAGTGTTTCATGTGCCGCTTGGAGCGGTTTCATGAGAAAGCCAGGTACTGGGGTTATGGATGATATTTTCAGCTATAATCCCGGTAAACCACTTGCAGATCACAACGGATATATACGGTTGGCAAGTTGTTAAAATAGATCTCATATAAGCTTTAAAACGCTAATGTCATGTTATGCAACTTTTATTAACCCCTTACTTACTGGGCACCTAAACCCCCTTCCTACCCAGGCCAATTTTCAGCTTTGAGGGCTGTCACTCTTTGAATGACAATTGCACGGTCATGCTACACTGTACCCATATGACATTGTTTTTTTGTTTTTTTTCACAAAAATACAGCTTTCTTTTGGTGGCATTTAATCACTACTGGGGTTTTTATTTTCTGCTTAACAAACAAAAAAAAGACCAAAAAAAAAAAAACCAGTTTGTATAGTTTTCATAAAATTTTGCAAACAGGCAATTTTTCTCCTTCACTGATGTGTGCTAATGACGCCGCATTGATAGGCTGCACTGATGGGAACTGATAAGGTGGCACTGGCGGGCACTGATCAAGAGGCACTGATGTGGCTGCACTTATCGGCGGCACAGATGGGCACTGATGATCACTGATAGGTGGCACTGATGGACACTGGTAGGTGGCACTGATAGGCAGAGCTGAAGGGAACCGATAGGTGGCACTGATGGGCACTGATGATCACCTATAGGTGGCACTGATGGACACTGATGGGCACTGGTAGGTGGCACTTTTAGGCAGCACTGATATGTGGCACTAATGAGTCTGCACTGAAAGGTGGCACTGATAGGCAGAACTGAAGGGAATTGATAGGTGGCACTGATGGGCACTGATGATCACTGATAAGTGGCACTGATAGGCACTGGTAGGTGGCACGTAGTGTAGGGTGACCAGACGTCCCCGGTTTCCAGGGACAGTCCCCAGATTGAGGACACTGTCCCCGGTCCAAGTCTGTCCCTGGTTTTGTCCCCGGATTCAGGGCCAGATTAATGTAGACAGGGCATTCCATGCTGGCTGAGAAACAGCCTGGTGGTATAGATGCAGACGCCCCACTGCCGCTCCTGCTGCTGTTCAGTGGAAGAGAAGCAGAGCCAAAAATTGACTGTGTGGAGGGCTGAGAATGGGAGATGAGTAGATGGGGGGGGAGTACTGTTTGTACACAGGTGATGGCAGTGGGCTGATACAGCTGCATGGAGAGATGGAGAGTTTAGCTATTGTGGGGGAAGGGCTAACAGGTGGCTGCAGAGATAATCTGTGAGAGAAGGGTGCAGCTGTGGATGTGGAGGTAGAAGTGTCCTCTGTGCATAGCAAGCCTATGAACCCTGCACTCTATGCCTAACACCCTCTTGTATATTATGTAGTCCTGTGCCCAGCACTCTGTGTATTATGTAGTCCTGTGCCCAGCGCTCTGTGTATTATGTAGTCCTGTGCCCAGCGCTCTGTGTATTATGTAGTCCTGTGCCCAGCGCTCTGTGTATTATGTAGCCTGAGTTTTCTGATGTATACAGTATATTTTCTGCACTATGCACCATACTAATATGATAGTAAGTGATTACAGGGCATACAAAGGGTACAACAACTGTTGTCAGGTCCACCGAGGTGACCAGTCATGGCTTCATCCTACTTATCTACCTGGATATATGAATAGGCAGCAACATTTTTCAATGTGGGGGAATTTATAAAAAAAAAAAAAAGACACCAGCCTTCTTTAACAAAAGCATTTTTTCTGCACATGTGCATGAGACCCTATGGCATAAGGCCCCATTCATGTTTGGGATTAGGGATGTTAGTGATTAGATGCGGAAGATCAGGCGGGACTTCCTGGCTAGATGCAGGCAGAAGCCCCATTGAAATCAATGGGAGGCTAAGTGTGCTAACAAGATCACTTCCTCTTGTCTATAGTGACCAATCAGCTTCCAGGCTTTCTTTCATCCTTTTCTGACTTGGCTCGGTTCATACTGCCGCCACTTGGGATCTAACTTGTGAGACTTTAAGTCGCGTGACATGTGAAATCCCATTTTAGTCAATGAGAGTTGTCTTAATTAGCACTTCTGAAGTCACTCTGACTTTTAGAGAAGGTTCCTGTACTACTTCAAGGCGACTTCTATCCGACTTGTGGCCATAGACTTTAATGGAAGTCACCTCTAAGTCGGATCCTCATGTTAACTGATGTGATTTGGCTCTGACATACATGAAGATTACCCAGGTATTCCGTGAAGTGGCACTATAAGTCATGCGACTTTCAGGTCACGGCAGTGTAAACCAAGCCTTATATCTGCTATTTAGAGTGGGACTCTGCTCACCTCGACTCCAATTATGTGATGTCCATGAGCACGCTCGTCAGCTGCTCACATCCTTTACCTGTCTTCTTCTGGGTTCAGATCTTCTGCTGTTTTGACTGGTTGAGCGGGGATGACATCATTCCCAGGTGTGCGCTGGTTCAGCATGGGCACCACCTGTGGATCATCCACACTCTGCACCAAAGCCTTTGCAGCCAGTTATGACAACCCACCCATCACCAGGGAACCCGAGACCAAGGATACAGTTGTCTCCACCTCTACACCGACCAATGACGTTGGCCAAGTTTATTTTGGTTCCACAACTATGTGCTACACACGGGTCAACTTAACTCACACAAGAATCAAGGAGCCTTCCCACCACTCAACCACTATAGCACAGGAGAGTCCAAGGGCTCAGCAATGTCAGTGATCTCTAATAAAAGGATAGACTACATTCTCAGTGCTGTCAGCAGTCTCTAGTGAATGGATAGGCTGTATTCTCAGTGATATCACCGGTCTCTAGTGAATGGATAGGCTGTATTCTCAGTGATATCACCGGTCTCTAGTGAATGGATAGGCTGTATTCTCAGTGATATCACCGGTCTCTAGTGAATGGATAGGCTGTATTCTCAGTGATATCACCGGTCTCTAGTGAATGGATAGGCTGTATTCTCAGTGCTGTCAGCAGTCTCTAGTGAATGGATAGGCTGTATTCTCAGTGATGTCACTGGTCTCTAGTGAATGGATAGGATATATTCTCAGTGATGTCACTGGTCTCTAGTGAATGGATAGGCTGTATTCTCAGTGATATCACCGGTCTCTAGTGAATGGATAGGCTGTATTCTCAGTGATATCACCGGTCTCTAGTGAATGGATAGGCTGTATTCTCAGTGATATCACCGGTCTCTAGTGAATGGATAGGCTGTATTCTCAGTGCTGTCAGCAGTCTCTAGTGAATGGATAGGCTGTATTCTCAGTGATGTCACTGGTCTCTAGTGAATGGATAGGATATATTCTCAGTGATGTCACTGGTCTCTAGTGAATGGATAGGCTGTATTCTCAGTGATGTCACTGGTCTCTAGTGAATGGATAGGATATATTCTCAGTGATGTCACTGGTCTCTAGTGAATGGATAGGCTGTATTCTCAGTGATGCACTGGTCTCTAGTGAATGGATAGGCTCTATTCTCAGTGATGTCACTGGTCTCTAGTGAATGGATAGGCTGTATTCTCAGTGATGTCACTGGTCTCTAGTGAATGGATAGGCTGTATTCTCAGTGATGTCACCGGTCTCTAGTGAATTTATGAGCTGTATTCTCAGTGATGTCACTGGTCTCTAGTGAATGGATAGGATATATTCTCAGTGATGTCACTGGTCTCTAGTGAATGGATAGGCTGTATTCTCAGTGATGTCACTGGTCTCTAGTGAATGAATAGGCTCTATTCTCAGTGATGTCACTGGTCTTTCTGAAATTCTGATATTTCTGTGCGTTACATGGCGTTTACCGCAGTATAGTTCTGTGCATTAGTGCACGTTTAACGCAGTATATTATTGTGCGTTATGTGCTGTTTAATGCAGTATATTTCAGTGCATTACGTGCTGTTTGGCGCAGTATATTTTTGTACGTTACATGCCGTTTAACGCAGTAAATTTCTGTGCGTTACATGCCATTTAAACGCAGTATATTTCAGTGCGTTACGTGCCGTTTAAACGCAGTATATTTCAGTGCCTTACGTGTCGCTTAGCACAGTATGTTCTGTGCGTTACATGCCATTTAACACAGTATATTTCTGTGCGTTACATGCTGTTTAATGCAGTATATTTCAATGTGTTATCGCATGTTTACAGCAGTATATTTCTGTGCGTAGTGCACGTTTAACGTAGTATATCTCTGTGCGTTACATGCTGTGTAATGTAGTATATTTCTGTGCGTTACTGCGCATTTACCGCAGTATATTTCTGTGAGTTACTTCTATCCAACGTCTGCGGGAGAGACACCAGAATTTATCCAAAAAATCTCTCAAGCCGTTGCCTTCAAAATAAAGAAAGCTTGCAGGAAAAATGTCATAATTTTTTTGGCTTTATAAATGCAATTATTTCTGCAGCAGCTTCTATACACATTACAGATGCGCCACTTTACAGGTAGACTAAGAGGACCCCCCAGGCATTATATTTAAAGGAATTTTTCATTTTTGTTGTTATTTCTCATTTTGATGCATTCACTTTAGGCATCAATAAAACACTGCTCATTTAAAAATGACGTTTTTTACAAACTTTTTTTTCATTGATAGATGTCCCCAAGGGCAGTACCCGGACCCCCATAACAATTGTATGCCCAATTACTTGCATATAAACCTTCAAAATGGGCACTTTTGATTTTTCCAGTTCTGGTCCCATAGACATCACAGGGGTTTGTTACTCGGTTCCAAACTTTCGCGATGTTCGAAAGTTCTGGTGCAAACCGAACAGGGGGTTGTTCGGCCCATCCCTACTATAGACATGTGAAACCTCAGATAGAAGTTACCATCCTTTGCCCTGAGATGTGACTTTAGAGCCCTCAAACTCAAATAAACCTAGCAAGGCATGGCAGCTTCTATCGGAGGCTTCTCTCACAGGTCTAAAACTTTGTGGTAGTTTCACTTAATGCCTTGACAGTCATGATGAAGGCCAGCTGGGGCTTAGTCACTTCCTGGCTTCAGTCATGTTATAGTACTCTGAAAAGACAATAGGTCATTGTAAATGCTACAGCTCACTGATCTGTTTAAAGGAAGATTTCAGGTTATAAAACATTGCTTTAAAATTGTCTCTCTCTAGCTGAAAATCTGAAATGCAGCAGTACTCATGTATTATAGCTGTGCGTGTAATCTGAGCTCCAGCTATTTAGTTACATAAACAGGCTACAATACACATTCAATTTAAAGTGGACCTTTCACAAAAACATTAAGTTCCCCTAATTTAGTGAGGGGCACCTTCCCCTTGCTGAACACTTCACGCAGTGCTGCATACAGTAGGAGGCAGTGCTGCATACAGTAAGGTGCAGTGCTGCATACAGTAGGAGGCAATATTGCATACAGTAGGGGGCAGTGCTGCAAACAGTAAGGCGCAGTGCTGCATACAGTAAGAGGCAGTGCTGCATACAGTAAGAGGCAATGCTGCATACAGTAAGGTGCAGTAGGGGATATGGTATACCTGCGCTATGGAGTTATACCAACAATTCATCACCCCTATTTAGTAAGGTGCAGTGCTGCATACAGTTGAGAGCAGTGCTGCATACAGTAAGGCACAGTGCAGCATACAGTAGGGGGCAGTGCTGCATATTGTAGTGGGCAATGCTGCATACTGTAAGGTGCAGTGCTGCATACAGTAGGAGGCAGTGCTGCATACAGTATGGAGCAGTGCTGCATCCAGTAGGAGGCAATGCTGCATAAAGTAGGATGCAGTGCTGCATACAGTAAAGTGCAGTGCTGCATACAGTAGGAGGCAATACTGCATACAGTAGGGGGCAGTGCTGCATACAGTAAGGCACAGTGCTGCATACAGTAAGAGGCAATTCTGCATACAGTAAGGTGCAGTGCTACATACAGTAGGAGGCAATATTGCATACAGTAGGAGGCAATATTGCATACAGTAGGGGGCAGTGCTGCATACAGTAAGAGGCAGTGCTGCATATTGTAGTGGGCAATGCTGCATACTGTAAGATGCAGTGCTGCATACAGTAGAAGGGCAGTGCCGCATACAGTGTGGTGCAGTGCTGCATACAGAAAGGCGCATTGCTGCATACAGTAGGGGGCATAGAAAAGTGATGGCAGAAAAAGACAGAGTAGCCCATCGAGTCTGCCCATTTTTTTTTTTGTTAACTTTTTTGTCTGAGTATAGATCTATGTTTGTCCCAAGTATGTTTGAAACCATTTTAGTGTGGACTGTCACGCTACTGCTGGTATTTTATTCCAAGCATCAACTACCATTTGTTCTTGATTTTGGATTCATATTGAAAAAACTGCCCTCCTGAACCTTATTCACCCACTTGATGTATTTAAAGGTTTCAATCAAGTCTCCCCTTTCCCCCTTTCCCTTCTTTCCCCCAGACTGTACCATAGTTGCCAACATTTGAAAAAAATTTCCAGGGACACTTTGCAGCACAGCTATCAATTACTTACCACACCCACTTCCCTGAAGCTCCGCTCCCTCTCCACATAATTAATCTCCGCCTACTTATCAGATTATAGGGTCTACTTCATAAAGAGAGAATTACAGGAAATTGAAAAGGGAATTTAAAACTTAAGGACAAAGTAGCAGAGTTGGAATAATTCTCCCATTCAGCTGCACTACTTCTGCCTAAAGTTTAAAATTCTCATCACAATTCCCTGCAATTCTAAAGTGTGAAATGTGCTCAGGTGTGACCATAGAAAATATGTAATATGTAAATATAAATAAAGTGCAAGGTGTAAATAAGTATGATTATACTATCTGGTATAATTAGGTTTTATTGTACTTATTTACACCTAATACTTTATTTAGATTTACATATTCCATTTTTTGTATGGTCACACCTGAGCACATTTCACACTTTATTCACCTGTCTTTGAATTCAGCCCTCTGTAGGGTGATAATTTTCATTTACATAAAACAATGTAGCATCCTTTCCTTCCTAACACATTACCCAGTCCATACCAGTATAGATTCTAACACATTACCCAGTCCATACCAGTATAGATTCTAACACATTACCCAGTCCATACCAGTATAGATTCTAACACATTACCCAGTCCATACCAGTATAGATTCTAACACATTACCCAGTCCACACCAGTATAGATCCTAACACATTACCCAGTCCATACCAGTATAGATTCTAACACATTACCCAGTCCATACCAGTATAGATCCTAACACATTACCCAGTCCATACCAGTATAGATTCTAACACATTACCCAGTCCATACCAGTATAGATTCTAACACATTACCCAGTCCATACCAGTATAGATCCTAACACATTACCCAGTCCATACCGGTATAGATCCTAGCACATTACCCAGTCCATACCATCCTAAGGGCTCTTTCACACACTCCATCCGCTGGACGGAGTCCGTTTTTCTCAGCGGGGGATCGAGCCGCCGATCCCCCGCTGAGCAGCAGGAGGACAGCTGTGTCTCCTCGCTGTGTGCGGAGACACAGCTGACAGTTCCCCATGCATTTCTATGGGGGAAATCGGATGTCAACGGACCGTCAGTCCGTTCTCACCCGATCCCATCCGATCCGATCCACTGGACGGATGGAAAATAGGGTTTCCATCCGTCCAGATTTGACGGATCGGATCGGGTCGGATGTCAGCGGACATGTCTCCGCTGACATCCGATGCCCCATAGGAATGCATGGGGGGACCGTTCAGATCCGCCAAAAAAACGGACAGGCGGATCTGAACGGTCCGCCTGTGTGAAAGGGGCCTAACACATTACAGAGTCCATACCAGTATAGTCCATACCAGTATAGATCCTAACACATTACCCAGTCCATATTATCCTAACACATACCAAGTCCATACCAGTATAGATATCCAGCATGAGATTTTTCCCATTGAGGATTGAGGTCTGTTTTCATTTTTTTGAGCAATATATATATATATATATATAGATATGCACACACATACACATACACGGATATGTACACACATTTATCTAGAGCTAGAAAACTATATATATGTATCAATTAACAGGTGTATAGATTATATCTATAAAAAAACATTATTGATAGTAGTAATTAATGGAGTGTGAGGCCTCCAGCTTGTCGGAAGGTGCTCTGCCTCCCCCTGCTGGCGGATTTTGGAAAGTGCACCATGCTGACACCCTGCCTTCGGTGACACGTTAAATTTGCAACAGGCGGGAAGAGTGAGCGGGCACAGAGAGAGAGACAACCTGCTGCCAGAACTACAACTCCTAGCTGGGGTGAGAGCGACATGATTTACATTGTCCCTGATTAACAGGGACAATGTAAAATACCCGGGACAGGCTCCTATTTGCCGGGATTGTCCCAGGAAAAACGGGACAGTTGGCAGGTATGTGTACATAGTGTATACGCAATATGCAATGTAATCCTAAACTCTGCACTCTGTGCATAACACACTCTTGCACCCTGCACTCTGTACATAACACACCCCTGAACTCTGCAGTCTGTATGCAATGTAATCCTGAACTCTGCACTCTGTGCATAACACACTCCTGCACCCTGCACTCTGTACGTAGTGCACAGCAGATACAACTGGCCCTTTGAGTGCAACCACACTGCTGATGTGGATGAATTTGAGTTTGACATCCCTGTATGAAACCACCATGCAGTTCATTTAGTGGTTCTCAACAGTGTGATCCAGGTGACAGGTGCTAGTGCTTGCATTAACCACTTCTGGACCGGAAAGGTTTTCCCCCTTAATGACCAGGCCATTTTTTGCAATACGGCACTGCGTTATTTTAACAGACAATTGCGCGGTCATGTGACGCTGTACCCAAAAAAAATTGATGTCCCTTTTTCCCCCACAAATAGAGCTTTATTTTGGTGGTATTTGATCACCTGTGCGATTTCTATTTTTTGCGCTATAAACAAAAAAGAGCAACAATTCTGAACTTTCTGCTATATAACATTCCCAATAAAAAACAAAATTTAAAATCTAATTTTTTCATCATTTTAGGCCAATTCTGCTACATTTTTGGTAAAAATAAGTTCCCAATAAGTGTATATCGATTGCTTTGCGCAAAAGTTATCGTGTCTACAAACTAGGGGTAAGATTTATGTCATTTTTTAAAATTTTTTTTATTTTTTTTACTAGTAATGGTGGCGATCAGCAATTTTTAGCTGGACTGCGACATTTCGGCGGACAGATCGGACACCTAACTGACATTTTTGACACTTTTGGGGGGACCAGTGACATTACTACAGTAATCACTGTACTAATGACACTGGCAGGGAAGGGGTTAACACCAGGAATGATCGAAGGGATAATGTGTCCCTAGGGGATGCTTTCTAACTGTGTAGGGGGATAGGCTTATGGAATGAACACAGGGACCTGTGTTCCTAAATAGGAGGAACACAGGATCCCTGTGTTCATAGCTGACAGAACAGCGGTCTGCTATGTTTACAACAGCGGACCGGCTTTCTGTCTCCATGGGGAGCGATTGTGGGTGCCTGGCAGCAATTGTTGCCGCCAGACCTGCTGACTGGTTCACCATGTAGCCAATCAGTGCGTGCGCACCCCAAATGTATAACTTCCTCCACACAAAATTTTCAATGCAAAAGGAATAAAGTATAGAACTTCAAAAAAGTCCTTAAACATTTAAAAGCATATAATGCAGTTAATTTAGTGGTTCTCAATTATGTGATCCAGATGACAGGTGCTAGTGCTTGCATTAACCTCTTCAGCCCCAGGAGATTTACCCCCCCCCCCCTTGCCCTGTTCATGACCAGGCCATTTTTTGTGATACGGCACTGCGTTATTTTAACTGACAATTGTGCAGCCGTGCGATGCTGTACTAGGGTTGCCACTTCATCCCTTTAAACCAGGACACACATTAATTACACAGGTTCTGTGGCTGTTTAAGGTGGTAATTAAACTGACTTAGTGCCTTAGGCCCCTTTCACACAGGCGGACCGTTCAGATTCGCCTGTCCGTTTTTTTGGTGGATCTGAACGGTCCCCCCATGCATCTCTATGGGGGATCGGATGTCAGCGGAGACATGTCCGCTGACACCCGATCCGATCCGTCAAATCTGGATCGGATCCGATGAGAATGTCTGTTCCCATCCGATTTCCCCCATAGAGATGCATGGGGAACTGACAGCTGTGTCTCCGCACACAGCGCAGAGACACAGCTGTCATCCTCCTGCTCAGCTGGGGATCGGCGGCTCGATCCCCCGCTGAGAAAAACGGAATCCGTCTGACGGACGGATAGTGTGAAAGGAGCCTTATGTGCATTATATCAGCCACAAAACCTGTGTTATTTTTTATGTGCCCTGGTTTAAAGGGATGAGGTGGCAACCCTTCGCTGTACCCAAATAAAATTGACATTGACAAAAAAACATTAGGTGTGGCCAAATCAACTGCTTGGAACATCCTTAAAAAGAAAGAACGCACCGGTGAGCTCGGCAACACCAAAAAAACCCGGAAGACCACGGAAAACAACTGTGGTGGATGACCCAAGAATTCTTTCCCTGGTGAAGAAAACACCCTTCACAACAGTTGGCCAGATCAAGAACACTCTCCAGGAGGTAGGTGTATGTGTGTCAAAGTCAACAATCAAGAGAAGACTTCACCAGAGTGAATACAGAGGGTTCACCACAAGATGTAAACCATTGGTGAGCCTCAAACACAGGAAGGCCAGATTAGAGTTTGCCAAACAACATCTAAAAAAGCCTTCACAGTTCTGGAACAACATCCTATGGACAGATGGGACCAAGATCAACTTGTACAAGAGTGATGAGAAGAGAAGAGTATGGAGAAGGAAAGGAACTGCTCATGATCCAAAGCATACCACCTCATTAGTGAAGCATGGTGGTGGTAGTGTCATGGCGTGGGCATGTATGGCTGCCAATGGAACTGGTTCTCTTGTATTTATTGATGATGTGACTGCTGACAAAAGCAGCAGGATGAATTCTGAAGTGTTTCGGGCAATATTATCTGCTCATATTCAGCCAAATGCTTCAGAACTAATTGGACGGCGCTTCACAGTGCAGATAGACAATGACCCGAAGCATACTGAGAAAGCAACCAAAGAGTTTTTTAAGGGAAAGAAGTGGAATGTTATGCAATGGCCAAGTCAATCACCTGACCTGAATCCGATTGAGCATGAATTTCACTTGCTGAAGACAAAACTGAAGGGAAAATGTCCCAAGAACAAGCAGGAACTGAAGACAGCTGCAGTAAAGGCCTGACAGAGCATCACCAGGGATGAAACCCAGCGTCTGGTGATGTCTATGCGTTCCAGACTTCAGGTTGTAATTGACTGCAAAGGATTTGCAACCAAGTATAAAAAAGTGAAAGTTTGATTTATGATTGTTAATCTGTCCCATTACTTTTGGTCCCTTAAAAAGTGGGAGGCACAAATACAAACTGTTGTAATTCCTACACCGTTCCCCTGATTTGGATGTAAATACCCTCAAATTAAAGCCGAAAGTCTGCAGTTAAAGCATATCTTGTTTGTTTCATTTCAAATCCATTGTGGTGGTGTATAGAGCCAAAAAGATTAGAATTGTGTCGATGTCCCAATATTTATGGACCTGACTGTATATATATATATATATATATATATATATATATATATATATATATATATATATATATATATATATACAGTATATATATATATACACACAGATATACATTCTGATGGCAGATTTCAGTGGGCGATCTTTCAAATCTCCCTGCCGACACACAGAGTGCTAATGCTAGTGCACGCAGAGGGTGTGCATTAGGGTGTTCCCCAGGCACAACCGTCACACCCTCTGCGCACACTTATGTAATGAAAAAAATGTAATGCTTACTTGAAACTAGAAAAAAACAAAGGAGGAAAAATGTAGAAAATGGACAGGACGCTAAAAAGAAGTTGAAAGATCTTTTTTAAAGCAGACATTTGTACAAATTGGCAAGTGAATTGTGAACTGCTAGCCAGACAGCTTTGTCAGTTCACTGGTAGTAGTATTTAAGGCAGGGAGCATCAGACTACGCCTTCCAATAATCACCATCACACTAAAGCACTATCGTTTTGTAACCAGCAATGCTTATGCTCCCTGATGATTAAGGCTCCATTCACACCTGAGTGTATCGTTTTCAGGCATTTTTTGGGCGTTTTTCAGGAGTTTTTTGCAGGTGTTTGGAGGCAGGCATTGGCATCTAACAAAAACATGTTTCAGGTGACAAAACGCTCATATCTGAACAGGGGTCATTGAAATCAATGGGATTTTGCATATTGGGCGTTCGGAGACTTCAGAGATAAGCGTTTACTAGCTGAAATACGCTCAGGTGTGAACAGGGCTTGTAGAAGAGGGTGTGGCGCACTACTGCAGAAAGATCACTGCTTCCACACACAGAGCAAGAGTCCTTTTCTGTAGAATTCTGGCAGAGGACAGGCTTTTCTACCAAAAGGCTGTACACATGGGCCGAATATCAGGCGGCATCGGAAGGTACAATAGAAACTGTCCGACATTCGGCCCGTGTGTACTGCAGCCAATCGAACAGAAGCATTGGCTGAGAGCGATAATCTCATTGTGTGTACCAGGCTTTAGTCTGTGACTACTTTCTAACAAAAAAAAAAATCTGTAAGGCTCTATTCACATCTAGGCGTTTTTGGGCGATTTTCTGCTCTAAGCCTCAGCTCTAAAAACGCCCAACAAGACAAGTCCCATTAATTTCGAAGACCCTGTTCACATCTGAGCATCCTGTCACCCTAAACAAAACGCCCGTCATTTAAAAAAGTACATGAGCTTATTTATTTATTTATTTTCAATTGGCCACTTGTCATTGTCCTGAAGAAGCTGGGTTTCCGGTGAAACGCGTTAACATCATGTAGGCCCGCACTAGTGCCACATATCACACACTACACACCACATGAGCTACTCACATAGGCGGCTGTCATGGAATCCTGCATGGAGGCGTACGAATGTTCACAATGGTGACATTTAGCAAGCAATCTTTAGCTATTTACAGTTGAGTGGATACCACTTTGTGTGGTCACTCAGAGCAAAAACAAAAAGACCTGTCACTAGGCCTGGTAATACAAGAGGCATGAGACAGAGGTAAAGCCTTGACTGTATCATCAGACGTGTAGAGGTAAGCGCCATTGAGGGTCGTATGAACTTGCCCGCTCTATGTCTTCATGCATTCGCCAGTAGGCCAACCAGGTTAATGTAACTAGCTTGCCAGTGCTTGCTCTGCAGTTCATCAGTAGCTTATGCCCTATCTACTTGCCTAGTACGAATTTATGAGACTGCCATACTGCTCCCCTGTGATTTGGATATAATATGACAAAGTTATCTGTGGATTCCAGTCCAAGTGTTTATGTCAGCGTTTGCTACAACATGTAACAGTGGAATCAACCGACTTTGCAACCAGGCTTGCTACTATTGTATCTATCTGCACACTGACATTAGGGTCAACCCACCCATGCTTAGGCTCATGTCATTTGGCCATGATTTATTTGGGATGTTTAACTCCACGCATTTGACTGAGGTCCTTTTTGATTTTTGTATGAAGGTGACCAGTAAGGTACTGACCCTTCACCTCAAGTCTCACAAATGAAGTTATTTTAGTGGAGTTGACTCCCAATTAGCGTTTGAATAGGTATCCCCTGTGCTGACTCTCCTAGGGGAATGCATTCTCTGTGATGATGTGTTGTATGGCGCTTGGTGTACCGATTTGCACAATTAGACAATGTTGTCTTTTTTATTGGTGATGGTGGATGGTTCCTGTTTTTGCAATTGTATTGTTCTACTTTTTGAATTTTAGTATCAATACATTTCTTATTTTTATATATTTTTTGAGTCATTTTTGAGTCATTTATGATTTTTGTTACCAATCCCCAGTTGTTCACATATATGGTTCTTAGGGCAGTGCTTGTTTTCAGCCTATCTTTTGTTTTTGTTATATGGTACATTGGCCATTGAGCCCCACCTAATTTAATAAGTGAGTGGGAAGGTACACAGAGGTTCCTAACCTTTTGATGAGGATACCTAACTAGACTATTACAAATACCGTAGAAGTCATTATAAAGACCTCATCTGGAATATGCAGTTCAGTGTCGGGCACCAGTTCTCAAAAAGGATATCGGGGAACTGGAGAAAATGCAGAGAAGGGCAACCAAACTGATAAGAGGCATGGAGGAGCTCAGCTATGAGGAAAAATTAGAGGAACTGAATTTATTCTCTCTTGAGAAGAGGAGATTAAGGGGGGATATGATCAACATGTATAAATACATAAGGAGTCCATATAGTGAATTTGGTGTTGAGTTGTTCACTTTAAGGTCAACGCAGAGGACAAGGGGCACTCTTTACGTCTAGAGCAGCGTTTCCCAAATGGTGTTCCGCGGAACCTGCATTTTGTCAGATCAAAGATGGCCGCCCCTATCTGCTGTTTCCAGAAGGTCAGAAACAGCAGAGCAAGGCCGGTACAAGGGGGGGGGGGCAGAACCTTCACTTCCCTGTCAGTGGACATGCCCGCCTGGCAGGGGCTTCGTAATCACGTAGTGACGTCACTGAGGACGGGATTTGAAAGGACCCAGAGGAGAGGAGCAGAGAGTTTGCCTGCTGAAGCTGTGACCTGGAGGAGCCGCCATGCCGAGCAAGAACCAAGCCCTGTTAATCCCACAAGTAAGCAGATTGCCATCATTAACTCTTTGGATTGGGAGGGGGGGGGCTGGCTGAGGCGAGGTTAATTACCAATGGTATTTGTATTATGCAGCATGAGGGGGTTAATGTATTGCCACTGATCACTGATGCATTAGTGACCGACCAGTGATAGTTAATTAACCCCTTTGAGCTGCATTAGTGCAACCAGTGTCAGTGTTAACCACTTTACCACCGGAGGATTTTGCTGTCTTACGTCTGGGCCACTTTTTGCGATTCGGCACTTTAACTGACAATTGCGCGGTCATGAAACGCGGTGCCCAAACTAAATTTACGTCCTTTTTTTCCCCACAAACAGAGCTTTCTTTTGGTGGTATTTGATCACCTCTGCGATTTTTATTTTTTGCGATATTAATAAAAAAATGCGTCAATTTTGAAAAAATAACAATATTTTTCTACTTTGACAGTTAAAAAATATCCAATATATTAAATTTTTGTCATATATTTAGGTCAAAATGTATTTAGCTACATGTCTTTGACAAAAAAATTCTCAATGAGCGTATTTTTAACCGCTTTAAGACCGGAAGATTTTACCCCCATTCCTGACCAGGCCATATTTTGCGATTCGGCACTGCGTTATTTTAACGGACAATTGCGCGGACGTGCGATGCTGTACCCAAATTAAATTGATGTCATTTTTTCCCCCACAAATAGAGCTTTCTTTTGGTGGTATTTGATCACCTGTGCGATTTTTACTTTTTGCACTATAAACAAAAAAAGAGCGACAATTTTGAAAAAATAACAATATTTTTCACATTTTTTTATATGAAATTCCCCCCCAAAAAAATGTAAAAATCTAAATTTTTTAACATTTTAGGCCAATTTGTTTTCTGCTACATATGTTTGGTAAAAAAAAAATTGCAATAAGCGTATATTGGTTGGTTTGCGCAAAAGTTATCGCAGCTACTAACTACGGGAAATTTATGTAATTTTTATTGTTTCTTTTTTAAATAGTAATGGTGGCGATCTGGCGGCGATCTGCAATTTCTTTTGCGGGACTGCGACATTGCGGCGGACAGATCGGACCCTTGACTGACATTTTTGACACTTTTGGGGGTACCAGTGACGTTAAAATGACACTGGCAGGGAAGGGGTTAACTTTTATTGGTGATCAAGGGGTTAATGTATGCCTGGTGCTTACTAACGTGTGTGGGGGGAGGGGACTATGTGACACAGGCATAGATCGCAGGTTCAGCTATGCTGAATCCTGCAATCTGACCCTGCCTGTCACTTAGGAGATCCGCCTGCTTTGTTTACACAAGCGGGCGGATCTCCACACTTGATCCCCGACGATCGGGGAAGAGCAGCGGTGATCACCGCCTCTCTTCCCCTGGTCCGACTCCCGCTGTGACTGAAAACAGCGGGAGTGAGTCTCCGGCGGCGCACACGCACCGCCGAGAGATTGGATCGTCTGGTGACGTAGGTCTACGTCGCAAGACGATAACGAGCCACTGTGCCGCAGTAGCAGCACAGTGAGCAGTGCTAAAGTGGTTAATTAAACCCTTTTTTGCTGCATTAGTGTAACCAGTATCAGTGTCAGTGCAACCAGTGTTAATTAACACTGACACTGGTGCCACTAATGCAGCGCAAAGGGGTTAATTAACTGCCACTGGTCGGTCACTTAAGCATCAGTGATCAGTGGCAATACATTAACCCCCTCATGCTGCATAATACAAATACCATTGGTAATTAACCACTTGCCGACCCGTCACAGTACATATACTGTGACAGGGTGTCAGCTATAAGTGTACGTTACTGCCTGTTTCTGGTGTATGCCCCTTTTCTATCAGAATAGCACTACCTATCAGATTCTGTGGGTGTAAGAAGATGTCTGCTGCTGCTTCGTGTTCTGTCACATTAGGGAACAACCTATTGGAACGATGTTGGAATGCATGCGCAGTAAGTTGTTCTCGGGCCGAATGTCACTTCCGGTTGCAGAATCTGATAGGTAGGGATATTCTGATAGAACAGAGGCATACGCCAGAAACAGGCAGTAACATACACTTATAGCTGCCACCCTGTCGCAGTATATGTACTGTGACGGGTCGGCAAGTGGTTAATTGCCAATGGTATCTGTATTATGGAGCATGAGGGGGTTAATGTATTGCCACTGATCACTAATCACGCTGTAAGGGGGGGGGGGATGTGAAGGGGGCAGAGCTTACCAGATATAAACCAGATATAAAACCAGATATAAAAAGAATTTGCCAGCAAAAGAGAACATTACACTCTGCTCATTGAAGGTTTGCGCTGCGCCATGCACACATTTTTTCATTGGGGTTCCAAATTTTTGCTATACAATATCAAAGGGTTCCATGGGAAAAATTAATTAGAAAACCCTGGTCTGGAGGAAAACCGATTTAGTCTCCAAATAAGGAAAGGTTTCTTCACAGTAAGAGCTGTGAAAATGTGGAATAGACTCCCTCCAGAGGTGAGAGGTCGTTCTGGCTAGCTCACTAGATTGCTTTAAAAAAGGCCTGGATTCTTTCCTAGGTGTACATAATATATAAATGGGTACTAATATTTATAGGTAAAGTTGATCCAGGGAATATCCGATTGCCTCTTTGGGGATCAGGAAGTAATTTTTTTTCCCCTGCTGTAGCAAATTGGATCACGCTTTGCTGGGAGTTTTCGCCTTCCTCTGGATCAATCTGACAAAAAAAACACCGCAAAAACACCTGTAAAACGCCCGAAAAAACACCTTTAAAAATAGCAACGCCTAGATGTGACCGTAGCCTAAAGCTTTGCACACCTTTTGTTTTGATGCACCTAGATTGCATTTAGTTGATTAAGGCTGGGCTCACACACTCTGCGGAGCGGCTCACAGCAGGGGGTCCGGATCCAAATCGTACCAATGTGAACCCGGCCTTAAAGTGGTTGTAAACCCCGCTTTTTTATTTTTACCTACAGGTAAGCCTATGATAAGGCTTACCTGTAGGTTAAATGAATATCTCCTAAACCTGCATGGTTTAGGAGATATTCACCCTGCATGTAGCCGCTGATGTCAGCGGCACATGTGTTCTGAAGGTCCAGCAAACCGTGCCAGAACTTCAGAGCTTCTCCGAGTAACCAAGGGCTCCCGCGCACATGCACGGGAGTGACGTCAACGCATCTCCAGCCACTCACAGTGCCAGAGCCCGTGATTCCAGAAGAAAGTTTGGGAGAAGATGTCAGTCCTCTCAGCGGTGGCCGGACGCACGCTGAGAGGGCTTTGTTCTAAGGTGAGTATTTCATAATTATGCTTTTATCTTGCAGGTTATTTTTTTTTTTTTTTGTGGGTTTACAACCGCTTTAAAGGGTAACTTCTTCTAAAGTCTATCTGGGTGAATAATGTATATACCAGAGATTTTAACAAACTTTGCAGCAGATTCCTACATTTTGTTGCTCTGAATAAATAGCTGTTTCTTTCAAAATATCCTTTTTAGGCTGATTCTGAATGGGTGGGTATGTGTTCATTATAATCACCCGGTGCATACTTTTAAAAACACTGTTTTTTTAAATTCTGTAAAGACAGCTAAGCATCTGTAGAATAACTGACAGGTCTAAACTATGCTCAGGTTCACGTGATTTAATGTCATATCACTTCAAATCAGGTGCATTGTGTGACAATCCTTGACGTAAGCAGTTACTTTTATTATTTATTTTATTTTATTTTACTTTATTTTATATTTTTTTTAAACTCGTGGCTTATTTTCAGCCTGTTCTCCTATTCATATTTTCCCAGAGCTCGGGCCCGAGAACATTCAGTGACATGTTGTTAACACTTGAATCCCTTAATTACATGAAATGAATGCTTTTGTGGGTTTTTTGTTTTGTTGTATTTTTTTTATTCTATGTCTTAAATACATCTACAGGCTCCAGTTCTGTACTCTCTGCCAAAAGGATAAAAATAGCCCCTATTTATACATACGGCGCCATGTCTGTACTCTGAAACGGGAACACAGCTGTGCGCTGTTATTTAAGCTTTTTACAACATAGAAAAAGCCAGTATTTAAGGAAATCAAATACAGCAATTGTGGCGAAACCAAATAAAAAAGACTTGATCTCCTCGGGGTATTATACAGCTTAGTATAGTGGTTTAGATTGATGTATTCTCTCTAGATGATAAAACTATATTTGAAAGATAAACAAGATAATTTTGGAGAACGCATGGCTTTAAACAGCATTTTTAGAAAAGGAATTCTCAGACTTTACTGGAAGACATGTAAGCAGGGCCCTGATTTACCACCAGCAACAGTCATGCCGGGCCAGGGTGCCTCCTATCTTTCTCCTGCAACAAGAATGAGGTGGACTACTATGCACCTGTAGCGTGAAGGAACTCTGCTATCTTGGCCCCTACATGTTTCCAACCATAGGCCCACCTCCAGAAATAAAAGAACGCCCACGCGATCAGCCTTTTAACAGTTTACTGTAACATGAATTCAATAAACAGTGCAGAGCAATACATAATTGTGACGGTACTCACCGTCACTGGGAATGAAAGACAGATACTTAATGGACACTGAGAATATGATAATGTGCATTGTATTTCAGGACCTTGAGTACGGCTGTCTGCTAGTTAATTGGCTCAGGTTGATTGAATCATTGTCATCTGTTAGTTGCTAAGTGGAAATAGTATACTGTTTGTATTGTTTGTTCTTTAGATATGTTAGCTATATTTCTGTATACAATTTCATCTGCATATGATAATGTAATCAGGCAACCCCTGACCTGATGGGGTAATTTGATCAGGAGGGGGATGTGTTCATGTGTGTACATGTATAAATTGAGTGTGAAACTGTTCAAAAAAGGAGAATATTCCAGTACAAGCTAAGTTGTCGGCTAGCTTTGTGTGGGGGCGGCTGGAAAATCTGATATTTATGTTCAGGACTGGGTGGAAGCCGTATACTGACGGAAGTCCACAAGTACAGTGTGTGTCACGTTTTCATTACAATAATAACTAGAATACATCAGGCACAAATGACAGTGAGGCCCAGAAAGTCCCTTATTAAACAGGTGTAAGTCCAACAACGAGTGTGAGAAAGGATGTGGGAAAACAGATCCACTTCAGGTGACAGTCCCTTCACCGGAAAGCAATAATTTGCGCTCACCTCACCGTAAGACCCCTGTTTTACCAGCAGGTCCTACACACTTTAATTCCACCAAGAGGAAAAAAAGGAGGTAAATATGGAAGATGTTCCTCGGCACTCCGTCAACTCACAGCCCTTAGATTGATCCCCTGTATATGTAGACCAATGGTGGTGCCTCCCGTTTTCAGCGGAATAGTATATCAGCCATCCATTAGATGTGAATAGGTAAAGAACAAAAACATCTAAGTGCGTACTTTTTAACTAAAAGTTTAGTTTAATAAAAAAAAAAAAAAAACCCACTTACACAAACAATTCTTGGAATCAGGCAATCAAAAGTATTCGTACAAGTTCCGATCCTCCATCGGCTACACGAGACAGCAGCGGGGGACATAACATGAACAGAGAGCCAAAGTTCTTCCCAACACAAAGTACTCCTCCCTAACTTTTTACTGGACCTTTGCATTATTCTGTTCAGGTTCAAACTCAACACAGTAATGCCAACCAGCACTTCCATTTCCCTTGCTATGGGTCCCCTGAAATAGGCTCTATTCTGGGGCCAGTGGGAGTCTAATCCGTAGGTGCTGGACTGTAACCTACATATTTGTTCTTAGTAGGCTACCATTACCCTCTGCTTCCAACTCTTCCGGCTCAAACTTAAAAGACATAGTCTATCCCAACCTCTAAGACATATCCCATAAAGGGGTGTTAACATTGGAAACAGTCGGTTATTCCTCTAGATTACATTAAGAGTAAACTTAACTGGATTATGGTCAACGACAAACTCACTCATATACTCCATAATAACCCAAAAAAGTTTGATAAAATACGGGACCCATGGATCTGTCACATCTCGGTTCCCTAATGAGCTCCAGGCTGACCTTCTTTTCTCTTACTCTTTTTTACCCTCTTCTCCTTTTTTCTATGTTGTTTGAATTCAATATATACTATATTGTCAAAAGTATTGGGACACCTGCCTTTTCATGCACATAAACTTTAATGGCATCCCAGTCTTAAGCCCCGTACACACGATCAGATTATCGAACGATCTGTCGTTTTTTGTGGCATGCTAGTCTGATGTGGAAAGTAAAGAGGTTTTTTTCATACCAATTTTCCGTACGACAGAATTCTACTTCAGAAGTGATGCCATGTGTTGGATTGCTTTGTATGTGTTCTTTCGTCTCTGAGCATGCCTAGTCTTGCTCTTAAGATTTTTTTCCGTAGAAATCTGTACTAATCAGATGAAAATCGGACGTTGTATTACGGACAGCAAAAATTTTATAGCCTGCACATCAGGATTTTGTCAGCCGAAAAATCGGAGTCGGCTGTCGAAAGCACCATGCTAACAATCCAAAAATCGGAAGATCGGTCGTCAGCTAAATTTCCCTTCAGATTTTCTTATTGTGTGTACGGACCTTTAGTCTGTAGGGTTCAATATTGAGTTGGCCCACCCTTTGCAGCTATAACAGCTTCAACTTTTCTGGGATGGCTGTCCTCAAGGTTTAGGAGTGTGTCTATGGGAATGTTTGACCATTCTTCCAGAAGTGCATTTGTGAAGTCAGGCACTGATGTTGGACAAGAAGGCCTGGCTCGCAGTCTCTGCTCTAATTCATCCTAAAAGTGTTCAATTGTGTTGAGGTCAGGACTCTGTGCAGGCCAGTCAAGTTCCCCCACCCCAAACTCACTCATTTATGTTTTCATGGACCTTGCTTATGAATATTGAACCCTACGGTCTAAGACTGGGATGCCATTCAAGTTCATGTAGGTGTAAGGCAAGGCGTCCCAATACTTTTGGTAAAATAGTATATATTGGGTTGTCTTTAGAGCCTTATAAGGTTCTGTTTTTGATGATATTCTCAGGAATTGGTACGAAGTTTCCCCCGTTACTCCTTCTCCATTATTCCCCCTTCACCCGAACTCCCCCCTCGCCTATCTCCCTGTACCATACTTAAGTTCCTGCACTCTACCATACATGGTTACATACCTGGCTAATGATTACAACTGTTCCGCTCCTGATCTTTAGTAGGTCAGGTATATGTTTGCTATTCCCTGAGATTATCTGATGGAGTTTCAAATCCCAGAATGTTTATCTGAGAACATCTCATGACTACTGTATGTTCCTTTTTATTCATGGACCATGTTATTTTTGTTTGTTCATGCTTTATGTATATATGTGTTTGACATAGTGACAATCCAAGAATTGGCTTTGTTTAAATTCTATTTCTGTCATTACCGGATTTTCTCAATAAAAACATTGAAATATAAAGGGGCGCTAACACCTGCTTACAGACATACCTCCCAGCTCCAGGTGCCAGGTAAGTGTAGATAAAGACAACAACACTTTATTCAATATCCACTTACATCTGAGAAGCTTGCAGGCTGCGTGTAGAGGTGCTGTGGTATCGTGTGCTATTTCCAAGAACGGTAGACAGGGTGGACTGGAGGGCAGCTATATAACGTTCAGACCCACTGGAGATGACAAGGACTGAGAATCACACCACCGAACTCAGCAAACTCCAAGAATCACACCACCGAATGACCGAAGATGAGCACGCCAGACGGGAGCAGTCGCTCACAAAAACCAGGACCCTTCGCATAGACGAACAGGAAAACGACTGCATCACCGTCTCTCACGTGCCTCTACAGGCCTGAAGGAGGTGGGCCTCCGAAACACGTTGCGGCCTGCCCCTTCCCCAGTTGGTGTGTTCTGTCTTGCTGTAGTTCGTAGAGGCACGTGAGAGTCGGTGACACCGCCGTTTTCCTGTTCGTCTATGCAGTGGTTCCTGGTACCATACTTAGGCATCACCGTCTCTCACGTGTCTCTACAGGCCTGAAGGAGGTGGGTCACTCGGAAACGCGTTGCGGCCTGCCCTCTCCCCAGTTGGTGTGTTCTGTCTTGCTGTAGTTCGTAGAGGCACGTAAGAGTCGGTGACACTGCCGCTTTACTGTTCGTCTATGCAGCGGGTCCTGGTACCATACTTCGGCATCACCGTCTCTCACGTGCCTCTACAGGCCTGAAGGAGGTGGGTCATTTGGAAACGCATTGCGGCCTGCCCCCTCCCCAGTTGGTGTGTTCTGTCTTGCTGTAGTTCGTAGAGGCACGTGAGAGCCCGTGAACCTGCCATTTTCCTGTTCGTCTATGCGGGTCCTGGCTTGTGTGAGCAGCTGCTCACGTCTGGCGTGCTCATCTTCAGTCATTCGGCAGTGTGATTCTTGGAGTTTGCTGACACCATCAGTCCCTGTTGTCATCTCAGTGGGTCCGGGCGTTATATAGCTGCCCTCCAGTCCACCCTGTCTACCGTCCTGGGAAATAGCACACAATACCACAACACCTCAACACGCAGCCTGCAAGCTTCTCAGATGTAAGTGGATACTGAATAAAGTGTTGTTGTTTTTATCTACACTGACCTGGCGCCCTTTTTCTCCTTTCCTTTCTGTTTCCGAGGAATCCCAAACCTGTACAAGGAGCTGTCACCTTGTGTGTATCCTGCCCACTCACCACCTGCTGTTTTTTCTTATTGTCCCATTTCGGACTACATGGACTTTATCATTATTATGTAATTTTTTTATTTACCTTCTTGCTCCTCTCAGTCTGCACATTTTTTTTCATCATATATACAGTAGATATCATCTGATGTCAGTGAGCGCTGACTTACTTACTTTCGTTGGTGAATTGTTTGCATATAACCTTTAGAATCACCTTACGGAAAAGGGACATTCTTTCTTTCATTCTTCTAAAGCATAGTAAACATTATGAACAGAGAAGTCAACTGGTTCATAAGAGACATCAAAGAGGCCACTTACGTCAATTGGAAAAAACATCCCTAAACAGTGATGGGTGCCTTCTACACCAACTATCTTCCACATAAAATACCGTCGTAACATCTCTACCCTGGCCAATGTGACAACAATTTACACCTGTAAATTGAGCGATTAACACATCGGACTCCATGGCACCATGGTGATCGGATTATGTAATTAGAACTGGATGGCTTCAAAAACGTTTACTCTTCCTATCAAGTTCTTGGGCAATCAACGTCTGCCTTGACACATTCCGTTAATTGGATGAAGGTAACAGACTTAAGTATGTGTCTATGTTGGGGTATGTCCCTGGCCCTCATTAAAATGGAAGAAGCTGATTGGATGAGAAGAGAAATGTTTTCAACATTAGAGATTAAGCCCAGTTAGATGTGAATTGCTACTGCTATCTAAATTTAGCATAGTTTTGACCAGATATGTAGCTGCGTAACTCCACTTTTGTTGAGAAAAAAGCAATCTGCTCTAGGTGATGTATGCGCATGGAAAGGATTTTAACAAACTTTGTAGTTTGGTCCTACCTTTTTTTTGTTCTGAAGAAAAAACTGTTTGTACCATTAGGTCAGGGGTGGGGAACCTACGGTTTGGGGGCCGTATGCGGCCCCCGAAGTCATTTGGTCCGGCCCCCCATGCAGCTGAGTCTGTGTCTCTCAGCTGACCTGTCAGAATGGAGCAGTTGCTTCCTGTATAGTTCCTGCTCCGTTATGACAGTCTGAGTGAGTCACAGGTGGAGTGATATCAAATGCACTCCGCCTGTGACCAATACAGGAAACATCACCTCTTCCAGGCAGAGCCAGCAGTACCAGCCAGAACCAGTAGTACCAGCCAGAACCAGCAGTACCAGCCAGAGCCAGCAGTACTCACAGCAGTACCAGCCAGATCCAGCAGTACACACAGCAGTACCAGCCAGAACCAGCAGTACCCACAGCAGAACCAGCAGTACTAGCCAGAGCCAACAGTACCCACAGCAGTGCCAGCCAGAGTCAGCAGTACCTACAACAGTACCAGCCAGCAGTACCTACAGCACAGTACCAGCCAGCAGTACCAGCCTGAGCCAGCAGTACCCACAGCAATACTAGCCAGCAGTACCAGCCTGAGCCAGCAGTACCCACAGCAGTACCCGCCTGAGCCAGTAGTACCAGCCAGCAGTACCCACAGCACAGTACCAGCCATCAGTACCAGCCTGAGCCAGCAGTACCCACAGCAGTACCAGCCAGCAGTACCTACAGCACAGTACCAGCCTGAGTCAGCAGTACCAGCCTGAGCCAGCAGTACCCACAGCAGTACCAGCCAGCAGTACCCACAGCAGTACCAGCCAGTAGTACTCACAGCACAGTACAAGCCAGCAGTACCAGCCTGAGCCAGCAGTACCCACAGCAGTACCAGCCAGCTGTACCCACCAGCAGTACCAGCCAGCTATACCCACCAGCAGTACCCGCCAGCAGTTCTTTTCAAAACTTACCACCACAAAAAAGTCGACTGCACTCCAGACTGACCGACGCAAACCTGGAAAACCTGTTGCGAGTAGCAACATCATCAATGCCATCTAACATCACACACCTCACCAAAGAGAAGCAGTTGCAGCCATCACATTAGGGGTGAGTTAATTAAATGTTTGACCAAATATAACAGGCTATTTTTTAAGGTGATAATTTTGTACGGCCCCCGAATGATTTTATAAATACCCAAATGGCCCTTGGCAGAAAAAAGGTTCCCCACCCCTGCATTAGGTCATTGTAAGATTGATTCCTGAATGGGAGGATCTGGTTCATTTCAACCACCTGGTGCATTTCAGTGTTCTAATGAGGAAAGTTGCAGTGTCAGCCTCCCTTTAGAAGTATTTAACCCTTAGGGATTATCTCCCCCAAAAATGTAATTGCTATAGCAGGAGGTGCGTAAAATATACCTTGTAATTTAGTGCAGATGTCTGAAAAAAAAAAACAATTGAGCCAATTACACAAGCAGTAAATTAAATTTCTGGAAGTGTTCTGTTCACCAGCTGTGAATAGAGCACCTCAGGGTTGCCATATAGCAATTCATCTTTTGGCAGTTTTATAAAATTCAGCAGTTCAAGATCTAATTAAAATGGCAATTTTTAATAACAATAATGTACAAAATGGCTCGAGTAGCAAATAAATATGCTTTATTATTTATAGATCATCTTTAATTTAATATATGAATTTAATAATATAATTATATCATTTTAAAATATATCTTTTGCTATTTTTTTTTTTGTTTTCTTTTTACATCATTGAGTATCGCATAGTCCCGTTTCCCCATTGTTTTCCCCATGTGGATATGCTGTATTATTTTTTGAACAAAAGTGGAATTTCCCTTTATTAGAGTCCCCTTTCACACATACGGTCCGTTCAGTTCATCAGTTCAGTCACGTCAAATGTATCAGTTTTTCATCCGTTTTTCATCCGTTTTTCGTCAGTTGTCATCCGTTTTTCGTCAGTTGTTATCCGTTTTTCATCCGTTTTTCATCAGTTGTTATCTGTTTTTCATCCGTTTTTCATCCGTTGTCATCAGTTGACATCAGTTTTTCATCCGTTGTCATCCGTTTTTCGTCCGATCCGTTTTTTTGACGGATGAAAAATAGGGCATTCATCCGTTCAAAAAAACGGACATTGACGGAAGTGGATGAAAATGGATGTTAACTGATGATCATCAGTTGTCATCCGTTTTTACATAGAGATGCATTGATGTCCGTTTTTCATCCGTCAACGGATGGATGAAAAACGGACAAACGGACAGCATGTGTGAAAGGGGCCTAATACTGAAGTGTAACCCCTGATATCACTAAGGGGCCATATATAAACATTGGTTGAATGTAAACTTACAGAAAGCCGATACTGAAAAAATGCAATAATGAGAAGGTCAGAGACTGAAAAGATGCTACAGGAATGGTTTGGAAACTTGGAGATGGTCAAAGACTGGAGACTGCTAGAGATCCCTATTACATTTAATTTACTAATCAATGCCTCTACATTTGTGCTTCATACAGCCCCATTAAAAATATTTGTGCAACAGTTGATGATATTCTCAGCAAGATCTATTGTCCCCTTAGGGGTCGCTGACGTTTGGGTCACCCTTTGTCTGCACAGCCAGGCATCAAGCATTTTCCACAGGCATGCATCAGTCAATGATCCAGTCCATGAGGCTTGTTTTAGTTATTTTTTTAAGGGATAGTACCTTGGATGGTCATAGGAAGTAGCCCAGAACTTGGTCAATGCAGAACTTTGATGACAACTTTAATGATCACAGACTTCTAGCAAAGATCCCAGACTGTACTCCCTCTGGAAAAATTGTACATCCTGGTTAGCCACAAGTCCCAACTTGATTTCAGGTACTTTAGTCTTCCCTGAAAAATGCCACCGTGCCTGGCTCCAGCTGAGAATTCCCCAAGCAAGGATGGAGGATAACAGTATACTGTCCCTCAGAAAGCTGGCTGAATATTGCACTCGGCTGCAATCTTCCTTATAGGCTTTGGGGGATGAAAAGTGTAGAGGTTACTCTCTCAGTCCCTTTTAATGGTGAAGCATAGATGTTGACTTCTGTCCAGGCCTCCTGCTGTTCAGGTCCCACTTGCTTGCCAGGGTGTCTCAACCAAACTGTATAAGACTGAAGGGGGGTGCAGGTCCCTCTCTGGTTTCTTCTCCTCTCTACTCCTCTCTGTCCTCCTGCCACTGCACACCTTCTGCCTGGAAGCAGAGCTGCCAGCTTAGGAGTCCCGTTTAGGCCTCTGGATCCTGGATTTTCCCTCTACACGGGCAGGCTCCTGAGCATTTATGGAGCAAATCTCCACCTTCTGGGCAGAGCGCCAATAAATATTCAGGCTTCTGTCTCCATCTCTCTGCCCACTAAGTTCTGTAACTTTCTGGAAGCTTCCAGAAACCAGGTGGAGGCGACAGGGACTCAGCCCTCAGAGCCTACCAACTGAACTGTATGCAACCCCAAATAACCCTGGCTCCACTGACTACAGTGGAGTGTAACTAAATGAACCTAACTAAATTTACCTAATACACACTATGTACACAAGGGGGTGCTACAATTTATAAAAGGGAAATTAAAAAAGAGAAAAGTAAAGGACGGCACATAATAAGTAGGATAATATTAAAGATATAAATCAAACCGTATTAAATCCCAGTTAAAAAAGATTCCTCACTGGCCTAAGTAAGCACCTAGGTAAGGAGAACACAGACTAGTGTCTTCAGGAGTCTCGAAGGACACACAATAATTGCCAAAGGGCCACAAATTTGGCACCAGGGCATTATAAATTAAAGACAGACCCTTTGATCACTGGAAAATATTTTGACTTCATTTTTTTAGCAAATTGGTGTTATTTTAAAGAGTAGAGCTGAACCTTTCATGCATAACGCATTATCACCTTATTTGCTGGGAACATACTGTATATGGGAATGGAGATGGACCTTTAACCTAGTCCAGGTACAGTTCCTTTGCTAGGTCCCTACCCAAACATTTTTTTGAGGAATGAAACTGGGATACCTTAGGTAATTTGCCCTGGACCCCCCTTCCTGAGCCAGGATTAAATGCATAATTGGATAGCTAGTAAGCTGGGCAAGCCCTATTGGATTCCGGCAACCGATAGTACCGGAGTCACCAGGCTGTTGTATGATTGCGCTTGGAGCGGCGCTCTTTTTTTTTTTTTTTCTAGGGTGTCGCATATTGTAATATAACGCTATTAAAGATTACCTTTCCTTTTCATTCTGCAGCTGCCATAATTTTCTGTAAAATTCAATGCAATATGGCCACTTGGAGACATTCAGTACATCATTGGTTTTTGAACCATGTATGGGCAGGCTGATTGTACCCAGTTGATCAATCAATCAACTTGGGTACAACCAGCCTGTCAGATTTTCCATGGGAGTATTGCCATCGGCTATAGCCGTTAGCAATAAGCACTGTGTTCCCACCCGCGCCGGGAGAACACAAAAACTCTGCACTAGGGATTCCCCCATCAACACTGCGGAAAAGAAAATTGCACCATCTATGGCCGGCTTTAGGGTAAATACTTTTAAAGGGATGCAGACCTAACAGCTTTCCTCATCTGAACACTGAGAGTGCACCAGGTAATTATAACAAACCAGACACTTCCATTCAGAATCATTTTACAACAGACATGATTAGATGGCTATTTCTTCAGTTTGGAAAAGGAAGGAATCTGCTACAAAAGTCATTAAAATCCTTGCAAAGTACATTGATCATCCAGGTGGTATTGTTTTCTTCTGAACAAAAGTTACATTTTACCTAAACAAGCATTTAACACTTACAGTGTTTTAGGGAGAAAGGGGCAATGTAAGTGTTTTTTTTTTAGTGTCTGGGGTGTGGCTTTAGGTGGCACCAGAATATATATCTGAAGTAACCTAAATTTATTTAAAAGATATCAGTCAGTCTGTGGTATCTAGAATGTTCAGAAGCCCCACAGTGTATTAATACGTGTTATCTGTAGCATTCCCTTGGTTTACTGTGCCTGTGCTCCCTGGAATTTCGAACATTGTGCTGAAATGCTGGTTCAGTTCATTTTCGAGCTTGTGTGACAAGTATTTTCCATAGACCTTACTGCAATCTAATGCATATTGCATGACTGCCTGTGTTTATGCTGTTCTTTTAGCCTTAGGGGATCGGATAGGGTAGACTGCGTTGACTTATTTGAGCTGTTAGACATTCTTATAAGGGAAATTTCCAATAAAATGTGCAGTAGATGCTTGCATAGAATCACCTTTTCTCAGAACACTGTAACTCTGTAATCTTACAAAGACTATAAAATGTAATAATTAAACAGCAAGTAGCTGCAATGAGGCGAGAGGAGATCAGAAGCACTAAGAGTGCAAAACAGAAAAAAAATGCATTTTCTAAAGGAAAAAAATAAAAATAAATAATGATTATAATAAAAAATATTGCAGTCCTTTATTTGAAAAAAAATGTTAAATTGTCCAACGATGTACTGTAGATCCATGTCAGTCGTGATTAGTGATGCATGATGCTATGGACCTGCCTCCAAGACAATGCTGACCCTTCACTACTCCCCCTGCAAATGACTGCTCCCTGGTCCAGCTGGAATGTGAACAAATGGGCTGGGGATCCCATTTGGTCAGTGACGTCATCTGTGATCCCTGACAAGCTTGCTTATAAACAAGTCAGTGGGAAATTGTCATTAAAGCTGTTAGTTTTTTAATGTAGTCTTTAATCCCCCCCCCCCCCCCAGCATCCCTTTAAAGGGACCAGGAAAGTTAGGTGATCATGTAACCACTGTCACAGAGGTCACATGATCAGAAGCCAGTCCCACTGGCCACCAATCATTAACCCAGACTGAAAGCTCTTAGACAGGATGCAGTTAGTGCACTCTTAGCACATAAACATCGGCCGACCAGAAACGCATATGTAAGGTGTGTGAGTTGTAAAGCCCACTCATTTGCTGCCACACATATGTGTTGGCTGGTCATAAAGGGTACATTGTACTGTTGTGCAACTTCTTGTGCAGGTTTAAGGCATCCCCCAACAGGCCGCCATAACTTATATTTAAAACGACCAGCGCCGCTGCCCACTGACGATTTTTTTTTCTTCCTGTGGACTCGGAGGTTAATAAAGAAATCGGGCCGCGGCAGCCCACCGGCTACCAACTAGCTGAAGGCGCTATTGCATTCTGGGAGTTGTAGTCCGTGGCCGCGCTCAAGCTCCTGATGCTTGCAGAACTGAGAGCAGCGCAGCTCTCTCAGGAAGGCAGAGGCAGGGCGCGACAGCGAGTCGAGACGCGCGTGACGTGATATGACTGGCTTGGGCTGCGGGCCGGGCACTAGCCTTAACTTTACTTGACCCTTGGACAGCAGCATCACATGCCCAGGATTGGAGAAGGCTGTGCAAGGACCTGCTGAGCTAAGCTGGCAGCTGTCATCACTGAGGTGAGAGACCCTGACACCCACAGCTGACTGTCAAGGTCTTATCTTGCCCTCCTGTTGGCAGCCATCTTGGACATGTGCAGACTGCTGCCTCTTAAAGACTCTGATTGCATCATCACTTGCCTGCTGCCTGGGTGTCACACAGTGATGATGCTGCACACCTGACTATATCTATCACCTGATGGGTTGCAGTCCTTGCCCTTGCATTTGTGCTCCAAGGTGCATCTCTGCCATCAGTCTCCTGTTCTCTGTGTTCCTCCGTATATGACCTGGCTTGGCTGATGACTCTCCTGGCTCTCGACCCCGCATCGCCAGACGATCCCACATTGGCAGAAAACCCGGCATCGGTAGACTACCACTTCTGGACTCAACCCTGGCCTGGATGACTACCCGCTTCTGGACTTGACATTAAATTATGTTACCACATTGTATCATATTTGTCTGGCTTCATAACATCAATATCTGTTATATAACCAGGTGGGCATGGATGGTGAGCTTATTTGGTAGTTAAGTGGGCCACTTGACTGGACTAGGCTGCCAGCCCTCCCCTGTCCCCCAAGCATGTTGTTTATGTATCTTTAACCCAGTTCCAGTCAGGACCGCTTCTAACATTCCCCTCCTGCACATATGCATTTTTTTGCGAGAAAAACTACCCACAAACATTATATATTTTTTTAAATGATGGCTGGAGGGAAATTCCTGTATAAAAATACTTGCGCCGTCCCCAAAAAGAGTACAAAGTATGATCCAGGTCTCAAGAGAAGAAAGACACTGGAAATGGGGGATTTGGGTGTGCCCAAGACAAATAAATTCTTACAAAAGTTAAAAGAGGTTGTAAACTCGTTCAAAAATTTTTTTTTTTTTTTACAACCTGCAAGAGAAAGACATAATGAGCTAGTATGCATCGCATACTAGCTCATTATGAAATACTTACCTTAGAACGAGCCCCCGCCGTGCCGCTCTCTTACCTGTATGACGAGCGACATGTTCAGTCCCCCGTCTTCCGGGATCACGGCATCCGGCCATCTGATTGGCCGGAGCCGCGGTGACGTCACTCCCGCGCACGTGCGCGGGAGCCGACGGTCACGGCACGGGGCTCTGAAGGAACGGCACGATCAGCCGTTCCTTCAGAGCGCATGCGCCAGTGACGTCACTGGCTGCATTAAAGGTAAATATCTCCTAAACCGTACATGTTTAGGAGATATTTACAGTACCTATAGGTAAGCCTTATCATAGGCTTACCTATAGGTACAACTTCCTGAGGAGGGTTTACTTCCTCTTTAAAAACAATACATTTTTAATTGGTAACACAAAAAAATACACAAAAATGTAGTACAATAAAATTCCTGCATATATTCATGTATAAATACAATCCTCATATAGAGATGTTGGATAAGGTACAGAACGGATCCATACCTCTTTCGGAGTTCATCCAACATCTCTATATGAGGATTGTTTTAAAATATGCAGGAATTTGAATGTACTACATTTTTGTGTATTTTTTTGTGTTACTAATTAAAAATGTATTGTTTTTAGCTTTTGTAAGAATTTATTTGTCTTGGGCACACACAAATCCGCCATTTCCAGTGTCTTTCTTCTCTGGAGACCTGGAACATACTTTGTACATTATATTTTTTTATTTAAGCAGAGTCCCTAGAGCAGTGATGGCAAACCTTGGCACCCCAGATGTTTTGGAACTACATTTCCCATGATGCTTATGCACTCTGCAGTGTAGTTGAGCATGTAGTTGAAATGTAGTTCCACAACATCTGGAGTGCCAAGGTTCGCCATCACTGCCCTAGAGAATAAAATGGTGGGTGTTGCATATTTTTATGTCAAAGGGAAAGGAAGGAAACAGATCAGGAGTAAAAGTAAGCCAACATCCCACAACAATATGAAGAGCAAGAGAACCCCCTACTGGGACTTTTAGGGCCAAAACAATAGGTAAAACATAAATATAAATGTGCACATAGTACTGACAAAAAATGTATAAAATCACAATGTAAATTTTAACAAACATTGGCATTAAAAGCAAGTCACGGCAGGTGTATTGATTGATGCATTAACGACATGCAGATCATAAAACGTGGCATATTTTTATGTCACACGATATTTGTGGAGTGTTTTTTAAACACATTATTTTTAGAAAAAATACACTGAATTAATTTTAATGCCCAAAAACAAAATGTAATGTCCAATTGTTTGGTATAATATAATAAAAGATGATTTTACGCCAAGTTTATAAATAGACACCAAACTTGTCACGCTTTAAAATTGCGTTCACCCGTGGAACAGCACCAAACTACAGTACCTAAAAATCTCCATAGTCATCACTTTTAAAAGCCTTTTCAGCTTACCAGTTTAGAGGTACACAGAAGGTCTGGTGCTAGAATTATTGACCTCGTTCTAAAGTTCAGAGATACTTCACATATGTGGCGTAATCTACATTTACATATGCGCGAGGGACCGACATGCGTGTTTCCCTTTGTGTGTGAGCATGGGGAGACAGGGGTTTTAAAAAAAAAAAAAAAGACATCCCTTGTGATAGCATGGGCTGTGACAGGTCCTCTTTATAGGGAGATCTGGGGTTTATTAGACCCCACACCTCTTCTCTGGCCTCCAAAGCATCCGATCAAACCGAGATTGGTTTGATTTGATGCTTTCACAAGCTGGTAATGGCTTGCTTACTTGAGTTTGTAACTGTAAGTGAGTTAATGTTGAGCAGGGACCGAATTTTGAAGCAGGTATATGGGCAGGCGGATGTACCGATTGACTTCTGTACAATCCTCCTTTTAGATTTACCCAGCTCGATCAGCACCGTTGGCTGTAACTGGAAGCCCTGATAGGTACATTCTGAAAGTTGGAAAGTCTTCTTGCTGTCAGAATACAATAGTTCCTTGGGGAAGATTCCCACTATCCACATAGTGTGTGAATGGGGGAATTAGGTCACTTTTTTATTTTTTTTTTATTCAACCTACCAAAAAAAAAAAAAAAGATCCATCTATTGGCCTTTCTTAGCTGCATATCCAGCATAAGTGGCAAAATAAAAAGAATTGTATAGGTCACTGCTGTGACTGGGCTCTGCTCCCTTGCCACATTGCTTATTCTGCTGATCCTACACTAATCACGCTTAAGGTGGAACTAAACTCTCCTATAGTTTTCAGCCAAGGAAGCTGCCATCTTGGCCTCTGTTTGATCTTCAGCTGCCAGTATGCTGTACATGTGATCAGTTATGGTACCAGCTATTTGATGGTTTGACAGCTTGGTTAAGAGTACAAGCAAATGTCACATGCATGGAATGTAACTGTTTTTTTAAACTGCTAAAGCGTTTGTTACCCCCCCCCCCCCCAAAAAAAAAAGATCCTGCTCTATCAATCATGTTATACAGCACAGTTGATGTAATTTGGCCCCATGTATCACCTGAAAACCCTGGCTGATCCTGCAAGTTTCTACCCTCCCCTCTGTACACTGACCATGGTGTATCATGGCTGCTGAGCCCTGACACCGTGGTCAGTGTACCTGCCTCCATTAACCGCAGATATCTGTCCTCTTCTCTGCTCCTTTCCTCCCTCCCCTTCCTGTCTGTCTGCTCCTGTGTCAGAACCGTCCTCTCCCTGCTGCATTTAAAACTTGTCTTGTCCTATATAATCCTCTGTGTAGCCTGATTACCAATGCTCCTGTCTCTGTTTTTCCCTTTTCCCTTTTTTTCCTTTTTTTTTTTTTCTCTTCCTTTTCCTCTGGTAGTATAATGTTATAACTGACAAATTTACTGCAACAATGTTGTTCTTGTTTTTGCTACTGGATTTTGTACTATTTTTTTGTGGTTTGTATATTATTTTGCTATGTGAAAAATTAAAATAAAGAGATATTGAAATTAAAATCAAAATGCAGCCTTTACCATATTTCAGAGCGGCTCCTGGTGATTATGTGACTGGCCAGCTCTCTCTCTCTCTGCTCCTCCTCTCACCCTGCCTGACGTCAGCAAGGGAATCTCGGCCCCGCCCCCTGTATCTGTCAGACGTAGAGAGGAGAGAGCCAGCCAGTCACGTGATCGCCGGGAGCCGCTCTGAAATATGGTAAAGGCTGCTTTTATTTATAAAAAACAGAGACAGGAGCATTAGTAATCAGGCTACACAGAGGATTATGTAAAGTTGTATAAGTGGGTTAACAACCACTTTGGGTTTAGTTTGGTTAATGCAAAGCTGTGGCAGTGGGCATGTAAAAAAAAGAAAGGATGAATCCCTCAATACTATCAAATGTAAAGAAATATTTTTTTCCTGAAACATGTTGGATGGATATACCTTTATAAACAGGGTGAATGTTGGACAAATTTTAGTCAAAAGTGCATTAAATTACCAAGCAAATCCTTTGTAAATATCCTCAGATGTCATTTACTGACATCGTAAGGTATATCAGTATTATATAAACTGTACAATATTTAAATAATTTATATGCCCAAACCACATGTTGAGCTAACCACAAGATCATTGTAATTGCCCAGCGTGTTATTGATCATCCTCAGAAAATACACAATTCAGAGCTCATTTGAAATTAATTGAAAGCCCTCACATGGGTTTTCAGCATCTCTTTTCCATAACAATACAAATATTTCACTTCAGCCTCTTGCCTATATTGGTCCACCTAGACCAGTGGTTCTCAGACAACTCCGGTCCTCAGGACCCACTAACAGGCCAGATTTTAAGTATTACCTTGGGGAGATGAAGTCTACAATACTTCAATCACTGATCAGCAAATTATATCACCTGTGATGTATTTTAGTTATCTTGCAAACCTGGCCTGTTGTACAGGAGTTGAGAACCACTGACCTAGACCCTTCAACTACTTCACAAACTTCTGCTCGGCTCTCTAGCAGCCACACAAACTAATGGGGGAGGGAGGAGCCCTGAAATAATGCAAACATCCAACAAGGGCTGTGTACCTACTCAATTAGGGTGCTGGCTACTGGAAAAACATGGGCCCAAAATTCATCCCTCCTAAATCTCTACAAAGCCTCCAGGCTCCAGGACTCATACCAGGAATTACTAAACATAGAAGGCACTGAACATAGTTTCCTCTGTACCAAACATGCATCTTGGTGCCCTCAACCTGTATTGAGGAGATTGACTTTTTCAAAATACTTGAAAAGGCAAATATTGGATCTTGATTAAAATAGTGTCTACAGACAAGCACTGTGCTGTGTGACATGCTTTAAACGAGCAGGATCTTTATTTTTTTTATTTTTTTTTGAGGTAACAAACGTTTTAAGGACAGTCAGACTTATGCATCCTCAAACGTTTATCTCAGGGAGTTAAACCTCTCCATCCAGCTCGTATTCCAGTGACCTTAAAAATCGCCAACTCACTTGATAACTCAGCCAAAACACAAACACATGAATGACCTCTCTTTTATGGAGGGTCCCAACACACCTTTCTTTTACCTTCTGCCTAGAAAGTTGGCCCAGTCTCCTGTCTGGCTATGATGTGCTCAGAAGGACACATGTGCGCCCCACCTATGTCGACTCTGCAGGCTGGCAGTGTGAATGGTCTGTTGCCGTGGACCCTGCTACGGAAAGATCTGTTCTGTGTTACTACAACAGCACTGCCTAAGAGAGGGCTCCCCTGTGCTGCTAAAACCAAACTGGTTAAGGTAGTGGGGCACGTTGATGTAAAGTGGGGTGGATACTCTTATTAAAGGAGGCACATTGATGTAAGTGACAACTAATATAAGGGGAAAGCTCTAATGCAAGAAAGGCACTATTGCAAGGGGGGACACTGATATAAGGGGGAATTTATGTAAGGAGGGGCTTTGAAGTAAGGATGGCCTCTGATATAAGATGGGTCATTGATGTAAAGGGGGGGGGGGAAACATGATGTAAGGGGGGACTTTAAAGTAAGGGTGGACACTGATGTAAGATGGGTCATTGATGAAAGAGGGGACACTGATGTAAGATGGGTCATTGATGAAAGGGGGGACACTGATGTAAGATGGGTCATTGATGTAAGGGGGGGCACTGATGTAAGGAAGGACCCTGATGTAAAGGGGGGCTTTGAAGTAAGGTAGGACACTGATGTAAGGGGGGACTTTGAAGTAAGGCAGGACACTGATGTAAGACGGGTCCCTGATGTAAGGGGGGGGGGGGACTGATGTAAGGAAGGACACTAATGTAAAGGGGGATGTTATTGTAAGGGGAGGATTTGATGTAAGGTGTGACCCTGACGTAAAAGACCATTCCGATGCTAGGAGGGACTCTGATGTTAGGGGGGATTCTAAAGTAATGAGGGAAACTGATGTAAGAGGATACTGATACTGGGGGGATTCAAAAATAATGGACACTGATGTAAGGGGAGCATTGGTGTAAGAGGGACACTGTTTTAGGAGGGCCATGATGTAGGTGGAGCACTGATGTAAGGGGGGCACTGATGTAAAGGGGGGACACTGATGTAAGGGTGGCATTGGTGTAAGGGGGACACTGATGTAAGGGGGGCCTATATGTAAGTGGGACACTGATGCAAGGGGGCATTGATGTAAGGGGGGACACTGATGTAAAGGGGGGACACCTATGTAAAGGGGGGACACTGATTTAAGGAAGGACTGACTCTGATGTAAAAGTGGGACACTGATTGTAAGGGGGGACCTTGAAGTAAGGGGGGGGGCACTGATGTAAGATGGATTATTGATGTGGGGGGACACTGATGTAAAGGGGGATACTAAAGTAAGGCGGGGCATTGATATAAGGGGGACACTGATGTAAAGAGGGACTTTGATATAAAAGGGGATTCTAATGATATGAGGGACTCTGATGTTAGGGGGGATTCTAAAGTAAAAGGGGAAACTAATGTCCAACTTCAGTGCCTGACCTCACAAATGCACTTCTGGAAGAATGGTTAAACATTCCCATAGACACACTCCTAAACCTTGTGGACAGCCTTCCCAGAAGAGTTGAAGCTGTTATAGCTGCAAAGGGTGGACCAACTCAATATTGAACCCTACGGCCTAAGACTGGGATGCCATTAAAGTTTATGTGTGTGTAAAGGCAGGCGTCCCAATACTTTTGGTAATATAGTGTATTGCAATATATGTTTAAGCTGGCCAACTGCATGAAAGTAATCCCACTTATGGCCAATCCTACACTGCTTTGCCACTGCAAATGCTATGGTGGACACCATGCCAACATGTGGCATACAGACACAAAGTGGGGGAGAACTACTAGGTTCAGGTCCGGTCACTGACCTGCATTGGAACAAAAATAAGATATACCCATGCTCAAATCCCAATAGCTTGTGCATGCATATATGTGTGAACTACAAATATCTTTTTCATTGCATAGTTTGCTGGAAAGGTTGTATAGCAGTGTGCAGAAAGTTCATCCAGAATTTGTATTGTTAACAGGTGGTCACACCCCTTTAGCACCTGATAGACTATATACATGTACAAGCTATTGGGATTTGAGCACAGGTATATCTTGTTTTTATTGATGGAAGGGAGGCACTGGTGTAAGGGGGGCACTGATGGAAGGGGGACATGGATGGAAGGGGGGGCAGTGATGGAAGGAGGCATTATTCTAATATAATAACATTGTGGCCACTGCCAGCAATATGTTCCCTACTGTGTATGTCACTTTTCTACCTGGATAAACTGAGCAGCAGAGGAGTGAGGCAAAGGTAAGTATAAGCAGCTACCGTCGTAAAATGCCAGTATTGTAAAAAGCCAATATAAAGTGTCAAATACCAAACTATGCCAGTTAAACCTGACTCTGACTGAGAGTAAATTCCATGGATGGTGTGCAATAGTTAGCAAGAACAGGTGCAATGCACATTACTTAGCAGGCTCCTAGCAGATGTTTACAGCTGGACTAGCATGTAGAAAGAAAGTGGTGATGGAACAGACACAGGCAGTGCTACCAGTGCAGACTCACAGCACAGCAGAAGGTATTTTTTATGTGGTAGGAAATAATTTGGTTTTATTATATTTTTTAGTATTTATATTATTGCTACTTAATAATTTGTGTAACAATTCCCTTCTGTGTGCATTACTCTGCACGAAGCACTGGCTGGAAGGATTTTGGACAGTATGTATGTGTCATCTAGGTTGCTCACACACACACACGAGGGACTCCAGAGTGTATGACCAAAGTAGAGAAAACCAACTGTTTGTTTTCTTAGAGTCTTAATACGTTCTATTCTGGGTCCTGGAGCCCAGAGACTTTGCAGAGCTTTGGGTGGTATAGAGCCTCCATTCCTAGGTCCACCTCTTACCTGGTAGTCAGTCCTCATTATTAATCTCATCTATCCAGAGTCCCTTATATATTTGTTCTGAATGGTGCTCCGGGCTCTCTCTGCTGTTGGATCCTGCTGATGGGTGAAAATGCTGAGTACTGAAAGAACACTAAAGGTACAACTACTGCCTGTTTGATTTAGGGAACCCATTAGGGGGCACCCTGTTAGTAAAAAGCTGACCTGAATTGAGATTGTAGCTAGGACAAGCAGATGTTTTGTTTCATTTATGCTATGGACTTTCTGTACAAAGCCCTCCTGTATTAAAACTTTGGTTGCTGTCTTGCTGAAAAAAAGTGCAGAACAAACCTGCTTGAACTGTTCTTGGTTGTCCCTCTCTTACGCATGGTTTACCACTGCTAATACCAGTTGAGCATGTTCCTCCTACAACGTTGTCTTTTGAGGCCACGGCCCACATCCAAGCACCAACCCCTATTACTAAGCAAAATGGAGGAGCTTGTAAAACAGCTCATACTGGCAAATGCAAACCAGCAAGAAGCAAAGCACTTAATGACTCAATGAGGCAACCCCTGACTGTAACCCACAGGCCTCTTTAGAGGGTCAGCAGCAAGTAAATATGTCTTTACAGCAGCAGATATGGGCCCTGCTAGAGAGGCATGGCTGGCTTCTATACTTTGGCAGCTGCTGCAGAATGCTTTATGGAAATTGATGTTGAAGCCTACCTTGGCAAAGCCTACCTCAGCACCTTTGAGAGAATCACTGAACATAAGAAGCTACCCAAGGAGCAGTGGGCTGATGTACTAGCACCCTTTTTAATGGGGGAGACCCAAAAGACCTACTTTGACTTACAGCTTCAGGGTTCGGAAGTCTATTCTAAACTCAAACCAAACCTCCTAGCCAGGCTCTGGGTGACCATGGCTGTTTGAGTGTAGTGTGTAATAAGGTATAAGAGTGGTTCTGCATTATGGACCAAGCAGTATATATAGCTGCTGCCTCTACTTAAACAACTACCAAGGTAAATGTCAGAAGTATAGTAGGGGTTATAGAGTGGGTGCGGCACTGCTTATACGTGCTGCAATATGTGTCTCAGCAGAAGTGTGCAAAAATAAAGAAAATGTGAACATGTGACCAGTCAAGATATTACACACTTATGTTGTTAAAATGATAAAAACGTAAAGCGTAACTCCACTTTTGTTGAGAAAAAACATTCCCCTCTGGGTGATCTATGTACATTGCAGGGATTTCAACAAACTTTGTTGCAGATTCCTACCTTTTGTTATTCTGAAGAAATCATTGTTTGTTCCTCTGTGCTGAGTGGCTCAAATGGGAGTGGTTTCATAATTATCTATCAACTGTGGCAGCTGCAGGGCTCTAATGAAGAAAGCTGCTGGGCCTGCATCCCTTTAGAGGTGTTCAATGAAATTTTTGTTGCAGGGGATGCCAGAAATCTGACTTGTATCTTAGGCAGACTTCTGGAAAAATTGGTGAGCCAATCACACAAGCAGGAAATGATGTTTCTGGGGTGTGGTCAGTATACATTCTGTGTACAGAACACCTCCAGGTAGCCATATTGCATTGCATTTTCAGAAAATTACAGCGGCTGCAGATTGAAAAGGAAAGGTCATTTTTAATAACATTCAATCACAATATGATTTGTGTCGCAATTGTATACACTATATTGTTTTTTTCTTTATTTGCTGATTTTTTTCCCCCCACAAAAGTGGAGTTACCCTTTAAGTTCCAGCTGTGGCTTCAATATACATTCATAATAAAATAAAATGAAAGTGCCAGAAAACTATTACTGCAAAAAAACATTAGTGACAAGTGCTATAATTCATAAGTCGTTGGTGATTCAGTAAACAGCGACATGATATAATTGTTAGTCCTCAATATGGTGCTGCAAAGTATCACTTAAAAATATATATAGTGCTGCAAAAGATCACAGAAAAAATCATGGGGTGTGCCGGTGTCTCCACACATGCTCCCCCTCTTTTGCTGTACTCAAAAGAAAGCTCCCCCCACCAGGGGGTAACCACAGAGATGTATAGTAACGAAGTAGAACTACTTCACTACTGTACTTAAGTACCGAAAGGCGGTATCTGTACTTTCCTAGAGTAGAATTTTTTTCTCCTACTTCCACTTTTACTTCACTACATTTTTTCAATGATTTCAATACTTCTACTCCGATATTTTTTTTTTGTGCTGCATAGTTACTCAATTATAAAAATTACCACTGCCAGAACAGTAGATGGCAAGTTTCATGAAGTTCAAAAAAATGTGTATAATGTCATGTGTAAATCAGCGCATACGAAAATCAATGCTACTGTATGTATAAATAAAATGGTCTACATATCTACTGTTAAGGGGAAAGAGAACCTTCCAACCAAGGAGAGTCACAAGCGTACATAGACCTTTTTTCTGGTAAGAGGCTGATTTTGCTTTTTTCACTGGAAGTTGAGAGCACAGGTTTTGCAGTTTTGTTTCACTGGAAGAGTCTATTTGGATATTATTTTGCACTTACCTTCATCCGCCGGGTAAGGGGGAAATCCACAAGGTGGTGGGAGTCTGCACCTATTATTTGGAATAGCACCTGTTTGATTCCTGCACCTTTGAAAATATATTCATCTTGTTTTGTCACATATATATGGTATTATGGTATTATGGCATTATATATATGGACTTTTTATTGACTTTGATTTCATACACTCTTCCTTTATTTCATTATTGGAATATATTGTTGTATATCACATTGGTTTATATATGATTGTGCGCACCAATAAGCTGTGGAGAAAAAAAAAACATGCAGGGAAGAGAAGGAGGGATGCTTTAAAGGGGAAAGGGAGGGACATATTTTATCTGTTTTTGTTTACAAAAAGTTTCAGCCAAAGGAATTGTGATTGTCCTTTAGGTTAATCATTTGAAATAATAAAAAACTATATGATGTTCAAACTTTTGACTTCTTTCTTTAATAACTACATAACACAGTACTTGTACTTTTACTTTCAGTACTTGAGTAGCAATTTAAAAAAAAAAAAAAAAAAAAACTACTGGTACTTTTACTTTCAGTACTTGAGTAGCAAAATTAAAAAAAAACTACTTGCAATACTTAAAGAGGAAGTAAACCCTCCTCAGGAAGTTGTACCTATAGGTAAGCCTATATTAAGGCTTACCTATAGGTACTGTAAATATCTCCTAAACATGTACCGTTTAGGAGATATTTACCTTTAATGCAGCCAGTGGCGTCACTGGCGCATGCGCTCTGAAGGAACGGCAGATCGTGCCGTTCCTTCAGAGCCCCGTGCAGTGACCGTCGGCTCCCGCGCGCGTGCGCGGGAGTGACGTCACCGCGGCTCCGGCCAATCAGATGGCCGGATGCCGCGATCCCGGAAGACGGGCGACTATACATGTCGCCCGTCATACAGGTAAGCGGACGGCACGGCGGGGGCTCGTTCTAAGGTAAGTATTTCATAATGAGCTAGTATGCGATGCATACTAGCTCATTATGGGTTTCTCTTTCAGGTTGTAAAGAAGATAAAAAAAAAATTTCTTGGTGTACAACCTCTTTAAGTACAAAAAATGTTGAATACTTTAGTACTTCTACTCAAGTCACTTTTTTATAGAGCACTTCCACTTCTACTCAAGTCACTTTTTGATCGAGCACTTGTACTTTTACTCAAGTATGGGTTTCGAGTACTTTATACAAGTGTGGGTAACCAGCATTCACTGGACCATTGGCTACATATAGATTCTAAGTCAAGCAGATGGCTGTTTCTCCTTTCTCCTTACTTCCTGCAGCCTCATATGTATGCAAAGAGAATAAAAACAGGCTCCACAGCGTAACATCGTTTAACAGATTTAATAAAAGTGAGTGGTAATGCACTTACATTGGTAAAAAAAAAAAAAATACAAGCGGTTTGTAGGAAAACCAGTAAGTCCAGGACGCAATGTGCTCCACAGACCCAAAACCGGAAGTGATGCATTGACACTTCAGCTCCGGCTTACGTGTTTCATCACAACAAAGTCATCAGGAGCGGTGCCATCTTGCTACACTATCCGGTTTTTATTAGATGTGGTTTCCTAGCAACCCAGGGATATGTGACTGGAGGCCATCTTTGATCATGTTCCGCTGGGCAATTTATGTAATATAAAATAAAAAAATGAAATCAATGAAATACCCCTGAGAAGTAGAGGTTTCCCTGAGGAAGTCATGGGACTGCCGAAACCAGAAGTGATGTGGGAGCTGTGGACCCACAGTTTTTAAGACAGGCTGACTATTTTAATACACTCGTAAGTGCTTTTCTTTTTAATAAAAAAAAATGGCCGGTTTGGTGGAGAGTCCGTGATGGTCTGGGGAGGCATATCCATGGAGGGATGCACAGACCTCTACAGGCTAGACAATGACACCCTGACTGCCATTAGGTATCGGGATGAAATCCTTGGACCCATTGTCCGACCATACGCTGGTGCAGTGGGTCCTGGGTTCCTTCTGGTGCATGACAATGCTTGGCCTCATGTGATAAGAGTATGCAGCCAGTTCCTGGAGAATAAAGGAATTGATACCATTGAATGGCCCCCACACTCGCCTGACCTAAATCCAATAGAAACACCTCTGGGACATTATGTTTTGGTCAATCCTGCCAGGTTGCACCTCTGTTCAGGAGCTCAGTAATGCCCTGGTCCAGATCTGGGAGGAAATACCCCAGGACACCATCTGTCGTCTCATTAGGAGCATGCCCTGGCATTGTCAGGCATGCATACAAGCACGTGGGGGTCATACAAACTACTGAGGACCATTTTGAGTTGCTGCAATAAAATTTCAGCAAAATGGACTAGCTTCTGCAACAGTTTTTCACTTTGATTTTTGGGGTGTCTTTGAATTCAGCCCTCTGTAGGTTGATAATTTTCCTTTCCATCAAACGATATGGCATCCTTTCATTCCTAACACATTACCCAGTCCATATCAATATAGATATCCAGCATGAGATTTTTCCCTATTGAGATCTGATGTGTTTTCAAATTGTTCCTTTAATTTTTTTGAGCAGTGTATAAAGGAAAAGAGAAAAAGAGGGAAATCTCAGAAATTGTCTGTAATAAGAAACTGTACGTAAACTAATATTTGGCGGAAGTATTTGAATAAAATGGATATAAGTATTTATATCAGATTGGTGGAGGAAGTGTATTCAAGCAAGGGGGCCATAACAAGGGTCATTTCATTAAAATCATTCATTAGAAATAAAACAATTGAGATCTTTGTCCATGTAATTAGTGTAGTGTGTGTTCACATGAGAATATCACCCTGGGAAGCTTGTGAGGTCCAGAATGTGAGATTTGTTCCACTTTACAAACAAGTGCTTGTAACTTGAGGCACTCAAGCCAACTTCAGATTAGGGAATGAATGGTCTGCCACTGTTACAGTATATTAGAGCCTTGTCTGTCAAGATACAGAGCAGCATACAGATCCCAAGAGTATAGAGAAGGTGGTGTCCCTAGTTGAGCATCAAACTACTACCAAGGGCTACAGGGTCTGCCCTCCAATCCGATGACCCCTGGAAACAGGAGAAGAATCAACTTGCATAAAACAACACCTTTTTTTAAAGGGGTGTAAGTATCTCCTAAACACCGCAAGTTTGGGAGATATTAATTGTAATTACAGATACGTCTTATTATAGGCTTACCTGTAGGTACAAGTTCAAAAGTGGAGTTTACTACCACTTTAACTGATTGCTGACCGCCACACGACTATATACTGCGGCGGTCAGCCCTGGCCAGGCAGAGTGACGTAGGGGTATGTCACTCGCCTGTCACTGACTTGTGAGCCGATTGCGGGAGGGCACGCGCGCGCCCGCCCTGGCTCGTTCACTGACAAGTTAGTGCGTGTGACCGGCGGACCCGATCGTCCGCCGGTCACTCACGATCGCTCGTGAGTGAAGGGAGAAAGGCAGGCGGCTAATGTAAATTCGGTCATTCTCCCTGGTGTAAAAATGAAGATCAGACGGTTCTACTATGTAGGACCGTTGATCTCTGTTTTTACACCAATAGCCATGTGCCTTTACAGTTGGAATCACGCCCCTAGGACACACTTAACCCCTCCCTCTCCAATACAGTTAACCCCTTCCCTGCCGGTGTCATTTTTGCAGTAACAGTGCATATGTATAGCACTGATTACTGCAGTAATGTCACTGGTAACCCCAAAAGTGTCAAAAATGTCAGTCAAGGGTCCGATCTGTCCGCCGCAATGTCGCAGTACTGAAAAAAAATCGCAGATCGCCGCCATTACGCGTTGTTTGTAAACGCGATAACTTTTGCGCAAACCAATCAAAATACGCTTTTTGCGATTTTTTTTACCAAACATATGTAGCATAAAACAAATTGGCTGAAAATGTTAAAAAATTTTGATTTTTACATTTTTTTGGGGGGAATTTCATATAAAAAAATGTGAAAAATATTGTTATTTTTGCAAAATTGACGCTCTTTTTTTGTTTATAGCGCATGATCAAAAAATGGCACAGGTGATCAAATACCACCAAAAGAAAGCTCTGTTTGTGGGAAAAAAAGGACGTCAAATTTGTTTAGGTACAGCGTCGCGCGACCGCGCAATTGTCCGTTAAAGTCAAGCAGTAAAAAAATTGCAAAAAACCCCCTGGTCAGGAAGAGGGTAAAATCTTACGGGGCCTAAGTGGTTAATGTAATTTACCATGACATTGTGACTAAGCCCAATGCCACAGTAAAGTTAGGCCCTTATGGGTACCTGAAGCTCAGAGAAAAGCCATATCAGAATAGGCAGAGAAAATGTTAACCCTTGGGGCCAAGAAGAATTTAACAGTGAATTGTCAAGTCCTATAATCCTCACCCCTAAGCTGAATGGCAGCCTGAGGGAGGATGAGTTTATAGAAAAGTCGGGTCATGCTGGGTACATTACTACCCTCGATCTTACTAATGGTTAACAGACAGGGCAAAGGAAAAGACAGCTTTTTGCAACACCAGATGGCCTGTATGCATAGGTGACTTACATTGGGCCCTGGCCTCATTCCAAAGAATAATGGCCCGCGTTCTTAAGCTTCATAAAACATATGCTCCAGTATATCAAGATGGTGTTGCACTTTTTTGTCTGGACTCTGATACTACCTACAGTGCCTTGTGAAAGTATTCGCGCCCCCTTGAACTTTGCAACCTTTTGCCACATTTCAGGCTTCAAACATAAAGATATAAAACTGTAATTTTTTTGTGAAGAATCAACAACAAGTGGGACACAATCATGAAGTGGAAAGAAATTTATTGGATATTTCAAACTTTTTTAACAAATAAAAAACTGAAAAATTGGGCGTGCAAAATTATTCAGCCCCCTTAAGTTAATACTTTGTAGCGCCACCTTTTGCTGCGATTACAGCTGTAAGTCGCTTGGGGTATGTCTCTATCAGTTCTGCACATCGAGAGACTGAAATTTTTGCCCATTCCTCCTTGCAAAACAGCTCAAGCTCAGTGAGGTTGGATGGAGAGCGTTTGTGAACAGCAGTTTTCACTTCTTTCCACAGATTCTCGATTGGATTCAGGTCTGGACTTTGACTTGGCCATTCTAACACCTGGATATGTTTATTTGTGAACCATTCCATTGTAGATTTTGCTTTATGTTTTGGATCATTGTCTTGTTGGAAGACAAATCTCCATCCCAGTCTCAGGTCTTTTGCAGACTCCATCAGGTTTTCTTCCAGAATGGTCCTGTATTTGGCTCCATCCATCTTCCCATCAATTTTAACCATCTTCCCAGTCCCTGCTGAAGAAAAGCAGGCCCAAACCATGATGCTGCCACCACCATGTTTGACAGTAGGGATGGTGTGTTCAGGGTGATGAGCTGTGTTGCTTTTACGCCAAACATAACGTTTTGCATTGTTGCCAAAAAATTCGGTTTTGGTTTCATCTGACCAGAGCACCTTCTTCCACATGTTTGGTGTGTCTCCCAGGTGGCTTGTGGCAAACTTTAAACGACACTTTTTATGGATATCTTTAAGAAATGGCTTTCTTCTTGCCACTCTTCCATAAAGGCCAGATTTGTGCAGTATACGACTGATTGTTGTCCTATGGACAGTCTCCCACCTCAGCTGTAGATCTCTGCAGTTCATCCAGAGTGATCATGGGCCTCTTGGCTGCATCTCTGATCAGTCTTCTCCTTGTATGAGCTGAAAGTTTAGAGGGACGGCCAGGTCTTCGTAGATTTGCAGTGGTCCGATACTCCCTCCATTTCAATATTATCGCTTGCACAGTGCTCCTTGGGATGTTTAAAGCTTGGGAAATACTTTTGTATCCAAATCCGGCTTTAAACTTCTCCACAACAGTATCTCGGACCTGCCTGGTTTATTCCTTGTTCTTCATGATGCTCTCTGCGCTTTAAAACGGACCTCTGAGACTATCACAGTGCAGGTGCATTTATACAGAGACTTGATTACACACAGGTGGATTCTATTTATCATCATTAATCATTTAGGTCAACATTGGATCATTCAGAGATCCTCACTGAACTTCTGGAGAGAGTTTGCTGCACTGAAAGTAAAGGGGCTGAATAATTTTGCACGCCCAATTTTTCAGTTTTTTATTTGTTAACAAAGTTTGAAATATCCAATAAATTTTGTTCCTTCATGATTGTGTCCCAATTATAGTTTTATATCTTTATGTTTGAAGCCTGAAATGTGGCAAAAGGTCGCAAAGTTCGAGGGGGCCGAATACTTTCGCAAGGCACTGTACATGTTGCACCCTCCTTGGTAGGTGCTAGGTAAAATATATGTATGGCTCTGTTTCGCTTATCCGGAGAGCCTGATCTGTAGGTTAGCCTGTCACATGCTTCCAGGTGTGACGTTTTGAGTCTGGGGAGTCTCCCCACTGTATCCAATGAGGGATCTCGTTGGACAGTGGAGGAAACCTAGCCATTAGCACACCAGGGTTTGTGACTGTCCCAGTGGGTGGGCATTGCTGCAATGCATCCTGGAATTGGAAATAAATCCAAAGGGGGCATGTGACAGGGTGTCTTTTGGCGGGAGCAAAGTCCCAGGAGGAGGTGGACTCCTGCAGAGTGAGGAAGGAGGTCCAAGCGGTCGGCCTAGGGAACAGGATTGGAGCTGGGCTGCAGAGAATCCAAAGTGCTGGCCAGTGGAGCTGCTGGGCAGAGGACTTTGGGAAAAACAGTATTGTGAGTACCAAGGGATCTGCCTAGGGGTCTGCCTAAGAGAGGGGTCCATTCCAGAGAAGTCAGGGGATGAAGGAGCCAGCTCACTCAGAGTGTTACAGTAAAGAGGGTGCCGTGTAGTGAACCCTGAAGATTAGGAACAAAGGGGGTGCCAGGAAGGGCCCTGAAGTTGTTCAGCAGTACAGTTCAGTTGCTTCAGAGTACAGATTACTTCAGAGTACAGATTACCTAAATGAATTAAATTCTGCGTCACAGCTAGTGACAGACTTAAACCAGCAGCCTAGCCGTGACTAGCTCAATTTCAGCGTTACTCAGCGTTAACCAGCGTTTACTCAAGTCTTCCCTGCCTATTATTGTGCATTGTTTTGTTCAGTTGGAGTATCCCACTCATCCCTTCTATCCAAGTTCCTAATAAAACCTAAATACCAAAGAAACTGGACTGATTCTTGTCTGAGGTGAAAAAACTTGGAAAATGCCAGATTGTTCTACTGTTGCTAATGGTAACCCAGGGGAACCCGTAACCAGCAGCTCCCTTGGGAGTAGTGCTACATACAAAAAGTCCAGACAGTTTTAGACTCCATTCGTAAGGTTGAGTTAACAGCCAGTGAAGATGCCCTGTTTTCTGGCTACAGCATTGTGTGGCGGAGGAGGGGAGGGAAGGTCATAAATGGACAAGACTGAAGCAATAAAAAGTTGGCACCAACCAGTGTTAAAAATGCAGTTTAGAGCTTTTCTAGGTATACTAGAATTTTGCCAGAAGCGTGTGTCCAACTTTGCTACTATAGCAGCTCAATTTACGGATCTCACCAAAGGGAGAAAGTCCACCATGGTGAAACGGAATGAAGAGAGCTTTTCAAGAGCTGAAGGCGGTATTGTATAAAGGGACCATTGATAGTCACCCCCAATTTCAGTGAAGATTTTTTTGTACAAACAGATATTATTGATGTTGGCTTGGCTGTAGTCTTGCAGATTACACAGAGAGATTATGGCTCTTCCTAAGTAATCATCGGAGCTCTGTGACAGCAGGGCACTTTACTCTGTTTATAAAGAGCCTACTAAGCTCCTGATACAGAGCGGTAAGCTGTCACACCAAGACGAGTGCAGAACGGAAACATTTGTTTCGTTTGTGATAGATTCGTTATGTTACTAATTTTGTTTTGTTGATTCATTTCGGAGTTCCTTTAGTTTAGTTTCCTTTAACTGGTTTTGTTTTATTCATTTTCTAAAGAATTCCAAATTTTTGGAACGATTCGAATTCAGATCTGTCCAAAAATGATCGACCAATTTGAATTCCCTGTGAAGAATAGATGGTTGTTAAGGAGCGGGCCAGGAAGCCAGCCGCCACTTCCTTAACAACCGATGACTCATCGGCTGTCAGCGTTCTTCCACTGACAGATGAATGTAAAGAAAAGAATGGCAGCAATAGAAAATTCTGAACATAAAAAAACAATGTGATTCTCCCCCCCCCCCCCCCCCCATTACATACCAGGCCCTTTAAGTCTGGTATAGATAAGGAAAATTCCACTCCGCAGTAAAAAAAAAAAAAATGGCAAAAAATACCGAACCCTTCTCTGAGCATGCTCTGCCCCCCACCCCTCCTGCCCCAAAACACCTTGTCCCCATGTTGAGGAAAAGGGCCTCATCCCCATTACCCTTGGCAGTGGTTGTGGGGGGGTCTGTGGGAGGGGGGCTTATTAAAATTATCTGAATCTGGAAGACTCCTTTAACAAGGGAGCCCCTCAGATCCTGGTCACCCCCCTATGTGAGTACCCATTTACCAAAAAAGTGAATAAAGACACTACATGACTTTTTGACAATTCCTTAAATAAAAAATTAAAAACCATGTTTCCCCCCAAGTAGATCCATGGTCATTCACCCGGCCCGCTGGACCTGAAAAAGACAAAAAAAAAAACGAAACCTCCGGTCTCGTCGAAGGCTTCCCGCCAATTGCTTCCGTCTTACATTTCTAAAATAGCTAAGGGGAGGAGTCACCCAATGACGTCAGCAGGTGACCCTGTCCCCTTGTCACGTCACCAACCTAGCATGCCCCGGTCTAGGAAGAACCAAAAATCAGTCTGAATTTTCCTTGCAGACCAAAACAAATTGCACATGTCTTGTCACACTGAAAGTAGAGTGGAGTGCCTCTGTTTACACATAAGTGCAGCATACTGCACATTATAGCATACTTACCTGCCTAAGAAAACCCTCCTCTAGCAATGCAATGTTTGCAAATCACCGTCATCTCCCATTCATCACCACTGGCATTATTGCCAGGTCTTCTTTTGGGTTTGGTGTCTTCAGCAAGCTTATTTGGACAGCCCAGGATGACGTAACTCCCACTCGCGCACAGGATAACATTTTTTTTTATTTTCTGCGCCTGAGATACATTTTTTTCATATGCCTGTAGAATAAAATAACATCCACCTCCACATATTAGCGGATTAAAACTTGTCTAATAAACACTATATTACCAAAAGTATTGGGACGCCTGCCTTTACACACACATGAACTTTAATGACATCCCAGTCTTAGTCCGTAGGGTTCAATATTAAGTTGCCCCACCCTTTACAGTTATAACAGCCTAAACTCTTCTGGGAAGGCTGTCCACAAGGTTTAGGAGTGTGTCTATGGGAATGTTTGACCATTCTTCCAGAAGCGCATTTGTGAGGTCAGGCACTGATGTTGAACGAGAAGGCCTGGCTCACAGTCTCCGCTTGAATTCATCCCAAAGGTGTTCTATCAGGTTGAGGTGCAGGCCAGTCAAGTTCCTCCAGACCAAACTCTCTCATCCATGTCTTTATGGACCTTGCTTTGTGCACTGGTCCAAATCATTTGGCGGAGGGGGGATTATGGTGTGGGGTTGTTTTTCAAGGGTTGGGCTTGGCCCCTTAGTTCCAGTGAAGGGAACTCTCAAGGCGTCAGCATACCAAGACAGTTTGGACAATTTCATGCTCCCAACTTTGTGGGAACAGTTTGGGGTTGGCCCTTCCTTTTCCAATAAGACTGCGCACCAGTGCACAAAGCAAGGTCCATAAAGACATGGATGAGTGAGTTTGGGGCGGAGGAACTTGACTGGCCTGCACAGAGTCCAGACCTCAACCTGATAGAACACCTTTGGGATGAATTAGAGCGGAGACTGCGAGCCAGGCCTTTGTGTCCAACATCAGTGCCTGACCTGTCAAATGCGCTTCTGGAAGAATGGTCAAACATTCCCATAGACACTCCTAAACCTTGTGGACAGCCTTCCCAGAAGAGTTGAAGTTGTTGTAGCTGCAAAGGGTGGGCCAACTCAATATTAAACCCTACAGACTAAAGGCCCATACACACGATAAGAAAATCAGAAGTAAAATTTCAGCGAGCAATCTGCCGATTTTCGGATCGTTAGTATAGTGCCTTTGACAGCCAATTACAGATTTTTGTACGACAAAAGCTGGATGTGCAGGCTATTAAATTTTTATCGTACGTAAGCACAACGTACAATTTTTGTTCGTTCGTTTAATTAGTACAGTTTTCGTCCGAAAAAATCATAAGAGTAAGACTAGGCATGCTCGGAAACTAAAGAACACATACAAAACAATTCAACACATGACATCACTTCTGAAGTTGAATTCTGTCATACGAGAATTTTCGTATGAAAGTAACCTCTTCACTTTCCATATGAGACTAGCATGCAACAAAAAACTAAAGAAAATGTGTCCGATAATCTGATCGTGCATACAAGGCTTAACCACTTGCCGACCGCCGCAAGTACATATACTGCGGCAGTCAGCCCCTCACAGGCAAAGTGACGTACCGGTACGTCACTAGCCTGTGAGGCTCTGGGGAGCGATCGCGCGCCGCCAGAGGCGCGCTCCTGCTCCCGCACGGTCACGGACCCCCCCCGCGTGTGTGACCCGATGTCCGCCGCTCACTCACGATCGTCCGTGACAGCAGGAAAAAGGCAGGTGGCTAATGTGAACAAGCCGCCTGTCATTCTCCCCTGTGTAGAAACAGTGATCATACGGTTCTACTATGTAGGACCGTTGATCATTGTTCCTACACTTCAAGCCACAGCCAATCACAGTTAGAATCACGCCCCTAGGGACACACACAGCCCCTCCCTCTCAAATAAAGTTAACCCCTTCACTACCAGTGTCATTTTGCAGTAACAGTGCACATTTATAGCACTGATTACTGTAGTAATGTCACTGGTAACCCCAAAAGTGTCAAAAATGTCAGTCAAGGGTCCGATCTGTCCGCCCCAATGTCGCAGTACCGCAAAAAAAAAAAATTGCAGATCGCAGCCATTACGCGTTAAAAAAAAAAAAACAACAAAAATGACAAAAATCTTTCCCTTTGTTAGTAAAAGCGATAACTTTTTGTGCAAACCAATCAAAATACGCTTTTTGTGATTATTTTTACCAAACATATGTAGCATAAAACAAATTGGCCGAAAATGTTAAAAAAATTTAGATTTTTACATTTTTTTGGGGGAATTTCATATAGAAAAATGTGAAAAATATTGTTATTTTTGCAAAATTGACGCCCTTTTTTTGTTTATAGCGCATGATCAAAAAATTGCACAGGTGATCAAATACCACCAAAAGAAATCTCTGTTTGTGGGAAAAAAAGGACGTCAAATTCATTTAGGTACAGCGTCGCACGACTGCGCAATTGTCCGCTAAAGTCACGCAGTGCCTAATCGCAAAATACCCCCTGGTCAGGAAGGGGGTAAAATCTTCCGGGGCTTAAGTGGTTAAGACTGCAATGCCAATAAAGGTAATTTGCGTGTAAAAGCAGGCACCCCAATACTTTGAGTAATATAAGGATTAAAGGCTAGCGCTGAGGATTATAATTATACTTATAATTATACTGATACCACTGTATAGTGGGCTGCTGCTGGTATAAAAGGTGATGTACCTTCATAAAGTGTATAGTGCAAAAGTATACCTGCGCTGCTACCAAAACAAACTAATAAATAAATCTCAATAATTATTGTGTATAAATATTCTGTGTAAAGTGCTAGTGCTCAACTTGAAATACACAATCCTATATCTTAAATACCAATCAATATAAAAATATACATAAATACAAATTTTTTTACGTGAAATAAATAAATGTGAATAAAAATCCTTCAATTAACGACGTGCTGAAAATAGTGACAGTCTTTGTGCAAAGTATAAGTCCAAAGTGCTGCGTGCTCATAAAACAAGTGCCGGTGCTCTCTCTACATGGGTAGGTGCTCCCCTCCTGGACCCCTACTCACCAGAAGCCAAATAATACACCGCCTTCAAAAAATATCCTTAGGTGGGACGAGCCTTATTGGACCATCAACTCAATGGCTTTACTGTAGATCACATCATCCAGGTATTTGCTCAAAAAAAGGAAAGAGATGTCCCCGTGTCCCCGTAACTCGGAAGGTGGATGTATTCCGGCGTAGTGCGTACTCGGACGGACAGCTTGACGCGTTTCACTCCTCACACAGAGCGTTATCAAAAGCGTCGCACGACTGCGCAATTGTCCGCTAAAGTCACGCAGTGCCTAATCGCAAAATACCCCCTGGTCAGGAAGGGGGTAAAATCTTCCGGGGCTTAAGTGGTTAAGACTGCAATGCCAATAAAGGTAATTTGCGTGTAAAAGCAGGCACCCCAATACTTTGAGTAATATAGCATACATTTGCATTGTTGGATACAACGAAGATGGGACATTGAGGAAGCAAGGACATGGTTAACTCAGTCTAGCAAGGTAATAGCATGCAAAGCACATTTTATACATTCATTAAAATTATTATACTGTATCTGTCAAAATGGAACATCAGTTTGTTTTTATAATATTGCACAATTTCATTAGGCATAATTTAAAGTTTTACTGTATGGAAATAGCTGTGCTTTCACTAAAAATGATATCTTTGTACTTGTTGCAGCAGCCCCCGAAAAAATATCATTATGACATAAAGATAAAATGCTGAAAAGAATTCCTGTTTCCAGCGATATTGTTTGAAGCTTCCTGTTGTGCTCTGAGCAATCTGTTCCCGGTACACAGATTGCTTATTCAGCTCAATGCATTGCGGGCCTCCCTTCTCCCAACAGCTTGATTCCAGATAAGAGAGATGCAAACACAGGGCCGCCTGCTGGGTACAGGATTTATCTCCAGAGAAGGTAACCCTTCATATTGACATTCTTTTGTAGGCTGCGGGGTCAAGTACAAGGTTAGTGAAAGTGCAAATATACAAAAACTTGGGGCTTTTTTTCTCCGAGAATAGGCTTCTGTATCACCTCTGAGCCCCAGCCCCTGGTTTTACCCCTACCCACCTCCCAGTACCGCCCCTTTTGTAGAATACACAAAACGACACCAAGTATAATTTTGTGGGGTTAAATAATTTGTATGGAATTTGTTAATGATAACCAGAAAAGCAGAAGAAATGGATCCCCTGCAGTCAGCAACAATAGGCCGCCCAGCAACAATAGATCCCCCACCCAACCAAAAACCTCCCCAGCAACCATGGACACCACCCCAGCAAGGAAAGATCCCCTGAGCAAAAACAGATCCCCCACCCAACAACAAACCTCCCCAGCAACCATGGACACCACCCCAGCAACTATAGATCCACCCAGCAACTATAGATCCCCCAACCAACAACAAACCTCCCCAGCAACCATGGACACCACCCCAGCAAGGAAAGATCCACCAAGCAAAAACAGATCCCCCACCCAACAACAAACCTCCCCAGCAACCATGGACACCACCCCAGCAACTATAGACCCACCCAGCAACTATAGATCCCCCACCCAACAACAAACCTCCCCAGCAACCATAGACACCACCCCAGCAAGGATAGATCCACCCAGCAACAACAGATCCCCCAGCCAACAACAAACCTCCCCAGCAACTATAGATCCACCCAGCAACAATAGATCCCCCAGCAACAATAGTCCCTACCTAACAATATAGAATAGTTCATATTCCCATTGCACACCTTCCTGGATATAGGCACATCAGTTGTGGGTGCTACAGTGATCACCAGCTGGACACTGGATCTATCACAGATACATACATATTCGCCAGCACACCATGGATCTTGCACAGCAGTCCGAATAAACTTTTTATTTCAAAAGGATCAAATCAGGATAGGTGCAACGTTTCGGAGTCACGCAGCAAACATTAAGGGGTTAAACCTTCTGGTCCAGAAGTGGTTAAAGTCTGGTTCACACAATTATGATTTCAGACGCAATTTGAGTCACACAGAATCGCATGATAATGGACATCACATTGATTTCAATGGTGCCCATTCACATCAATGCAACACTGTGTCGTGCGATTTTGGAAAAGGTTCCTGTATTACTTTGGTGCAATTAGCAGTGTGATTTGGCCTCAAACAATATGCAAACCACATTCATAACACAACCAAGTTGCAACAAAGTCACACTTAACACAATTTTCTTTAGATTTTTTCCTTTAGATTTACCAAAACCATATAACATGAAGTCAAACCTAAACACTTTCATGTATGCAACCATACCCTTGTACTACATAGTTGAAGGTAAATCTAAAAGAAAAAAAATCAAACAAAAGTTGTATAGTGTGTATCCAGCTTTTGGGTTGCCACCTCATCCCTTTAAAATCAAACACATAAGGCCCCTTTCACACAGACGGACCGTTCAGATCCGCCTGTTTGTTTTTTTTGGCGGATCTCAACGGTCCCCCCATGTATCTCTATGGGGCATCGGATGTCAGCAGAGACATGTCCGCTGACATCCAATACGAGCCGTCCAATCTGGACGGATGGAAACCCTATTTTCCATCCGTCCAGCAGATCGGATGGGATCGGATGAGAAGGGACCGATGGTCCGTTTCCATCTGATTCCCCCATAGAGATGTATGGGGCTGTGACAGCTGTGTCTCCGCACACAGTGCGGAGAACAGCTGTCATTCTCCTGCTCAGCAGGGGATCGGCGGATCGATCCCCCGCTGAGAGTCTGTTTGATGGACTTAGGCTGGCCATACACTATACAATATTCTTGTTCAACTTTCCCTTAGATTTACCAAAACCATATAATATGAGGTCAAACCTAAACACTTTCAATTTGTATGCAATCAGGCAGGCCCTTGCACTACATAGTTGAAGGTAAATCTAAAGGAAATTGAATAGGAAAATTGTATAGTGTATGGCCAGCCTTACTGTGTGAAAGAGCCCTTAGTTACATAGGTTCTGTGGCTGATTACGGTGGTAATTGAACTCACTTGCTGCCTTATCTGCAATAAATTAGCCACAGAACCTGTGTAATTATTATGTGTCCTGGTTTTAAAAGGATGAGGTGGCAACCCTAATGCTAGATACACACTATGCAACTTTTGTTGTTAGATTTCATTTAGATTTACCTTCAACCAGAGGCGTAACTAGAACCTTCAGGGCCCCAATGCAAGAAACCATAAAGGGCCCCTGGCCAGGTCCCTTCCCTTCAAGCCTGGGGCTCTTCCCACTGATAATGGGGCCCTTTACTCTCATTGCAGGGGCCCTTTATTATGGCCCTGCAGTGGGCCCCTTTCCTGCGATCTTGGGGACTCCCCACGGTGGTGGAATGCCAGGGCCCGTTTGCAAGTGTGACCTTTGTGATCCTGGAAGTTCACCCCCTGGTGTCAGTAGTTTTTTTTTTTTGGTATTTTAATTGTATTATTTTTTATCATTTTATTTTATTTATTTTTTTTACAATGTCACTGACTATGACTCTGTCCATTCAGAAAAGGAAGGAGCTGGTAAATTACATATTTACCGACCCCTTCCTGATTCTCTATTGTGACACATCCCCTGCAGCAGCTGGCAGGAGAGGGGAGGGAGCACAGTGGGGGCGGGGGAGCACACAGGGGCCCAGAGACAGCAGAACACAAGTGAACTGGATAGGAGGGGTGGCGGGGGCAGCATACAGAGGAACCAATCTCCTCCATTTTCCTCCTGCAGCTACAAGAGAAAAAAGAAGGACAGTGATTCCTCTACATGCTGCCCCCACCGCCCCTCCTATCCAGGTGTACAGGGGAGCCGCACAGGCCCCTTGGAGCATGGGGACCGGTTGCAACTGCAACCCCTGTAGTTACACCCCTGCCTTCAACTATGAAGTTCCAGATTGCATACAAATTGAAAGTGTTTAGGTCTGACCTCATATTATATGATTTTGGTAAATCTAAAGGAAAAAATCTAGAGAGAATAGTATAGTGTGTATTCAACTTAAGTGTGACTTTGTTGCAACTTGGTTGTGTTATAAATGTAGTTTGCATATTGTTACACTACATAACTGCACTGAAAATTGGATCAAAATCACATTGCAGTGTAAACCCAGCCTCAGTTTGATGTTAGGTTTGGATGAACAATGCACAATAATGGTAACATATTGTGGATTTGAAGATATTTTCTTTATTCATGATCAGGACTCAAAAAATAGTCGTTTAGTAAGATTAATATGAAATACTGCACATCAATAGGATGCGGTCTTCTCTCTACAGTGCCTTGAAAAAGTATTTATACCCCTTGAAATTTTCCACATTTTGTCATGTTACCAGGGCCGGCGCCACCTGTAAGGCGACCCAGGCAGTCGCCTAGGGCGCCACTCAGCAGGGGGGCGCCAGCATTCTACTTGTTGCACTACTGTCTGTCCGCAATGACTGTATGCCGGCCGGGTGGCGCGGCGCCCCTCTTGCTGCTGTGTGTGCTGCTTAACCAGTAGTACCATCGGCTTGGCCTCGGCGGGCGGCGGCGCCCTCGGCTCGGCTCAAATCATCATGTCTCTCTCTCTCTCTGTGACACTCACACAGATTGTGACAGGCAGCGCCGTGCGTGACGTAGGTCTCCTGGCTTCCAGCCAGCCTTCACAGCGTCTGAAGGCTTTGCATCACTGCAGTGGAGGTTCCCCCTGCCCTGCCAATGACGTCGGGCGGGCGGGGGGAGCCGGGGAGGAGACCGGGCGGGCGCAGAGCGGGAAGGAACACATTTTGAATCAGAGCAGCAGATAGTGCAAGAAGGACCAGTCCCCGGCCAGACCCCCAGATCCAGGAAGATAAAGAAGGAAGAAGATCCAGGAGAAGAGGACCTGTCCGACCTGCTGCTGCCATTTTGAACACGCATAAAACGTGAGTGAAAATGTGCATTTTAAATGGGTATATTCAGTGAGGGAGGGGTAACATTACATTTATCCTTGGGATGGAGTATACTGTAATTGTTTTATTGTGGCTGTTTTAAAAAATCTTCTCTACTTCTCTTGTCTTGTGCTCGGCTCCCTATTGTATTCTGCCTAAGGTCCGGTTCAAACTTATGCGATGCGGGAAGGCTGCGAATATGCAGCGTGTTCCCGCATCGCAAACGCACCCCTGGCAGTTCACACTGCCATATGCGATACACAGGGGGTGTCAATGAAATGTTAACGACACCCCCAGTTTGATCGCATATCGCAGTGCGATCTTTAGTGCCGGTTCACATATGTGCGGCTGAGGCGATCGCATGTAATATCGGAGCGCACTGCTCCTTCATTACATGCGATCAGCTGTGCGGTGCAAATTCAGCCATACACTTTGTATGGCTGAATTCGCACTGCACCCGCAGCAAAGACGCACATGACCCTTTTTTTCAGCCGCATCAGGATCGGATCGCATGGTGATTCACACTTGTGCGATCCGATCCTGTGCGAACTGTCAGATCGCACTGCGATATGCGATCAAACAGGGAGTGTCGTTAACATTTCATTGACACCCCCAGCGTATCGCATATGGCAGTGTGAACTGCCAGGGGTGCGTTTGCGATGCGGGAACACGCTGCATATTCGCAGCCTTCCCGCATCGCATAAGTGTGAACCGGACCTTACAGTTCGCACAGAATCGGATCGCACAAGTGTGAACCACTGTGCGATCCGATCCTGATGCGGCTGAAAAAAAAGGGTCCTGTGCGTCTTTGCTGCGGGTTCACACTGCCATATGCGATACGCAGGGGGGGGTGTCAATTAAAAGTTAATGACACCCCCAGATCAGATTGCATCTCGCAGTGCAAACTGCATGGCTGATTTAGCACCGCACAGAGATCGCATGTAATGAAGGAGCAGTGCGCTCCGACATTACATGCGATCACCACAGCCGCAATAATGTGAACCGGCACTTAGGACCGGTTCACATTTGTGCGATCACAGAGATCGCATGTAATTCGGAGCGCACTGCTCCTTCATTACATGCGATCTCTGTGCGGTGCAAAATCAGCTATGCAGTTTGCACTGCGAGATGCAATCTGATCTGGGGGTGTCATTAACTTTTAATTGACACCCCCCCCTGCGTATCGCATATGGCAGTGTGAACTGCCAGGGGTGCGGATGTGATGCGGGATCACGCTGCATATTCGCAGAATTCCCGCATCGCACAAATGTGAACCGGGACTACAGGCGCTCACAGCTCATAGCTGCAGGTGAGCGACCGTCGTAGGTCTACGCCGTTTTGCGCTTGAGGGCCAGCCTGTCGCAGACCCGCAGTAAATATGTGGTGGGCAGTCCAGAACAGGTTAATAAGGCAGTGTAAAAGTTAAGAATAAAGTGAATTGAAGGCCCTGTTTACATCTACTTGGTGTCGTTTTTCCATGTTGCATCGCTCTGCGTGTTTTACACACATTTTTAGGTGCGCTGCCATTAAACTCTATTAGAATGACCCTTTCATTAAAGTGCATCATTGTCCGGCATGCTGCATCTTTGATGCACTTTCATAAAACATGTGTTCTAATACAGATTAATGGCAGCGCACCTAAAAATGTGTGTATAACGCTCATAAAAATGTGACACAGAAAAACCACAGCACACAGATGTGAACCTAGCTGTACTGTAACCTGTAATAACGAATCAAATGTGTCTGACTGTAAGTCCTGGTTCACATTTGTGTGATGCGGGAACGCTGCGAATATACAGCGTGTTCCCGCATCGCATCTTCACACTGCCATATGCGATACGCAGAGGTTAATGACACCCCCAGTTTGATCGCATATGGATTCAGAATGTTTTGTATTAAACTATTAAAATTTGCACTTTATTTTACATTATGGCTTTTTGTGCTTTGGGGGGGGGGGGGGGGGCGGCAATTTTTATTTTGCCTAGGGCGCCAAAAATCCTTGCACCGGCCCTGCATGTTACAACCAAAAATTTAAATATATTTTATTGGGATTTTATGTGATAGACCAACACAAAGTGCCACATAATTGTGAAGTGGAAGGAAAATGATAAATTGTTTTCACAATTTTTACAAATAAATATCTTATAAGTGTGGAGTGCATTTGTATTCAGCCCCCTTTTGTCCCTGTTCACATCTGCGTGATTTGACAAATCCCAACCTCTTGCCGCCAATCGGCGTGATGCCAGCTTTGCGGCGCCGGACTGATTCCCAAAAGTAGTTCCTGCACTACTTTTTGCGACTTTGGGGGCGATTTCAATAGACATCTGTGCATTAACCCGCACAGATGTCTTTCAAGTCGCCCCCGAAGTTGGACTGAAATGCGGCTTTGAAATCATGCGAGTTCAGATGAACTCGCACAAATTCAAAGCTGCGTTCAGTGTGAACGAGGGCTTACTCTGATACCCCTAAGGCCCCTTTCACATGGGCGGAACGCCAGACGGACTCCGTTATGCTCAGCGGGGATCAATCCGACGATCCTCGCTGAGCAGGCGGATGACAGCTCCGTCTCCGCTTACTTTGCAGAGACGGAGCTGTCAGAGCCCAGCACTCCTCTATGGGAGATCGGATGAAAATGGTCCGCCTGTCTGTTTTTTATCCGATCCTATCTGATCCAATCCTCCAGACGGATGGAAAATAGGAAAAAAAGGGGGCTGGAGCGCTGAATTGTGCATCACACGGCCCCCTAGCAGCCAGAAACCCAGAGCGGCTGGAGCGCTGAATCATGCATCACACTGCCCCCTAGCATCCGGCAACCCAGAGCGGCTGGAGCGCTGAATCGTGCATCACACTGCCCCCTAGCAGCCGGCAACCCAGAGCGGCTGGAGCGCTGAATCGTGCATCACACGGCCCCCTAGCAGCCAGAAACCCAGAGCGGCTGGAGCGCTGAATCGTGCATCACACGGCCCCCTAGCAGCCAGAAACCCAGAGCGGCTGGAGCGCTGAATCGTGCATCACACTGCCCCCTAGCAGCCGGAAACCCAGAGCGGCTGGAGCGCTGAATCGTGCATCACACTGCCCCCTAGCAGCCAGAAACCCAGAGCGGCTGGAGCGCTGAATCGTGCATCACACTGCCCCCTAGCAGCCGGAAACCCAGAGTGGCTGGAGCGCTAAATCGTGCATCACACTGCCCCCTAGCAGCCGGCAACCCAGAGCGGCTGGAGCGCTAAATCGTGCAACACATGGCCCCCTAGATGCTGGCAACCCAGAGCAGCTGGAGTGCTAAATCATTCTGGCTGCTCTGCGATTTCACGCAGTGTAAATGTGCCCTAATTGAATTCAAATATACTTGGGAAAAACAGGTCTATACTCGGACAAAAAGGTTAACCCCCCTTGATCCAAGAAAACAAAACACAAAAATAAAAAATATATATAAATAAATAAATAAAAATAGGACAGACTTGATATACTGACCACTTTTGTGCCATTGTTCTTCTGTTTTTAGACATCTTCTCAGCAGAAATCACACACATATATATATATACTTACATATATATATTGTATATATATATATAGATCGTCTCAGCTCTGTCTAAACTGGAGCACAGCCAATCAGCCGTTAAATCTTCATTTTCTAAGCAGCGTGGAATCAATTAAAGGTTGACACTGATTAGTTGCTATGGGGAAAGGCACCAGTGGAGAGAGAACTGGTCTCAGATACTTTTTGTTAATTGCTTGCAATGCAAAAATATAAAATCCCCCTATTCTTGGTCAATCTGTAATCCCATATTGGCCATATCTAGTCAAGCACACACATTTTGTGAAATCAATCTTTTCCAAGAACACAATATGAGAACTGTTGTGGCATATACAATATGTGTGATATTATGTGTGCTCCAACTCAGCAGAAACAAGTCCCATTAAATTGTTACGCTGATTAGCAGTTCATGTCTTGAAGCACAGCCCCATCTACTGGCTCCCTGGATGTTAGATAGAAATCCTAACAGCAGAGACCTTGATTAGACCCAGTTTAAAACCAGCTGATCTGATCAGGCCCCGATACCCATAGATAATAAACTGATCTTTGCAATTTCTTATATTTCTTATATATTAACCAGTTCTGGACCGGACGATTTCTCCCCCTTAACCACTTTACCACTAGAGGATTTTGCTGTCTTACGTCCAGGCCACTTTTTGCGATTCGGCGCTGTGTGACTTTAACTGACAATTGCGCGGTCGTGCGACGCCATACCCAAACGAAATTTACGTCCTTTTTTTCTCACAAACAGAGCTTTCTTTTGGTGGTATTTGATCACCTGTGCGATTTTTACTTTTTGCGCTATAAACAAAAAAAGAGCGTAAATTTTGAAAAAATAACAATATTTTTCACATTTTTTTATAGGAAATTCCCCCCAAAAAAATGTAAAAATCAAATTTTTTTTACATTTTTGGCCAATTTGTTTTCTGCTACCTATGTTTGGTAAAAAAAAATCACAATAAGCGTATTTTGATTGGTTTGCGCAAAAGTTATTGCGTTTACTAACTAAGGGAAAGATTTCTGTCATTTTTGTTGGTTTTTTTTTTAACGAGTAATGGCGGCGATCTGCGATTTTTTTTGTGGGACTGCGACATTGCGGCGGACAGATCGGGCCCTTGACTGACATTTTTGACACTTTTGGGGGTACCAGTGACATTACTGCAGTAATCAGTGCTATACATATGCACTGTTACTGTAAAAATGACACTGGCAGGGAAGGGGTTAATTTTATTGGAGAGGGAGGGGTTAATGTATGCCTGGTGCTTACTGACATGTGTGGGGGGAGGTGACTGTGTGACACAAGGACAGATCCAGGGTTCAGCTATGCTGAGCCCTGCAATCTGACCCTGCCTGTCACTTAGGAGATCCGCCCGCTTGTGTTTACACAAGCAGGCGGATCTCCACACTAGATCCCCCGACGATCGGGGAAAAGCAGCGGCTGAATACAGCGGGAGCGAGCCTCCGGCGGCGCGCGCGCGCCGCCGAGAAAGGGGAGTGTCTGACGACTTAGGTCTACGTCGTCAGACGATAACAGATAACTTTGCCGCAGTAGTGTCAACGTAAGCAGACGGCAAGTGGTTAAAGCGGTTGTAAACCCGAAAAAAAAAAAACCTGCAAGACAAAGGCATAATGAGCTAGTATGCATCGCATACTAGCTCATTATATATTACTTACCTTAGAACGAAGCCCCGACACGGACCCCCGGACATCGCTGCGGGCACTGCCATGATCCCTCGGCGTCCCTTCCGGGTTCGGTGGCTCCGGCGCTGTGATTGGCCGGAGCCGCAATGAAGTCACTCCCGCGCATGCGCGCGGGAGTGATTTTCCGGCAAGCTCCCGGCAAGGAAAACTGAAGGTCCCCCCGGACCTTCAGAGCGCATGCGCCGCTCGCGTGAGCGGCTGCATGCAGTGCAAATATCTCCTAATCCATGCCGGTTTAGGAGATATTAATTGTACCTACAGGTAAGCCTTATTATAGGCTTACCTGTAGGTAAAAGTGTCAAAAAGCGGGATACTACCGCTTTAATGACCAGGCCATTTTTTGCAATTCGGCACTGCGTTATTTAACGGACAATTGCGCGGTCGTGCAACGCTGTACCAAAAAAAAAGATGTCCTTTTTTCCCCATACACAGAGCTTTCCTTTGGTGGTATTTGATCACCTCTGCAATTTTTATTTTTTGCGCTATAAACAAAAAAAAAGCAACAGTTCTTAAAAAAAAATATTTCTACTTTCTGCTATATAACATTCCCCCCCCCCCACCCCCCCAAAAAAAAAAAAAAAAATATTAATGCAGCACCCTCCAGGGTAGGTGCTAGGTAAACTATAGTTGGGCCGTGTCTGCTTAACAGTAAGGCCATGTTTTCAGCTAGGCTGCAATGTGTTCCCATGTGTGCCTGTTATGTTGGGGAGTCTCCCCCAATGTGGGCTCTCATTGGGCAGTGGAGGAAACCTGACCAATAGCACACCAGGGCTTGTATCTATCCTGGAAGGGCAGATTCTGCCGCAGAACATTCTGGGAGAGGGTATAAGACTGTGGGGAGCGCATGACAGGGGGTCTTTGGTGGGAAGCAGAGTCCCAGGAAGGAGCGTGCGGCTGTCTCTCCTCCTGTCAGGAAGAATCAGGTATCCCAGGCGGCTGGCCTGAGGGGATACAGAGCTGAGCTGCAGGAAGCATCCAGTGTGCTGAGGACCAGCTGAGCTGTGGGGGTCGAGCTCCAGGAAAGCATTCTGAGTAGTGAGTACTGTGAACTGTCCCTGGGGGTCTGCCTAGCCGAGGGGACCACTCCGGTGAAGGTCAGGGGGATCCAGGAGCTAGCTAGCCGGTGCGGAGTAAAGGGGGTTCCAGAGTTTGACCCTGAAGAGTAAGAGGGGGTGCCAGAGGTTGGGCCCCGAAGTACAGTGTGTACAGTGCAGAGTGTGCAGTGCAAGGTACACAGAGCTGTTTAGCTGAGTGTTGCAGCAGCAGTTGACCGGCATTCTGCCAGCGTCAAAGCAGCATTTGCAGGCATTTTTCACAGAGTGTCCCAATTTGTACCTAGTTGAGCCAGAGGAGTATCCCACTCATTCCTTTCTCCCATCCCCATTATCAAATAAACAAAAAAAACCAAAGATGCTGGAATGGTCCTTGTCTCAGATCTCACACTTGGGGAATCAGCTCAAAGGGGCTGTTGGTGTTAACGGTAACCCTGGCAGACCCATATCAGCCCCAATGCCTGGAAATCCTGCTACATTAAAAATCTATTTTTTTTCATCCTTTCAGGCCAATTTGTATTCTGCTACAAAAATTCCAATAAGCGTATTTTGATTGGTTTGCGCAAAAGTTATTGTGTCTACAATAGTGGTGAAAGATCTATGTCATTTTTATTTATTTTCTTTTTTTTTTTCACTAGTAATGGCGGCAATCTGCGATTTTTAGCGGGAATGTGACAAATATATACAGTGCCTTGCAAAAGTATTCGGCCCCCTTGAACTTTCCGACCTTTTGCCACATTTCAGGCTTTAAACATAAAGATATAAAACTGTAATTTTTTGTGAAGGATCAACAACAAGTGGGACACAATCATGAAGTGGAACGAAATTTATTGGATATTTCAAACTTTGTTAAAAAATAAAAAACTGGGCGTGCAAAATTATTCAGCCCCTTTACTTTCAGTGCAGCAAACTCTCTCCAGAAGTTCAGTAATGATCTCTGAATAATCCAATGTTGACCTAAATGACTAATGATGATAAATAGAATCCCCCTGTGTGTATGTAATCAAGTCTCCGTATAAATGCACCTGCACTGTGATAGTCTCAGAGGTCTGTTTAAAGCGCAGAGAGCATCGTGAAGAACAAGGAACACACCCGGGAGGTCCGAGATACTGTTGTGGAGAAGTTTAAAGCCGGATTTGGATACAAAAATATTTCCCAAGCTTTAAACATCCCAAGGAGCACTGTGCAAGAGATAATATTGAAATGGAAGGAGTATCAGACCACTGCAAATCTACGAAGACCTGGCTGTCCCTCTGAACTTTCAGCTCATACAAGGAGAAGACTGATCAGAGATGCAGCCAAGAGGCCCATGATCACTCTGGATGAACTGCAGAGATCTACAGCTGAGGTGGGAGACTCTGTCCATAGGACAACAATCAGTCGTATACTGCACAAATCTGGCCTTTATGGAAGAGTGGCAAGAAGAAAGCCATTTCTTAAAGATATCCATAAAAAGTGTCATTTAAAGTTTGCCACAAGCCACCTGGGAGACACACCAAACATGTGGAAGAAGGTGCTCTGGTCAGATGAAACCAAAATCAAACTTTTTGGCAACAATTCAAAACGTTATGTTTGGCGTAAAAGCAACAAAGCTCATCACCCTGAACACACCATCCCCACTGTCAAACATGGTGGTGGCAGCATCATGGTTTGGGCCTGCTTTTCTTCAGCAGGGACAGGGAAGATGGTTAAAATTGATGGGAAGATGGATGGAGCCAAATACAGGGAAGATGGATGGAGCCAAATACAGGACCCTTCTGGAAGAAAACCTGATGGAGTCTGCAAAAGACCTGAGACTGAGACGGAGATTTGTCTTCCAACAAGACAATGATCCAAAACATAAAGCAAAATCACAATGGAATGGTTCACAAATAAACATATCCAGGTGTTAGAATGGCCAAGTCAATGTCCAGACCTGAATCCAATCGAGAATCTGTGGAAAGAACTGAAAACTGCTGTTCACAAAGCTCTCCCTCCAACCTCACTGAGCTCGAGCTGTTTTGCAAGGAGGAATGGGCAAAAATTTCAGTCTCTCGATGTGGAAAACTGATAGAGACATACCCCAAGCGACTTACAGCTGTAATCGCAGCAAAAGGTGGCGCTACAAAGTATTAACTTAAGGGGGCTGAATAATTTTGCACGCCCAATTTTTCAGTTTTTTATTTGTTAAAAAAGTTTGAAATATCCAATAAATTTCGTTCCACTTCATGATTGTGTCCCACTTGTTGTTGATTCTTCACAAAAAATTACAGTTTTATATCTTTATGTTTGAAGCCTGAAATGTGGCAAAAGGTCGCAAAGATCAAGGGGGCCGAATACTTTCGCAAGGCACTGTATATATATATATACTGTATGAAAAAAAATATATATATTTTTTGATACACAGCGCCGTACCAAACTAAAAGACATTCAATTAGGGTTTCCATCCAGTCTCCTCCCCCTCACTTGGCTCTCAACAATTGATAAGGACAACAGAGCTGCAGAGCATATCATTCAGCAGTGCCTCCTAGTGAAAAACCCTGGGAGATCCATTTAGGCCTGGTTTACCCCTATGCGTTTTTGGTGCTTTTTGCAGAATCGCACTGCAGTCCATTTAACATGGTTTCCTATGGGACACATTCACATCTATGCTTTTTTCAGCTGCTGAGTTTTTAGAAAGGGTCAAGGACTTTTGTAACCACTTCCGGACCACCCACCGCTGATTTACGGCAGCAGGGCGGCCCTCCTGCGCGAAAACGACATAGGTCGACGTACGTCAGTCCCGCGCCTGCAGCTAGGGAGCGAGTGCGTGCCGCCGGTGGCACGCTCCTGCCCCCACTCGGCAGCGGGGACTCCGATGCATGGGGCAGGCGGCTCCGATTGCCGTCTGACACCCGCGATCGCTCCCCACTGAGAGAGAAGAACAGTCAGCGGTTGTAAACACAGCTGACCATTCTCTCTGGAATGATCACAGAGCTCCTGTGATCCTTCTATATAGGATCACAGGTCTCTGTGGTCATTTCACAAGCCCATCCCCCCATACAGTTAGAAACAAGCCCCTAAGTACACATTTAACCCCTTTGATCACCCACGGTGTTAAACCCTTCCCTGCCAGTGTCATTATCACAGTAACAGTGCATATTTTGTAGCCAGAGATGTATAGTAACGAAGTAGAACTACTTAAGTACTGTACTTAAGTACCGAAATGCGGTATCTGTACTTTCCTGGAGTAGAGTTTTTTTCTCCTACTTCTACTTTTACTTCACTACATTTTTTCGATGATTTCGATACTTCTACTCAAGTATTTTTTTTTTTGTGCTGCATAGTTACTCGTTACTTTTAAAAAAATGACCACTGCCAGAACAGTAGATGGCAGGTTGCATAAAGCTCAAAAAAATGTGTATAATGTCATTTGTAAATCAGCGCATAGGAAAATAAAGGCTGTGTATAATAAAAGCTGCTATACCAAATCTTTCCAATAAAAAGAAAATATGAAAAACAAATAAATGGTGCTACAGCGCTTAAAGTGCATCAAGAAACTACTAACAAACACAGGTTAATCATTTGAATAAATCATTTAAAATAATAAAAAACAATATGATGTTCAAACTTTTGACTTCTTTCTTTAATAACTACATAACACAGTACTTGTACTTTTACTTTCAGTACTTGAGTAGAATTTTTTTTTCAAAACTACTTGTACTTTTTACTTTTAGTACTTAAGTAGCAAATTTTTTGAAAAAACTACTTGCAATACTTAAGTAAAAAAAATGTTGAATACTTTAGTACTTCTACTTAAGTAACTTTTTCTGCGAGCACTTCCACTTCTACTCAAGTCACTTTTTGATCGAGCACTTGTACTTTTACTCAAGTAGAAATTTCGAGTACTTTATACAAGTCTGTTTGTAGCACTAATTACTGTAGTAATGTCACTGGTCGCCCCCAAAAGTGTCAAAAATGTCAGTTAGGGGTCCGATCTGTCCGCTGCAATGTCACAATCCCGCTAAAAATTCGCAGATCGCCGCCATTACTAGTAAAAAAAAAAGAAAAACAATAAAAATGACAGAAATCTTTCCCGTAGTTAGTAGACGCGATAACTTTTGCGCAAACCAATCAAAATATGCTTATTGAGATTTTTTTTTCCAAAACTATGTAGCAGAAAACAAATTGGCCTAAAAAATTGTTTTTTTTTGGGGAATGTCATATAGCAGAAAGTGAAAAATATTGTTTTCTTTTCAGAATTGTCGCTCTGTTTTTGTTTATAGCGCAAAAAATAAAAATCGCACAGATGATGAAATACAACCAAAAGAAAGCTCTATTTGTGGGAAATAAAGGACATCAATTTTATTTGGGTACAGCATTGCACGACCGCGCAATTGTTCGTTAAAATAACGCAGTGCGGAATTGCAAAATATGACCTGGTCATTAAGGGGGGAAATTCTTCCGGTCCAGAAGTGGTTAAATGCAAAATTGTGCTTTTTTGCTTTCTTTTTTTTTTTTTTTTGCTTTTTTGGTTCAATAGACTTTAATGGAGAAGCAGCAGAAAAACATGTAGTGCGTTTTTGCCGTGATTTTACCGTGATTTGCGTCAAAAATTGTGGCAAAATCGTGGTAAAATCGCATGTGCAAAAACACAAAACGCACAGCAAAAAGCACTACAGAAACAACTAAAAGCATACTGCATAGGTGTGAACTGAGCCTTACAGGTAGACTGTACGACGCCTGTGATTTCTAACAGCATCCCTAATGGCATATCTTGAATGTTTGTTCCTATGGGGTACCGCTGCCAGATATTTATTCTGCTTATAGGGAGATCAGGGGACATGGCCTGGGATGCAGCATCATTGGGACAGAGGGCATAGATGCGGGACTGCCCCAGCAAATCCAACACAATTGGCATCTATGAAGCTGTATTTGATCTAAATGAATACCGCAGTCAGGCTTATTCAATTTTTATTTGTTTTGTTAAATACTAAAATGTATAAGAGTCGGTTCACACTGATCCGACTCCAAGTCGCCCCGACTTCAGGCGACTAATGAAGTCGCCCGTGCAGCGTGACTTCAGCGCGGCTTGCAACAGCTTCACATAATAGAAGTCAATGCAGGTCACTCCGACTTTGCCAAAAAATAGTGCAGGAACCTTTTTCCAAGTCGGAGCGACTTGAGTCGCTCTGATTAGGACGGTTCCATTGCACAGCATTGGAAGCTACTTGTCAGGCGACCAAGTCGCCTGACAAGTCGGATTAGTGTGAACCGGCACTGATCCTTTTTGTTATTTTTAGAAGTACCTATAGAGCCAGAATGATTATTTATTTTAAGTGATAAAAATTTAATAATTATTAGTAATAACAATTAATAATAATAAATAATGAAATAAATAAAAGCATGTTGTACCCCCTCTGCAAGTGGAGAAATTCAGGAGGGAGGGTTGATAAAGAAACATGCTTAAAGCATAAGTCAGCTAATAAGCCAGCTGCTAAAATGGAATGTGGAGTTGGCAGAGTATGACTTTACTAACTGGTATGTGAATTCCTTAAGAACCTAAAGAAAAGGATTGCTAGTTGGTGAATTATGTCTGGTTTTTACTTTAATGGGCTTTAGTGTGAGCTTAAAAAATGTTGACCTTTTGCCAACATTGTACCTGGTTTATTTCTTTATGTTGATTTTAACATCAGGAATTTTTTTTTTTTTTTGTTTGCGTGTTCGATTTTACAGAGGTTACAGTTAACCAGCTGTTGTTGCTTTTTTTTTTTTTTTTTTTTCTTGCATTTCCAGGATAAACATTGAAAATCAATGTTTTTTTTTTTCCAAAAAACATAAATCTTTTGCTTTATTTTATTTATAGATTTGGTTTATTTTATTTATTTTCCTTTTTTTACCCCAGATTCATACTTTTTAAGGAGCGCATGTATAGTTACCCGAAGACTGACATGATAAAGACTTAAAGAAGAAATCTCACAAAATATGTTTACACTTTTATTTAATCCCTCAGGGGACCAAATGCACATAGCACCATTCTGATCAGTGGTCCAGTTGCAGAGTAAAGGCATGTTATTGCTGGCTGAAGCTCCACCCCAGTCTGAAGCCCAATTTATGGGTGTTCCTGTGGAGGGAGGTACAGCCAGCGCTGAGCCCAGCCTTCTTCTCAAAGCTGACTTTTTTTTTTTTTGTTTTTACAATAAACAATCAGAACTGCAGGGCTGTGTAATACAGCTGTCATCTGCTAGTACACATGCATGGAATTGGCAGCTATATCACACAGCCCTGCCGGAGCTGCTTGCTCTTTATCACTAGCAAAGAATTTTCAGCCCTGCAAGGGCTGTGTGATTTGTCTGTGGCTGCTTGTAAAAGTACACAGAACCGGCAGATAGAATACTGCCGCCCCCCCCCCCCAAGTAAATTAAGCACCAGCCGCCACTGGTTGTGGGTATCATCCCTAACTCAGGTCTACAATTGATAATAATTTAATTTTTTAGACTTTTACACTAGGGTGCTGTAACGGATCCACCGTAACTCAGTTGACGGATGCTCCTAGTGCTTCCCGAGGGCTCCAAGCACTCCACCAGACACCGTAACCACCTCAGACCCCACGAACCACCGCAGCTTGGTTTGGGTCTCGCCATCTCCTACCCACCATGGACCTACGACAATGCTCTAGGTTCCAGTGGGTGAACCTCTCTTTCCCCAGACAGTGAAGCAGGAAGAGGAACAGGAACAAGCTCTTAAAAGAGCTTAGTGATTATCCAAGGGAGTATGAAGAGCATAGCAATTCCTTGTAGCAGATTCCCCCAATAAGAGACAGGACTCTAGATTGAGGGTGAAATAGAGCTCAAACTGTTTTTTCAAAGACATGCACAAAGAGATATACACTGTGGGACAATCCCCCCTCCCCTTCCCAGCCAATCCACATACACATATACATCCCATAATAGGTTTATCTTAAGGCAGACAGAAACCATAGAACAATGGAATACAGGCACTTACCAATAACAAACCCCACCCCATCTTACTATCTAGCAAGGGTCTATGAGACACTTCTGCAATATTCTAGCAATCAGAAAAGTCAAGCCTTTATCTTCATACATTTCCTGAGAAATATTGCTGACAAATATTACGGTCCCATCTGAAGCCATACAAACCATTCTCTCAGCGTCCCCCAAGTATCTGTCCCCCACTCCCCGTGACGGTGAACACCGTCACAGTTGCCTTGAGATTTTGGGTACTTTCAAAAACAACTCCTCCTTGCTCCCAATCCTAAATGATCATAATGGGATCAAGTGTCTGCCAATGAGTAAGTTAGTGCACCCACTGACACCATAGCGGAGAGGTGTTGATGCACCCACTTACACCATTGGAGGGGTAGGCAGTGTTGCTGCCAAAGAGGTTTGCTTCACTGACACCAATAAGGAGGGGATGCTGCGACCACTGTCATCAATATGTGTGTGTGTGTGTGTGTGTGTGTGTGTGAGAGGATGGAGGGTTGCTGGGTGGGGGTGTTGTTGCACCCACTGACACTAATACTGATGGGTTTTCTGCATCCACACCAATGGTTGGACTGATTTTTACACTTATTGACCAGCTATATATGTAAGGGACACTGACACTGTTACATACTTCCATCCACTGTACTCTTTGAACTCTGTTCTAGGTTACATAGTCCTGTCCAAAGTGCTTATTGTCTAGACAGTTTCTGGTTGCTAAGTATTCCAAAACTGTTTTAACAGTGCATCAGCGAAATTGAGACCATATAATCCAAAAGGGCAGGGACCACGGTCCGCGTGTGCACAGACAATCAAAGGGGAGCCTAGCCAGGCTATGGTGAAGTCCGCTCTTCAGATCACTGGATGGAAGCTGGCTCGTGCAGAGGAGGGAGACACCTTCTACTGTTAGATAAGAAGCCGCCCACCTCAGGCGGGCCCATCCATTTCTGAGATTTACACAGTTCTGTCATACAGCACAACATGTATACCTGACTTTTCTCTATTGCAGTTAAATTAGCCAACTGGGTCTTGTCCTTCCCCATGCCTGTGACAGTAAAGGAGAAACAGGAGACTGTTGAGCTCATTCCTCTGTTACTCTACTCACCCTTCGCATGTTCCTTGTTAGCATATGCAGGGCCAGGACAAGAAGCGGGCAGGAGGGGAGGCTGCCCTGGGCATTGTGGTTTCATGTGAGGTAGGGGGGCACCATGAGGTGATTGAAAGGGGGGAGATTTGTGTTGGGAGGGGGAATGTAAGGGGCAGCAGGGGCAAAGAATTGTTCTAGGAGGGTATATTTGTGAAGGGGTATTGTGCTAAGAGGGGGGATTTGTGGGGGTGTGTGCTAGAGAAGATGATACAGTAGAGGGGGAAAGGGACATGTGCTAGTTGGGATGGTTGGGGGGGGGGGGGTATCTGTGCTAGAAAGGAAAATTTTAGGGTGGGGGGTTGTGCTAGGATGGCTGATTGGGGATAGAATCTGTGCTGGAGGGGAGAAATATGGAGGGGGGGGGGGAGGGATTTGTGCACAAAGTGGAAATTTGAGGGGTAGAGGATTAGTGCTAGGAGGATCCGAGGTTGGGGGGATGGGGGGGCAAGGATTTGTGCTGGGGGGATTTCAGCAGGGGGGCAGATTTTTACTGGGAGGAGGGAGAATTTAAGCCTAGGGGTTCTTTTTTGTTGGGGGGAGGGGATATTTGCTGAACTCTTAGCCCCGGTTCGCATTTGTGCGATCATAGAGATCGCATGTAATTCGGAGCGCACTGCTCCTAAATTACATGCGATCTCATGTGTGGTGCAAATTTCAGCCATACACTTTGTATGGCTGAATTCACACTGCATCCGCACTAAACACGCACCTGACCCTTTTTTTTATCCGCAGCAGAATCGGATCGCATGGTGGTTCACACTAGTGCGATCTGATTCTGTGCGAACTTGCAGATCGCACTGCGATATGCGATCACAACTGGGGGTGTCGTTAACTTTTAATTGGCACCCCCTGCATATAGCATATGGCAGTGTGAACTGGCAGGGGTGAGGATTCTGATGCGGGATCACGCTGTATATTCGCAGCGTTCCCGCATTGCACAAATGTGAACCGGGACTTAGTCATGTTGAAGAAACCAGTGGTGAGATGATTTGAGCTTTGTGACATGGTGCATTATCCTGCTGGAAGGAGCCATCAGAAGATGGGTACACTGTAGTCATAAAGGGATGGACATGGTCAGCAACAATACTCAGGTAGGCCGTGGTGTTTAAACAATGCTCAATTGGTACTAAGGGGCCCAAAGTGTGCCCAGAAAATATCCCCCACACCTGTACACCACCACCAGCCTGAACCGTGGATACAAGGCAGGATGGATCCAGGCTTTCATGTTGTTTATGCAAAATTCTGACCCTACCATCTGAATGTCGCAGCTGAAATCGAGACTCATCAGACCAGGAAACATTTTTCCAATCTTCTATTGTATGTACAAGGCCATTTCATCCACACAACTGCCGCTCACTGGATATTTTCTCTTTTTCCCATCATTCTCTGTAAACCCTAGAGATGGTTGCGCATGAAAATCCCAGTAGATCAGCAGTTTTTGAAATACTCAGACCAGCCCCTCTGGCACCAACAACCATGCCACGTTCAAAGTCACTTACATCTCCTTTCTTCCCCATTCTGATGCTCGGTTGAACTTCAGCAAAGTTGTCTTCACCACATCTAGATGCCTAGGGCCCCTTTCACAATGTAAAGTCTGTCGGCGGACTCCGTTTTTCTCAGCGGGGGATCGATCCGCCGATCCCTGCTGAGCAGGGGCATGGCAGCTCTGTCTCCGCGCTGTGTGCGTAGACACAGCTGTCAGGTCTCGCTGTTTTCTACGGGGGAATCGGATGACAAAGGACCGCCTGTCCGTTCTCATCCGATCCGATCTGATCCGATCCGCTGGACAGATGGAAAATAGGGTTTCCATCCGTCCAGATTTGACGGACCAGACCGGATCGGATGTCAGCGGACATGTCTCCCCTGACTTCCGATGCCCCATAGAGATGCATGGGGCATCCGTTCAGATCCGCCAAAAAAACTAACAGGCGGATCTGAATGGTCCGCTAGTGTGAAAGGGGCCTAAATGCATTGAGTTACCGCCATGTGATTTGCCGATTAGAAATTTGTGTTACCAAGCAATTGAACAGGTGTACCTAATAAAGTGGCCGGTGAGTGTGTATTATTTTTCGATTATCTCCTGCTGTGGTAAGGGCAGCCTCTTCCTTGCTGCATTATTCATAATAGAAAATAAAGGAACAATATATTGTAGAGCTAAAATCCAGGCCTGTTCAGCACTCGTGGCTCAGTAAATGTTGTTGTTCTGTGCGGGGCCTTTAGGTGTCACTTCCATGACAGTAAAGGGAAGCAGGAAGAGGAAAGGAGTTGAATACACGGTCTACGCTGGGCGTGCTGGTGAGTGACATGAATAAACAAGGCCGTACAGCATGATTAGAGGAAGGACGAGACATTGCACTTGATTCATGCCCTTCCTGAACAATCCAAATGACGAACGGTTTGTCATACATTTTAAATGCTCTAGTAATGGTTTTTAGTAGGTTTTGCATTCACTCTGACTTGCATGGGGAAGAAGTACAAGCAAATCCCTGTACTTAAACCTTGGACTGATTGCACTGTATAGGGGCTCATTCACACGGGAATATAGAGCACACAGTTTTACAGGGTATAGTTTTATATGCATCTAAACACAGCATTATAGGAATCGGGGTTTATTCACATTGGTGTATAAAATGCTGCATTCAATGTATTTTGTAGTTTTGCGCACATCTAAACTCTGCATTATAGGAATCAATGGAGTCTTAGGCTGGCCATATACTATACAATTTTCCTATTCAATTTCCTTTAGATTTACCTTCAACTATGTAGTGCAAGGGCCTGCCTGATTGCATACAAATTGAAAGTGTTTAGGTTTGACCTCATATTATATGGTTTTGGTAAATCTAAGGGAAAGTTGAACAAGAATATTGTATAGTGTATGGCCAGCCTTACACACATTTGCCTCTACAATTGTGCGCTGCGTTCAGTAACGTACAAGAAAAGTAAGACCGCTGAGCCTGAGGCCATTTGTATCTGCAGATTTTATGAATGGATATGTCTAAACACATTCACATACACATGTGAAACCTTCAAAGAATTGTAGCAATTAAACGTGTTTATTTGTGAAGTACGTATTTTTTGCAGGATCTTCTGCTAGTTCTCCCAAAAACCTGCTGTCCATGTAGAAAATACTCCTATGCCTGTGTGAATGAGGCCTACAAATTGAATTGTGAACCGCATTTCGCAGTGCTATACATTTGAATCCCTTTCTTTTCTGTTTTTGTTGTTGTAATTCTCTTTTTGTCCATGAGATGGCACATGAAGTTAACTCTATTTACTAGCTATTATGTTTCATTTTATTACTCAATATCCTGTTTAAAGTGATATATGTACTGCATTTTAATGCTGAGCAGAAAATATAGATATCCTTGCATTTATATATTTTTTGTATATTAACCACTTTACCACCGGAGGATTTTGCTGTCTTACGTCTGGGCCACTTTTTGCGATTCGGCACTGTAAGAATTTAACTGACAATTGCGCGGTCATGCAACGCCGTACCCAAACGAAATTTACGTCCTTTTTTCCCCAAAAACAGAGCTTTCTTTTGGTGATATTTGATCACCTGTGCGATTTTTATTTTTTGCGATATTAATAAAAAAGCGACAATTTTGAAAAAATAACAATATTTTTCTACTTTGACAGTTAACAAATATCCAATATATTCAATTTTTGTCATATATTTAGGCCAAAATGTATTTAGCTATATGTCTTTGACAAAAAAACTCTCAATGAGCGTATTTTTAACCGCTTTAAGACCGGAAGATTTTACCCCCTTCCTGACCAGGCCATATTTTGCTATTCGGCACTGCGTTATTTTAACGGACAATTGCGCGGCTGTGCGACGCTGTACCAAAATGAAATTGATGTCCTTTTTTCCCCACAAATAGAGCTTTCTTTTGGTGGTATTTGATCACCTGTTCGATTTTTACTTTTTGCGCTATAAACAAAAAAAGAGCGACAATTTTGAAAAAATAACAATATTTTTTACATTTTTTTTATATGAAATCCCCCCCCCCCCCCCCCCAAATGTAAAAATCAAAATTTTTTAAAATTTTAGGCCAATTTGTTTTCTGCTACATATTTTTGGTAAAAAAAAATCGCAATAAGCGTATTTTGATTGGTTTGCGCAAAAGTTATCGCAGTTACTAACTATGGGAAATTTATGTCATTTTTATTGTTTTTTTTTTAACTAGTAATGGCGGCGATCTGCGATTTTTTTTTTTTTTCTTTTTTTTTTTTGCGGGACTGCGACATTGCGGCAGACAGATCGGACCCTTGACTGACATTTTTGACACTTTTGGGGGTACCAGTGACATTACTACAGTAATCAGTGCTATAAATGTATATATACTGTAAAAATTACACTGGCAGGGAAGGGGTTAACTTTTATTGGTGATCACAGGGTTAATGTATGCCTGGTGCTTACTGACGTGTGTGGGGGGAGGTGACTGAGTGACACAGGGACAGATCGCAGGTTCAGCTATGCTGAATCCTACAATCTGACCCTGCCTGTCACTTAGGAGATCCGCCCGCTCTGTTTACACAAGCAGGCGGATCTCCACACTCGATCCCCGCCGCTCCTCCCATGGCCCAACTCCCGCTGTGACTGAAAACAGCGGGAGCGAGCCTCCGGTGGCGCGCGCGGGCCGCCGAGAGAGGGGAATGTCTGGTGGCATAGGTCTACATCGCCAGACGATAACGAGCCACTGTGCCGCAGTAGCAGTAAAGTGGTTAACGCTTCGTGTGAATTATAGAATAACCTTTAGCCTTCATGCACACAGGGTGTTTTTACAGCTGCTTTTACCAGCGTAAGGCTTTTTTTTTTGTTTGCAGCCTAAAGCGTAACTCCACTTTTGTTGAGAACAAAACATTCCCCTCTGGGTGATCTATGTACATTGCAGGGATTTTAACAAACTGTGTTGCAGATTCCTACTTTTTGTTATTCTGAAGAAATCATTGTTTGTTCCTCTGTGCTGAGTGGGTCAAATGGGAGCGGTTTTATAATTATCTATCAGCTGTGACAGCTGCAGGGATCTAATGAGGAAAGCTGCTGGGCCTGCATCCCTTTAGATGTGTTCCTATTGGGAGTATCTCACCAAAAAATGACATTTTTGTTGCAGGGGATGCCAGAAATTTGACTTATATCTTAGTGCAGACTTCTGGGAAAATTGATGAGCCAATCACACAAGCAGGAAATGATGTTTCTGGGGTGTGGTCAGTACACATTCTGTGTACAGAACAGCTCCAGGTAGCCATTTGCATTGCATTTTCAGAAAATGACAACAGCTGCAGATTAAAACGGGAAAGGAAGTTTTCGATAACATTCAATTACAATATGATTTGTATCACAATTGTATACGCTATATTGTTTTTTCTTTATTTGCTATTTTTTTCCCCACAAAAGTGGAGTTACCCTTTAAAATCGCCTCTCCATGTAATTCTGTGTCCAAGCACACACAAGCTTTTAGGAGCTGTAAGTAGCATAGGTATTTTCAAGCTGCAAAGAAAACCCAGGGCCAGCACATTCTGAAGACCGGCGTTACAGCTGTAAAAACGCCTAAAGTGGCTAAACATGGCTTAATGCTGTATACAGCTTTGAGCCGCATAAGGCGTTTTTTTTTTTTTTTTCACATGTCAACCAATGGTTCCCTATGAGAGCCGTCTTAACTGATCTGACTTTCAGTCCATTAATTTAAATGGAAGTCGCATCCAAGTTGGATCTGATCCAACTTGTGGCATGTGACTTGTGCTCTGAGGATCTTGAAGGGTAACCCATGCCAAATTTAAAAAAAAAAAAACAGCCTTGGAACCCCAGATCAATACCAGGCCCTTTGAATTTGGTATAGATCTTGAAAGGGAACCTCGCGTCTAAATGGAAAAAAAAATAAATAAAAGGCGTGAGGTTCCCCTCCTAGACCATACCAGACCGAAGGATGTATGGATTTTAAGGGGAAACCCCATGCCAAAGAAAAAAACGACCATACCAGACCCTGATCCGAGCATGTAGCAAGCACCCCTCCCCCCTCCTGGACCATACCAGGCCAAATGCCCTCAACATGGGGGGGGGGGGGGTAGGTGCTTTGGGGCTGGGGGGGGGGGGGGAGATGCATGCTAGCATATTATGACATTGCCTTGCAGGGGGTTTCTTTTTTTTCCCCCTCAACTGCAGCTTACCATCACTTTAAACCCACAAGTGCTTTTTTTCCCACTACTATTCCCTTACACTGGCTTTTGACATTTATAAATGCAGCAATTTAGAGAATGGATGAAAAGTTTAGCACTGGGAAACAGTTTTTGAAAGATAAATAATGCATTTTATATACAAATTTATAGATCAGATCAAAATGGGGGGCAAATGGAGGATAGAGGGACAGAGGGACATTGTTCCAAATCAGGGAAGGTTGGGAGCTATGGTTACAATAATGTTGTCAATGACTTTTGGAGTATGATTTTACCAATGTTTACTTTTTGATAATGTCAGCCAATCACACTAGCAGGAAATTACCATTTTGGAGGCGTTCTATACACTAGCAGCGTACAGATTGTCTCCAGGTGGCCATTTTGCATTACATTTTTCAGAAAATTACAGCACTGCAGATAGAAAAGGAAAGGTACTTTTTAATAATAAAAACTATATGGTTTGTGTAGCAATTGTATATGCTGTATTCTTTTTTTTTTTTTGTGTAGTGACCCTTTAGGTGACAATATACAACCAGAAAAATGAGAGTGATGCAATAGATGTCAGCACTGCTTGTGATAATTTGTATGTGTAACATGCAACTGATTGTACATCGTATATATTTCTATCAACAGATAATGGAAAAAAATAAAGATAAACAGCAAGGAGAAAGCATCCTACCTGCTGCCGATCACGGATCTAAAGTTGCAACTAAGGAAAAAGAGGTCTGCCAAGTCCCTCCAAAGACTGAGGACAGTGCACCCCAAGTACAGATTGGGGGAAAGAAAGTGGATGATATGAGATTCATGATCACATGTACAAACTGGTACTGAGGAACCCTGTGCTCTAAAGACTTATTGTAGGATATTCATTGTTTGGTTTTCTATGGTGAAGCTTACTATGAAGACTCAAAGGATTGAGTGTAAAAATGCCCTATGTATATAAAAAGTACTGAACATGGGACTCCCTGTTTGTCTGCTATCTAAAATTATGTTGCAAAGATCGAAACATTTTTTTTTTCTATAGAGTGGATAAGAGAACCTCTTTCAATGTGTAGCACCACTTCTACATGGGGTAGAGCAGTGGTTCTCAACTCCTATCCTCAGGACCCACTAACAGGCCAGATTTTAGGTATTACCTTGGGGAGATGCAGGAATACTGCAATCGCTGAGCAGCAAATGATCACCTGTTTCAGTTATCTTGGCCTGTTAGTGGGACCTGAGAGCAGGAGTTGAGAACCACTGGGGTAGAGGATCGGACTCACCTCAAGCAGGGAGAAGGCTAGCATTTACCTCAGGGTGGATCCATGGCTGGAGAGCATGACCAGGGCCAGGAAAAGAGGTGGTCAGGAGGGACAGCTGCCCTGGGCACTGTGATATTTTGTGGGGTGGGGGGGCACCCCAAGGAGACTGAGGGAGGAATTAGGGGGGCAGCAGGGGTAAGCATTGTTCTAGGAGGTGAAATTTGGAGGGGGGGGGGTGTGCTGGGAGTGGTTATTCAGAAGGATTTGCATTGGGAGAAGAGGATTTGTACTAGTAGGGTCAATTTGCATGGTTTTTGCTTGAAGAGGTTAAATGGTAGAGGGGGGAGGAGGAGATTTTTTTTTTTTTTTTGGGGAGGAGAGTTGTGCTTGGGGTTGTTCTAGGAAGAGGGATGGGGGGGGGGGGTAGTTGTGCCAGGAAGGGGGGTTTGGAGTAGGGGTAGAGGATTTTTGCTCAGAGGGGAAATATGGGGGGAGAAGATTTGTGCTAGGAGGGGGATTTGGAGTAGGGGGAGAAAATGTGTAATCAGAGGGGAAATATGAGGGGTGGATTATTTATGCTAGGAGGGGTGATTTTTTTTTTGAGGGGGGCATTTGTGCTGGGGGGGGGGGGATTGAGGAGGCAGAGATTTGTGCTGGGAGGGGGGACTTCTGCAAGGGGGCGAATTTTCCTAGGAGGATTCTTAGAGGGTAACCATGCAGATTAGTGCCCAATTTTTTGGGTGGAGAGGATTTTTGCTGACACCTAATGATCATTCATCTCGGGGGGTTATGTAAAATGCGATCTGAGCTGGGGGTGTAGTTAACCTTGAATTGACACCCCCAGCGTATCGCATATGGCAGTGTGAACTGCCTGTGCTGCGGATGCGATGCGGGAACACGCAGATATATTCGCAGTGTTCCCGCATCGCATCAGTGTGAACCGGCACTGACAGTCTGTCCCTGCTCCACACAGCAAACCTCTCCCTACACTGACGAAAGAGAGAATATAGATAGTACACCCATACCAAATACCAGTCCTTAAAAGGACTTTTGTGGACCTATAACCGAGTGATCTGTGTCACTGACAGTCTGTCCCTGCTGCACACAGCAAACCTCTCCCTACACTGACAAAAGACTGTATAACCCAGTGGTGGGATTCAAAAATTTTAGTAACCAGTTCCGACTTTCCCAGCAGAATGACTAGCGTGCCCCCTTTCAAACCACAGTGACAGCGTGCCCCCTTTCAATGCACAGTGACCAGCGTGCCCCCTTTCAATGCACAGTGACCACAGCATTGCCCCCAATCATTGCAGAGTGCCACAGCATTGCCCCCAATCATTGCAGAGTGCCAGCCACAGCATTGCCCCCAAACATTGCAGAGTTCCACAGCATTGCCCCCAATCATTGCAGAGTTCCACAGCATTGCCCCCAATCATTGCAGAGTGCTGGCCACAGCATTGCCCCCAATCATTGCATAGTGCCGGCCACAGCATTGCCCCCAATCATTGCAGAGTGCCGGCCACAGCATTGCCCCCAATGATTGCAGAGTGCCAGCCACAGCATTGCCCCCAATAATTGCAGAGTGCCAGCCACAGCATTGCCCCCAATGATTGCAGAGTGCCAGCCACAGCATTGCCCCCAATGATTGCAGAGTGCCAGCCACAGCATTGCCCCCAATGATTGCAGAGTGCCAGCCACAGCATTGCCCCCCAATGATTGCAGAGTGCCAGCCACAGCATTGCCCTCAATGATTGCAGAGTGCCAGCCACAGCATTGCCCTCAATGATTGCAGAGTGCCAGCCACAGCATTGCCCTCAATGATTGCAGAGTGCCAGCCACAGCATTGCCCTCAATGATTGCAGAGTGCCAGCCACAGCATTGCCCCCAATGATTGCAGAGTGCCAGCCACAGCATTGCCCCCAATGATTGCAGAGTGCCAGCCACAGCATTGCCCCCAATGATTGCAGAGTGCCAGCCACACATTGCCCCCAATGATTGCAGAGTGCCAGCCACACATTGCCCCCAATGATTGCAGAGTGCCAGCCACAACATTGCCCCCAATGATCGCAGAGTGCCAGCCACACATTGCCCCCAATGATTGCAGAGTGCCAGCCACACATTGCCCCCAATGATTGCAGAGTGCCAGCCACACATTGCCCCCAATGATTGCAGAGTGCCAGCCACACATTGCCCCCAATGATTGCAGAGTGCCAGCCACACATTGCCCCCAATGATTGCAGAGTGCCAGCCACACATTGCCCCCAATGATTGCAGAGTGCCAGCCACACATTGCCCCCAATGATCGCATAGTGCCAGCTACACATTGCCCCCAATGTGTAACGTTCATGCGTTTTTGTTAATGGATGGATTTTCAGCTGCAGAATTATCACACTCAGTAACCTTGTAGAGATACTGTTGAATAAACCTATCCAACTCTCAGGACTTCATCACAGTGTACAGCCTGTTATGCAATATACATATACTCAATCAGATGTTTTAGTGGAGGGATAGAACATATGAGAATGTATAGATGAGAGACAGGTTGTATGGTGATTACTAGGAGTAATATTAGGAGAGTTGCAGGTGATAGTAAAGCAGATAGGTTCTGATGTCTAGTATAGTGCAGATGGTAAGAGGACACAGATGGAGTATACTTAGACAGAGTAACCTAGTGCAAGGATAGTTGAAGGTAGTCCCAAGAACTAACAGTCTATGCAGATGGTATGGAATAGATAGATAGATAGTCCTGGTAATTGCAGTAGATGACAGTAGGAGATTGGTTAGTAAGGAATCCCCTGTGGGGTACTTATCACTTAGATAGGTTAGTAGTAACAATGTCCATAGATAGAGAGGTGATCCCGTAGCGAGATACGGATCAGCGGCGAGGTTCCGGCGTCAGTTCAGCAAAGGAAATGTCAGCAGCTCCGACTTCACAGGAGAAGGTGCGGTGAACATGTGGTTTGAACGAGCGATGAGTGAGAGAAAGCCGGCGATTAAAATAGCCGCTCATAGCGGCGCTCGGCAATGATGTCATCCGGTCTTAAAGGTATATGCGTCTCTTGCTACACAAGATGGGACGCAATTAGCAAAGGAGAAATATGGAACAAGGGTACCAGAGGTACCAGAACATTACAGTACCCCCCCCCCCTTAAGGCCGGCTCCGGAAGGCCTCTAGAACTGGTTTTTCTGGATATTTCGAGTGGAAATTGCGAATCAGTCTAGGGGCATGTATATCGGAGGTATCCAGCCAGGTGTCATCTTGGGGCCCATAGTTCTTCCATCGTACAAGATACTGGAGTCTTCTTCTATTGAAATGGGAATCCAAAATTTCTTTTATCTCAAATTCTTCTCCACCTTCCACTTGTACAGGAGGTGGAGGTGAGATAGTAGGCCTTATTCCTTGGTTAGGAACATGGGGCTTCAGTAGAGACACATGGAAGATAGGATGTATCTTGAGGTCTGCTGGTAATGTGAGTTGTACTGCAGCTTTTCCAATAAGCTTCTCTATTGGGAAAGGTCCCAGAAATAGAGGTCCAAGTTTTTTACTAGGGATTTTTAATCTCAGATTTTTTGTAGAAAGCCAAACAAGATCCCCAATGGCATATTGGGGAGAGGGTTTCCTACGGAGGTCGTAGTACCTCTTTTGTTGGCTATGAGCATGTGATATGGTATTGTTGAGTAATCCCAGAGAATCCTTTATCTGGGCAAGATAATCAGATGCCACTGGATTACTTGATGGCAAGATACGTGGTGGAAGGAGTGTGGGATGAAACCCGTAATTTAGGTAAAATGGACTTTGTTTAGTAGTGCTATGAGTCGCGTTGTTATAGGCGAATTCCGCCAGCGGGAGGAGATCTGCCCAATCGTCCTGTAGATACGAATTATAGCAACGCAGATACTGTTCAATGCACTGGTTAACTCTCTCTGTCTGTCCGTTGGTCTGAGGGTGGTATGGAGAAGTAAGTTTACGCTCTATTCGTAGTATCTGACATAGAGCTAGCCAAAACTTTGAGATGAATTGTGAACCACGGTCAGACAGCAGTGTTTTTGGAATACCATGTAACTTAAAGACATGTTTCACAAGTAATTCCGCTGTTTGTTTGGACGAAGGTAGTCTTCGGATAGGAGTAAAATGTGCCATCTTGGTCAGATGGTCCACTGATACCAAGATGGTGTTGAATCCTTTGGAAGGTGGTAGTTCCACTATGAAGTCTAAGGATACCACTTCCCACGGAACCTGGGGTATCGGTAAACTACAAAGTAACCCTGATGGTTTCGTGTTGTCGATTTTAGACCTTGCACAGATATCACAAGATGAAACAAACTTTTTTACGGTTGTCTTCATGTCTGGCCACCAAAACTGCCTAGTAAGTAGATTTAAAGTTTTAGTCATACCCATATGTCCTGCCATAGGTACGTCATGCGACAATTCCAAGATCTTGGTTCGCATAGTAGGGGGTATGTATAATTTATCGTTGTAATAGAGGAAGCCTTCTGCGTCAGTAGTTAGTTGTGGTGGAGGTGAGTCCAGTCCTATGCTGTGCAAAATCTCTTCCTTCAGGGAGCGAATGACACCGATAATACGTTCAAGTGGTATTATAGGAACTGAGGGAACCTCGGTAGAATCTTTCTCGGCTAGTCGTGAAAGTGCATCCGCTTTTTTATTTTTGTCTGCGGGCGTATAAGTCACTAAAAATTAAACCTCAGAAAGAATAACGACCACCGAACCTGTCGGTGGGAAAGAGTTCTATTAGTCTGAAGGTATTGAAGGTTTTTGTGATCAGTATATATCAGGATTGGCAATTGAGTGCCCTCAAGTAGATGTCGCCAATTCTCTAATGCCAGTTTTATGGCTAATAACTCCTTCTCTCCTACTGGGTAGTTCACCTCGGGGCTGCTTAATGACTTTGAGAAGAAAGCAACTGGGTGAAGAGGTGAGGTGTTTGTTGGTCGTTGTGAGAGAACTGCTCCTACTGCCATATTTGACGCATCTACCTCCAAGATGTATTGAAGGGATGGGTCTGGATGGCATAGTATTGGGGCAGTAGTGAAGCTTGATTTCAGCAGACAGAATGCTCCATCTGCTTCTTTTGACCAATTAAATGGTTTCTTCGTGCTTGTGAGTTGTGTGAGAGGTTTCACAATCGCAGAGAAGTTCTTAATGAATTTCGTATAGTAGTTAGAGAATCCTAGGAACCTTTGCAATGCTTTGCGAGTGGTTGGCACAGGCCAATCTAGAATGCAGGATATTTTGCTCATGTCCATCTTGATTCCATTTTTTGATATAATATATCCTAGGAATAGTACTTCCTCTTTATGAAACAAACATTTTTTTGATTTAACATATAAGTTATGTGCAAGTAGTCTTGACAACACAAGTCTCACATGTTTTATGTGCTCAGGTAAGGAATGAGAATAGATAAGTATATCGTCCAAATATACTACAACACAAACGTCAAGCAAGTCTCTGAATATCTCATTTATAAACCGTTGGAAGGCTGCGGGAGCATTACATAGCCCAAATGGCATTACAAGGTACTCAAACAGTCCGTATCTGGTTCTGAATGCCGTCTTCCATTCATCCCCTTTACGGATTCAAATTAAATTGTATGCCCCTTTTAGGTCAAATTTTGAAAAGAGAGAAGCTCCACGCACCTGTTCGATAAGTTCAGGAATAAGAGGTAAAGGATAACGATCCTTTATTGTAATGGCATTTAATTGTCTGAAATCAATGATAGGCCTAAGGCTAGAATCCTTATTGCGGACAAAGAAGAGTCCAGCAGCAGTGGAGGAAGTAGAAGGTCGGATGAATCCTTTTGCCAAGTTCTCATCCAGATACTCCTTAAGATGAGAGAGTTCATCCTGTGAGAGAGGATAAACATGTCCGAAGGGCAACTTGCTATTAGGGAGTAGATCGATACAACAATCATAGTCCCTATGAGGAGGTAGCATTTGAGCGTTTTTTTCAAGGAAAACCTCCGATAAGTCCTGATAACACTTGGGTATAATGTCATCCGGCACTACAGACAGGATCCTATCATATGTGGGGAGATTACACGTCGTTTCACAATAGTGAGAAGAGAACGCTAGCGTTCTTGTTTTCCAATCGATGATTGGTTGATGTATGTGTAACCAGGGAAGTCCCAAAATGATTGGGAAATGTGGTGATGTTAACACATCAAAGGTGGTGGTCTCCACATGAGACTCGTCAGCAGTTACAAGGAGTGCCTGTGTCTGACTGGTGATAGGACCAGAGGATAGGGGGGTACCGTTAATAAAACTAACGGAGACAGGTTTGGGTTTTGAAACAATAGGTATTTTATTAAGGGAGACAAAACAAATGTCAATGTAGTTTCCACAAGATGCTGTGTCGATCATAGCCTTGGTGGTGATCCTAGTTTGGTCCCACTGCAATGTTAAATGAACAAAAAGATAAGGATTAGAAAAGGAAGTTGTGAGTCCGCCTAGCAAGACATTTGAACACTCACCCTCTTTTCTGCGGACAAGGGGACAGCCGCTTATCAAATGATTCGGGGATGCGCAGTACATGCAGAGATGTTCGGTCTTCCTTCTGGCACGTTCAGAAAGGGTCAGAGGTGGGCGTATCATTCCTACCTCCATAGGAGTAGGGTCAGCAGGCAACATCCGAGAAGGACTGGAAAATGGTGAGCCCATCTTCTCAGCCTTTCTTTCTCGTAGTCGTCTGTCAATATTGATACTGGTCTGTATCAGTCCCTCCAGAGTGCCAGGTAAATCCGCTCGGGCGAGCTCGTCTTTAACGGCCTCAGATAGGCCGAGTCTAAACTGCGTTCTCAAAGATGTGTCGTTCCACCCTGAATCAGGGGACCATCTTTTAAAATTTGCCACGAAATCTTCAACGGGTCTCCTTCCTTGTTTCAAGTCCCGTAACTGGGTATCAGCGGTACTCTGCTTATTGGGGTCTTCATATAAACTAGCGAGTTGTGCTAGGAATAGAGGGTAAGAATTAAGGAGTGGATCATCCTTTTCAAAGAGAGCGTCTGCCCAGGCCCGGGGTTCACCCGTTAAATAGGAGATGATGGTACAAACTTTAATTTGGTCAGTGGTGTAGGTTAGAGGTTTTAACAAAAAAAGTAAACGACATGCGTTTTTAAATTCACGAAATTTGCTCCGATCACCAGAAAACACTAGAGGAGGGTTTATCTTAGGCTCACGGGGCTAAGTAGCAGAAAGCTGTGTGAGACGGCCAACCTGCTGTCTCAAGGTCTGATTTTCGTTTTGTACCTCTGTAAGCGCAAGGATCAATGCATCTACTTGCTGTTTTAATTGTAGTACATGAGTGGGTAATTCTGCTGAATCCATATTTTTTTTTAAGGCTCGTTCAATCTGTAACGTTCATGCGTTTTTGTTAATGGATGGATTTTCAGCTGCAGAATTATCACACTCAGTAGCCTTGTAGAGATACTGTTGAATAAACCTATCCAACTCTCAGGACTTCATCACGGTGTACAGCCTGTTATGCAATATACATATACTCAATCAGATGTTTTAGTGGAGGGATAGAACATATGAGAATGTATAGATGAGAGACAGGTTGTATGGTGTTTACTAGGAGTAATATTAGGAGAGTTGCAGGTGATAGTAAAGCAGATAGGTTCTGATGTCTAGTATAGTGCAGATGGTAAGAGGACACAGATGGAGTATACTTAGACAGAGTAACCTAGTGCAAGGATAGTTGAAGGTAGTCCCAAGAACTAACAGTCTATGCAGATGGTATGGAATAGATAGATAGATAGTCCTGGTAATTGCAGTAGATGACAGTAGGAGATTGGTTAGTAAGGAATCCCCTGTGGGGTACTTATCACTTAGATAGGTTAGTAGTAACAATGTCCATAGATAGAGAGGTGATCCCGTAGCGAGATACGGATCAGCGGCGAGGTTCCGGCGTCAGTTCAGCAAAGGAAATGTCAGCAGCTCCGACTTCACAGGAGAAGGTGTGGTGAACATGTGGTTTGAACGAGCAATGAGTGAGAGAAAGCCGGCGATTGAAATAGCCGCTCATAGCGGCGCTCGGCAATGATGTCATCCGGTCTTAAAGGTATATGCGTCTCTTGTTACACAAGATGGTACGCAATTAGCAAAGGAGAAATATGGAACAAGGGTACCAGAGGTACCAGAACATTACACAATGATTGCAGAGTGCCAGCCACACATTGCCCCCAATGATCGCAGAGTGCCAGCCACACATTGCCCCCAATGATCGCAGAGTGCCAGCCACACATTGCCCCCAATGATCGCAGAGTGCCAGCCACACATTGCCCCCAATGATCGCAGAGTGCCAGCCACACATTGCCCCCAATGATTGCAGAGTGCCAGCCACACATTGCCCCCAATGATCGCAGAGTGCCAGCCACAGCATTGCCCCCAATGATCGCAGAGTGCCAGCCACACATTGCCCCCAATGATCGCAGAGTGCCAGCCACACATTGCCCCCAATGATCGCAGAGTGCCAGCCACACATTGCCCCCAATGATCGCAGAGTGCCAGCCACACATTGCCCCCAATGATCGCAAAGTGCCAGCCACACATTGCCCCCAATGATCGCAGAGTGCCAGCCACACATTGCCCCCAATGATCGCAGAGTGCCAGCCACACATTGCCCCCAATGATCGCAGAGTGCCAGCCACACATTGACCCCAATGATTGCAGAGTGCCAGCGATCCCCCGCACTTACCTCACGCAGCTTCTCTTCAGTCCCTGGCTCCCCGCGTCTCCGAGTCTTCAGTCCTCCCGCGGCGCCTCCTCCTCGTCCAATGGCACGGTGTTTGCCTTTCGGCCAATCAGGAAGCGGGAGGACCCGCTCCCTGATTGGCCAGGAGGAGGATCCGTGTGACAATAGCGAATTCTCATTCGCTATTGTCACAGAATGGGTGGGTCGGGGCGCGCTGCTCCCTCCCTGGCTGCCACGTCTGCGGCTGCGCGGTCCGAGCGCGGGACATTTAATTGTACTGCGCTCGGACGCGCAGAGGGATTCAGCCGGTTCTGCGAACTCGCAGAACGTTAGTGACCGGTTCTATGGAACCGGTGCGAACCGGCTGAATCCCACCACCGGTATAACCTATACCAAATACCAGTCCTTAAAAGGACTTTTGTGGACCTATAATAGAGTGATCTGTGTCACTGACAATCTGTCCCTGCTGCACACAGCAAACCTCTCCCTACACTGACAAAAAGCAGAATGTAAAATGGCAGCCAGATCAGATCTATTTATAAGGTAGGGGGTATGTCAATGTGCTGAAATGTCTCAATTGGCTGTCCTGTACCACCTGATGGATGTGTCATGGGTCAACGTTTTCACAATGTAAAAGAATATGGCGGCCGCAAACATCGCCATATGTTCGCGTGATCGGCGGACAGTGAACAAGCAAAGTTCGCCATCTCTAATTACCATACTCCGGAGAAGTAGCAGAATGTGTTTTAAGGTGTATTCTAAGTATACATATATTGTGTGTTAGAAGTATCTTATAAACTCATAACTTTGTGAAAAAAATAAAAAATGTTCATTTTCTTTCCTGCACTTTCCAAAAACTTATGACAAAAAAATTACATTTTCAAAAGACTCCACTATGCCTTTTTATTATTGCAGCCTCTATTTTTAAAAATTTTCAGTACATAAACAAAGTGTAAAACAAAAAAGGATTCAACAAAAGTAGATTGGACAGATAAGCCAATCTATGTGTAACAAGTAATGTTCATTATATTGTGAACTACCAGTAGAATCTGAAGTGCCACAAGTAATACCGTGTTTCCCCGAAAATAAGCCCGGGTCTTATATTAATTTTGGCACCAAAAGACAGAGTAGGGCTTATTTTCGAGGTAGGTCTTAGCTGTAATGTGCTGTCTTCTCTCCCTCTGCCTGTCAGGAATCCCGTGTGAACCTAGTTTAGTGTATGTAAAAATCCTAGAATCCACTTTATTTGTGTTTTATATACTGTCCAATGTGAGTTTCTGTAATAGAATAGTGTGAAATACCTTTGATACCGCGCTGCTCCGCGCTCAGCTAATCTCCCGCTTTGCTGCCTTTCTCCTCTCATAGCTGTCGGAGGGGGATCTCAGCCTCTCCCCTCTGCAATGTACATGGAAGCACCGAGTATTACATTAGAATAGTGTGAAATACCTTCATTACATCGCCGCTCGGCTGATCTGCTGCTCTGCTGTCCTTCTTCTCCCCCGCTGACAGTCGGGGGGTCACGGAAGCACAGAGCGGCGATGTAACAAAGGTATTTCACACTATTCTAATCGGCGTTACACTGCAGAGGGGAGGGGCTGAGATCCTCCTCTGACAGCTATGACAGGAGAAGGACAGCAGAGCAGGGAATCAGCTGAGCGGCTATACCGAAGGTATTTCACACTATTAGATTACAAAAACACACACTGGACATTATACAAAACACTAATAAAGTGGATGCTAAGATTTTACATACACTACACTAGGGCTTATTTTCAGGGTAGGGCTTATATTGCTGCCCTCCCTTTTCAGGGTAGGTCTTACTTTTGGGGAAACACGGTAGTCGGATTATAAGATCCTTGTAAGGATAAATGTGAGGCCAGACATAGGTAGGACTATAGGTAGATAAAGTAGGACATAGGTAGGTAAAGTTTGGGGGGGAGGGGGGAATGTGCAACCAGTGGTAGCAACAAGGCATCAGGAAAGGGACCAGGCTGTATCCCTGATATTGTCATAGAGATGTTAAAAAAAGGGTTTATAGCAGCCCACCTTCAGTGTAGCCATGACATTAAGCTGTCAATCTTTTGAACTCTTCAGTGCAGGTGAATTCAATCCAATAGAATCACGTATTTCTGAATTTGGTATGTGTGTCTTTTATTGATCGCGGGAGACTTTCCTTCTCCCTGATATCCTTAAAGCCTGTGATGCATTGTTGAACCGTTGATGGAATAGGAGATTTCCAAACTACCAGTATGTCACGTTTACCATGTTGTGCAGTATCGATTTTCTTTTTGTAGGCCTTTATCCACTTTAAGACCGGAAGATTTTGCTGCTCAATGACCAGGCCACTGTTTTCAACTTGGCACTGAGTGACTTTAACTGACAATTGCGCAGTCATGCAATGCTGTACCCAAACGACATTTACGTCCTTTTTTTCCCACAGACAGAGCTTTATTTTGGTGGTATTTGATCACCTCTGCGCTTTTTATTTTTTGAGATATTATTAAAAAAAGAGCGAAAATTGACATTTTCTACTTTGACTGTTAAAAAATATCCAATTTTTGTCTTATATTTAGGCCAAAATGTATTTAACTACATGTCTTTGACAAAAAAATTCTCAATGAGCGTATTTTTATCCACTTTAAGACCGGAAGATTTTACCCCCTTCCTGACCAGGCCATATTTTGCGATTCGGCACTGCGTTAATTTAACAGACAATTGCGCGGTCGTGCGAGGCTGTACCCAAATGAAATTTATGTCCTTTTTTCCCCCACAAATAGAGCTTGCTTTTGGTGGTATTTGATCACCTGTGCGAGTTTTAATTTTTGAAAAAAAGAGCGACAATTTTGGAAAAAAAAAACATTTTTCACATTCTGATATATAACATTCCCAAGAAAAAAATGTAAAAATCAAAATTTTTTAACTTATTAGGCCAATTTGTTTTCTGCTACAAATTTTTGGTCAAAAAAATCGCAATAGATGTATTTTGATTGGTTTGCGCAAATGTTATCACGTTTACTAACTACGGGAAAGATTTGTCATTTGTATTGTTTAATTTTTTTTTACTAGTAATGGCGGCGATCTGCGATTTTTTGCGGGACTGTGACATTGTGGCGGACAGATCGTACCCCTAACTGACATTTTTACACTTTTGGGGGGGACCAGTGACATTACTACAGTAATCAGTGCTAAAAATATGCACTGTTACTGTAATAATGACACTGGCAGGGAAGGGGTTAACACTGTTAGTGATTAAGGGGTTAAATTTATGCCTCATGCTTACTCACGTGTGTGGGGGGAGGGGGTTCTGTGACCCAGACAGAGATCGCAGGTTCAGCTATGCTGAATCCTGTGATCTCTCCCTGTCTGTCACAGAGAAGATCCGCCTGCTTTGTTTACACAAGCAGGCGGATCTTCTCACACTTTCCCCGACGATCGGGGATGAGAGAAGGCAATCGCTGTCTCTCCTCCTCTGGCCCGACTTCCACTGTGTCTAAATACAGTGGGAGCGAGCCTCCGGCGGCGCGTGTGCGCTGCCGAGACAGCTGAGAGTCCAGCGACGTAGGTCTACGTTGCTGGACCCAGGGCTGCCACTGTGCCGCAGTAGCGGTCCTAAAGTGGTTAATTGTTTCTGAAGAAGAGGGCAAGTCCCTGGAAACGCGTCATGCTCCTTCTAATATCCATACTTTGAGCTAGCTGGCTCCCTGTCACCCTTGGTCTCTGTTTACCCAGTGATGCCTACAGCCTCACACTGATTACAGCTGTTTGGACCCAGGTATTTCTTATCCATGCTATTTCATGCTAACTTCTATGTAAGTGCGCTGCTTACTTTAATAAAGTGTTTTTTAAGAGAAAAAAATTGCCCATTTTATGGAGTTTCCAGTTAGAAAGTTTGGGGTCATTTCATAAACCCATGTTCAATATTTATCACGAGATGGACAGGACCAGAATATGTGCAGTAAATCACTTCTCCCCCATCCCCAACAGATTTCAAATTCTGTGGGGTATATAGAATGAAGGAGGATGGGAGTTCAGTTCCACCAAGTTACTACCTTGTATCCTGATTCCTGGTATTTGTTGAATATGGAGGATCTAAAAAGCATGGAAAGAACCTTTGAGCGTGCTTCCAGAGATAAAGTGACCCCAAGTCATGTTCCCAGCAGTCTAGATAATGTAGGGGTAGATGCTTCCATAAAGAGCCATTTGTAAGTCAAGGAGAGGGTATGGTAAACAGAGCCTTCTGTTTGGCTCTCTTGTTCGAAGGGTGTCAAGTTGCTTGGGAATTTGACAGGGTCAGGCAAGGAGGACAGTAGAAAGTGGGATAGCTGTAATATCTGTAGGGTACCTAAAAAAAAAAAAACGAAACTAAAATAGTGCAGAGCAACTGGTAACAATAATGCAATGTAATTTGTGGTAACCAAAAAAAATCGTAAGTGTCAAAAAAAGATTAGGCAGCAAACAATGTGTCCAATAATTGTTGATAAGTGAGTTAGTGTCCAGAAAATGAAACAATGTGACACAGGCATAGGCTGCTTCAAAGCAACAGTTTGCGTGCTCCCTTCAGCATATGGTGTTGGAATTCTTCAGTATATCCTCCCCCTCTGTGCAGGGCTGTGGAGTCGGTAGATAAATGTTCCGACTCCGACTCCAACTCCACAGCCCTGCCTCTGTGTATACAAAAAAAAAATTTGAAAACAAAAGTGCTCAATAAACCCTCCACCAATGATACGATGACTGCTCACCTTACATTTAGACCCCTGTATTAGTAGCAGGTCTAAACCAGTGTTAATTTCGTCGACTAAAACCAACTAAAACGTTTTCGTCTACTAAATTAACACAATTTTAGTCGACTAAAATACGACTACAACAATTCAGATGACTAAAATTCAACTAAAACTAAAATGGCATTTTAGTCTTAAGACTAAAATACGACTAAAACTAAAATAGCATTTTAGTCAAAAGACTATAACTAAAACTAAATCGAAATTTGCTGCCAAAATTAACACTGGTGCATGCTCAAAGCTTAATACCATAAATAATAACATATTAGATTTTTCACTCCAGGACCAGCAGTAGTATATAATGAGTTTGGAAATTGTAGAGAAATGCTTAAATAATGCATTACAAATTACAATTGAACTACACCCATATAGATGACTAAAATGAGTTATAGTCGACTAAAATGTAGGACGTTTTAGTCGACTAAAATGTAGGACGTTTTAGTCGACTAAAATGTAGGACGTTTTAGTCGACTAAATACGACTAAAACTAAAACACTTGCAGAAGACTAAAATGGGACTAAAACTAAAATGCCATTTTAGTCCTAAGACTAAGACTAAAACTAAATTGAAATTTGCTGCCAAAATTAACACTGGTCTAAACCTGCAGTTCCCTGATAGGGATAATACCAGGTATGATTCAGCTCACTCTCCTCATCTCGTCTTGTCACAGGTGCATAATTACCGTCAGCAGTATATAAAAGCAAAAAGGAAAGATCTGGTGCTCTCTGTAAATCCTGTATTAAAAGCAAGTAAAATGTAAGATGGGAACTCACATAAATCACACTAAATAGTACAATAGGTTAAATCGGCTCTTTAGTCATTTTTTTCATCTTTCCATCTATTAAATCTTCTGCCCTTGTTGTTTTAACTTTGGATAGTAAAACATTTTTTTGTCTGCCAGTAAATACCTTATACAGCCCACCTTCTCTTTCTTGTCTGGTAATTAGCTTAGGCTAATGATATCATGCACAGCTCTCTTGTGAGAGTTTGCCAGCAAGGGAGGAGAAATGAGTCATAGGAGAGCCAATGAGAGCTGCAGAGCTGGAGGAGGCTGGATGAGGACCGAGATAATAGGAGACTGCAGAGAACCATGAGGAGAAATGTGCAGGCAAGCAGTGGTGTGAGTGTGTCTATCTGTCTGTATATATACTGTATATATGTGTGTGTCTGTGTGCCTCTGTGTCTATGTAAATTCAGGAAGTGAACAGACAGCAGCTTCAACTGCCCACAGTTAAAATGGCTGCAGCCAGACTCGGTGGAGGGAGATTTCTGCAGCATATTTGGCAAGTACAGAATCACAGTATGTATAAAATAATAGGCAAAGTGGTTGGAGGGAAGCTCCCAGCGTGCTCTTAGTAGTTAGCAGTGGCCTCAGGAAAACATCCAAGGGTATGGCTCCTAATTCCACAAACACGTTGCGTTCTGTGCTTGGGCTATGTCAGTGGATCCCAGGAGCCCTGCTGAGAGACCTTTAGTAATGAGCCTAAAGGGCCATAAGTGAAGTGTAGGAAGAGACATCACACATACTTCACAGCCTAGGCCACCTTTCATAACTGTGGTAGTACACCCAAGTTACATCTTGCAATACCCAGTGTGTTTTTTGAGTGAGGGTATTCTGAGACCTACCCCATCCTTTTGGACATAAACCAGATGTCAACCCTGGGTCTAACAGCGCACTCCAGGTGGCCTAATGTACCCTTCTCCAGGAGTCCCATTATCTCTGACCCCTTTCTAGGACCTATAACTAGGAGGGCATCTACAGTGCCCAGTCGTCTATCAACTACAGCTCATTACACATTCCATTCTAGAGATTTTCTTGGAACAGACATCTGAATGATCACAAACTTTACTGAAAACTTCTCATGTGCAGAACACAATTTCACCTTGATCAGGCAAACACATTTAACAACAATAAAGTTACTGTTTAATAGTTGGTGTACTCCCTTGCGGCTTAACAGTCTTTCTTTGAAATTCCTGGGGTTAAGGGTTCCCGACCCCCCACTACCTCTTAAACAGGGAGTGTCACAGCAAACTCCTATGTTGGGCCTTGTTGGGTCGCTTTCTGTTCCAGATGAGATCCTTCCTCCTCTACTGCTACCAAAATACCTCAATGCTTGAGAAGAAGGTGCCTTTCTTGTGACTGGGGAAAGTATGGTTGAATATCTTAAAGACCATGTTACATTTTTCTACATAAAAGCAGTTACCATGATGCTAGGCCAGGTGGTACTTTAATATTTTACTACTGTAGACTTCCGAGCAGCATTGTAAATAGTCATATAACTATCGTCATCAGTCTTTTTCCAGGTGGCAAAATAAATGTTAGGTTTAAAGGAGCAGTAAAATAAAGCTATATACACTGCTCAAAAAAATTAAAGAAACGCTTTGAAAACACATCACATCGCAATGGGGAAAAACATCATGCTGGATATCTATATTGATATGGACTGGGTAATGTGTTAGGAATGAAAGGATGCCACATTGTTTAATGGAAATTAAAATGATCAACCTACAGAGGGCTGAATTCAAAGACACCCTGAAAATCAAAGTGAAAAAATGATACAGGAGGCTAGTCCATTTAGCTGAAATTTCATTGCAGCAACTCAAAATGGTACTCAGTAGTGTGTATTGCCCCCACATGCTTGTATGCATGCCTGACAACACCGGGGCATGCTCCTTTTGAGATCACAGATGGTGTCCTGGAGTATTTCCTCCCAGATCTGTACCAGGGCATCTGAGCTCCTGAACAGACTGAGGTGCAACCTGGTGGTGTCAGATGGACCAAAACATAATGTCCCAGAGGTGTTCTATTGGATATAGGTCAGGTAAGCGTGGAGGCCATTCAATGGTATGACTTCCTTAATCCCTTAGGAACTGGCTGCATACTCTCACCACATGATGCCGGGCATTGTCGTGCACCAGGAGGTACACAGGACCCACTGCACCAGCGTAGGGTCTGACAATGGGTCCAAAGATTTCATCCCAATACCTAATGGCAGTCAGAATGCCATTGTCTAGCCTGTAGAGGTCTGTGCATCCCTTCATGGATATGCATTCCCAGACCATCACTGACTCACCACCAAACTGGTCATGCTGAACATTGTTACCCGCAGCATAACGTTCTCCACGGCTTCTCCAGACCCGTTCATGTCTGTCACATGTGCTCAGGGTGAGCCTGCTCTCATCTGTGCAAAGCACAGGGCGCCAGTGGCGGACCTGTCAATTCTGGTGTTTAATGGCAAATGCCAATCAAGCTCCACAGTGTCGGGCAGCAAGTACAGGGCCCACTGAAGGACATTAGGCCCTCAGGCCACCCTCATGAAGTCTGTTTCTGATTGTTTGGTCAGAGACATTCTGTCATGAATCTGCAGTAATGTTTCATGCACTGACTGTCTGCTTACCTCTCTGGTCTGTGTATCAGCTTTAGGGTACATGCTCTCACACCTGTGTGTTTAAGTAATCTTCTCTCAGCATGGCTTAACCCCAGCTTCTAACAGGAAACACGATTTTACACAATTTTATTAAGGCTTCCCTGGGTCTTGCCGTGTGCTCTACGTCTGATTCCTGTGTACCGACTTTGGCTTGTTCGTCTGACCATCTCTGTCTACTTGTTGACCCGACCTTCAACTTGTTCTTCTGACCATCCCTGTCTGCTTGTTGCCCCGACCTTTGGCTTTTCTTTCTGACCATCCCTGTCTGCTTGTTGCCTCGACCTTCGGCTCATCCTTCTGACCATCCCTGTCTGCTTGTTGCCCTGACCTTTGGCTTGTTCTCCCGACTATCCCTTGTTGCCATGGACTGCTGCTTCCTCTCCATCCAACAGAGCAGCCACGATTGTGAGCTGGGAGACCCTAGAGTCAGCTGCAGCCAAGTCCATTCTCAGCATCAGAGGCCCTGGAAAAAACCTGCTGGCGCCCGTAGCAGATACTTCCTCCGGGACCACGACACTTACACCCGGAATGAGTAGACGGATATTAAAAGCATTATGTAAAGCTCACTTGAATGACGTTTGGCGTCTACAACACCCTTCTGAAAAAGAATTTACATTTTATTCAATACCACATAAGAACTATTCTAGAATCAATTTTTTTGTTATACCCCATGCTCAGCTACAGGCAGTGAAAAAAACGGATATAGACAGCATTACCTGGTCTGATCACGCACTTATATCAATAATGTATAGTTTGACAGCAAATACTTCACGGAAAAGACGTTTCTGGAGGTTGAATGAGAGTTTACTACAAAAAGAAGAGATATTAAAGGAAGTATCGGAGGAGATGAAAGTCTTCTTCGAGATAAATGATCAAATTGGTTGTCGTATGGGGACCCTCTGGGAGGCTCATAAGACAGTAATGAGAGGAGTTTTAGTAAGCATGGAGCACGTATTAAAAGGGAAAGGAATGAACAACTGTCACAACTTCTAGAAAAACTTAGAGCGTTGGAAACAGAACATAAGCAAACATCATCAGGGACAGTAATGACAGAGCTGACTATCATTAGAAAGCAGATAACGGATCTGTTACAATACAAGGCCAAGGCCGCCATACAAAGGTGTCATAAATTGAATTATGAAGCAGGAAACAAATGTGGAAAATTACTTGCCAGGTCTATACAGGGGCAGAAGTTGAGATCATATATACCTCATATCGTATTGGCAGAAGGGATTAAGAAAACCTTACCAACACAAATAACGGAGGAATTTGAGAAATGTTATACCTCATTATATAATTTAAAAGAGGTACCGCCCTCCCAACAAGATATTGAAAGGTATTTAACTCAATCACAATCACCCAAACTATCGGAGGAAGATGGGGAATCTTTAGAGGTTGGGATTAATATAGAGGAGATACAACAAGCATTAAAGTCAATGAAGCCCGGGAAAGCACCAGGACCGGATGGTTTAACAACACAATATTATCAGTCATTGTTTCATATTCTATGCCCATATCTGGTAAAGTTGTATAACGCAACAGACCTAGATGGGACATTAACCAGAGATACACTCACCGCCCATATCTTACTAATATTAAAGGAGGGCAAGGATCCATCTTCATGTAGCAGCTACAGACCAATACCTTTATTAAATGTAGATTTAAAGATATTTACTAAAATTTTGGCAAATAGACTGGTAAGATTACTACCAAGTTTAATTCATCTAGATAAGGTGGGTTTTATGAAATCAAGAGAAGCAAGAGATAATACTACAAGAATTCTTAATTTGATACAAGTAGTAAATGAAAAGAAATCCCCCTGCGTCGTGCTGAGCACAGACGCAGAGAAGGCGAGGAGAAGGATGGCCTTTTCTGTTTTCTGTGCTCAGGTACATCGGATTGGGGAACTCGATGTTAGATAAAATAACTAGAGTGTATACAGATCCAATAGCCAGAGTGAAAGATAACGGATTATTATCAGATGCATTCCCAATAAGAAATGGCATAAGACAGGGTTGTCCATTGTCACCCCTCCTGTTTGCCTTGACATTAGAGCCGTTTCTATGTAGAGTTCGCCTGAATCAAGATATTGAGGGGGTAAGGATAAATGAAAAGCAATATAAGATTGCTGCTTACGCGGATGACTTATTATTTTCCCTATCTAACCCAGGTATCTCACTGCCGAATTTGATACAAGAATTTAAAAGATATGGTGCTATGTCGAATTTAAAAATTAACTTTGGGAAGTCAGAGGCAATGGGAGTAGGGTTACCTATGGCCCAAGTAAATTTATTGAAAAACAGCTTTGGTTTCAAGTGGAACGATACGGCAGTGAGATATTTGGGGACATATATACCGGCGAAGCTGACGCAGGTTTACGATCTCAATTTTCTGCCCCTGATAGCAATGACTAGGAGACTTTTAGAACAGTGGCATGGAAGGATGCAGTCATGGTTTGGCAAATGCAATCTATTGAAGATGACAGTACTGCCAAAATTCTTGTATCTCTTGCGAGCGTTACCGGTAAGGATTCCGAGCGTTTTTTTTAAGGCGATACATTCTTTATTTGTGAAATATGTATGGTCCCATAAAAGACCACGTATATCACGTGAAATCTTAACTTTACCAAAAAAAAAGGGAGGTTTAGCATTTCCGGATATACGGGCATATTACCAAGCTACGCATTTGAGTAGAATTCTGGATTGGTGGCACCATTCTGAATCTAAACTTTGGGTACAAATTGAACAAGCGCAAACGGAAGTAAACTTGAAGAGAGCTATATGGTGCTATCAGTCCCTACCCAAGGACTTGAAACATCATTTAATAATAGGAAACTTTAAAGATCGGAGGCTATGGGGATAAGACTACCTAGCAATTCTCTTCAAATGTTAAAACAAAATTTTAAATTTAAATGGGAAGATAAAGCAATAAAATATTTGGGCACGTACATACCGTCCAACCCTAATTTAGTATTTGAATTGAATTTTAAACCTCTCTTGACTACAATTCGCTATAAATTGGAAAAATGGAAGACGGGCTTATTCTCTTGGCTAGGGAGGTGTAATCTTATTTAGATGTCTATACTACCCAGATTTTTATATCTGTTTCAGACATTGCCTGTAAGGATCCCAATATGGTATTTTAAACAGATAAATTCAATATTTATAAAAATTTATATGGGCAAATAAGAAGCCGAGGATATCAAGACAGTTACTTACACTTCCAAAAAAATATGGAGGAGCAGCAATACCAGATATCCGTAAATACTATTATGCCTCACATGTTAGGAGGCAAATAGACTGGTGTCGCCATGGGGAAACAAAGTTATGGGTGAAAATAGAACAAACCAATACAAGGGTACCATTAATTAGAGCACTCTGGTGTTATGAGAGTTTACCGGTAGAATTAAAATCACATCAATTAATAGTGACAACTCTAAGAATATGCTCACAAATTTGTTTTCAAAACGACCTCACTTCGTATGATTCACCATTATACCCCATAATAGGGGATGATGTCATTCCGAGCGTGGTGAACACTGACAATACCTCCGCCATTTGAGGAAATCAGCACCCCAGTTTGAGAGTCGGGTCCTTGGATGCTTGATCACCATACAGGCTCAACAATACTTGTATTTGGTAAAAGGGGACCCCTATTGGTTTATCTTATTATTGGCTCCGGGTTCACACTGAATTGTGATCTGCACGTTTTGCTTTAATCCTTATTCCATATGGTAAGAGGCGAATCTAGCCATAAAAGGTGGTGGTTCAACACGCAAATCTCACACTTTTTGCCTTCCTTTTAAAGTTGTCCGGTAAGAGGCGACTTCAGCTATAACACGTTTATAAATTTGGTTTATATCTTTATCACCTCTGGTAAGGGGTACCCATCATTTTTGCATGTTTTTTTTTATTCACTGTCATCAGTGATCAATTTTTTTGGTGGAGGTTTATTCTTTTACACAATAGAATTCATTTTTCACGAACACTGGGGTGTTTAATCAAATTAGTTTGTAAGGTTTTACGCTATTGCGCTTTTACCTTTACTTCCATGATCCTGTGACCATTGAGCTAACTGTTCACGTGGACCTGGATCTACTATCAAGGTGACAAGTTTATCCAAAGAAACCGCCTTTACCTTACCTCAATCTGGTAAGCTTATACCCTTTGGGGTTCCTGGTTCCGGATTACATCTTTACTTTATGTTTGGACTGTATGGACTTTATATCTCCATTGATCATATCATAGCGCGACTTATTTTTACAAAACCCCATAATAGGGAACCCAAGATTTATCATGGGAATAGAAGCACAACCTTTCAGGAATTTAGACAATTCGGGATGTTTCCAAGCCTCCCATTTTTTGAGAAATAATAAATGGCCGACATTGGAGATATTAATGGATGAGGGACTTTAGACTTCCCTTCTGGAATGCACTTCAACTTTCTCATTTTTTAAGATCAATCCATAACACACAGAGGTATAACCGTCAGCTCACAATATTGGAAGAATATTTTAGTGATTCAGGGAACATATCCCATATGCTAGCAAAAATATACTCCCTGATAAATATTCCCAAAGTAGAATACCAATTATCTTATATTGATAAATGGGAAAGGGAATTATCTTGCGCCTTCCCCACTGAGCAGAGACAACAGATGATCAATATTGCTTTCAAATCGTCTATATGTACTAAATTTCAGGAATTAAACTTTACAATCTTGACATGGTGGTACTATACACCATATAAATTACATAAAATAGCGATAAATAACTCTGATAGATGTTGGCGATGCTCAGTGGAAGAGGGCACATTAATACACATTTTTTGGTCGTGCCCTAAACTATCAGATTACTGGGGAAAAGTCAGAGAGATAATGCAAAAATTTTCAGAATTAGAGATCCTGGAAGATCCGAGGTTCTTCCTTTTACAATTGAGCGGGATACCAGGGAAGAAATATAGGAGATCCTTATTATGCCATATGGCAAATGCAGCCAGAGCCTGTATCCCTCTTAAGTGGAAAAAACAGGAACCCCCAACAATCAATTGTTGGATATGTAAAATAGAAGAAATAAATAGAATGGAGGATCTGGTCCTGACAGGCCAACATAAAAGGGAAAAATATATAGAAACATGGGGAGCTTGGAACAGGTTTCTAGTACTGAATCAGGGGATAGATAGGCTGGAGGAGGACATATTAAATTCTTAAGGAACATAATAAATAAATAAAAAAGATAACACGGAAGGGAAGAGAGGAGGGAATTTATAATTAATAATTTAATAAAATAATTTTATTTTTTTTGGGGGGGTTGGTTTTGTTTTGTTTTTTTGGGGTTTTTTTGGGGTTGATTTGAGTTATAGAATAAAGAAGGAAGGGAGGGAGGAGTATTGTTAGAATTAGTGGTAGAATAAATAGAAGATGTAGGAACCAAGTGTTTAAGGGACATGCTGTTCAAATTGTTTTGATGTTCTTATGTTTTCTTCCTTTGCTGGAATTATCCCACCCGAAAAACTTCAATAAAATTATATTTGAAAAAAAAAAATAAATAATAGGAAACACATTACGCATCTGTACGCAATTAAATATATACTCTAAATTGACAAAGAATAAATCTCCTCTGTTCCCAATATTGGGTAATCCCCAGTTCCTCCCAGGACTAGATGGTAGACAGTTTACAACACTAAGTGAAAAAGAACAGGAACAGGCGTTGTCATTTCTGATACAAAAAAAGTGGCCCTCAGTTACCAAATTGATTGATAGAGACGGACCATACAATATGCCTTTCTGGCAAGCAATTCAATTACACCATTACCTGGCCTCAATACCAAATCCGGAAGGCTTCGGTAGAACATTAACGAGATTTGAACAATATTGTGTAAGACCAGGGAACTTATTACGTACACTATCAATTGCATATGGTTTACTGACAAACCCGGAAGATCAACCGGAATTACCTTGGGTGAGAAAGTGGGGAATGGACTTGAATTGTGAATTAACAAATGAACAGATCCAGAGGATATTGAGGTTTGCCTTTAAACCATCTAGTTGTACTAAAATCCAGGAGATGAACTATAAGCTTATAACAAGATGGTATACTACGCCCAAGAAAATACATAACTGGTACCTCCGTGAAACAGATCTATGCTGGAGATGTAGAAAAGAAGTAGGTACACTGTACCATATCTTCTGGACCTGTGCTAATATAAAAACATACTGGGTGGGAGTGAAGTCCATAATTCAGAAATTCACAGATTATAAAATAGAAGAGAATCCGATCTTTTTTCTGATGCATGTGTCGGATATACCAGCAGGTAGTTATGAAAGATCGGTTATTCCTCATTTGGTAAATGCGGCAAAGGCATGCATTCCAGGCTATTGGAAAAAAACACAATCCCCCTCGGTAGCTGATTGGATACACAGGATAGAGGACAATAGGAGAATGGAAGAATTAATCACAAAATAGACAGGAAAAATATAAAAAAAACATGGAAATTATGGAATCACTTTATTACCTCGGATGAAGGGAAACCATTTATAGCAGGATAAAGTGAGAAAAATAAGATATATGGAGTGATATGTCCTTTCCATCGCTGGTCGCAAATTATTATAAAACTTTTTTTTTTTTCTCTTTTTTTTTTGGAGGGAGGGATAGTTATCAGCGGGTTTCTTTTTTTATATAATTAGGGGGGAGGGAAGGGGGAAAAAAATAAGAATAAAGGAAGGAATGTAAGGAAAGTGTAAAAGAGATGCTATATTATATGTTAAGTTGGAGATGTATTTTGTATCAAAAATGTTATTAAGTCTATTTGTGATTCCTGAATAAAAGATTATATTTGAAAAAAAAAAAAAAGAAAACCTGCTGGCTCTTAGACTCCACGCCCTGGGGAATCTTATGCTCTAGCTCCCTGTCCAGAACCGTGTAGCTGCTTCTCAGAGCCATCGACCCTCAGCAGTCAGCTGTTGGGTCCACAACCTCCGTGGTGCGCTCTCCGTCACTTGGTCCCACAGGTGACCTGACACATTTACACCAGTGGCCTACAGGAGGTCATTTTTTAGAGCTCTAGCAGTGCTCATCTTGTTCCTCCTTGTACAAAGGAGCAGATACCGGTCCTGCTGATGGGTTTAGGAACTTCTACGGCCCAATCCAGCTCTCCCAGAGTAAATTCCTGTCTCCTGGAATCTCCTCTATGCTCTTGAGACTTGTAACGCTCTAGCGTTTGTTTAGAGAGTTGGATTTGCAGCTGCAGAATCTCCACTCAGTAGTCGTGCAGAGATGTGTTGAATCACCATGTCCAACTCTCCAGACTCATCATTGTGGCCAGCCTGCTTCAGCATACAATATACAAACACTCAATAAGATGTTCCTGGAGTGATAGGTTGTATATGATAGTATAGAGGTGATGTGCTGAAAGGACAGGCGTGAGTTGTGATAGCAATGATGAGTACTCAATAGTAATGTTCAGGAGAGTAGTAGATGATGGTAGATAGGTTAGCAATCATGTGCAATAACAGGTGGTAGGGGACAGCAGATGGAGTGTACAAGAGAGTCTAACTTAGTGCAAGGATATAGATGGTAGTAGACTCAAGAGCTAGCAATCTATGTAACAGTGCAGATGATAGAAATAGTAATGCATAGATAGTAACAGTCCTTAGTATGCAGAAGTAGATAGTGTAAGTTTGATAGGAAGGAATCCCCTGTGGGGTACTTATCACTAGTTAGATTAGTAAGCTGAAGGGTCCGGTAATGAGTGAATGATCGGGTAGCGAGATACGGGATCAATAGCGAGGTTCCGGTCTATCCAGGTATGGCAATAGCTGGAGGCTCCGGCAGCGTAAGACAAGGCTGTATACCATGCGGTTTGAACGAACAATTTGTGAGAGAGAAGCCGGCGATTGAAATAGCCGCTCAGAGCGGCGCTTAGTGATGACGTCATGCGGCTTAAAGGTATATGCGTTCCACCTAGCTGAAAAGGTGGGACGCAATATGAAGAAGGAAATGACCTATAAGGGTACCGAAGGTACCAGAATCTTACAGTACCCCCCCCCTTAAGGCCGGCTCCGGAAGGCCTATAGCACTGGTCTCTCCGGGTATTTGGTGTGAAACCTTCGTATAAGCCTGGGTGCGTGAACGTCAGAAGTATCCAACCAGGTGTCGTCTTGGGGTCCATAGTTCTTCCATCTTATGAGATATTGGAGTTTTCCTCTGTGGATACGAGAATCCAAAATCTCCCTAATCTCAAATTCCTCTCTGCCTTCAACTTGTACTGGAGGTGGAGGCGAGATGGTAGGCCTTATTCCTTGGTTGGGAACATGTGGTTTCAGTAACGACACGTGAAAGATGGGATGTATTCTAAGATCTGCCGGTAAAGTGAGTTGCACTGCAGCTCTTCCAATGAGCTTTTTAATTGGAAAAGGTCCGAGAAATAGAGGTCCAAGCTTTTTACTGGATATCTTTAACCTCAAATTTTTTGTAGATAGCCAAACGAGATCCCCAATAGCGTATTGAGGAGAAGGTTTTCTACGAAGGTCGTAATACCTTTTTTGTTGGCTATGAGCATGTGAGATGGTGGTGTTAAGTAAACCCAGAGAGTCTTTTATTTGGGTAAGATAATCTGAGGCTACTGGGTTACTTGATGGAAGGATGCGTGGTGGAAGAAGTGTTGGATGAAACCCATAGTTTAAGTAGAACGGACTCTGCTTAGTAGTACTGTGGGTTGCATTGTTATAAGCAAATTCTGCCAGAGGGAGGAGGTCCACCCAATCATCCTGTAGGTATGAGGTGTAGCAACGTAGGTATTGTTCAATGCACTGGTTGACTCTTTCAGTTTGTCCATTGGTCTGAGGATGGTAAGGAGAAGTGAGTTTTCGCTCAATACGTAGTAAATGACATAGAGCTTGCCAGAACTTGGAGATGAACTGTGAACCTCGATCAGATAGAAGAGTCTTTGGAATTCCATGTAGCTTGAACACATGTTTCACTAGTAATTCCGCTGTTTGTTTAGATGAAGGTAGTCTGCGAATAGAAATGAAATGTGCCATCTTTGTCAGATGGTCCACTGACACTAGAATGGTATTAAATCCCCTGGAAGGTGGTAATTCTACTATAAAGTCCAAGGATACAACTTCCCATGGAACCTGGGGTATTGGTAGACTGCAAAGTAGACCAGATGGTTTTGTAGTGTCAATTTTGGACCTTGCACAGATGTCACATGAGGAAACAAACTTTTGTACAGACGTTTTCATATCAGGCCACCAAAACTGCCTGGTGAGCAAATTAAATGTCTTAGTCATACCCATATGTCCTGCCATAGGTACGTCATGTGATAATTCCAAGATCTTGGTACGCATACTAGGAGGTATGTAGAGTTTGTCGTTAAAGTAGAGGAAGCCTTCTGCATCAGCACTTAGTTGTGGTGGAGGTGAATCCAGTCCTATACTGTGCAGAATCTCTTCCTTCAGGGAGCGAACAACACCAACAATACGATCATAGGGTATTATAGGAAATGAAGGGATTTCGGCGCAGTTATCTTCGGTTAATCGTGATAGCGCATCCGCTTTTTTGTTTTTGTCTGCAGGCGTGTAGGTCACTAGGAAGTTGAATCTTAGGAAGAATAGTGACCAACGTACCTGCCGGTGGGAAAGGGTCTTGTTAGTCTGAAGGTATTGGATATTTTTATGATCTGTATATATGAGTATTGGCAATCGAGTACCTTCAAGTAGATGTCGCCAATTCTCTAGTGCCAGTTTTATGGCAAGCAACTCTTTTTCACCCACTGGGTAATTCACCTCTGGGTTGCCTAATGATTTAGAGAAGAAAGCAACTGGGTGAAGTGGTGAAGTATTTGTTGGTCGTTGGGAGAGAACTGCTCCTACTGCCATATTTGACGCATCTACCTCCAGTATATATTGGAGGGATGGGTCTGGATGGCGTAGTATGGGAGCGGAAGTGAAGCTTGATTTTAACAAGCGGAAAGCTCCATTGGCTTCTTCAGACCATTTAAATGGTTTCTTTACACTTGTAAGTTGTGTGAGAGGTCTCACAATAGCAGAGAAGTTCTTGATGAACTTCCTATAGAAGTTTGAGAATCCAAGGAATCGTTGTAATGCTTTACGAGTTGTTGGTACAGGCCAATCCAGAATACACAATATCTTGCTCATATCCATTTTGATTCCGTTCTTAGATATGATGTATCCTAGGAATAGTACTTCTTCTTTATGAAATAGGCATTTTTTTAATTTTACGTATAAATTGTGTGCGAGTAATCTGGACAACACAAGTCTTACATGTTTTATATGTTCAGACAAAGATTGAGAATAAATGAGTATATCATCCAGATATACCACAACACAAACATCAAGTAAGTCTCTGAAGATGTCATTTATGAATCGCTGAAAAGCTGCGGGAGCATTACACAACCCGAAAGGCATCACAAGATATTCAAATAATCCGTATCTGGTTCTGAATGCTGTTTTCCACTCATCCCCGTCACGGATTCGGATTAGGTTGTATGCCCCTTTTAGGTCCAATTTAGAGAAGTAGGTAGCTCCGCGCACTTGTTCAATGAGTTCAGGAATGAGAGGTAAAGGATAGCGATCCTTTATCGTAATGGTATTTAATTGCCTATAGTCAATAATAGGCCTAAGACTTGAATCCTTATTGCGGACAAAGAAAAGTCCTGCAGCTGTGGAAGAAGTAGAGGGTCTGATGAACCCTTTCGCTAAATTCTCATCCAAGTATTCCTTGAGATGAGAAAGTTCATCCTGAGAAAGAGGATAAACATGACCGAAAGGTAATTTGCTATTAGGGAGTAGATCAACAGAACAATCATAGTCCCTATGGGGAGGCAACACTTGAGCGTTTTTCTCAAGGAAGACTTCTGACAGATCCTGGTAGCATGGTGGTAGTGTAATTTCATCTGACACCATAGACAGGATTTTTTTATATGATTGGAGGTTACACGTGATCTCGCAATAGTGAGAAGGGAAGGTTAGAGTCCGTGTCTTCCAATCAATGGTTGGTTGATGTATGTGTAACCAGGGAAGTCCCAAAATAATGGGAAAATGTGGTGAAGGTAATACATCAAAAGTGGTTGTCTCCGCATGAGACTCGTTAGCAGTAACAAGGAGTGCTTGTGTCTGATTGGTGATTGGACCAGAAGATAACGGGATACCGTTAATGAAACTAACAGAGACAGGTTTAGGTTTTGAAATAATAGGTATTTTATTTAAGGTAACAAAACGAGTATCGATGTAGTTCCCACAAGATCCTGTGTCGATCATAGCCTTGGTGGTGATCCTAATTTGGTCCCACTGTAGTGTCAAATGAATAAAGAGATAGGGATTAGAAAAGGAAGTCGTTAAACCCCCCAGCAAGACATGTGAACACTCACCGTCTTTTTTGCGGACAAGGGGACAGACGCTTATCAAATGATCCGAGGAGGCGCAGTACATGCAGAGGTTTTCGGATCTTCTCCTGGCTCGTTCAGTAGTCGATAAAGGTGGGCGTATCGTTCCTACCTCCATAGGAGTAGGGTCAACGGGCGAAACCTGAGAAGGACTGGACAATGGCATTCCCATCTTCTCAGCCTTTCTTTCTCGCAGTCGCCTGTCAATATTGATGCTGAGCTGTATTAAGGCATCCAAAGTGCCAGGTAAATCCGCTCGGGCGAGCTCGTCTTTAACGGCTTCTGATAACCCGAGTCTGAACTGAGTTCGCAGAGATGCATCATTCCACCCAGAATCAAGGGTCCATCTTTTGAACTCTGCTATGAAGTCTTCAACAGGTCTCCTTCCTTGTTTTAAAGCCCTCAATTGGCTATCAGCAGTACTCTGCCTATTGGGGTCTTCATATAAGCTAGCGAGTTCCGCTATGAACAAAGGATAGGAGTTGAGAAGAGGGTCCTCTTTCTCAAAGAGAGAGTCTGCAAAAGCCCGTGGATCACCCGATAAATATGAAATAGTAGTACAGACTTTAATTTGGTCTGTAGTATAAGTACGAGGTTTTAAATTAAAAAGCAATTGACATGCGTTTTTAAATTCACGAAATTTTTTCCGATCACCTGTAAACACTAGAGGAGGGTTTATTTTAGGCTCACGAGGTTGAGCAGCAGTGAGTTGTGAAACACGGGCTATCTGCTGTCTTAAAGTCTGATTTTCATTTTTTACTTCAGTAAGAGCAAGGATTAATGCATCTACCTTTTGTGTTAATTGTATCACTTGAGTGGCTAATTCTGCTGAATCCATTTTTTTAAAGGTTCGTTCAATCTGTAACGGTCTAGCGTTTGTTTAGAGAGTTGGATTTGCAGCTGCAGAGATGTGTTGAATCACCATGTCCAACTCTCCAGACTCATCATTGTGGCCAGCCTGCTTCAGCATACAATATACAAACACTCAATAAGATGTTCCTGGAGTGATAGGTTGTATATGATAGTATAGAGGTGATGTGCTGAAAGGACAGGCGTGAGTTGTGATAGCAATGATGAGTACTCAATAGTAATGTTCAGGAGAGTAGTAGATGATGGTAGATAGGTTAGCAATCATGTGCAATAACAGGTGGTAGGGGACAGCAGATGGAGTGTACAAGAGAGGCTAACTTAGTGCAAGGATATAGATGGTAGTAGACTCAAGAGCTAGCAATCTATGTAACAGGGCAGATGATAGAAATAATAATGCATTGATAGTAAAAGTCCTTAGTATGCAGAAGTAGATAGTGTAAGTTTGATAGGAAGGAATCCCCTGTGGGGTACTTATCACTAGTTAGATTAGTAAGCTGAAGGGTCCGGTAATGAGTGAATGATCGGGTAGCGAGATACGGGATCAATAGCGAGGTTTCCGGTCTATCCAGGTATGGCAATAGCTGGAGGCTCCGGCAGCGTAAGACAAGGCTGTATACCATGCGGTTTGAACGAACAATTTGTGAGAGAGAAGCCGGCGCTTGAAATAGCCGCTCAGAGCGGCGCTTAGTGATGACGTCATGCGGCTTAAAGGTATATGCGTTCCACCTAGCTGAAAAGGTGGGATGCAATATGAAGAAGGAAATGACCTATAAGGGTACCGAAGGTACCAGAATCTTACAAGACTGTGGTGGGAGACATAGCAAACCTTCTTGCAATGGCACGTATTTATATGCCACCCTGGAGGAGTTGGAATGCCTGTGCAACCTCTATAGGGTTCAGGTATCGCCAAATTCTACCAGTAGTGACGCTGACCCTTGCCAAATGCAAAACTAGTGAAAAACAGTCAGAAAAGATGAGTAGGGAAAAAAAATTTCAGTGGCCCCCACCTGTAAAACCATTCTGTTTTGTTAGTTGTCTCATTGTTGTCCATCTAGTGCCCCTGTTGTTAATTTAATTAACACCAAAGCAGTTAAAACTGATTAACAAACCCCCTCTGCTACTTAACTGACCAGATCAATATCCCAGGAGTTTATTTGACTTGATGCTATGCTCTAATTAAAAAGTGTTCCTTTAATTTTTTTCAGCAGTTTATATTGTATACATGTGTAGAACTATTTTTTTAATTTTTTGACATAGCAGGTTATAGTTGTAAGCTTTTGAGGTAACTCAGTGCCATGCCTTAGAAAGACACCTGAGAAGTTTACAAAACTTCCACTTGTGATCCACTGAGACGTTAAAGGGTAAAATTAAAAGTGAACCCATACTTCCTCATTCTGGATAAAGTAACAGATTTGCTTAACTATTTGGATCACGCAGAAGGAGAACTTACATTTCCCATGATGCTCTACTGCTGCCTTGATCCACTGCCTGCCCGTCCATGAATTACAGTACCTGGTACTTCAGGGTATGGAGGACTATGTAACATTAGGGAATTATGTTTCCTTGCTGTACAGTAATAGATACCTAAGCAGCAAACTGTCACAACTAAGTACTGTTACCAGAGGTTGAAGAAATGTGTAGTAAGTCAAAACGTATGAAGGAATCTCAGACAGGAGGTCGGATGACAAAATTAGGGTTGCCACATGGCCAGTGTTTTTCCAGCCTGGCTTCTAAAATTGGGACTTGTTGCCAGTGTAAATGGGAAAGGGTTCCTAAAATCCAATAAGTTTTCTCCAAAAAATGTAGCAAATTTAAAGGACAACTTCATCTTAGAGAAAGTTATCCTTTATTAAAGCTACTCTACTCCTTTTTAGAAATAAATATACAAATTATATTCCCGCGCCAAGTGGAGAACCCTAGAGTTTCTGAATAAATATGTGAATATGTGTAAATTGTAGTTGCTAAAGTGAAAGTGCGAGTGCTCAAATATAAGTGGAGTAATCAATTAATATAAGATTACCTATAGCCAAAATATTTTACCAATAATCTAAAACTATAAATTCAAAATTATAAACTGCATATATATCCCCGTGATACAATATAAGTATTAAATAAATAGGTACACTTTAAATATGAATAAATTAAACGCAGTAAAATTAATTCAATAAATATACAAATTTATATATAGTGCAGAGGTTCAAAAATCATAGTCCATATACAGAAAAGTTCATTGTTTTAAAGTGATGTGACTTCTTAATAGTGAATGTTCACGTAATTAAATAAAGGTGCACAGTGAAAAGTGCTATGTGCTGCTGTAATAAATCTTCCACTCTATCCCTGGTGTCAATCCTCATGCTCCACTGTGATAAATAGAGAGATTTCACACTCACCAGATTGCATGGGCCCTATGTGCCTTACGACACTAGGACCACCAGAGCTTTTTGACCCCCAGGGTCCAGGTACGTTCCCTCCAAGTGGGTGCCTTCTCCTGTAGCCACGCTCCTCCTACTGCCAAACTTCCAGTCAGGGATGTTGGGAAAGAAAGGAGAGTCTGGATAGTGTATTACCGTTTTCCAAATGGTTTTATTGCACAAAAATCCGGTGAGCCAGTTACAGAGTCCCAATAAAAACAAAGACTATAAAAGCAATAAAATTCCGCAGGAAATCGGGGTAAAATTCATATAAAACGCTGTCACTGTATTGAGCTATGGTGTGGAAAGCGGCACTTCCGGGTTGCGTTCCACCGGGCTCTCGTGACGTCACGACGTGTGTTCCACCTAACGCGTTTCGTCATTGGCTAGACGTCTTCAGAGGTGGAGCTACACGTCTTACAGAGCCTTTAAATACCGGAGTTACTGCTCTTCACCCCGCCCCATATTATTACGACCGGAAGTAGGCATACGATCGTGTCCCCATCACATTATTGAGCACAACTGCTGCCATTACTTCCGTATTGCTATGTAAACCATTCTGTATTTTAACAGAAATTACTTGTGATAACCTTTATCTGTAATGTTATATAGTGCTAACAAGTATATATAGATACTTTAAACTTGATAATTGTTATTATGCACATATACAGGTATATAAATTACCACTCATTTTCCCAAATGTGATAACAGTTTCCCAACAATAAATACATACATTTTAATATATGTCCTATGTTAAAATTAAATGTTTTATTAAACTTAAATAGGGTTAAAATATAATATATGTTAATAGTGTAAAATTACATTAAATTTTATTATTATAAATTAATAGTTTATTAATAGTTTAAGATTATATTACATTTTATTATTATGACTTTTGTGGCTCATACATGTATATTTATGTGTGGACATGTGTGTTCATATTAAATATTTTATTCGGAGGAGTTTCACAGTACAGTACTCGGTAAAAATTGTATGTAGACCATAAATTAGTAATAACTATCTATTTCCCTAATTTTGTTTTCAAAAATAAATAAATAATGTTTAAAATTGATATTGGTTTCTATTTTTTATTTTTAGGGGTTAGAAATAAAACAATTTATGTCCATATAATATTCATACCCCTAGGCTGTAGGGTGGACAGCTCAAAAATCCATCTGGATTCAATCTGAGATACTGCTATTTTCATATTTTTCCCCCTCCAGTTGGGTTCAATTCTATCTATACCACAGAAAGACAAAAGTGTGGGATCCTTATTATGTGCCAATCTGAAGTGGTTAGATACACTGTGCTTTCTAAACCCTTTCTTTATATTGGCAATGTGTTCTCCTATTCGTACCCTTAATTCTCTAGTAGTACGGCCCACATATTGTAACCCACATGGGCATTTTAGGAAGTATGTTACGTGTGTACTTTTGCATGTAATTAGCTTCTTAATCTTATATGTCTTTTTGGTCACATTGGACTGAAATTCTAATGTCTTCCGTTTTCTCAGTTTTGTGGTTTTACATGATTTACATCTACCGCAGATGAAGAAACCTTTTAGATCCCAGAAAGTCGTAAGTCGTTTTGGGGGGTCTGGTACATTTTTTACTCATTTGTCCCTGAGGTTTGGTCCTCTTCGGTATACAAACTTAGGGCGAGCTGGTATTATTTCTTTCAATTTTTCATCCCTAAGTAAAATATGCCAATGTCTCCTTATAATGTTTTCGACTTCCCTGTACCTCATATTATATTGAGTAATGAAATACATGGAGTGATCCTTCGTTGTTTTAGGTTTTTCTTTCAAGAGGGAGTTTCTGTCCATATTTCTTACTTCTTCTCTTAATTTATTTAAAGTGTCCTGTTTATATCCCTTTTCCTGAAATCTCTTCATAATTAATTCAGTTTGTTGTTCGAAGTCTTGTTGATTACTGCAATTTCTTCTCAGATGCATAATTTGCCCCTTGGGTATTCCTTTAATCCAGTTAGGATGGTGGCTGCTGTGTGTGGGAATGTAACCATTCCTGTCTGTTCATTTAAAGTGCGTTTTAGTGCTTAGGCCATTATCCCCTTGGTAAATGGTGAGATTTAGAAAGTTTATTTCTCTCTTATCCCATGTACCATTAAATTTTATCTGGTATTCATTATTATTCATTTCCTGGATGAATTGTCTCAAGGTTTCTTGAGACACAATAAACACGTCATCTATAAATCTTCGATACATAATCAGTTCTTCCCGTTTATTTTCAAAAATTTTCTCGTTTTCCCATTTACTTAAAAACAAGTTAGCCACACTCTGGGCATATCGGGCTCCCATTGCAACTCCTTTGTGCTGGCGGTAATACTCTCCTTTATGCCAGAAATAATTACTTCTCATTGCCATCTTTTTGTTCCGGTTCCATCTCGGATTGATCCTCTAGTGCCCATTCGATTGCTGATAGGGTATCCTCTTGCCTTATATTCGTATACAAGGATTCCACGTCGATTGTGGCCAGAATAATGTCCTCTTCCCATGTTTGGGATTCTAATAAATTAATAAGGTGCTTAGTGTCTTTCAGATGGAATGGGTATTTATTTACCAGGGGCTGCAAGTATATATCCAAGTATTCACCTATACGGGAGAAAAGGGAATCTATCTGTCACAGAAACAGCCATGCTGCAACTGGCGACTCTGCCAGTACTTCCAATGGCCGCAATGGACTCAGGCCATAGACTCATTGTCAGTGAAATGGCTGTGCTGCAAACTGGCAAATGTGCCAGTACTTCCCATGGCCGCAATGGACTCAGGCCATAGACTAATTCACTGGCCTATAAAAGGGCTCTGCTCAGCCCATCAGATTGCTGGATTGTCTTCAACTCTTCCTGTTTCCTGAGCATTGCTACTTCCTGGATTCCATTTTGACCCGGCTTGTTCCTGAACTGTCTGCTCTCTCTCCTGGCTTTGACCCTCGGCTTCGTCTGACCATCCCTGCTCCAGTTTGGCTCTCCCGTTATCTGATCTCGGCTTGGCTCACGGACTTGCTTCTTGTCTACCTGCCCTCCAGTACCTGATCTTGGCTTCCCCACAGACTTGTCTGCTTCTGGTTTTCCTACTATACCTTTGGCTTGCACCTGTTGCAGCTTCCTGTGTTTGACCCCCGGCCGGTCTTGCACCTACTGCCTGGTTGTTCCTGGTTCCTCTTTGGACTGTCCGGTGTATTCCTGCCTAGCACTCTGCTAGAGACCGCCTGTCTACCATCAGGACCCTGCCGGCAACCAGTGCTTCTGTGGGCGCTACACCCTCTGTCTCAACCCCAGGGGTGTGCCGCACTCAGCCGCAAGGGGAGCCCTCTCTGCATCTCGGCCTCGGATCAGGTACGTGACACTATCCCACTAATAATCGGTCTCCCTGGTGGTTTATTGAGGTCTTTGTGTATCTTCGGGAGCTGGTAAATAATCAGTAGTCTAGGGGCTTCTGGGAGAAGATAGCGGTATTCCTTATTCGTGATTATTCCTTTTTTATGTGCTCTTTGAGGTATTTTTTGCATTTTTTTCTATATTTATTCAGAGGGTTGTTTTTTTGTATGTTTCTTCATCATGTACCAGCCTATTTAGTTCCTCATAGTATTCTTCTTTCTTCAGGATCACAATGCCCCCCCCCCCTTTATCTGCGGGGCGAATTACTACATTTTTTCTATGTTCCAATTCTCGTATTCCCAACATAATATTTTCTTTTGATTTGTACCATTTTTTCTTCATAGATTTCAGGTCTTGTTCTACTAGAGCAGTGGTTCTTAACCTGGGTTCGATCGAACCCCAGGGGTTCGGCGGCGGGGCAACAGGGCAATTGCTCCCCCCGAGAAAATATTACTGATTGTGAGGCCAACAACCCCCCCCCCCCTGGGAAATCAGAGCTGCGGTCAGGACGACTCACAGCCATTACACATAGACACTTGACGCTCTGCCCCCTGTACCTCCCCCAGCAGGTTTCCAGCCTATCTCCTGCAGGCTGCTTGCTGCTTGAGTGGGCAGGATGGGGATGTACCTGACCACGGAGATCGCGCCCGCCTGGAGGAGGGAAGTGTGAGCAGCTGAGCAGAGAGAGCCGAGTGAATGTTCCTGGAGGTAGGCTCAGCTAGCTGTACATGGTTGATTAGTTTACAAGCACCTCTATGCTAAGTCTGCTGAGTTACTGCAGCTTAGCATAGAGGTGCTGTTAGATGACAAATGGAAATGCATGTCCTTTTCATTTAGCTCAATAAGCATTGTGAATGCCCCCTGGTGTGCCCTCCTGATACCCCATGGTATGCCCTCCCAACACCTCCCCCCCAGTGTGTGTCCTCCTGACACCCCATGGTATGCCCTCCCTACCCCCCCCCCCCCAGTGTGTGCCCCCCTGACACCCCATGGTATTCCCTCCCAACACCTCCCCCCAGTGTGTACCCTCCTGACACCCCATGGTATGCCCTCCCAACCCCCCACCCCAGTGTGTGCCCTCCTGACACCCCATGGTATGCCGCCCAACCCCCCCAAGTGTGTGCCCCCCTGACACCCCATGGTATGCCCTCCCAACCCCACCCCAGTGTGCCCTCCTGACACCCCATGGTATGCCCTCCCACCCCCCCCCCCAGTGTGTGCCCTCCTAATACCCCATGGTATGCCTTCACAACCCCCCCCCCCATTCTTCTGGCAGTGCCCCTCCCGAGACTAGACTCATAAAATCATATTTTATTTTTCCAATTAAGAAGGGTTCGGTGAATACGCATATGAAGCTGGTGGGGTTCAGTACCTCCAACAAGGTTAAGAACCACTGTACTAGAGATTTAAAAGCGTCTACAAAATGATTGTTTCCACATTTGGGGTTAAAAACAGATTTATTCCTGAGTCCACTTTTCACATACTTAGTGTTTTCATTTTCATTTATAATTTTAAAATCTGGTTTTCCTAAAAAATGTTTTTTTTATGTTAATTTTCCTCACTAATTTTTGTATGTCCACATATACATTAAAATGGTCTAAAAATTGGTCAGGGGCATACTTTAGGCCCATGTCCAATACTTTTAGTTCTCTTTCTGAAAATTCAATCCCACTCAGGTTAAATATTCCAAGACCTACTGGTCCCTTTTCCTTTTTGCCCCTACCCCCTCTACATCCTCTGCGTCTCTTTCCCCCTCTCGTTCTATACGGGCGGGGGGGGGGGGGTGATGGTTGGATTGATTCTGTGGGTAGGGGTGATGGTTTTGTTGGTAATTTGGTTGAAAATGCTGTTGAGGGGGTGGGGGCTGGGATTGCCAGTATCCCCCCCTTCTCCCCCCCCGTCCTCTTCCATAGTAGGGGCGATTCCAACCTCGATTCCCTCATGCCGGGAGGTAGTAGTAAGGTTTCCGGTTCCTGTGAGTGTTCCACATCGGGGCTTCTCTGTTTTCCCATCTCGGAAAATCCCGTGGGTGGGGTCTCTCTGGGGTATAATATTCATTTTGTATATTTTCCAATGGTTGGAATGAATTGTGAGTGGTGACATTATATCCGGTAGGTGGATTCATTGGTTGTTTAGGTCTCTGATGTTCCTTCTGATAATATGGTGTTCTCTGAGGCTTTGGTCCCCCCATAGGTCTAGGGGTAGGTGTCATATTTCTAAATTCCTCTTGTGGGGTTGGCGGTAGTCCCTGATTTGGATAATATTCTCTTTCCATGGAGGAGGACCTAGATTGGGTATTTGTTTCCACTTTTATTTCTTGCCATTTATAAACCAAGTTTCTATTATAATCTCCTATATCCCTTTGGTATTTCTTAATCTTTTTAAATTGGGTATCTTTATCCAGCTTATCCAAAAATTCCTTTAGTTGTTTATATCTTTCCTTATATTCATTGGTGATGGTATATGGCTCTAATTCCTCCTTTAGTTTTTTTATATTTTCATTCAACCTGCTCATCTTCTTTTTTCTTCTTTTTACTGTTAATTCCAATAAATTATGTTCACAGTTTCTGAAAAATGTGTACCGTTCATCTTCTAAGTCTGCATCCTGCATGCCATCATTAGGTGCCAAATCCCACCTAAGTCTTCTGGGGGTAACTTTATCTTTAATATATTTTTCTAAAGTGAGTATGTCCCACCAGGTACGTATCTGTTTATCCATATTGCTTTTAAGTGATCTAAAAAGTTGATCCATGTTTTTATCTGTGCTAGGGATAGCTCCCCCTGAGAATATGCTATCCACATCTACTTTTTTGTTTACTACATAACTAAAAATATCATAAACCTCCATGGCTGCGTGGATAAGAAAGGCAGTGATAGAAATAAATATACAAAGTATATTCCCGCGCCAAGTGGAGAACCCTAGATTTTCTGAATAAATATGTGAATATGTGTAAAATGCAGCTGCTATAGTGAAAGTGCGAGTGCTCAAATATAAGTGGAGTAATCAATTAATATAAGATTACCTATAGCGCTTGCCAAAATATTTTACCAATAATCTAAAACTATAAATTCAAAATTATAAAGTGCATATATATCCCCGTGATACAATATAAGTATTAAATAAATAGGTACACTTTAAATATGAATAAAATAAACGCAGTAAAATAATTCAATAAATATACAAATTCATATATAGTGCAGGGCCCACGCAATCTGGTGAGTGTGAAATCTCTCTATTTATCACAGTGGAGCACGAGGATTGACACCAGGGATAGAGTGGAAGATGTATTACAGCAGCACATAGCACTTTTCACTGTGCACCTTTATTTATTTACGTGAACATTCACTATTAAGAAGTCACATCACTTTAAAACAATGAACTGTTCTGTATATGGACTATGATTTTGAACCTCTGCACTATATGTGAATATATAAGGCAAGAGGATACCCTATCAGCAAACGAATGGGCACTAGAGGATCAATCCGAGATGGAACCGGAACAAAAAGATGGCAATGAGAAGTAATTATTTCTGGCATCAAGGAGAGTATTACCGCCAGCACAAAGGAGTTGCAATGGGAGCCCGATATGCCCCGAGTGTGGCTAACCTGTTTTTAAGTAAATGGGAAAACGAGAACATTTTTTTAAAAAAAAGGGGAAGAACTGATCATGTATCGAAGATTTATAGATGACGTGTATGTTTATTGTGTGGAGGGGCTCAGAAGAAACCTTGAGACAATTCATCCAGGAAATGAACAATAATGAATACCAGATAAAATTTAATGGTACATGGGATAAGAAAGAAATAAACTTTCTAGATCTCATCATTTGCCAATGGGATAATGGCATAAGCACTAAAACACACTTTTAACTACTTAAGCCCCGGAAGATTTTACCCCCTTCCTGACCAGGGCCTATTTTGCAATTCGGCACTGTGTGACTTTAACGGACAATTGCGTGGTCGTGCGATGCTGTACCTAAACGAATTTGACATCCTTTTTTTCCCCACAAACAGAGCTTTCTTTTGGTGGTATTTGATCACCTGTGCGATTTTTTGATCATGCGCTATAAACAAAAAAAGAGCGTAAATTTTGCAAATATAACTATATTTTTCAAATTTTTTACATGAAATTCCCCCCAAAAAAAATGCAAAAACCAAAAATTTTTAACATTTTCAGCCAATTTGTTTTATGCTACATATGTTTGGTAAAAAAAATCGCAAAAAACGTATTTTGATTGGTTTGCGCAAAAGTTATCACGTTTACTAACAAAGGGAAAGATTTTTGTCATTTTTGTTTTTTTTTTTAACGCGTAATGGCGGCGATCTGCGTTTTTTTTTTTTTTGTGGTACTGCGACATTGCGATGGACAGATCGGACCCTTGACTGACATTTTTGACACTTTTGGGGTTACCAGTGACATTACTACAGTAATCAGTGCTATAAATATGCACTGTTACTGTAAAATTACACTGGCAGTGAATGGGGTTAACTTTTTTTGAGAGGGAGGGGTTAAGTGTGTCCCTAGGGGCGTGATTCTAACTGTGATTGGCTGTGGCTTGAGGTGTAGGAACAGTGATCAACGGTCCTACATAGTAGAACCGTATGATCACTATTCCTACACAGGGGAGAATGACAGGCGCCTTGTTTATATTAGCCACCTGCCTTTCTCCCTCTCCACCCAACGATCGCGAGTGACCGGCGGACATCGGGTCTGCCGGTCACACGTGCGGGAGCGTGCCTCCGGCGGCGCGCGCTCGCTCCCTAGACCCTCACAGGCTAGCGACGTAGTACTACGTCGCTTTGCCTGTGAGGGGCTGACAGCTGCAGTAAATAGTCGTGCGGCGGTCGGCAAGTGGTTAAATCAACAGACAGGAATGGTTACATTCCCACACACAGCAGCCACCATCCTAACTGGATTAAAGGAATACCCAAGGGGCAAATTATGCGTCTGAGAAGAAATTGCAGTAATCAACAAGACTTCGAACAACAAACTGAATTAATTATGGAGAGATTTCAGGAAAAGGGATATAAACAGGACACTTTAAATAAATTAAGAGAAGTAAGAAATATGGACAGAAACTCCCTCTTGAAAGAAAAACCTAAAACAACGAAGGATCACTCCATGTATTTTATTACTCAATATAATGTGAGGTACAGGGAAGTCGAAAACATTATAAGGAGACATTGGCATATTTTACTTAGGGATGACAAATTGAAAGAAATAATACCAGCTCGCCCTAAGTTTGTATACCGAAGAGGACCAAACCTCAGGGACAAATTAGTAAAAAATGTACCAGACCCCCCAAAACGACTTACGACTTTCTGGGACCTAAAAGGTTTCTTCACATGCGGTAGATGTAAATCATGTAAAACCACAAAACTAAGAAAACGGAAGACATTAGAATTTCAGTCCAATGTGACCAAAAAGACATATAAGATTAAGAAGCTAATTACATGTAAAAGTACACACGTAACATACTTACTAACATGCCCATGTGGGTTACAATATGTGGGCCGTACTACTAGAGAATTAAGGGTACGAATAGGAGAACACATTGCCAATATAAAGAAAGGGTTTAGAAAGCACAGTGTATCTAACCACTTCAGATTGGCACATAATAAGGATCCCACACTTTTGTCTTTCTGTGGTATAGATAGAAATGAACCCAACTGGAGGGGGAAAATATGAAAATAGCAGTATCTCAGAATGAATCCAGATGGATTTTTGAGCTGTCCACCCTACAGCCTAGGGGAAGGAATATTGATATGGACATAAATTGTTTTATTTCTAACCCCTAAAAATAAAAAATAGAAACCAATATCAATTTTAAACATTATTTATTTATTTTTGAAAACAAAATTAGGGAAATAGATATTTATTACTAATTTATGGTCTACATACAATTTTTCCCGAGTACTGTACTGTGAAACTCACAGTGGAGCACGAGGATTAACACCAGGGATAGAGTGGAAGATTTATTACAGCAGCACATAGCACTTTTCACTGTGCACCTTTATTTATTTACGTGAACATTCACTATTGAAATGAAATTTTCTGTATATGGACTATGATTTTTGAACCTCTGCACTATATATGAATTTGTATATTTATTAAATTAATTCTACTCCTTTTTGTTTAATTTGTTATTTTCAGATAATAACTATAAAGGGAAAAGTAATGGTAAAAGTAAAGAATCAGTTGGTCAAGCTGACTGTTTTTTGTACATTATTTTTAATGATCTGCATAGCCAGAAGGTGCATTAAAGTGATACTAAATACTCACTGTTTAATTTACATTGTCCCTTTCATTTCTGTATATAGATGATGGCACTGTAATTGTTTTAATAAAAAAAAAAAATCAATATACAACTGTCACATGACCTAGATGTTTCCTAGCCTGTCTGCAGGGAAACATAAGCAGGAGGAGCTTCTAGTCCTCTGCTGATGGTCTCATGTTCAAAATAAAAAAAAGCCTTTGGAATACAGAGCAAAAAAAAATAAATAAATAATATCAATAAACTGTTTTAAACTGACATACAAATATAAATTTAAAATCAAATCTTTATTATTTTGGTGGAAATAACACGGTGTGGGCAGATTTATGCCAATCAGCTAGGTCATTCCCCTCCAGCCTGTGTCTTAGAAAAAGAGGCAGGTGAAGCCTCCATTAATCTACATGTAATATCCTGCCCTCATTGTAGCTGGTTAAGAGGGAATGGAGGAGAAGAGAGGAAGTAGGTTGTCATTTAGCACTGTGTATACACCCACATGTGTAACTCTGTAGTCACATGGGCTTCTCAGATGTGATAAGGAGGAAATGCTCAGCATAGAAACTCACTGAAAACTGAGCATGTGCAGAGTTGCCACTACAGCTTGCATAATCCCTAGCTGAATTAGTATCCAACTATTTTTTTTTGCAGAATACAGAAAATGAATCGCATAGTGACTGAGTGAGTATAAACAGCATGCAATACAGCATTTATTGATAGTTTTTTAAGATTTGGGTTTAGTGACACTTTAAGTGTGTGTCTTTTGCCTCTTTGTTTGAAACAAAAACTGTCCCTGCTTCCCACTTTTATGAGATCCTAAAGCCCAAAAATGGACATATTCAGACCCATGGTTGCCAAATTCAACAGATTGTGCAAAATTGTCTTATATTGTGAAGGTAAATAATAAATCATGAATTTTAATACAGTCAGTTGCATTCATAAGATTATATTTACATTGTATTAAATTGGGTTTCTATCTTTTCTTCTGGTCCCTGCTCATTATTTGAATCTATGGCTCTGACTAATTTGATTCAATCCCCATAAACCAAAAAAGAATATTCCAAAACTGTGGGTCTCACTCAGAAACATCTTCTCTGTGGGAAATATGTTGCGATAGCTATCAAAAATAAGATTTCAATGTGTCAAACAAGTTCACACGGATCAGTTGTGTATTTATAGGTCTGTCTGTACCCACACTTTTTTTTTTTTTTTTCTAAAATGTTTCTATGCGTCTTTGTTTCAATTTTTCTGTTACATTAATAACAGCTTCCAAAAATATGTTTTTTACTATGCTGAAGGTTGTCTATGCATTTAATAGGAGACCTCCTCTTCTCTCATCATGGTAAATGAAGACATCAACTGCTAGGGTCTGTTGACATGTAATGGAGGATAATGGAGAGCTAGAAAAAAGAGAGAGAAATCAATGCTGCAAATTAACTGACCCATTTTGCATTAAATTATCAATCAAAGCCTCTAAGATGCAACATATTGGAAAAGGTATGTAGATTAGTAGGAGAAATCAGAGCTGTAACTTTGTACTAAGCATGAATGGAGATCATGTTGACCGACTATGTGGGTTCACTTTGCCCGACTAACGCATGTCCAGACCAGGTAGACCAAACCAGGACAGGGGCTTTTGGAGGGGACTGCAGGGTGACCCCTTGCTTACTGACTATGGGCCCTGGCTTTAAAGGGAACACTACTCTTTGGGAGGTGTGTGCCTGCGGGAACCTTTGGAGTAGTCTTGCTTTAGATTTGGGTCCATGTCTCCCCGAAACACACAAATTGTGCCCAAACCAAAAATGACTGCTTTCGACTTATGAGACTCAGAGCAGATGTTAATATGATCAGCTCAAAGCAACCTAAAACTGGAGTCTCCTGTTATAGTTTGTTTATTATAGTAGTAAGTGTTTATTGTTTAGTATGTCTCTCCCATTGTGTGCCTCCTAGGTGTGCATTCACACTGTTAATTGAGTCACCTATTGTTTCTGTATGTCTGATCATCTCTTGGAGATGTGATTATTATTGTCATAACTTTACCTTGTTATCGAATCATTGTGGGATATTTATGCTTATGATAATGTGTAATATACTTTGTATCCACAGTTGTGGGCTTGGTGCCGAACGGTCTGGGTGGGCACTGAGTCACCGAGGTGGCTAGTTGTTTAATTAGCTTATTGCTTATGTTTATGTTGGCTATTCCTTAGCTATATATGTTTTTTCACAGGTGTGCTGCGGAACATAAAATTCTCTATTTATATCTTAGCTATGTCAATTATATTCCTATTTACAGTTTGCATTGTTAGGGTAATGTGATCAGGTTCTTCCTCATCTTCTTCTGTGCTTTATATTCTGTGTGAGTTTTCAATAAAGTGCGCTCCAGTTTGCACCTAAGCTAGTGTCACCTAGTATCTTGGGTGCACTATTTAACTATAACACCTGGTTCCTGGTTCCAGACTGGAAGAAGCTCTATCTGGACGGAAGCACCCAAGCTGGGTGCTGAATGGTTCGGTCACAGATTAGTAGGAGAAATCAGAGCTGTAACGTTGTACTAAGCAAGTAAGTATAATATGAAGTAAACAAATGAAGGTAAGCTGGAGTTACAACAACAGGCATTTCAATTAACATATAACTAAACCTAAGGGTAAATATGAAATGTATTGCAGAACACAGTCCATAGATATGATGGCTCTATTATAAGATGACCAGATTTTAAAATGAAATCCAGGGGCATATTTTTTTATTAGCGAATGGTAAACTATTTTATATGCATTTTTTCCTCAAATTATATATGCAGTGTATGTGGTATGTGTTTATGGAGTGATCAATTGATATACAGTATACGTTATTTCTCACATTTCGTCTATGAGATAAAAAAGATACTTCTTCAAATTTTTTGAGATATGACTACCAAATTTTATGAAGATAAGTTGAGAGTTCAAAGTTCAGGAGTGCGTTACATAAAGAATGCAGGGCTCAGGAGTGTGCTACATAAAGAATGCAGGACTAAGTGGCACTCAGAAGCGTGCTACATAAAAAATACAGGGCTAAGGAGCAAGCTACAGAAAGAATACAGGGCTAAGTAGCACTCAGGAGCACGCTACATAAAGAATGCAGGGCTCAGGAGTGCGCTACATAAAAAATGCAGGGCACAGGAATGCGCTACATAAAGAATGCAAGGCTCAGCTGTGCCCATCTTTGCAGCCTGACCAGTGCCCAGCAATGCAGCCTAGCCGGTGGCCAGAAATGCAGCCTCACAAGTGGCCAGCAATGCAGCCTGACCAGTGCCCATCCAATGCAGCCTGACCAGTGGCGGCCAAGACAGCCTGACCAGTGCCCATTCAATGCAGCCTCACCAGTGCCCAGCAATGCAGCCTTACCAGTGCCCAGCATTGCAGCCTTACCAGTGCCCAGCATTGCAGCCTCAACAGTGCCCAGCAATGCAGTCTCACCAGTGCCCAGCAATACAGTCTCACCAGTGCCCAGCAATGCAGCCTCACCAGTGCCCTTCCAATGCAGCCTGACCAGTGTCCAGCAATGCAGCTTCACCAGTGCCCAGCAATGCAGCCAGACCAGTGCACAGCAATGAAGCCTCACCAATGCCCAGCAATGCAACCTGACCAGTGCCCAGCAATGAAGCCTCACCTGTGCCCAGCAATGCAGCCTGACCAGTGACCAACAATGCAGCCTCACCAGTGCCCTTCCAATGCAGCCTGACCAGTGTCCAGCAATGCAGCCTCACCAGTGCCCAGCAATGCAGCCGGACCAGTGCACAGCAATGAAGCCTCACCAGTGCCCAGCAATGCAACCTGACCAGTGCCCAGCAATGAAGCCTCACCAGTGCCCAGCAATGCAGCCTGACCAGTGACCAACAATGCAGTCTCACCAGTGCCCAGCAATGCAGCCTGATCAGTGCCCAGTTATGCAGCCTCACCAGTTCTCAGCAAGGAAGCCTCACCAGTGCCCAACAATGCAGTCTAACCAGTGCCCAGCAATGCAGCCTGACCAGTGCCCAGAAATGCAGACTGACCAGAGCCCAGCAATGCAGCCTGACCAGTGCCCAGCAATGCAGTCTCACCAGTGTCCAGCAATGCAGCTTAACCAGTCCCCAGCAATGCAGTCTCACCAGTGCCCAGCAATGCAGCCTCCCCAGTGCCCAGCAATGCAGCCTCCCCAGTGTCCAGTAATGCAGCCTCACTAGTGCCCAGAAATGCAACCTAACCAGTGCCCAGCAATGCAGCCTGACCAGTGCCCAGAAATGCAGCCTGACCAGTGCCCAGCAATGCAGTCTCACCAGTGTCCAGCAATGCAGCCTAACCAGTCCCCAGGAATGCAGTCTCACCAGTGCCCAGCAATGCAGCCTCACTAGTGCCCAGCAATGCAGCCTGACCAGTGCCCAGCAATGCAACATGAAAAGTGCCCATCAATGCACCCTGACCAGTGCCCAGCGATGCAGCCTCACCAGTGCCTAGCAATGCAGCCCCACCAGTGCCCAGCAATGCAGCCTCCCCAGTGCCCAGTAATGCAGCCTCACTAGTGCCCAGAAATGCAACCTAACCAGTGCCCAGCAATGCAGCCTGACCAGTGCCCAGAAATGCAGCCTGACCAGTGCCCAGCAATGCAGTCTCCCCAGTGTCCAGCAATGCAGCCTAACCAGTCCCCAGGAATGCAGTCTCACCAGTGCCCAGCAATGCAGCCTCCTAGTGCCCAGCAATGCAGCCTGACCAGTGCCCAGCAATGCAACATGAAAAGTGCCCATCAATGCACCCTGACCAGTGCCCAGCGATGCAGCCTCACCAGTGCCTAGCAAAGCAGCCCCACCAGTGCCCAGCGATGCAGCCTGACCATTGCCAATCTATGCAGTCTCACCAGTGCAAGGGATCAGAGATAAGAGGAGAGCTGGCACAGCGTCACCCGCTGTGTCAGCTTTCATTTGAATTGCCAGGGGTGAACCATCACACAAGACCTGCCTCCTGGATCGGCTCCTACCTATGATAGACAGCACACATCCCGTCAAAGGAGCCAAACCAGGGTCAGGGACTTTAGGTGATGGCGGACGCCCAGTGATTCAAATTAAAGTTAACACAGCGGGCGATGCTGGCCTGATTCCCCCCCCCCCCAAATGTGTGGCATCTGGGCCCCCCTCTCTGCCTCAGCTGATCGACCCTGCCCCTACCGCCCTCCCTGCAATCCAGGAACAGACTGGCTTTGGGGACAGTGTCCTCAATCCGGGGACTGGCCCTGGAAACCAGGAATGTCTGGTCACCCTACTCTATTAGCATTCTCTCTTTTTTCAAGCTGAGAGCATTTTTAGCAAAGACAGAAATTATCTGTTGATCTTGCCAGAAATGTCATATCTTCTTTCCTAGCTATCTTCTGTAATCTACTAACTGCCCTGCTCCCTTATGTAATTGAGATGAAGAGATATGGACATATTTGTAGTCCACATTAGGAGAGCAGCCTAGGATGACAGACAATCATGGCCCCCTCCATAGATACAGTGGAGGGGAGACATAGCCACCCAGGGACAGGAAGTGTGTTATATGCAGGATTACCTGGTGAAAAAAAAAAAATAAATGAAGCTAAATTTAAATGAAAACGAATTTAAATACCACACCAAGGACAAGTAAGCCACAATGTATTACATTTTGGGTTTTGGGTTTAGATACACTTAAATGCCATAATATTCTTGTGTCTGCAATAAAATGTTTCAAGTTTTGTACTGGCATGCACATATGTTATTCATGGTAGATATTTTATTCTTGTAAATCAGAAATAACAGACAAAATGTAGATATTCTCCTTAAAGTGGGCCTTTCTCCTCATTTCACTAAAATCACATCAGCATGTAGCTCTACCTGTTGAAATGAAATCACCATAAATTCATAAGTTAACCACCTGCCGACCACCTAACGACCATCTACAGTGGCAGAGATAGGCTCTCCTGTGCCAGATGACATTTCTAGTATGTGATTCTTCACTTCCAATTAGTCAAAGCACAAGCCGATCAGCGGGTTTCAGCCAATGGAGAACCACCGGCACTTGCTGATCGGCGAAGAAGATGACAGAACAGAGATCTGTGAATTTAAATAATTCAGAGCTCGGTTCTGTCAGTAGGGATATGCTGATTTTCATTTCCCTGCAATGCAGGGAATAAAAACTGTCACATTCATTCCTTAGTAAAAACAAAACACGGTGAATGCACCAAGCATTGTTAGATACACATTTAACCCTTTAATCGCCCTAGATGTTAACTCCTTTCCAACCAGTGTCATTAGTACAGTGACAGTGTATATTTTTAGCACTGATCACTGTATTAGTGTCACTGGTTCCCCCAAAGTGTAAAAAGTGTCAGTTAGTCTCGTATTGCCCATCATATTATCACAGTCCTGCTATAAGTCGCTGATCACCACCATAACTAGTAAAGTTTTTAAATACTCTAACATTTGCACAAACTAATCAATATATGCTTATTTTACCAAAAATATGTAGCAAAATATATTTTAGCCTAAATTTATAAAGACATTTGATTTTTAATTTTTTTTTCTCTTGACATGTTTTATAGCAGAGAGTAAAAAATGTTATTATTATTTTTTTCAAAATTGTCAGTCTTTTTTCATTTATAACGCAAAAAAAATAAATAAAAATAAAACACAGTGGTGAGCAAAAAAGAAAGCTCAATTTGTGGGGAAAAATTATATAAATTTCATATTTGTACAGCGTTGCATGACCGCGTAATTGTCAGGTAAAGTAACTCCATGCCAAAGAGCAAAAAATGGCATGGTCATAAAGGGGGGTAAATCTTCCAGAGGTCAAGTGGTTAAACAAATATTTTTTTTTGCTTTTACTGTTTTTTCCTTTTCCTGGTTGACTGAGGTACTGGTGATGCATTCTGGGAAGTTCCTGTCACATGTTCTAGGAAATAAAGGGAGATGGATTTATCTGCCCTTAGTGAAAATGGCCACCATGAGAAGATTGGGGGGGGGGGGGGATAAAAAAAATGTTATGCAAAGAATGGAAAGCCTGCGATTATCTATAAGTATAAGTATCTGTTTACAGATTGCATTACTAAACATTTTTAAAGGTGCCTATACTGTAATTTTTATGATAAGGGTATGATAAGGGTTCCTTTTTATACAATCTTGCATTTTACTCCAGTCATTTGTGTTCACTGTCAACTGCTTCCTGTAGCAGTAAAGTAATCTAATTTACCTAAAGCCTAGTACACACGGGCCGAATGTCGGACGGCATCGGCCGGTTCAATAGAAACCAGCCAACATTCAGCCAGTGTGTACAGGTCGGCCAATCGGCTCCAGATGGCCAATGGTTAAGAGCACTGACCGGAGTGTTCTGTCGGGGGGGCGTCCCTCAGGGCTGGCCCAAGATATTGTGCTGCCTGGGTCCAAGAATGAAATGCTGCCCCCCCCTCCCCCCAAAAAATATTCACGCCCTCCAAAAGGCCCCCATATTCTATAGGACTATGAAAGCAGTCAGAGAGTACTATGGACTATGAAAGCAGGTGTGAGTGTGTACGGAGTGACAGCAGGAGCAGGACAGAGCAGAAGACACTGGGCAGATGAGCGCACCAGGCTTTCTCCTGTCTATAGTGCCACAGTGCCCTGCAGTGCTGCGGGCATAGTACAGGAGAATGCAGTGCTGCGGGGCATAATACAGAAGAATGCAGGGCTGTAGGCAAGGTACAGGAGAATGCAGGGCTGCGGGCATGGTACAGGAGAATGTAGGGCTGTAGGCATGGTACAGGAGAATGCAGGGCTGTGGGCATTGTACAGGCGAATGCGGGGCTGTGGGCATGGTACAGGAGAATGCGGGGCTGCGGGCATGGTACAGGAGAATGCGGGGCTGTGGGCATGGTACAGGAGAATGCAGTGCTGCGGGCATAATACAGAAGAATGCAGGGCTGTAGGCATGGTACAGGAGAATGCGGGGCTGTGGGAATGGTGCAGGAGAATGTGGGGCTGTGGGCATGGTACAGGAGAATGCAGTGCTGCGGGCATAATACAGAAGAATGCAGGGCTGTAGGCATGGTGCATGAGAATGCAGGGCTGCGGGCATGGTACAGAAGAATGCGGGGCTGTGGTCATGGTACAAGAGAATGTGGGGCTGTGGGCATTATACAGGAGAATGCGGGGCTGCGGGCATGGTACAGGAGAATGTGGGGCTGCGGGCATGGTACAGGAGAATGCAGTGCTGCGGGCACGGTACAGGAGAATGTGGGGCTGCGGGCATGGTACACAAGAATGAGGGGCTGCGGGCATGGTGCATGAAAATGCAGGGCTGTGGGCATGGTACAGAAGAATGCAGGGCTGTGGGCATGGTACAGGAGAATGCGGGGCTGTGGGCATGGTACAGGAGAATGTGGGGCTGCGGGCATGGTACAGGAGAATGCAGTGCGGCGGGCATGGTACAGGAGAATGCAGGGTTGCGGGCATGGTCCAGGAGAATGTGGGGCGGCGGGCATGGTACAGGAGAATGCAGGGCTGCGGGCATGGTACAAGAGAATGCGGGGCTGCAGGCATGGTACAGGAGAATGCAGGGCTGTGGGCATGGTACAAGAGAATGCGGGGCTGCTGGCATACTACAGGAGATGCAGTGCTGCGGGAATGTACCATGTCCGCAGCATTGCATCTTCTGTAGTATGCCTGCAGCCCCGCATAATGGCAGGTAGTGTGGCTGTGGAGGAGTCTCACTTACCTGTTCCTAAATTCGCCTTAGATTTAAGAATGGCGCCGCCCGACACCAACACGTCACCGCGCATGCACCGACGCCACACGGGAAAGCCCGTACATGTTCGGCTATTCCCGGAAATAGCCGAACGTGTACCGCATGCGCAGTGTGCATGTCTGGCCGACCGCTCGCTGACCTTTTTTTTTTTTTTTACTCGAGTATGAGCTGAAGAAGAGAAGAGGCAGCTGGGAGCCGCCCCTCTCTAAGTGCCGTCTGGGTACTATGGTCCCACCGGTCAGTTAACCCGGCGGTCGGTTCGCGACGAACTTTGCTCGTTCGCAGCCCGTCGATTTTGCGAACATATGGTGTTGTTAGCGGTGGCCATATTAGTTTACATTGGGGAGAACTTTGACCCATGACACAGCCATCAGGTGGAACGGGACAGCCAATTGAAACATTTCAGCACATGGACATGCCCCCTACCTTATAAATAGACCTGACCTGGCGGCCATTTCACATTCTGCTTTTTGTCAGTGTAGGGAGAGGTTGGCTGTGTTCACTAGGGACAGATCATCAGTGGCACAAATCGCTCTGTTAAGGTCCACAAAAGTCCTTTTAGGGACTGGTATTTGGTATAGGTGTACTATTCTTTGGTGTATAGAAAGCATATTATCGTGGAATTGTATTGTGCACTGTGCAGCATTGTGACTGGTATGTTGAGCGTTTCTGCAGCAATACTACAAACAGTAACAAAAGCACTTTTAAAAAAGTATTATAACTGGTGTGATAGACCAGTGGCCCCCCAATACCATATATTGAAGTGGGGTGTTATCTGAGTATACTTTTATAAGTGTATTTGTGTCCTGCAACAATATTGCCTCTTTTGCTGCGTTAACTCTGCTACACACAGTGTCAAACTTACTGGCCAATTTTTTGTACAACTGGTGTGATAGACCAGTGGCCCCCCAATACCACATATTGAAGTGGGGTGTTATTTAACAGTATACTTTTATGACAGTGTATTTTAGTCCTGCAAAAATTTGGCCTCTTTTGCTGCGTTAACTGTGCTACACACAGTGACAATGGTTACGGGCCAATTTTTGTAGAACTGGTGTGATAGGCCAGTGGCCCCCGAATACCACAGATTGAAGCAAGGTGTTATATACCTTCTTCCACATATACTGCGCTTCTCTAGAGACTTTTGTCACAGGGTAATTTAAAAAATGACAGTCAGAGAAGGAGGCAGGCCCTTACGCAGGGGTGGTAGGCGTAGGGCAGGAGCAGTAGGCCGGAGACAAAGTGTGACGTTTCAGAAAGTGCGTTCGATTACCTCAAAGGATGCACCAGACTTGGTCGAGTGGCTCACTCAGCCTTCCTCTTCTGCACCCTCTTCATCCTCTCTATCTGCACCCTCTTCACTCTCTGTTGTGTGCACCCCCAAAGACACCACCACCAACACCACCACCATATACCCTCTGCTTGAGTCACTGGAATCATTTTCCCATCCAACACAAGACATTTGCGATGCGCAGCCATTCTTGGCATCGGATCAGGAAGAGGAGGTAGTAACAGCCGCCACTCAGCAGTCTGACGACAGTACCCAGATCAGCCCAAGGAGGTTGGTCCCCGCTGTGGCTGCCTACTCCGAGATCTTGAATGTTATTTGTGGGGAAGGTGACGTGGATGATGACATGTCTATGGACGTCACATGGGTGGCCACAAGAGAGGAAGAGGAGGGGAGTTCAGAGGGAGAGACGGACCAGCAAATAGGGAGGAGAAGCAGGTGGAACTTGCATTGTACAGAGGGGCAAAGCAGACTGCAAATGTATCAGGAGCGAGCCATCAACCATGTACAGTCACATCTGGCACTCTCAGGGCGCCGGCACATGGCTCCGCAGTGTGGGCTTTTTTAATGTGTCCGCTGCTGACAACAGTGTTGCCATCTGCAGCCTTTGCAGTCAACGCATAAGTCGCGGTAAGCCCAACCCTCAGCTAGGGACGACCACCTTAAGAAGGCACCTGAACTCCCATCACCGAGCCCAGTGGGAGCAACGCCATCAGAACCCACAAAGCCACACTCCAGGCTCTCACCGTCCAGCCTCTTCTCCTTCTCCTCTCTCCTCACAATTGTCCTCCACTCCACCTTCCATCTTGCCGTCCTCACGTTGTTCTGGAAAAAGGCAGGCTTCCGTGGCCCAAATGTTGGAGCGTAAAAAAATGATGACGCCCGATAACCCTCTTGCCCAAAGTTTGACTGCTGGCTTGTCGGAACTGATAGCCCCCAACTACTGCCATATCAACTGGTGGACTCGGAGGCCTTTCGGAAATTTGTGGCCATTGGAACACCACAATGGAAGGTCCCAGGCAGGAAATATTTCTTGCAGAAGGGCATTCCAGAGCTGTATGGCCATGTTCAGCGGCAAGTGAATGTATCTCTGGCACACAGTGTCGGTGCCAAGATACATCTGACCACAGACACATGGTCTAGCAAACACAGGCAGGGAAGGTATATAACTTTTACTGCCCACTGGGTGAACCTTCTGACGGCCGTCAAGCATGTAAACCGTGGCACCCCGTGTAGATTTGGTTTTACCGCCACGGATTGCATGCAGGCCTGCCTCTTCTTCTCCTCCTCCTACTCCATCCTCCCTCTCCTCCTCGGCTGACTCCTCCTTTTCCGCTGCTACCGTCTCTTCCGCTGCGTGTAATGTTCCGGTACCTTTGGTACCCTAAATTACTCTTTTCACAAGTGTATGCGCCCCACCATTCTCTTTTGGAAAGGTGCGCATACACCTTTAAGACTGAAGCTGTCATCACTCAGCGCCGGACTAGATGGCTATTTAAAGCGCCGGTTCTCACTCACATGTGTTCGTTCAAACACCCTTACCTGGATGCTAACTTGGCTTGAAGCTTTCGTGCTTGCAAGCATACCTCACTGACGGAACCTCGCTGCGCTGATCCCTGCATCCCGCTTCTGGATCATCCGCTCCTCCTGAACCAACCTTCGGCTGTATTGCTATTAGTGCTAAGTACCCCGCAGGGGAACCCTCTATAAACTTATACTAAGCTTACACTATCTAGCTCTGCATAGTAAAGACTATTTATCACATCTGCAAATCTAGATTGCTAGCTCTTAAGACTACTGCTACTTATTCCTGCACTGGGTTGATCACTCTTGTATGTCCACCTGCTACTCTGTCATCTGCTACCATACATGATTGCTAAACCTACCTGCATCCATCTGCTACTGTCTTACCTTCAAGTGTCTGTCACCTACCACCTCCACTCAGCCTGTCTCTTAAATCTTCATCACTGTGTTACTACATACATAAAGTCACTCTAGGAACCAGCTTGTTGAGTGTGTGTATTTACTAGCTGAATTAAGACCTTCCACACATGATGAGTCATTGAGGTTGGGAATGGTATCTCAGCATCTCTCTTACATGACTACTGAAGTGGAATATTTCTGCAGCTGAAAATCCACACCATACATGAAACGCAGGAGCGTTACAGATTGAATGAACCTACAAATGGATTCAGCAGAAATAACCACTCAGGTGACACAATTAAAACAGCAAGTACCTGCGTTAATACACGCACTTGCTGAATTAAAAGAAGACAATCAGGCTCTGTCGCAGCAGGTAATTAGACTGACACAACTTACCTCTGCTCAGTCCCCTGAACCCAAGATAAATCCCCCTTTGGTATTTAAAGGCGATCGCAAAAAATTTCGCGAATTTAAAAACGCATGTGAGTTATTTTTTTTGCTAAAACCTCGTACCTACCTTACTGATCACATTAAGGTTTGTACTATTATTTCTTACCTAACAGGCGATCCTCGAGCCTGGGCAGACTCTCTTTTTGAGAAAAACGACCAGCTTCTCAACTCCTATGCCTTGTTCCTAGCAGAACTCACTAGCCTATATGATGACCCCAATAGGCAGAGTACTGCCGATCTTCAATTAAGATCCTTGAAACAAGGAAGGAGGCCTGTAGAAGACTTTGTCGTGGAATTCAAGAGATGGACCCTTGATTCAGAATGGAATGATGCATCTCTGAAAACCCAATTTAGGCTTGGCCTATCAGAAGCCGTTAAGGACGAGCTCGCCCGAACGGATCTACCAAAAACCCTGGATGCATTAATACAACTCAGTATTACCATAGATAGAAGACTACGAGAAAGAAAGGCTGAGAAAATGGGAATGCCATTATCCGTTTCCTCTCGGATTGCGGCCGTTAACCCCGTTCCTATGGAGGTAGGAACCATACGCCCACCGCTATCAACTATGGAAAAAGCCAAAAGACGATATGAAAATCTCTGCTTGTACTGTGCATCCCCGGATCACAAGATAAATGTCTGTCCCCTAGTCAACAAAAAGAAGGGTGAGTGTTCACATGTCCTCCTAGGGGGATTGACAACTTCATTCACTAACCCTTACATTTTTGTTTGTTTGACATTACAGTGGGACCAGAACAGGATTACTACTAAGGCCATGATTGACACAGGATCTTGTGGAAATTATATTGATATATGTTTTGCTGCTTCAAATAAAATTCCTATTACTTCTAAACTTAAACCTGTCTCAGTAAGTCTTATTACCGGTGTTCCATTATCCTCTGGTCCAATCACCGATCAGACACAAGCACTTCTAGTCACTATTAACTAGTCTCATAGGGAGACTACTACCTTCGATTTAATACCTTCACCCCACTTTCCCATTGTGTTGGGACTTCCCTGGTTACACACACACCAACCAACCATAGATTGGAAGGAACGGTCCTTGGCCTTCCTCTCTTGCTATTGCGAGGATACGTGTAACCTCCCGTCTTCCGGGAAGATTCTGTCTATGGTGACAGATGAGATTGCACCACTATGTTATCAGGATCTTTCTGAGGTTTTTCTTGAGAAAAATGCTCAAGCATTACCTCCTCATCGAGATTATGATTGTAGCATTGATCTACTCCCAAATAGCAAATTGCCGTTCGGTCATGTTTATCCTCTTTCACATGATGAACTTTCCCATCTCAAAACCTATTTGGATGAGAATTTGGAAAAAGGTTTTATTAGACCTTCCACTTCTTCCACAGCAGCAGGACTCTTTTTTGTTCGCAATAAGGACTCAAGTCTCAGACCTATCATCGACTACAGGAAATTGAATGCTATCACAATAAAAGATCGCTATCCTCTACCGCTTATCCCTGAGCTCATTGAGCAGGTGCGTGGAGCTACCTATTTTTCAAAATTGGACCTGAAAGGAGCATACAATCTCATTCGAATCCGTGATGGTGACGAGTGGAAGACTGCATTCAGAACCAGATACGGATTGTTCGAATATCTTGTGATGCCATTCGGGCTATGCAACGCCCCTGCAGTTTTCCAACGATTTATAAACGATATTTTTAAAGACTTACTAGATGTCTGTGTTGTGGTATATCTGGACGATATACTTATATATTCACGATCCCTGTCTGAACACATAAGACATGTAAGACTTGTACTATCGAGATTGCTCGCACATAACCTTTATGTGAAACTGAAGAAATGCTTGTTTCATAAAGACGAGGTACTCTTTCTAGGCTACATCATATCCAAAACAGGAATCGAGATGGACATGAGTAAAATATCCTGCATTCAGGATTGGCCTACACCAACCACACGCAAGGCGCTACAGCGATTCCTGGGATTTTCAAATTTCTACAGGAAGTTCATTAAAAACTTTTCTGCTATTGTGAGACCCCTCACACAGCTCACTAGCATAAAAAAACAATTTAAATGGTCAGAAGAAGCCAGTAAAGCTTTTCACTTGTTAAAGACAAGGTTTACTTCCGCTCCCATATTACGCCATCCAGACCCATCCCTCCAATACATTCTGGAGGTAGATGCGTCAAACATGGCAGTAGGAGCAATACTCTCCCAACGACCAACCCACACTTCACCACTTCATCCAGTCGCCTTTTTTTCTAAATCCCTAAGCAGTCCCGAGATAAATTACCCCGTGGGTGAAAAGGAACTGCTTGCTATAAAATTGGCTCTGGAGAATTGGCGACATTTACTCGAAGGCACCCAATTACCAATAATTATATACACGGACCATAAAAACCTCCAATATCTTCAGACTAACAAAACTCTCTCTCACCGACAGGTACGATGGTCACTATTCTTTCTGAGGTTTAACTTCCTAGTGACTTACACACCTGCAGATAAAAACAAAAAGGCGGATGCACTATCACGACTAACTGAAGAAAACTACTTTGAAATCCCTTCCGTTCCTATAATACCTCACAAACGCATTATTGGAGTTGTCCGTTCCTTGAAGGGAGAGGTTTTGCATGGTATAAGTTTGGATTCACCCCCACCACAACTAAATACTGATGCAGAAGGCTTCCTCTACTACAACGACAAACTTTACATACCACCTACCCTACGCACCAAGATCTTGGAATTATCTCATGATGTGCCTATGGCAGGACATATGGGTATGACAAAGACTCTTAATTTGATTTCCCGGCAATTCTGGTGGCCTGACATGAAAACATCTATACAAAAATTCGTCTCTTCATGCAATGTCTGTGCCAGGTCCAAAATTGACACTACGAGACCATCCGGTCTACTATGCAGTCTACCAATACCCCAAACTCCATGGGAAGTTTTGTCCTTGGACTTCATCGTAGAATTGCCTCTTTCCAAAGGATTTAATACCATCTTGGTGTCAGTGGACCATCTGACAAAGATGGCACATTTCATTGCTATTCGCAGACTACCTTCGTCCAAACAAACGGCAGAACTCCTGATGAAACATGTCTTTAGATTACATGGTATCCCAAAAACCCTTCTGTCTGACCGTGGATCCCAATTTATTTCTAAGTTCTGGCAAGAACTATGTCACATACTACGGATCGAGCGGAAGCTCACTTCTCCTTACCATCCGCAGACCAACGGACAGACTGAAAGAGTCAACCAATGCATCGAGCAGTATTTACGTTGTTACACTTCTTACCAACAGAATGATTGGGTGGATCTTCTCCCTCTGGCAGAATTTGCCTACAACAACGCAACCCACAGTACAACCAAGCAGAGTCCGTTCTACTTGAACTATGGGTTTCATCCCTCTATTCTTCCACCACGCATCCTTCCTTCAAACAACCCAGTAGCCTCAGACTATCTTACCCAAATAAAGGATTCTCTGGGTTTATTAAATACTACCATTGCACACGCTCACAGCCAACAAAAGAAGTACTATGATCTTCGCAGAAGACCTTCTCCACAGTACACTATCGGGGACCTCGTTTGGCTCTCAACAAAAAATTTAAGACTGAAGATCCCTAGCAAAAAGCTTGGACCTCTGTTCTTGGGACCTTTCCCAATCAAAAAACTTATTGGAAAAGCTGCAGTACAGCTTACATTGCCAATAGACCTAAAAATCCATCCCATTTTCCATGTGTCGCTACTGAAGCCCCATGTTCCGGACCACGGAATAAGGCCTAATATTCCACCTCCGCCTCCTGTACAAGTTGAAGTTGGAGAAGAATACGAGATAAAAGAGATTCTGGATTCTCGTATCTACAGAAGAAGACTTCAGTACTTGGTTAGATGGAAGAACTATGGGCCCCAAGACGACACCTGGCTAAACACCTCTGAAATACATGCCCCTAGATTAATCCGCAATTTTCATGCGAGATACCCAGACAAACCAGCTCCAGAGGCCTTCAGGAGCCGGCCTTAAGGGGGGGGTATTGTAATGTTCCGGTACCTTTGGTACCCTAAATTACTCTTTTCACAAGTGTATGCGCCTCACCATTCTCTTTTGGAAAGGTGCGCATACACCTTTAAGACTGAAGCTGTCATCACTCAGCGCCGGACTAGATGGCTATTTAAAGCGCCGGTTCTCACTCACATGTGTTCGTTCAAACACCCTTACCTGGATGCTAACTTGGCTTGAAGCTTTCGTGCTTGCAAGCATACCTCACTGACGGAACCTCGCTGCGCTGATCCCTGCATCCCGCTTCTGGATCATCCGCTCCTCCTGAACCAACCTTCGGCTGTATTGCTATTAGTGCTAAGTACCCCGCAGGGGAACCCTCTATAAACTTATACTAAGCTTACACTATCTAGCTCTGCATAGTAAAGACTATTTATCACATCTGCATATCTAGATTGCTAGCTCTTAAGACTACTGCTACTTATTCCTGCACTGGGTTGATCACTCTTGTATGTCCACCTGCTACTCTGTCATCTGCTACCATACATGATTGCTAAACCTACCTGCATCCATCTGCTACTGTCTTACCTTCAAGTGTCTGTCACCTACCACCTCCACTCAGCCTGTCTCTTAAATCTTCATCACTGTGTTACTACATACATAAAGTCACTCTAGGAACCAGCTTGTTGAGTGTGTGTATTTACTAGCTGAATTAAGACCTTCCACACATGATGAGTCATTGAGGTTGGGAATGGTATCTCAGCATCTCTCTTACATGACTACTGAAGTGGAATATTTCTGCAGCTGAAAATCCACACCATACATGAAACGCAGGAGCGTTACACTGCGCCGCCCAAGATCCCCAGAACCTATTCCACATGCCAGGTGAGACGTTGCCATGCTGTGCTGTGTCTGTTGTGCCAGGAAGCCAAGAGCCACACTGGTCCTGCACTCCTTTCAGCTTTGCGTTCACAGGCAGATCAGTGGCTGACACCGCTCAATTTGACAGTTGGTAAAGTGGTGTGCGACAACGGTGCCAATCTGCTGAGTGCACTGAAACAAGGCAAAATTACACACATGCCATGCATGGCACACGTTCTGAACTTGGTCGTGCAGTGATTCGTTGCCAAATACCCTGGGGTCCAGGACGTCTTGCGGCAGGCCAGGAAAATCTCGGGCCATTTCAGAAGATCTTACACAGCCATGGCTCGCCTTGCTGACATTCAGTGGTGACACAAACTGCCCGTCAGGTGTATTATTTGTGACTGCCCGACGCGATGGAACTCAATGTTCCAGCAGAAACGTGCAGTTAATGACTACCTGTACGAACTCTGCGGCAGGACAGGTTCTGGGGACCTTGGGTTTTTTCACCTCACCAGTGGCTGCTCATGCGCGACGCATGCAGACTTCTGTGACCATTTGATGAGATCACCAAACTGGTCAGTCACAGCCAGGGCGCCATCAGTGACATTGTACCTTAAGCCTTCTTTCTGGAGCGTGCATTGCGTCGTGTCATTGATCAAGCCATCAAGGAGCAGGAAGATGAGGAAGTCGCAATGTTGGATGAATTCCCAGGGGGTGCTACTCCTTCTGAGACAAGTCAACAAGAGGAGTCTGAAGAGGAGTCAGAGGAGGATGGTGCCGGGGCAGATGAGGAGGAGCAAGAAGAGCATGCTTTAAACCTGTCTGGGATCCCTGGTGTTGTCCGTGGAGGATGAGATTATCCTGGATGACAAGCTGGAGCCAGGCCACTACACCGCGTCCAGTTTAGTGCGAATGGGGGCCTTCATGCTCCAGTGTTTTAAGGGGCACCCCCGTATAAAAAGCATAAAGGGCAAGGACCAGTACTGGGTGGCAACGTACTTAGACCCCCGGTACAAACAAAAAATGGCGGAAATTTTACCACCATCACAGAGGGCGGTCAGAATGCAGCACTTCCAGGCCTTGCTGCGAGAAATGCTGCATTCTGCTTTTGAGTGCACTGGCAGAGGAATTTCCACTCACAGAGAAACAGTTGCGGGTAGCAATCCAATAGCGCTTGCAAGAAGAGGGGGTTTGAAGATGTGTTGGTCACTTCAGATATGAGATCCTTCTTTCAGCTGACCCATCGACCCAGATCCAGCATCAGGGAACAGCTAGACCGACAGGTGTCCGACTACATTGGGTTAACAGCCGATGTGGATGCTCTGAGGAGTGATGAACTCCTGGACTACTGGGTGGGCAGGCTTGACCTCTGGCCAGAGCTTGCACAATTTGCAATGGAACTGTTGGCTTGCCCCCGATCAAGTGTCCTGTCCGAAAGGACGTTCAGCGCAGCAGGGGGATCGTGATCGATAAGCGCACTTACCTAGCTCATGACAGTGTTGACTAACTCACATTTATAAAAATGAATGAGGCATGGATCTCTGAGGAATTCAACACATGTGACCAGTAGATTATGTTTGATTACAATTCCTCATGACAGGCCACATATATCCGCCAGACCGCCATCCACCCACAACAATTCATGGTCCTTGTCTTCGGTAAATACAGCGGCATAAAAGGCATTTCATGTCCATTGAATGCCTAATTTTTGGGGCTTTTCATGGCCAACAATTATTTTTTCTGTCAATGCCTAATGTACCTCAAGCCACAGAATACAACGTTCTTAGCTGTCAGGTAAACCCATGTGGGCTAATTTTTGGGGCCTTTCATGGCCAACACTTACTTATTTATCCTGTGAATGCCTAATGTACCTTCAGCCACAGAATACAACGTTCTTAGCTGTCAGGTAAACCCATGTTGGCTAATTTTTGGGGCCTTTTATGGCCGACACTTGCTTCTGTATCCTGTGAATGCCTAATGTACCTTCAGCCACATAATACAACGTTCTTAGCTGTCAGGTAAACCCATGTGGGCTAATTTTTGGGGCCTTTCATGGCCGACACTTATTTATTTATCCTGTGAATGCCTAATGTACCTTCAGCCACAGAATACAACGGTCTTAGCTGTCAGGTAAACCCATGTTGGCTAATTTTTGGGGCCTTTTATGGCCGACACTTGCTTCTGTATCCTGTGAATGCCTAATGTACCTTCAGCCACATAATACAATGTTCTTAGCTGTCAGGTAAACCCATGTGGGCTAATTTTTGGGGCCTTTCATGGCCGACACTTACTTATTTATCCTGTGAATGCCTAATGTACCTTCAGCCACAGAATACAACGTTCTTAGCTGTCAGGTAAACCCATATGAGCTCAAAAGAGGCAAAGTCCTTTAACCACTTACCATCTGCACAATGACGGCTACTGCGGAGTCAGACAGGTCTGGAAAGGCATCACAAGATGACCTCCCATGATCACGCCCACCGTGGTGCGTGTGCAGCGCGCTTTGTGATCAATGTGTCTTATGGTCACAGTTGATCACAGATGGGGGTAAAGAGCCAATCAGTGGCTCTTTACCATGTGATCAGCTTTGCCCAATTACTGCTGATCACAATGTAAACACACTTGCTGATTATCGCATTCCTTTCCTAATGTAGTCACAGGGGGAGGAGAGAAGAGCCAGTACCTCGGCTAGTGTAAAAGGGGACAACTGCACTGATAAACATGACACTGATCACCAGTGTCCTGATTATCAGTGCAGCTGCAACCGTGCCTATCAGTGCTGCCTATCAGTGCCCACCAGTGATGCCCATCAGTGCCGGCTATCAGTGCTGCCTATAAGTGCCACCTATTACTGTTATTCAGTGCCACCTATTACTGTTAATCGGTGCCTCCTATCAGTGCCCTTCAGTGCTGCCCATTTTTGCCCATTAGTGCCGGCTATTAGTGCCACATATCAGTGGAACCTCATCAGTGCCTTCTCATTAGTGCCCACAAGTGCCGACTCATCAGCACCCATCAGTGCAGCCTATCAATGCCCATCAGTGCCACCTCATCAGTGCCCATCATTGCAGCCTATCAGTGCCCATCAGTGCTGCCTATAAGTGCCCATCAGTGCAGCCTGAAAGAGTTTAGTAGATTTGTATTTTAAGTAGATGGATTATTCTTAGCCATTTCTTTATTCATAGATTTCCTTTTATTGAGAGGGCAGAGCTCTCCAAACACTCTATGATTAAGCCCAGATGGGCGGAACTTGTGAAAGGGTCGGGTCTCACAGGTAGGGATTTATATGTACACTTTCAGTTCAATAAAGGCTATGAAGGATGTGACATCACCAGAGCATGACCTTGCTATCTACTCAGCAATCCACAAATGCCAATCCTAATTACATTTATATCTTGCTCCATAAGACAATTATCAAAATGGTTGTGAGAGGTTACCCACTGTACGAGCTATAGCGAGCACAAGCACTGTATTATGCCAACTGTAGCAGTTATTATTAATTGGGATATATTACCATATAGTAAATGGTAGTTTTGGTATATATTATACTGTAGATAGGACATGTAATTATCTTAATAAGCACTTCAATACCAGGCACTTTTACCCCCTTCCTGTCGAGGCCAATTTTCAGCTTTCAACGCTGTCACACTTTGAACGACAATTGCGCAGTCATGCAACACTGTACCCATATGACATTTTTTTTTCACACAAATAGAGCTTTCTTGTGCTGGTATGTAATCGCCCCTGGATTTTTAAATTTTTTGCTAAATAAACAAAAAAGGCCAAACATTTAGAAAGAAAACCTTTGAAATGCTGGCTTTGGATAACCAGTGAAGGACCATGGAGGCGGTGGAGTCAGTGGTATCCTGAATGGTGGCCCCCCAATTGGATGATTTCTGCGCTGTTGATCTCTTATCATTTGGAAATCATTTCTGTTTGGTAAGGGAACTGGAACACTTGTCTGTAAGTTGGTTTGGGATCCTTACACATGGACTTTCATCATTTTCAAGATTTCACATTTTGACCTTAATATATCTCTCTTGAAGTTTATTTCTTTATTATGCATAAGTACATAGAGTGGGTATAGTAATGAATTACCCCGCGACCTCGGAGCGGCAGGCACGGACTTCATAACATTGAAGTCTATGCAGGTCGCTCCGGGTCGCCCCAAAGAAGCTCCGGACCCTTTTTCTAAGTCGGAGCGACTTGTGTCACTCCTATTAGAACGGGTCCGCAGCTTCTCTATGGAAGGTGACCTACGGCGACCTGTGAGGCGACCAGGTCGCCTCACAGGTCGCCCCAGTGTGAACGGGGGCTAAATGATCACTCCCTTGTCAGTATGTGTGGCGGAAATCCAAAACAGCTCACCATCCAAATAACACCATTCCTACAGTAAAGCAGTAAAGCAGTAAAGATGGTGAAATGGTGGTATGGGGGTGTTTCTTTGCTGCAGGGACTGGAGCACTTATCAGGATATAAGTAAAATAGATGGGGTAAAATACCATCAAATTCTTGAAGAAAATCTGTTGCTCTCTGCTAATAGGAAGAAGTTGTCAATGGGAAGAAGGTTTACCTTCCAATATGACAATGACTCAAAGCACACAGCAAAAATGACCGCACAGTGTTTGAAGGATAAAAAGATGAATGTCCTTACATGGCCTAGTCAGAGCCCAGACTTTAATCCCATTGAAAATCTGTGGAATGACTTGAAGACTGCAGTCCACAAACGGTCACCATCAAATTTAACTGAACTTGAGCAGTTCTGCAAAGAAGAGTGGGCAAATATTGCAAAGTCTATATGTTCAAAAGTAGTTGACACATATCCCAACACACTAAAGGCTGTAATTAAAGCAAAAAGTGGTTCAACAAAATACTGACAAAAGGGGGTGGTCCTTTTTCCAACTCAGTATTCTGTTTTTGCATGTAAAAAAAAATGTCTGACATATCTTTCACTTGGATGTTATAAGTTGCACTGGGGAAATACAGCTGGATAAAACAAAAAATGTGTCTGTCTTTATTTAAGACTTCAAAGCAAAAACATTTGATTATTTTAAAGGGGGGTGATTATTTTCACTACCCATTGTATGTTACGGGACAGTCATTTCTCCTTTTTTTATGCACATTTTTCATTATGGTTTAATTTGAGTTAAAGTGGATGTAACCCTTCAAATATACCCAGTGAAGTGCACAGCCCCAGATGATACATACAGAGGAAACAAATCTCTCTACATAAGTTTTACATGTATATCTGCGGTCTTCAGCTTTCTATGTTTTTTAGAAAGTGCACACTGCGTTAGAGATTTTTTCTTCCTGTTCAGCACTGGGAGTGGATTCTTGGCATACAGCCAAGCCAACTAATTGGAGGAAAGGCACACACTCCACATAGGCAGAAACTTGAAGAGCTGTGCTGTGACAAGACCAGCTCTCTCCTAATCTATTTTTAGCAACTTCCCACACAAATTTCAGCCTGGTTTTATTCCAGCTGTTGGAGAACTTGTCCGAAGTTATCATGCTGATAACAGAGTAGTGAAACAGCAAAAAGACATGGGACTGGCTGTCTACCCCCCCCCCCATGCATACCTACGCATTTTATCTCTTGATGGTTGCTGGGGACTTGGCTCGCCCGGTTTGGTTCTCCCCGCCTCCGCACGCCGGCCATGTAAAGGATGCCGGTGGGGGGGGGGCGGGGCCTCTCCGGGGGCCTGGCTTCCTGCAGCAATTTTTCTCTGACATTTTGTGTACTGCATTTTACTATATGGTCTTATGTACTGCGATTGCTGGTATTCACACTTGAGGTTTCAATTGTTTATAATTGTGTATATGGACCGATACTGTTGCTCTTGCCTGTTTTGTATGCCTTTTTTCTCAACTAATAAACGTTGAATTTACAAAAAAAAAAAAAAAAAAAGACATGGGACTCAGGGCTTTGGAGGGAAATATGAAAACACTACAGATAGATGTGCTTAGGTCAGATTTCATGAATCAGGTTTACATCCACTTTAACACATATTTTTGTATTAAACACTACAGAGATATTGGTTTTGTGCACCTCTTTGAATAATTAATTTTATTAATTATTTTGTAATTCCCTTGTGTCTGGAATATCGTTTTTCTTTTTTTTTTGCACTATTTTTTCTGTGTTTTCAAAATTTGCAAAGGATAAAACATCAACCTGGGGATCATTAGCATGTTTTTTTTTTTTTATGTTAGGTATCCACAAGCAGTTTTTCTTGTCTGAACGCATTTGATAGTTGTACTCAAGTGTACAGTATGTGACTGTTTCTCCAAATGGTGTGGTTTTTTTTTTTTCAAGATATTGATCATCCAGTGAGAAAAAAACACAGGTCACTGCACATAATATGAAAGAGCTCCTAAATCTGTAATAGCAAATCTCTGTCCTAGAAAACCTAGACTTCTAAACAAATGCAATTTCCAATTTTTTCCTGCAAATTCCCTTTAAATTCCAGCAAAGATTTGTCAGACTCCATGCAGAATTTCACCCAGTCAAAATGCAGTGAGTTCTCCTCCTCTCCAATCAAGAGGTTAACTGCTCAGCCTTGTTTAAATTTACAAAAGAAGAGTGCAGACTTGGAGCTGCCTGGAAGTGTGCATACAGTACATCAATATTTAAGTAACCAGATCTAACTACAAGCCTACGAACGCTGAAGGGAGACTTAGACGACAAAAGCGCTGCTCTCTAAGTGGCTCCTTAACACATCATTTTCAAACCTTTTTTCCTATGCTAAAAGTCAGGACCATTCACGATCACAGCCTCCTGCTCATAACAAACATTGGATTTTAACTTATTTTTCTAAGCTGGATTTAGTAAAGAGTGCCTGCAAATCCTATATACTGTTTGATGTTCCATGAAGAAGAAGCTGTTCAAACAAGGGAAAGAATTGTGGATTCTATGTATGGGTAAGTGCAACTACAATTTGTTTTGCTGATTATTAAACACATACCAGATGCAATTAGGGTTTAATCAAGGAAATATTATATTCTGTGTGTTCTATAGATATAGCTTGTCAGTATCGCTAAAAACTTACATTTGCTTGTCTTCACAGTACTGGGATGCTACGTTGATTGGTAAACAGATGATGGTATGTTATATGTCATGTTTTAATGAATTTGTGCATTTTCATTTTCAAGTTTTTCATAAACAGCCCTTATATAACAACCCAATAACTGGCATGTCCAGGCTGTGGAAGAGGGCACACGTTGGCGTCCCCAAACTATTTTTAGTGTCTGCAGACAATTCGATTATTTTACTCAGTTCAGATGGAAATTTTAAATGTATTGAACTGAGAATAATGGTAACCAAATACTTGGGGCACCAACATAAGAAGACGCAACTATAGGGAAGGACTTCTATATTATGGAATGCATACTTCATAATGATAACCAAACACTTGGGACACCAAGCAGATTAATCTGTAGGGAAGGATTCATATAATACAGAAAATGTACTTTATAAAGGTAATCAAATATTTGGGGGCACCAACAAAAGCAGATCCATCTATAGGAAAGGATTGTTATAATAAGGAATTCTGTATATACGTTTTAAATGGTAATCAAATATTTGGGGGCACCAGCATAAGCAGACCCATCAATAAGGACGGACTTATATATTATGGAATGCATACTTCATAATGGTAACCAAACACTTTGGACACCAAGCAGATCCATCTGTAGGGAAGGATTTATATAATATGGAAAGTATACTTTACAATGCTAATCAAACATTTGGACCACCAACAAAAGTAGACCCATCTATAGGAAAGACACTTAGGGCACCAGCATAAGCAGACCCATCTATAAGGAAGGACTTGTATATTATGGAATGCATACTTAATAATGGTAACCAAACACTTGGGACAGCAACAAAAGTAGACCCATCTATAGGAAATGATTTTTACATTAAGGAATACTGTATATACGTTTGAAATGGTAACCAAACTCTTGGGGCACCAGCATAAGCAGACCCATCTATAAGGAAGGACTTATATATTATGGAATGCCTACGTAATAATGGTAACCAAACACTTGGGACACCAAGCAGATCCATCTGTAGGGAAGGCTTTATATGATATGGAAAGTATACTTTATAATGCTAATCAAACATTAGGGCCACCAACAAAAGTAGACCCATCTATAGGAAAGACACTTAGGGCACTAGCATAAGCAGACCCATCTATAGGGAAGGACTTGAATATTATGGAATGCATACTTAATAATGATAACCAAACACTTGGGACACCAGGCAATCTGTAGGGAAGGATTTATATAATACGGAAAATATACTTTATAATGGCAACCAAACACTTGGGACACCAACAAAAGTAGACTCATCTATAGGAAAGGATTTATACATTAAGGAATATTGTATATATGTTTGAAATGGTAACCAAACTCTTGAGGCACCAGCATAAGCAGACTCATCTATAAGGAAGGACTTGTATATTATGGAATGCATATTTCATAATGGTAACCAAACACTTGGGACACCAAGCAGATCCATCTGTAGGGAAGGCTTTATATAATATGGAAAGTATACTTTATAATGGTAATCAAACATTTGGGCCACCAACAAAAGTAGACCCATCTATAGGAAAGACACTTAGAGCACCAGCATAAGCAGACCCATCTATAGGGAAGGACTTGTATATTATGGAATGCATACGTAATAATGGTAACCAAACACTTGGGACACCAGGCAGATCATCTGTAGGGAAGGATTTATACAATACAGAAAATCTACTTTATAATGGTAATCAAACACTTGGAACACCAACAAAAGTAGACCCATCTATAGGAAAGACACTTAGGGCACCAGCATAAGCAGACCCATCTATAAGAAAGGACTTATATATTATGGAATGCATACTTCATAATGGTAACCAAACACTTGGGACACCAAGCAGATACATCTGTAGGGAAGGATTTATATAATATGGAAAGTATACTTTATAATGCTAATATAACATTTGGGCCACCAACAAAAGTAGACCCAGCTATAGGAAAGACACTTAGGGCACCATCATAAGCAGACCCATCTATAGGGAAGGACTTGTATATTATGGAATGCATACTTCATAATGGTAACCAAACACTTGGGACACCAGGCAGATCATCTGCAGGGAAGGATTTATACAATATGGAAAATATACTTTATAATGGTAATCAAAAACTTGGGACACCAACCAAAGTAGACCCATCTATAGGAAAGGATTTATACATTAAGGAATACTGTATATACGTTTGAAATGGTAACCAAACTCTTGGGGCACCAGCATAAGCAGACTCATCTATAAGGAAGGACTTGTATATTATGAAATGCATACTTCATAATGGTAACCAAACACTTGGGACACCAAGCAGATCCATCTGTAGGGAAGAATTTATATAATATGGAAAGTAAACTTTATAATGGTAATCAAACATTTGGGCCACTACAAAAGTAGACCCATCTATAGGAAAGACACTTAGGGCACCAGCATAAGCAGACCCATCTATAGGGAAGGACTTGTTTATTATGGAATACATACTTAATAATGGTAACCAAACACTTGGGACACCAGGCAGATCATCTGTAGGGAAGGATTTATTTAAAATGGAAAATATACTTTATAATTGTAATCAAACACTTGGGACACCAACAAAAGTAGACTCATCTATAGGAAAGGATTTATACATTAAGGAATACTGTATATACGTTTGAAATGGTAACCAAACTCTTGGGGCACCAGCATAAGCAGACTCATCTATAGGGAGGGATTTACATAATAAGGAACGTATACTTCATAATGGTAACCAAAAACTTTGGACACTAAACAGATCCATCTGTAGGGAAGGATTTATATAATAAGGAAAATATCCTTTATAATTATAATCAGACACTTGGGGCACCAACAAAAGTAGACCCATCTATAGGAAAGGATTTATATAATAAGGTATACTGTATAGACCAGTGATTCTTAACCTGGGTTCGATCGAACCCCAGGGGTTCGGTGGGTCAGTCTCGAGGGTTCGGCACACCCTCCGCTAGTACCACTTCGCTGTCAGGGACTATTTCTCCAGTTTCGGGCATGTCCTTCCGCTCCCGCTCCGCTCGCACTCGCAGCTCTCTCTGCCCCTGGCTCACTCTCACTGCTGGCTGTGCAGCTCAGCTCCCGGTCGAATCCGATCCAGCCGGAGCCGGCGTCGCCCACTGTGGAGTGGTGGGGGGGGGGGAGACAGGCCAGGCATGCGGTGCGGAGAGGGACTGTCTGGGGGAGGGACTAACCCATGCAGCGGCCGCCCAGCGCAGCACGGGAGAGAACCACCAGGCCAGGCAGCCACAGCAGAAGAAGAAGCCGGCAGGTGAGAGGCCAGAGAGCCAGTGGTGACAGTGGTGCTGCAGCCTGCAGGAGGAAAATCTAGCCTGTGATCAGGAGTCGGGACACAGGTGAAAAAAAGGTAGTACTGGAGTAGTACTGGCTGTACTAGTCTAGTGACTGACTGTCTGACTGACTGTGTGAGAACACTGAGAAGCCTATGTAAAGGGGATCTATTTTATGGGGAACCTGGCCTGCTGTAAGGGGGGAGATCTAAATGGGGGACGGGACCTCATCTCACCGTGGCCTGCTGTAAGGGGGATCTATATGGGGGACCTGGGATCTATATGGGGGACCTCACCCTGGCCTGCTGTAAGGTGGGATCTATATGGGGGACCAGATCCCCCATATAGATCCCCCCTTACAGCAGGCCAGGGTGAGGTCCCGTCCCCCATATAGATCTCCCCCCTTACAGCAGGCCAGGGTGAGGTGACATGAGACATGATAATGACATGAGAGTGGCACTTGCCATGATAAAGCCACGCATTTCTGAACTGGTCTCTGAAAGACAACAGCAGAAGTCACACTAATTTGCAGTAAATATTCATTATTATGTTTTTGTGTGAAAATCATGTTTTAATGGTTTTTTTCTTTGTTCTTAATGGTTTTGTTCATTTTGTGCACCTATGTATAAATATATACCTAAAATAATATATACCTATGTTTTGAATTTGAAAAAATCATATTTTATTTTTTCCAATTAAGAAGGGTTCGGTGAATGCGCATATGAAACTGGTGGGGTTCAGTAGCTCTAACAAGGTTAAGAACCACTGGTATAGACATTTTTAATGGTAACCAAACATTTAGGGCACCAGCATAAGCAGACACATCTATAGGGTAGGATTTACATAATAAGGAATGCATACTTTATAATGGTAACCAAACACTTGGGACACCACCATAAGCAGACCTATCTTCAAGGAAGGATTTATATAACATGGGATATATACTTTATATTTTTTGCTTGATATATCACCTTCCAGTTCACGCTGCAAATCATTGTAAATTATTTATATATCCAAATACAGAACTATATTCATTTACGTCCTATATATCTTGTTTTAGGAAAGGTTTTTGGTATGGAAAAAAAATGGCGGAGTGGCAGGTGTCAATGACATGGCTTTGTTTATAAACAAGGCCATGTCACCGACATGACTTAATTTGTAAATAAAGCCATGTGATCACAATTTCAGTGCTGACATGTTGATCAGTGTCCTTGTTGATAATCAAAGCTATGTCAGTGACATGGATTATTTGCTTTTAAAGTCACTGACCCAAGACAAGCACGTCTACAAGGAAATACACTCACCAGCCACTTTATAAGGTACAGCTGTTCAATTGCTTTGTAATATAAATTGCTAATCAGCCAATCACAATCAATGCATTTAATCATCTAGACATGGTGAAGATGACTTGCTTAAGTTCAAACTGAGCAATGGAGAAGAAAGGGGATTTTAGGTGACTTTGAAAGGGATATGGTTGTTGGTGCCAGACGGGATGGTCTGAGTATTTCAAAAACTGCTGATCTACTGGGATTTTCACGAACAACCATCTCTCGGGTTTACAGAGAATGGTCCGAAAAAGAGAAAATATCCAGTGAGCGGCAGTTGTGTGGCCGAAAATGCCTTGTTGATGTCAGACTGGTTTGAGATGATAGAAAGGCAACATTAACTCAAATAACCACTTGCTACAGCCAAGATATGCAGAATACCATCTCTGAAGGCGCAACACATCGAACCTTGAAGCATGTGTGCTACAGCAGCAGAAGACCACACTGGGTGCCACTGCTGTCAGCTAAGAACTGAAACTGAGGCTACAATTCACACAGGCTCACCAAAATAGAAGATTGGAAAAACGTTGCTTGGTCTAGTGAGTCTCGATTTCAGCTGTGACATTCAGATGGTAGGGTTGTTTAGCGTAAACAACATGAAAGCATGGATCTTTCCTGCCTTGTATCAACGGTTCAGGGCTGGTGGTGGTGGTGGTGTGGGGGATCTTTTCTTAGCATACTTTGGGCCCCAAGTTAGATTCTTTTAAAAGCCACGGCCTACCTGAGTATTGTTGCTGACCATGTCCATCCCTTTTTTTATGACCACAGTGTACCCATCTTCTGATGGCTCCTTCCAGCAGGATAATGCGCCATGTCACAAAGCTCAAATCATCTCAAACTAGTTTCTTGAACATGAGAATTAGGTCACTGTACTCCAATGGCCTCCACAGTCACCAGATCTCAATCCAATAGAGCACATTTGGGATGTGGTGGAATGGAGATTTGTATCATGGATGTGCAGCGGATAAATCTGCAGCAACTGCATAATACATGGGGACCAAAATCTCTGAGAACTGTTTCCAACACCTTGTTGAATCCATGCCATGAAGAATTAAGGCAGTTCTGAAGGCAAAAGGGAGTCCAACCCGGTACTAGCAAGGTGTACCTAATAAAAGTTGCCAGTGAGTGTATATGGGCTGCAATTGCTCAGCTGGAAAGTTAAAGTCAGAATTAAATGCTGGTATTTTAGAAGGAAAGATCAGCAATAATTTCTTTAAAAAATGATACGTTTAGAACTTCTAGGGTTTAGGATTTAGGTTTTGGTTTTTAGGAAGTTTAGAGATAAAATTAGTGCCAAGGACATGATGTAGCTGTGTGGAAATTATGTAGCATGATTTGAAAAAAAATGGTTGACTATTGGTTAGCTGTGTAATTCATTCTACAAAGGACAGTATACAAAGCAATGTCTAATAATTACAAAGTAATCAAGCACAGCCCATTGGCTTTCACTGTTTTTCCTCTAGTGTCGAGTATACAGCATACAGTATATTGCAGCCTTTTTCAACCTTTTTACTCAGAAACCAATTTTACTAAAACCAATTCAATGGGTTTCAATGGCAAAAATGCCCCTTACACTAGTGTCAATAGAAGGAATGCAACCCTTACAGTGGTGATTAGAATGCCACCCTTACAGACATCTAAAACGATAACTGGTGTCCAGCTGCTGGCTCTTCCATATGGCGTTGGTTTGGCACCATGTGGGCACTTAAAAAAATTAGAGGCCAATCAACCACATCTCAAGTAACACCTGACAACCTGAAGGAGCTTTGGTTGGGAATGGCTGGTATATTGTATGGTGACTAGTATACATTACAGACTTTGGTCATGATAAACTCAATATATTTTTATTATATATCATAAAGGGCTCATTGTGGTACATTCAAATGCATTGTAATTTGCATCTTTGGGTTTCTCCCAAAAATGGAAAGGGAGTCTGGTACACCATCCTCCTTTAAATTAAAAAAATACCTGTGAACTGTGTGAGCTGCCCAAAAAAAGGCAAAAAAGGGACAAAGGTCTAGTCGCCAGTGTTACCTGTAGGCTACCTGTGGCTATTTTTGTTACCAATACTGACTTACTATATTTATCTTTGGTATTTTTATAGCACCAACAATTTGCAAAGCATTTTACATAGAGTATATATTGTACTTTCAGTCCCTGCCCTTATGAAGCTTACAATCTAAGGTCCCACACTCACATACTTACATAGACATACTAGGGTCAATTTACCTACCAGCATATATTTGGAGTGTGGGATGGAATCAGACAACCCAAGGGAAACCCTTACAATCTCAGGGAGAACATACAAACTACAGGCAGGTAGTGTTGTGAGTTGGATTTTGAACCGATGACCCCAATGCTGTCAGACAGAAGTGCTAACCACTACATCACTGTGCTAACTAACATGTTCAGTACTGTGTCCCTGTACCGGAGTGGCAATTATGTCAGCGTTTCCCCTATGATGACTGGTGATCTTAAAACTGGTGGAGGGAACATTCAAGAAGCAACATGAGAAGTATAAAAATCCCAGATCCACAGAAAAATGAAACCGAAGTAGTGAGATCCTTGCACTGCTGCTTTTTCTCCAACAGTAAGCAGTACAATAGTGTTTATCACCAAATCTCTCTACAAATTTCAGTTCTTTAGAAAATCTCACTCTGCAAATATATACGGGAAGACAAAACTAGAAAAGACAAAAATTACATATTTTAGGGTACTGCTTATGCACAACTATTAATTCTAGTTCCTTTAACACAGCAAATCTTTACAATTTAAGTTTGGGCCTCCTTTAGTATAATAAAGACAGTGCAGCATTTAGGAAGGGGGGAGTGGCAGCCAGCAGCACCACCACTTAGGCTGCATTCACTCTTGAGCATTGCATTTTTTTGTGCTTTTTTTTCTGTCATTTTGTCGCTCGTTTGTATGCGTGTTTATGTACAGCGTTTTGAAGCTTTGCCGTTTTTGTATTAGCTAAAGATGCACCGATGCCAGTATTGTTGCCAAAACTGAGTATTTTCACGAGTTGTCGTACTCATGAAAATGTTCCCGATGCCGAAACCAATCTATACATCTATACAAAATGAATAGGCGCAGATCACACTGCACAGAATTGCATGCAATTTGAACAGGAATGCAGTGAGATTCCTGTCCGAATTGCATGAGATTTCCCCTACCGCTCCCATGTTTGTGAACCCAGTAAAGAAAGAGAAGCGCCATGTAGTGCAGCAATAGGCAGTGTAATAAAATGTTATAACAACTAACAGAGTAAATATCTAATCAAATCAATATTTGCAGTGTTTCTGTTCTGCCAATGATAGCAAACCATGGCCTCTAGAGGTGCTCACAGGGCTGGAGAAGATGTCTGGCGGTCTGCCCCTAAGATGACATCACTTCCGCCTTATACCCAATAATAGCAAACTATGGCCGCTAGAGGTGTTCACAGGGCTGGAGAAGATGTCTGGTGGTCTGCCCCTAAGCTGACATCACTTCCGCCTTATACCCAATAATAGCAAACCATGGCCTCTAGAGGTGCTCACAGGGCTGGAGAAGATGTCTGGCGGTCTGCCCCTAAGCTGACATCACTTCCGCCTTATACCCAATAATAGCAAACCATGGCCGCTAGAGGTGCTCACAGGGCTGGAGAAGATGTCTGGCGGTCTGTCCCTAAGCTGACATCACTTCCGCCTTATACCCAATAATAGCAAACCATGGCCTCTAGAGGTGCTCACAGGGCTGGAGAAGATGTCTGGCGGTCTGCCCCTAAGCTGACATCACTTCCGCCTTATACCCAATAATAGCAAACCATGGCCGCTAGAGGTGCTCACAGGGCTGGAGAAGATGTCTGGCGGTCTGCCCCTAAGCTGACATCACTTCCGCCTTATACCCAATAATAGCAAACCATGGCCTCTAGAGGTGCTCACAGGGCTGGAGAAGATGTCTGGCGGTCTGCCCCTAAGCTGACATCACTTCCGCCTTATACCCAATAATAGCAAACCATGGCCTCTAGAGGTGCTCACAGGGCTGGAGAAGATGTCTGGCGGTCTGCCCCTAAGCTGACATCACTTCCGCCTTATACCCAATAATAGCAAACCATGGCCGCTAGAGGTGCTCACAGGGCTGGAGAAGATGTCTGGCGGTCTGCCCCTAAGCTGACATCACTTCCGTCTTATACCCACAGGAGTCCCAGAACTTTTTTTCCAACCCTGTGAGCACCTCCAGCGGTCGTGGTTTGCTATCATTGGAGGGACAGGGACACTGCAGATATGGATTTGATTAGATATTTACTTTGTGAGTTGTTATAACTTTTTAATAACCTGCCTATTGCTGCACTACATGGTTCTTCGCTTTCTTTACTGGGTTCACACACATAAGAGTGGTTGGAGAAATTGCACTGCATTCCTGTTCAAATCACATTTGATTCTTTGCAGTGCCATTTGTGACCATTCATTTCGTATGCAAGCAAATTGTATCAGTACTCGGTATCAGCGAGTACTTGACCAAAAGCATCGTTACTCGTACTTGCTGATACAAATACGGTATCGGTGCATCCCTAGTATTAACCAATAGGGAAAACTGTTACATCATTTGTTGCTATGTGTTTCTTCTTTCAGCTGCTTCAAAGAAGCACCAATATTCCTGAATTGAGCTACAAAAGTAGCTCCAAAACTGTTTTGAGCTTCAGGCCTTTGACCCCGGACATTTTGGAAAAGGAGATGTGAACCACCACCATAGAGAATAATTGATTTTTTCTCCCTAAACATTTGGAGCTCCAAAACTCAGGTGTGAATAGGGCCTTAGAGTGGCTTCCAGCAACATGCTGGAAGCCACTGACAGCATGTTGTCAGGTGCTGGAACATTTTCTATGCTGAAAAACACCAGAACTGTCAGGTGGAGTAGTCTCTGCTTGACAATAAAACTTTAGCTTTGGCGCAACTGGGAGAGAGACTGGGAGAGAGAGCTCAGTGTGGAAGCGGGTGTTCAGGTAAGTGAATAACACCTATGGTGGAGGGGTTAATATTATTCCAGCCAGCCACTGACCAGCAATGTTGGGAGGAGGTTATTTTTTACAGCCTGCCACTGACCACCAATGAAGAGGGAGTTGTTACTGCCACCTACACCAGTGCTGGAGTTTAATATTCCTGCCAATGACTCCAATGCTGGGGGTTATGGCTTCTGCCAAGGACACCAATGCCAAGGCTTATTTTACTCTCACACTACAGTGATTCCACACCCATTTTATTGGTTATGCCTCCACGTGTTAAGCCGTCCCTCCTGTTTTCAAATGTTGGTAACGATGCAAGAGAGAGTCTTTGAGCTCCTATACATTGGACAAATTTATATGCTAAGTTCACAATCTCTCCATAAAGTTTCAACCATACTTAAAGCTGCTGTTTTCCACCCCCACTGGCTGATTATCCTCCCTCCCCCAGTGTGCATGTTTAATTTCATGATTATTTCTGAAATTAATTGTGATATATGGAGGCCAGAAATGCCATGGACACCACTAAATAAAAACCCAGATCTTTAGGACTTGAGCTTAGTAATCAAAGAAATTTTTTCTTCATTGATTTTTATGATTTGTTTTTCAGGAGCACATGGTAAGAAAGCTGATGGTGACCATGGTCCATAAAAGCAAAGCATTTTGGATTGGTAACTTTAAAGATCACGCCATTAACATAAATGTTGGAGGACTGAAGAAGCGTATTAGCTCCATTATGCTGTCTCAGTTTCCAGACACCAGGCTGGGGCGACTGCTTTTCTGCGATTCTGAAGAATCCATCCTACAGATCTGTGACGACTACGACTTGGTGTCTAAGGAATTTTACTTTGACCGAAACCCTGGCTTGTTCCCATATGTTCTTTATTTTTATGAAACAGGAAAGCTGCACATGATGGATGACTTATGCGCTTTTTCATTCTCACAAGAAATTGAATACTGGGGAATAAGTGAATTTTTTTTAGACTCTTGTTGTAGCTATCGATACCACGAGCGTAAATTAGAAAGTAGAAGACGGAACTGGGATGAAGAGAGTGAAGTGAGCAGTGTGGATACATCTGTGGATGAAATTTCTGACTTTAACCATGACCTCATGCACTTTAACACACTGCAGTGTGGCAATTTGCGGAAAAGGCTTTGGTTGACTATGGAGAATCCCGGCTATTCAATACCAAGCAAAATTTTCAGCTTTATTTCTATCTGTGTAGTTATTCTATCTATATCAACAATGTGTATTAACAGCATGCCAGAATATCAACAAGTAGACAAGGATGATGTTCCCATCGATGACCCTGTCCTCCACAATCTGGAGTATTTCTGTATCTCCTGGTTCACATTTGAAGTGTCTTCAAGGCTACTTCTTGCTCCCAACCTGAAGAAGTTCTTTAAGCATCCATTAAACCTGATAGATATTGTGTCTGTTCTACCCTTCTACTTCACTCTTTTGGTAGACTTGACTATTGGCAGTGATCATGAGTTGGGAAATTTGGGTAAGGTTGTACAAGTGTTTCGACTTATGAGGATTTTTCGAGTCCTTAAACTGGCGCGACATTCAACTGGACTTCGGTCACTTGGAGCAACGCTTAAGGTAAAATACTATGTAAATGAAGTTTATAATTTGCTTTAATTTTTACAAAATAATCACCTAAAAGTATTGGGCAATATGGTAGAATTAAAGTTAGAAAACAGAATACCAACTCTGATGGAATACCAACTGACTTGGAAAATGTCAACAATTTTTACATGAAATTGTATCTAAACCCAAAAACAAATATGTAATATATTGCAATTTACCAATCCCAAGATTTGGTGGCTGCTTTCGTTTTTAAATCAGGCATAAAAGTACTGCGCTAAATAGTCCATATAGTGGAATACAATTCCATAAAGTGCATAAATGAAAAAACAGTAGTGATAAATTCAAGTCTTAGAGAATTAGTGTTCAAAATAAAATGTCCACAAGGGGCCACCGGCAGTGACCCATGCATAAATAAAGTCCTCATAGGTGATTAAAAATGCTGATCTCTAGACAAATCCACCACCACAGATAGTATGAGTATGCTGACCAGAGATTGTGGACCTAAATACCATACGGTAATGAGTCACAAGAGTGGGGGTGAAAAAACATCACATAGTGAACCAGGTCATCCGTGCATTTTCTATGGCTGGATCTCCCGTATCCCCATGATTCTGGTATGGATGGACTCCATTTGTACTAGCTGTTTCTCAATTTATGCACACATGTGAAGACACACCAAGCAATTGCACATAGTGTAAAACCATCATAAACAAATGTTTTAAAATATATAGAACACTTACAAGAAATTGATGGAAACAGCGCTGATAAGATAAAATCCCAAATGGCATGCAATGACCTTGGCAGGAGCTGGACGCTTTCAATTTTAGGCTATTTTTCCTTTATTTGCAAATGGTGGTCTGGCCAATAACATACTTCCCATCTTAAGCTGGCCTTACGCTAGTAGAATTTCCCTCAAAATGTATTGTTTTAAGGACATTTATTTGATTTTCTAATCATTCGTGGGGTCAAACCGACGTACATTTTCGGCCGCAGTGACAAAAAAATTCAGAGTAGGTTGGGAATTTTTTTCTCGAACAAACAGATTTCAAACAGTGTAAGTGGTATATGTTTGGGGAAGTCAGTTTGTTACAAAATTAAATGATAAAAGCAAATGAAACTTTGAAGTACTGTACTTTTGGTCAACATTTATGTAGTGAGAATTCTCACATGACTTTTCATTTGAATGGTTCATCAAAAATTTACTAGTGTATATTTAGGGTGGTTCCCCTATACTGTATATTATATATTGAGGATCAACGGAGACACCCTTGACAGCAGAATTGTTGGGAGACAGTAGGTATAAATGGACTGGTTGATTTGGATGGACTTTACATAAGTGACTAACAAATTAAACCCAACTCTAGCTAACACTTAGCAGTTACAGATATTTTTTTTTCTTTTGAGATAAAGGTTTACAGAAATAAATAAAATCTGACCATTGTAAGCACCCCAATCAGTGTTAAAGGGTTTGTCTCAACCCTCTAGCTGCCACGTTTGCTGGATAGCTTGATCTGTCAAAGGAAGTTGAAAGATAACAGACTTACTGGCTGAATCGACGGGGGAGCATACAAAAAAAAAGCCTTAGTGTATTGAGCCATGAATGTGTCTAAATTTGAAACCTAATTTAACCACTTTACCACCGGAGGATTTTGCTGTCTTACGTCCAGGCCACTTTTTGCGATTCGGCACTGTGCGACTTTAACTGACAATTGCGCGGTCTTGCGACGCCGTACCCAAACGAAATTTACGTCCTTTTTTTTCCACAAACAGAGCTTTCTTTTGGTGGTATTTGATCACCTGTGCGATTTTTACTTTTTGCGCTATAAACAAAAAAAGAGCGACAATTTTGAAAAAATAACAATATTTTTCACATTTTTTTATATGAAATTCCCCCCCAAAAAATGTAAAAAATCAAATTTTTTTACAATTTTTGGCCAATTTGTTTTCTGCTACCTATGTTTGGTAAAAAAAATCACAATAAGCGTATTTTGATTGGTTTGCGCAAAAGTTATTGCGTTTACTAACTAAGGGAAAGATTTCTGTCATTTTTGGTGTTTTTTTTTTAGAGTAATGGCGGCGATCTGCGATTTTTTTTGCGGGACTGCGACATTGCGGCAGACAGATCGGACCCTTGACTGACATTTTTTACACTTTTGGGGGTACCAGTGACATTACTGCAGTAATCAGTGCTATATATATGCACTGTTACTGTAAAAATTACACTGGCAGGGAAGGGGTTAATTTTATTGGAGAGGGAGGGGTTAATGTATGCCTGGTGCTTACTAACGTGTGTGGGGGGAGGTGACTGAGTGACACAGGGACAGATCGCATGTTCAGCTATGCTGAACCCTGCAATCTGACCCTGACTGTCACGAGATCCGCCCGCTTGTGTTTACACAAGCAGGCGGATCTCCACACTCGATTCCCCGACGATCGGGGAAAAGCAGCTGCGATCGCCGCTGCTCCTCCCCTGGCCCGACTCCCGCTGTGACTGAATACAGCGGGAGTGAGCCTCTAGCGGCGCGCGTGCGCCGCCGAGAAAGGGGAATGTCTGGCGACGTAGGTCTACGTCGCCAGACGTTATCGAGCCACTTTGCTGCAGTAGAGCTCTAGTGAGCAGACGGCAAGTGGTTAATATATAATTTTCATAATGTGCTAACCATTCATTCACCACTGCAAATAAACTTCTTGATTGCCATATGTCAAATTAGAGTAGTGCACTGTCCCCAAATCTCACGATTACTCTATATTGCTTATACAAGGTCAGGCTGCACTAAAGCAAACTGTAATTCTTCTGTTCAGGGTAAATCCCTGGGTTTCTTGATAGCCCACCCCCTCCACTATTTATACTTGCTACCCCACCTCTCTTCCCCCTTTGCAGCCCCAAGAAAAAGCACTACCTAAACTCTGGGTTAGAGCTTTCAAAGCGCAAGGGACCTACCTATGATAGGTGATTAACTGTGGAGGTGCTGAGAAAGCTACATTACAGAAGAAAGGGGAGAGAATCGCATTCTTTAATACCCAGTATTGAATATTTTACAGATCTAAATGGGACAATGAAAGCAACAGGGGAGAAAGCAGACAAGACTATCAGTATAGATAAGAGGAGTAGGACTTTAATTAAACCTGTTACCAGGGCCGGAGTGGGACTCATTTTCAGCCCTGGAGTTTCATGCCTTACTGGCCCACTTTAGTTCATGACTGACTATATTAAAATAATGTAAATAAAACCTCAGAATACAAGTTTGCAATGGCGCACTGTTCTCTACAGCCTTGTAATTAATTCAGGGGGAGAGAGAGAGAGAGATCCCTGACCTGAGAGAGAGAGAGAGAGAGAGATCACAGACCTGAGAGAGAGAGAGAGATCCCTGACCTGAGAGAGAGAGAGAGAGAGAGAGAGAGATCCCTGATTTGAGAGAGAGAGAGAGAGAGAGAGAGAGAGAGATCCCTGACCTGAGAGAGAGAGAGAGAGAGAGAGAGAGAGAGATCCCTGACGAGAGAGAGATAGAGAGATCCCTGACGAGAGAGAGAGAGAGAGATAGAGAGAGATAGAGAGAGAGATAGAGAGATCCCTGACGAGAGAGAGAGATCCCTGACGAGAGAGAGATAGAGAGATCCCTGACGAGAGAGAGAGAGATAGAGAGATCCCTGACGAGAGAGAGAGAGAGAGAGAGATAGAGAGATCCCTGACGAGAGAGAGAGAGATAGAGAGATCCCTGACGAGAGAGAGAGAGAGAGAGATAGAGAGATCCCTGACGAGAGAGAGAGAGAGAGAGATAGAGAGATCCCTGACGAGAGAGAGAGAGAGATAGAGAGATCCCTGACGAGAGAGAGAGAGATCCCTGACGAGAGAGATCCCTGACGAGAGAGAGAGAGAGAGATCTCTGACGAGAGAGAGAGATCCCTGACGAGAGATAGAGAGAGATCTCTGACGAGAGAGAGAGATCCCTGACGAGAGAGTGAGAGAGAGAGAGAGAGATCCCTGACGAGAGAGAGAGATCCCTGACGAGAGAGAGAGAGAGAGAGAGAGATAGAGAGATCCCTGACGAGAGAGAGAGAGATCCCTGACGAGAGAGAGAGAGATCCCTGACGAGAGAGAGAGAGAGAGAGAGAGAGAGAGAGAGATCCCTGACGAGAGAGAGAGAGAGAGAGAGAGATAGAGAGAGATCCCTGACGAGAGAGAGAGAGAGAGATCCCTGACCTGAGAGAGAGAGAGAGAGAGAGAGAGAGATCCCTGACCTGAGAGAGAGAGAGAGATCCCTGACCTGAGAGAGAGAGAGAGAGAGAGAGAGATCCCTGACCTGAGAGAGAGAGAGAGAGAGATCCCTGACCTGAGAGAGAGAGAGAGAGAGAGAGAGATCCCTGACCTGAGAGAGAGATCCCTGACCTGAGAGAGAGATCCCTGACCTGAGAGAGAGATCCCTGACCTGAGAGAGAGAGAGAGAGAGAGAGAGAGAGAGAGAGAGATCCCTGACCTGAGAGAGAGAGATCCCTGACCTGAGAGAGAGAGAGAGAGAGAGAGAGATCCCTGACCTGAGAGAGAGAGAGAGAGAGATCCCTGACCTGAGAGAGAGAGAGAGAGAGAGAGATCCCTGACCTGAGAGAGAGAGAGAGATCCCTGACCTGAGAGAGAGAGAGAGACAGAGAGAGAGAGAGAGATCCCTGACCTGAGAGAGAGAGAGAGAGAGAGAGAGAGATCCCTGACCTGAGAGAGAGAGAGAGAGAGAGATCCCTGACCTGAGAGAGAGAGAGAGAGAGAGATCCCTGACCTGAGAGAGAGAGATCCCTGACCTGAGAGAGAGAGAGAGAGAGAGAGATCCCTGACCTGAGAGAGAGAGAGAGAGAGATCCCTGACCTGAGAGAGAGAGAGATCCCTGACCTGAGAGAGAGAGAGAAGGAGGGGTGAAAGAAAGAGGGAAGGAGAGGGAAGGAGAGGGAGAGGGAGGGAGAGAGTGAGAGAGAAGTGTGAGAGAAAGGGCGTGAGAGAGGGAGGGAGGTGACGGAGGGAAAGAGAGAGATGGGGTGAGAGAGAAGAAGGGTTTGAGCGAGAGGGGGGCTGAAATAGGGGTGAAAGAGGGAGGGGAGAGAGAGAGATGAAAGAGGGGAGACAAAGAGTGAGGGGGTGAGACAGAGAAGTGAGAGAGAGAGGGGTGAGTGACACTTGGGGTACACAGGGGGTTTCTATTATAAGACGCACATCCCCCCAATCCATCCTGAGGGCACACAGGGGGTTTCCATTATAAGATGCACAGTGCCCCCCTCATCCTCAGGGCACACAGGGGTTTTTTTTTACTATAAGATGTGCAGTGCCCCCTCATCCTCAGGGCACACAGGAAGTCCAGTGCCCCCCCCCCTCAGGACACACAGGGGGTCCCCATTATAAGTTCAGTGCCCCCCCCCCCCCCATCCTCAGGACACACAGGGGTCTCTCAATACAAGAAGTTAGTTACACTGTCCCTGCTAAGGAAATGCAAAGGCCCCCATTATATGAACAGTGCTCCCCACACACACACACAGCCCCCCATATGTTCTATTGCTTTACCCTCCCTGCACACATGTTCACCATTCTGTACAACTATGACAAGAGAGGCCCCTGGCTCTATCCCCCCTTGCTCCAGCAGACCTTTAATTCTCCAGGATAATGTGTGGGAAGCACAGCCTGGACTTCAGGAGGAGGCAGGTGCAGCGCTGAGTGACAGGGCAGCATAGCAATCATGTTCCAGCTGCATTCGGGTGAGTAAGCAGCCAGACATCCTATCCTGCTGGGAGGTGGGGCTATGTATGTAAACAGTGTAGGAGAGGCTTGGCAGTGCTGTTCTCACTGAAAAAAAGGGACACGAGCAGAGATATACAGTACAATGTGAGCAAATCACACATGCAGCAAATTTGCTGGCTGTGCTGTTGAACTGATGCCTACCCCTGCCCTGAGTTCTCTCACTGGTTCAGGAAGTGTTCTCCTTCTCCTCGGGCTCTCTTGGTGTCTGTCAGGAGATATCACCTCAAGCAGCAGTTTACCTCGGTCCTGCTCTGGGGTCTCCTGATGGCTCAGTCAGGCAGTTTCTCGGCCGCACAGTAAGGATGCAGGGAGGAAGTGGGTGGAGCCACATACCACACATTCCAATAGGCGCAGAGGAGGACGAGGAAGATCCTCCTCCGCTGTGCATTCTGGGTCCTCTTCTCTGCACGTCACTGGTTGCTAGACGCCAGGCGGCTGGCCATCTTAGCAACCAGTCTAGTGCACACACTAAGGTGTCCTGGGGATCAGATCGGGCAAATTGCCACCCTGCGTGGGGCCCCCCAGGCAAATTGGTCAGTCCGCCCCTGGCCATGACAACGGCCCTTGCAGCCAAAAAACTGACCAGCCCACCGGGAATTCTCCCGGTGCTCCCGATTAGCCAATCCGGGCCTGCCTGTTACTTTGCCCTTAGTTGGCCATGCACTAGACAAAGTGTAAGGTTGCATTAGACTAGAACTCCAGTAATTCAAATGTAGTTTCACCCTATACTGTCTAAAGTTGGCCATAGATGGACCCAAATTTGTACACTTCAGCAGCGACCAGCCAGATTTCTATCCACCTACGGTCGTTCCCATTCGATAAGAGTCAACCTAGTGATCAACTCCTCTATTGGAAAATTTGTGCTCAATCAGCACATGCAGCCAATCAGCTGCAGTGCTGATCAGTGTATTTTGGCAGTGGAGGAAGTCAGAGTACAATAGCACAGGACTCCTTTTTTTGTCTGGCTTGTCTGCTGATGCTGGCTTGCCTGTGAAATTTATGAACATAAGTGAAGAGTTAATAACCAGGATTTGAAAACAGGAGTTGAGACAGGAGTCTTCTAACCTGTAAACTGCATGTGATTGGGGGTTTATGTTGTGGAATGTGTTCCATCCGGATGATTGTTGTGGAGCTCAGACACTGCCTCCCCTGTATGACGGGGTTAGATTCCATCTAACCACTTCCCAGTCCAGAGCCGTCCTTTGAGATGTGATGCTGGAGGCATGCTTGGTTTTACCCAATTCTGGTAAGGAGATCAGCCTTACACTGTGGTGTGGTATGCTATAAGTTCACACTGAAGCTGATGAAGGGGCTCATCTCTTCCTTTCGTCACACACTGTGGACTGTTTATTTTGATTTTATTTAGCGTTGCGTATGGATTTTATGTAATATTTATTTTGTGATCAAAAGAATGGTGCCGGGTGCTATATACATCCCTTTTCTTCCTTTTCTTCATTTGAGGGCGGATCCTTCCATATGTTTATCTTGGATTGTTTTAGAGATCCTCTACATAATATATACAATTACATCCTGGGATCCTGCAGGCCCCCGAGGATCGTTTTTCAGGGTTTTTCTGGTGGAAGTTGGTAATTGGAGTAGTTGAACTCCTTGGAGGATTGAAGAAAAATCTCAGCCTAGAGTAAAGGAAGGCTATGAAATGGCATCCCATTAATGATATGTGACATCCCTGGTGTGGCAGTGTCCTGGGGTGTCGGAGAAGGATCATTTGCATTCAAATGAAGGAGAAGAGGTTGTTAAAGTAATTTAAACATCTGATGATAAAAGTGGATAAGGGAAGGTCATGAAATCAGCATCCCATCTTCATGATATATTGTGCCCTTCAATGTTGCAGGTCCCTGGAGTGCAATTTTTTTTAGACAAGAAGATTGTGGGTTGTCTAAAATGAATGGGGGTAATTACATAAATGTAGCGCACCCCAGGTAGTAGCCATAAGTAGAAATGGGATACCCCACCTGGCACACAAATTTCCACGGGCACACCTCAGTCAGGAAACAGTCCAGCACTTTGTTTTTGTGTTTTACTGAGGGGATAAAACTTGGATGGGGAGTAGGGGTATTATGAATGCCCCTTTGATTCTAAACAAACTCTTCAGGTATAACTCTTCTTATGTACAGCTATTTACACTTCTTTCTCTTCCTCCCGTACTTCACTTGCTTGCAGAGAAACTCAAACTCAGCTGGGACACTTTTAATGACTGGCAAAGCACTTAGCCAGGTAAAAGTAAAAGACCCTTTACAGGCAGGGATCTTGGGCCCCTTTAGCTGTGTAGCCAAGCCCCAGGCCTGAGGTCACCCCCCAGACTAGGGGGCACCTTCAAGGTTCACCGACAGCCTCTTCAGCACTCCTTTTTCATCTTCCACCCAACTGCCCTTTGCTGACCTGACCCAAGAGTATTTAAGAGGTGCCCACCCCCTGCCAGCCCACCTGCTGGGGATTGGGTCCTCCCCAATACTCCAAGCAGCCCCTATTAAACTCCCTCCCCCACTTCTGGAAGCTTCTCCAAAGTTCCAGAGAGCAGGAGGGAGTTACCAGAGGTGATGTTTGCTGAGTCATCCAGCCTCCCTGAGTCGCTCATCCCTGACCCAGATTCAGCCCAAGCCAGACTTTCAGCCGGGCCAATTTACCTACACTACCAACTATGTACACTTATAGCACACTAGAGGGTGCAACATATATTTTTACATATATGGCAGACCAAAGAAGTTAAATGGGAAAAAGAAAGCCAATTATATTTAGCATCCCCTCTATTACTCATGTCATGCCCATGTTTCAGGTTGCTGATGGGATGGGAGCCCTGTGGGATCTCATGAGGAATCATTTTGAGCTGTTTGCACTCCCAGCAGAGCAAGGGAAGCTCTCAGAATGGGAAAAGGGAAGGCCAAAAACCTGGATCCCCTTCAGGATATATGGCACCCCCAATGTTGCAATCTGCAAAGTGCTGGAAGGGGGTCTTGTGCATTGCTTTGATGTGTCAGGAGGTAATCTAAATTGCTTGTGCACTTGTGGAGTAAGGGAGGGCCTTGCAATGGTTCAAGGTGAAGCCATGAAATCTGGCACCCCTGGGGTGCAGGAGATAGGCAGTGTTTGTTTTGGATGGGGTTTCTTTAGGGGTGCTCAATGGTTTGTCTAAAACATTATTATTATAAAGGATTTATATAGTATTTCCTGCATGAATGTTCACTACCCATGAGGAATTTTAATTTTTATGAAGTGATTTGATGACACTTCCACTTTAAATGTGAGCAGGGAACAGCTACTTATTAGAGATGCACACTAAACAATTCAGCTCTGAATTAAGCTTATGAAATAAAGATAAGCAAAGCTTTTATGGTGCTTTCACCCTAGCCACTACTTACTTTAAAAAGTATGTGATTATTTTGTTGGAAACATTCCCTCTGAAGTAAAAGCCAAAGGATATTTTAGCACCACTAAAACAACCCGGTGTATCAGCTTACGCATGCCACAATAGTTTGCCAGGAATAACTTTGGTAATTAAAGCTGAGCTCCAGGCAAACCGCTAAATGCACAGATAAAATGCATGTAAGGAAGCTCTTTCACCTGCCAAAGGAATTGTAGTTTTGTCAATCCAATTCTCAGATTTACACAGCTCTGCAACACCACAATGCTGTGTTTTCTCTGCTGCAAGAGATAAAAACAGAACTTCACCCTTAAAGGTAAGTTCGCCCTACAACCCCTCCTTCCCCCTCCTCTCCCACTTTTTGAGTTTTTTTGGTGGGGGGAGAAGGTACCCCTCCCACTTCCGCTCCAACCGCCTAGGTGATTGGAGTGAAAGTTATCTACAACCACCCCCTCTCTTCCCCACCTGCAACCTTCTGGAACACATCACAGGTCCTAGAAGGCTGCGTATCCATTCACAAAGCACAGTGTGGCTTTGTGAATGGACACGTTAGGTCACGGCGTGCTGACGTCATCCCCAGAAGCGTTTGAGAGAGCGGATGTGCCTTGCTTTTCGGCCGGCGGCTTCTACACTCCTACATGCTTTTAATCTTCCATGTGATTGTAAGTGCATTTCTTTTTTAAATAAATTAGCCATTAAGATTTTACACTATTGGTGCTTTTTCTTTTGTCGGGATTGTTTTGGCTCAATCTGCTGGCATTATCCTACACCTGACCCTGGTTCCTGAGATTGTCTGCTGTGTGTATAACGCTGGGGGAGCGCATAGAGCAAGACCACTTCCTGAGCTCTTATTTCGGTCTGGTAAGGGGCTCAGAGTGTCATTGAGTGTCACTGTTGACGTTTGGGTGTACTCAGGATTCTTCTTAATTTGCTCAATATACTTTCCATCTGGTAAGAGGCTATACAATCGGTGGTGGTTCTCCTTCCTCCCTTATCACTGGGATTGTCATTTGTGTTTCTTTTATATATTTTTCTGGTAAGCAGTTTCACAACTGGTGACGGATATTCACACCTTCTATGTGGTGAAATTGTCTAGGGTATTTACAACACTTATTGTCACGTTATTACACTATGGAGATATTTCTCTTTTTTTCATGATTTATGACACCATAAATTGAGTGTCCAACATAGAATCTTCACAATCAAGTCAGCCTGGCATGTGAATCCTGCAATTTTTAATTGCTTGTCTGGTAAGCATATTACCTAAGAGACTTCGGATTGCTTGTGTGCTGATCGAGTTTTACACCATCAATTTTTCAACCATTCACGTTCACAATTTGGGACTTTATATATTTTATGGACATTTATTTTTTCTAGATCACTTAACGCGACTTATTTATACATATTTATTTGAGGGTGTGGTCACACTTGAAGTTGCTGCTTCACTTATTTATATTTTTCACCTTTAGCGCAGTTATTATTCCTTTTCACTGGCTCGTGCATGCTCAGTGGGAAGCCGGCTGGGTTTTTTTGGTAAGACTTTAGAACTATTTTACCCAGTTCAGGTCCACCCTATAGCAGTTTTACTGCTACAGGGCAGCACCTGATCTAACACTTCTGCGTAGGGGATGCGTATGCGCGCCGCCGCCGACTTGCTCCCTCTGTGATCATACACAGCAGGAGCTGATCGGTGGGTACTGTGGACTCGTACGCCGCCACCCGCCAATTGTGAGGAAAAGACACAGAATGGTGGCCTGCCTATGTAAACAAGGCAGATCGCCGGTCTGTCAAGGGGGAAGGCATGGATCCTGTGTTTCTGCAAAGCAAGGACAAGGATCCATGTCTTCCCCGAGTAAAAGCACCTCCCACAGTTTGGTAAACAACATGTTAGGCACACAGTTAACCCTTTGATTATTGAAAGGGGGGATGGGTGCGCTGATAGTGTGTTGAAGCTGCTCCCGGTATTCAGTGCTTTTGAATATAGGTAAATGTATATGTGGTGTGGGGTGCGCTAAACAACAAATAAATAATAAATATATAACATATATCTATGTGTGAACCAACTCAACAAAAGTAAATATATATAACATATATCAATCTGTGAAGCCAATTAATAATGCAAATCAATTGGTGCATAAACATAAAAGTTCATAAATGTCCATAAATATTGTGCAGGTGAGTAGAATTGTATTCTATCCAAATAATACGTGTATCCACCACCGAGTGAAATTCATCCTTACCAAACGGAAATAAATAAGGTGCAACTATATTTTCTTGTGCTGAAAAAATATCCAATCTCCTTGTGAACAAACACCACGTGTAAATCACCAAGAATTAGCCTCTTACCAGATGGTAATACGTATGCACTTGTTCAGTGAAACCACCGCCTTGCTTCCTCTTTAAAATCCTGAAGTGGGATGTAGAACTGCTCTACCTTTCTTTCTCCACTAGATGGCAACGAGTACCAGCAAGAAACACAGCCTCATCCTTCTTTACAAGCTCACAAAACCACCGTGTATTAAAGGAAAAAAAAGGACTAATAGTGTATTAGCCTTGAGATTTATTCAAAAAACAGTTGATAATGCACTTACAATTAGATGTCTTGTATTCAGCAAAAACATAGGCATACGAATTCCTGCAAAGGCTTGCGGCCGGCTGCAGCACGGACCGCAAGTTGTGTGTGACGTGTGCGCCTCCTAATCTGACCGGTTTCTTCCCATAGGACTTCTACTGAGACAGGAGTCCGGTCTGTCAAGGGGGAAGGCATGGATCCTGTGTTTCTGCAAAGCAAGGACAAGGATCCATGTCTTCCCCGAGTAAAAGCACCTCCCACAGTTTGGTAAACAACATGTTAGGCACACAGTTAACCCTTTGATTGCCACTGATGTTTAACTCCTTCCCAGCCAGTGTCATTAGTACAGTGACAGTACATATTTTTACCACTGATCACTGTATTAGTGTCACTGGTCCCCAAAAAGTGTCAAAATTGTCAGTCCCGCTATAAGTCACTTATCGCTGCCATTATTAGTAAAGTAAAAAAATAAATAAAAATATTCCATAGTTTGTAGACGCTATAACATTTGCACAAACCAAAAAATATACGCTTATTTGGAATTTTTTTTACCAAAAATAGGTAGCTGGATACATATTGGCCTAAATGTATGAAGAAATTAGATTTTTTTTATTTTTTTTTATTAGATATGTGCTATTGCAAAAAGTAAAAAATATTGTTAAACAGATATATAGTGCTGCACAGTTTTAAGTGCTCCAAAAGGGATATAGGTATAAATAAAGTAAAGTTATTAAATTGACAAAATCTCTAATATAAAATATATATATATATATATATAAGGGATATAAATCAATATAACATGGTGATCAACCTCTGTAAATAATATGAAATAAATCATCATAGATAAATGTATAAATTACATAAGTGATGATCAATACATTTATCAGAGTGATAAAAACGTGCAAAGAGCGTTTTGTAAACAGTGTTCACTCTTATAAAGTGACTAAAGTGCTAATAACAATCTCCTCCGTGATCATAAATTAATAATACATTGCCAAAAATATGTGAAAAAATAGATATGTATATAGTCCACTTCAAAAGTGAAAAATAGTGTATCCAAATGACTCCTCCGTAGTAAATCATGCCTTCACCACAACACCCTATGTGCCTGGATCCTCACCTCCGCTCCAGTGACCTAGCAATTAAGCTCAGGTCTTACAGCGCAATGTACCCCCTTAAGGGTCACCTTTCTTGGGGTCATAGATGGTTGGTCAATCCCCTCAGTAGAGCATCCCACTCTGGACAGATTCCCCTTATAGCAATCGATCGATGTGACATGAAAAGAAGGGAACTCCAATAGTACTTATATCTCTTTAAAAATCGATTTTATTCAAAAGTAAAAGTACTCACATTATTTAGGTACTATAGTGCACCAAGCATGAACAGCTTCTGGTGTGGAATTTGTGATGGCAACGGGGTAGGAGTGAACAATCTCACTGTTTGCTCCTTCTCTTCCTGGTTTCAGCAAATACCGTCCGGCCCCCTCCCCTACGCGTGTCGACACAGGGACACGAGGCTTCTTCAGGAGGATTCTCGCAGGAACATTTTTGTTTTTTAAAAAATATTGTTTTTTTAATTGTCAGTCTTTATAGTGCAAAAAATAAAAAACTCAGTGGTGATCAAATACCACCAAACGAATGCTCTATTTGTGGGAAATAAAGGGCATACATTTTATTTGGGTAGAGCTTTACATGACTGCGCAATTGTCAGTTAAAGTGACGCAGTGTTGTATCGCAAAAAATGGCCTGGTTATGAATGGGGTAATTCTTCCAGAGAGCAAGTGATTAAGTGACTCTTACAGGTCTCCCACCCATCCTGTGATTGGACAGTGAAGGGAGAAGCAACAGTCAGTATGACTTGTATCTTTATCACTCTGCCCTTTCCTCTTGCACTATAGCACAATTGATTGGCTCATTGTTGTGCTTCTCCTTTAATTTTATTTAAAAACATTTAAATAAGCATTAATAATTGCAGAGCATTGATTTGTGTCTTGCTGGAGTTTGACTTTAATCCGCTGGAACACTTTTGGGCACAACAGACTAACATGTCAAATATTAAAAATGTATCAGGCTAGTCTAGTCAGAGCAACTCTTTCAGTCTGTCTCAAAAAAAAAGGAAAAAAAATCCAACCTGAATTCACAGAACAAAATTAGACCAAATATACTTGTAGCACCCTCCTAGAGTAGTCTGTAATCAAGGGAGCAGTGATTGTTTGTCCTGGTCTGTTCAGGGCTTCACAGGATAGGAGTTTGATTGCTTCCCCCTGCCTCTGGAAGAAGCTTCCAGAGTTATGGGAGGGAGATACAAATAAACAATTTGAACATTTATCATGCAATACAGACATTTCCCCAACAGAAAATTGGATTTATAAGGCATTTAAGTAAAAGAATATACATGGAAGGTAAAGTTACTCCGCCTTCAATGTACATTCTATTACTTAAGTGCTTTAAAAATCCAATTTTCTGTTGAGGAAATGTCTGTATTGTAAACTTATCTCTAGGGATTTGGCACCTATCAGAATCTATCCACCAGTGTTCATTACTGAATATTTATCATTCTCCAGCCAATCCCACATCCATGATGCAAATCTCCCATTCCACCACATCCCAAGGGTGCTCTATTGGATGAGATCTGGTGAGTGTGGAGGCCATTGGAGTACAGTGACCTCATTGTCATGGTGAAGAAACCAGTGGTGAGATGATTTAAACTTTGTGTCATGGTGAATTATCCTGCAGGAAGGAGCCATCAGAAGATGGGTACAGTGTAGTCATAAAGGGATGGACATGGTCAGCAACATTACTCAGGTAGGCTGTGGCATTTAAACAATGCTCAATTGGTACTAAGGGGCCCAAAGTGTGCCAAGAAAATATTCCCAACACCATTACACCAGCAGCCTGAACCATTGATACAAGGAAGGATGGATCCATGCTTTCATGTTGTTTACCCCATATTCTGACCCACCATATGAATGTGGCAGCTGAAATTGAGACTCTTCAGACCAGGCAACATTTTTCCAATCGTCTATTGTCCAATTTTGGTGAGTCTGTGCAAATTGTATCCTCAGTTTCCCGTTCTTAGCAGACAGGAGTGGCAGCCAGTGTGGTCTTCTGCTGCTGCAGCCCATCTGCTTCAAGGTTGGATGTGTTGTGCATTCAGAGATGGTATTCTGCATACCTTGGTTGTAACGAGTGGTTATTTGAGTTACTGTTGCCTTTTTATCATCTCAAAGCAGTCTGCCCATTCTCCTCTGACCTCAACAAGGCATTTTCATTCACACAACTGGCAATTACTGGATATTTTCTCTTTTTCGGACCATTCTCTGTAAACCCGAGAGATGGTTGTGCATGAAAATCCCAGTAGATCAGCAGTTTTTTTTAAAAACTCAGACCAGCCCGTCTGGCACCAACAACCATGCCACGTTCAAAGTCACTTAAATCCCCTTTCTTCCCCATTCTGTTGTTCAGTATGAACTTTAGCAAGTCGTCCTCACCACATCTAGATGCCTCAATGCATGGAATTGCTGCCATGTGATTGGCTGATTAGCCATTTGTGTAACCAAGCAATTAAACGGGTTTACATAAAAAATTGGCCAGTGAGTGTGTAAGTACACTGCTCAAAAAAATTAAGGGAACACTTTTTAATCAGACTATAGCATCCAGTCAATTAAATTCCTGGGATATTAAAGTAGCGGAGGGATTTTTAATCAGTTTCAGCTGCTTTAGTGTTACTGAAATGAACAATCAATGCACTAGATGGGCAACAATGAGGCGACCACCAAAAGAGGAATTGTTTTACATGTGCAGACCAATAAAAAAAATTTCCCTTCTTATCTTTTCTGGCTGTTTTTCACTAGTTTTGCCTTTGGCTAGGGTCAGTGTCACTACTGGTAGCATGAGGCGATACCTGGACCCTATAGAGGTTGCACAGACAGTCCAACTCCTCCAGGATGGCACATCAATACGTTCCATTGCCAGAATTGCTGTGTCTCCCACCACAGTCTCAAGAGCATGGAGGAGATTCCAGGAGACAGGCAGTTACTCTAGGAGAGCTGAACAGGGCTATAGAAGGTGCTTAACCCATGTCCTCTAGTGGGCCCTGTGCTCACTGCCTGGCACCGTGGAACATGATTGGTATTTGCCATTGAACCCCAGATTTGGCAGGTCCGCCACTAGCACCCTGTGCTTTTCACAGATGAGCGCAGGTTCACTCTGAGCACATGTGACAGACATGAATGGGTCTGGGGAAGCCATGGAGAACGTTATGCTGCCTATAACATCATTCAGCATCACCAGTTTGGTGGAGAGTCCGTGATGGTCTGGGGAAGGATATCCATGGAGGGATGAACAGACCTCTACAGGCTAGACAATGGCACCCTGACTGCCTTTAGGTATCAGGATGAAATCCTTGGATCCATTGTCAGAACCTACACTCAGGCCTGGGACAAGTGGTGGGCAGAAGAGGCGGCTACCCTGGGCACTGTGGTATTATGTGAGGTGAGGGGGGAGGGGGGATTTGTGTCTGGAGGGGAATTTTGGAGAGTGGCAGGGGATAAGAATTCTTATAGGAGGGGAAATTAGGGGTGTGTGCTAGGAATGGTGATTTGAGGGAATTTGTGTTGGGAAGGGGATAAGGATTTGGGGGGTATGTGCCAGAAGAGGTGATATGGTAAATCGGGAGGGAATTTGTTGTGCCAGGAGAGGACATTTTGTTTTGGTTGGGGGGGGGGGATTTGTGCTAGTAGGGCAGATTGAGGGGTATTTATGCTAGCAGGGGAAAATTTGGGGGGATTTGTGCTAGGAGGGTGGATTTGGAGTTGGGGGGGGGGGGGAGAGGTGTAGCACCCTTCTAGATAGGTGCTAGGTAAAAGCCGAGTTTTTTTGCTCTGCCTGCTCATCAGGAGAGTCTGATTGTTAGTTCTGCCTGTTACATGTGTCCAGGGTGTGATTCATTTGGTCTGAGGGATGTCCCCACTGTATCCAATAGGGGAGCCTGTTGGACAGTGGAGGAAACCCAGCCAATGACACACTGGCTTTTGTGGCAGTCCCAGTGGGAGGGCATCACCAGCAGTGCATCCTGGGATTGGACATAAATGCCAGGGAAACATGTGACAGGGTGCCTTTGGGCGGCAAGCCAGGTCCCAGGAGGAGGGTGAGGGCTGTCTCTCCTCCTGTCAGCAAGGAAAGTAGCCAAAGGCAGTCGACCTGGTGAGCCAGAGTGTGGTGCTGAGCCAGGAGGTCCAGGATACTGAAAGCGGAGTTGAAGGCAGAGTGACCTGAGTAAAAACAGTCTCCATGAGTACCAGGGAGCCTGCTAGGGGTCTGCCCAGGAAGGGGACCAATCCAGTAGGGTCGGAGGACAAGGGCTAGGACACACGGTCAGCGAGAAAGGCGGTGCCAAGTAGGACCCTGAAGAGTAATTCACAGAATAGTTCACCCTTCATATCTTCACTTCAGAAGCAAGGTGAAGCAGCGGCCTTGCCGCACTCAAACCAGTGAGAAGTCCTCAAAATATGTGCATAGTCATCAAGTTGGAGTATCCCACTCATCCCTTCTCCTATCCAAATTCCTAAATAAATACAAAAAACCAAATCCCCTAGACTGTTCATTGACTGAGCCGAGTGTTAAAGTGCCAAGATTTAACAGACTGTTGCTATGGGTAACCCAGGGGAATCCAATCTAAGCAGCTCCCGTGGGGGCAGTGCTACAGAGGATTTGTGCTTGGAGGGGGGGGGCTAAGATTTGTGCTGGCAGGGGGGATATTAGCAGAAGGGCAGATTTGTACTGGGAGGGGAGATTTATGCTTTGGGGGTAAGCATGCAGATTAGTCCTCTTTATTTATTTTTAAGGGGGGGTTGCTTACACATAATGCTAATACATTTTGGGGGGACACAGTTTCGCCTGGGCTTTAGGTGACCTTGTCCCGGCACTGACTACGCTGATGCAGTGGATCCTGGGGTTCCTCCTGGTGCATGAAAATGCCCAGCCTCATGTGGCGAGAGTATGCAGCCAGTTCCTAGGGGGTGAAAGAATTGATACCATTGAATGGCCCCCACACTCGCCTGACCTAAATCCAATAGAACCCCTCCCCTCTGGGACATTATGTTTCGGTCCATCTGACGCTGCCAGGTTGCACCAGATCTGGGAGGAAATACCCCAGGACACCGTCCGTCGTCTCATTAGGAGCATGCACTGGCGTTGTCAGGCATGTATACAAGCACGTGGGGGCCATACAAACTATTGAGTACCATTTTAGTTACATAGTTAGAGAGGTTGAAAAAAGACATCAGTCCATCCAGTTCAACCTATGATGTGTGTGGGTGTGTCTACTTTTAACCACACATTGTATACCCCTGTATGTTGTGGTCTTTAATAGTTTTGAAACTATCGATGCTCCCTGCTGATACGACTGTTTGCGGAAGAGAATTCCACATCCTTACTGCTCTTACAGTGAAGAACCCCCTGCGTATTGTAAGGTTAAACCGCCTTTCCTCTAGTTTTAGTGAGTGGCCACGTGTCTTATTGTATTTCCTTTCTCTGAATAGGTTTTTCCATATGCTAGGGTTTCCTGTACAATATTTGTACATTGATATCATATCCTCCCTCAATCGTCTCTTCTCCAGAGAGAATAAGTTCAGTGCTTGTAGTCTTTCCTCATAACTGATGTCCTGCATTCCCCTAATTATTTTTGTTGCCCTTCTCTGGACTCTCTCCAGTTCCAGCACATCCTTCCTGAGGACCGGTGCCCAGAACTGGACAGCATACTCCAGATGTGGCCAGACCAGAGTCTTGTAGAGCGGGAGAATAATCTCTTTATTTCTGGAGTGAATCCCCTTTTTTATACATCCCAGTATTCTGTTGGCTTTGCTTGCAGCGGCTTGGCATTGCATGCCACTGCCAAGCCTGTTGTCTACCAGTACCCACAGGTCCTTTTTCATCCTAGACTCACCCAGAGGTTCCCCCCCTAGTGAGTAGCTTGCTTTCTGGTTTCTGGCACCCAGGTGCATTACTTTACATTTTTCAACATTAAACCTCATCTGCCATGTAGTTGCCCACCCCATAATTTTGTTCAGGTCCGCTTGTAAGGTTTCCACATCCTGCATAGAAGATATTGGCATTCTTAGTTTTTTAGATTTTACCCAATATCCCCTCCTCTAGATCATTTATGAATAAATTAAACAGGCTTGGCCCCAGGACAGAACCCTGGGGGACCCCGCTTTCCACACCCGCCCGATCTGAGTACTCCCCATTAATCACCACCCTTTGCAACCTCCCCTGGAGCCAGTTCTCTATCCTGGTACTCAACTTATGGTCCATACCTACCTTCCTTAGTTTGAACAGTAAGCGTTTGTGGGGAACGGTGTCAAAGGCCTTTGCGAAGTCCAGGTACACCACATCCACAGGCTTACCTTTATCTAGGTGGCAGCTCACTTCATCGTAGAAGGTTAATAGATTGGTTTGGCAAGAACGATTTTTCATGAATCCATGCTGATTACTACTAATAATACCGTTTTCATTACTAAAGTCTTGTATGTGGTCCCTTAACATCCCCTCCAAAACCTTGTAGACTACTGATGTTAGGCTGACCGGCCTATAGTTACCCGGGATATATCTCGGCCCCCTTTTAAATATTGGTACCAGGTTTGCTTTTTTCCAATCAGCTGGCACCATACCTGTCTGTAAACTATCCTTAAAGATCAAGAATAATGGTCTGGCAATCACCTGGCTGAGCTCTTTAACAACCCTCGGGTGCAAGCCATCTGGTCCCGGTGATTTATTTATGTTAAGTTTCTCTAGTTTAGTTCTAAGTCTATCTTCTCTTAGCCATGGTGGTATTTCCTGAGGTGTGTTGTTTAGTTTGGCCTTACAAGCTGGGTTAGTGTAGCCCCCTGATTCTTTTGTGAAGACTGAAGAGAAGAAATTATTTAACACTTCCGCCTTTTCCCTGCCCTCTGTGGCCAAAACTCCCTTATCGTCTTTTATGGGGCTAATGTGTTCTGGCCTCGCTTTCTTACTGTTTATTTACTTAAAGAATTTCTTGGGGTTCTTTTAACTCTCTTCCGCTATATGTCTCTCGTGTTCTATTTTAGCCGCCCTGATTTCGTCTTTACATTTCTTATTACACTCTTTGTAATGCTTGAATGCTGCCAATGACCCCTCAGTCTTGTATTTTTTGAAGGCCTTTCCTTTAGCATTAATATGCATTTCTATGTTGGAGTTTAACCACCCAGGGTTTAGTTTTGCTCTTTAAAATTTATTTCCCTTTTGAATGCACTGGTCAATCCCATTGTTAAGTATGCTCTTGAAGCACTCCCATTTTCCTACGTGTTCTTTGTTCCCAGGGTTCTATCCCATTTGATATATTCTAGCAGAGAGCGCAGTTTTGGGAAATTGGCTCTTTTGAAATTCAGTGTCCTTATATTGCCCTTGTGTTTACTATTACTATAATTAATACTGAAACTAATTGACCTATGGTCACTGTTTCCTAAGTTGTCCCGTATTTCTATATCCGTGAGCAGGTCTGTATTGTTGGTAATCAGTAGGTCAAGAACCGCTTTGTTTCTTGTTGGTGAATTCACCATCTGACCCATGAAATTGTCCTGCAAAACATTTAGGAACTGCCGAGCCTTGGCTGAATGCGCAGTTCCTTCTGCCCAGTCTATATCTGGATAATTAAAGTCCCCCATCATATAATGACATTTCCCATCCTTGCTGCTAATCCTATTTGTAAAAGGAGGTCCGCCTCCCCCTCCTCTCTCAGGTTGGGGGGCCTATAGCATACGCCCAATATTACCTTCCCCACAGTGCCTTCCCTTTAAGGTTCTATCCATAGGGATTCTGCCTCATCCATAGCTCCATTATGAATATCATCCCTCATATTTACCTGTATACTGTTCTTAATATACAGACATACCCCTCCCCCTTTTTTTACCTTCTCTATCTCTGCGATAAAGGGAATACCCCTGAATGGTCGCCATCCAGTCATGAGAGCTGTCAAACCAAGTCTCAGTTATCCCCACAAAATCTAAGTCCTCCTCAAACATCAGCAGCTCCAGCTCTCCCATCTTGTTAGCCAGGCTTCTGGCATTGTATACAAGCCTTGTAATTTTGACCGGTTGCATATATCCTCATTTGATGTTTTTAGGCTGCTCTTGTGATTTCTCCCCATACCCCCCCCCCCCCCTGGGTTTAGGAGCTTCGAACACCCTACCGCTAATGCCCCCATTTCTGCCCTCTGAATCTTGCTTTCCACTGGCTAATTCTACATCTGTACATCTGAATTCTCTTCCACAAGCAGTCGTATCAGCAGGGAGCATTGATAGTTTCAAAAAACTATTAGATGGGCACCTTAGAGACCACAACATACAGGGGTATACAGTGTACGGTTAAAAGCAAACACACACACACACATCATAGGTTGAACTGGATGGACTGATGTCTTTTTTCAACCTCACTAACTATGTAACTATGTAACTATGTACCCTCCCCCCATCACCTAGTTTAAAAGCCCCTCTAACTTTTCGGCCATCTTCTCACCCAGTACGGCTGCACCCTCCCCATTTAGGTGCAATCCGTCCCTACCATAGAGCTGGTGGCCGACTGAGAAGTCGGCCCAGTTCTCCAGGAACCCGAAACCCTCCTTACTACACCAGCTCCTCAGCCACTTGTTAACTTCCCTAATCTCTCTGGTGTGGCTCGAGGTACAGGTAGTATTTCTGAAAATACTACCTTGGAGGTCCTACTCCTCAACTTAGCTCCTAAGTCCCTGAAATTGTTTAGGACTCTCCATCTTCCTCTGCCTATGTCATTGGTACCCACGTGTACCATGACAGCTGGGTCTTCCCCAGTTCCACCCAGTAATCTGTCCACCTGATCCGTGATGTGCCGAACCCGAGCGCCCAGTAAACAACAGACTGTTCGGCGCCCACGGTCTTTGTGACAGATTGCACTGTCTGTCCTTCTAATAATTGAGTCCCCTACCACCAGCACCTGTCTTTCCTTTCCCTTTCTCCCGGCCTCACTGGAGGAGTTCTTCCCCTGGCAGCTAGGGGCGTCGCCTGCTCCAGCAATGCTGGTCCCTGACTGGTTTCCCCAACATCACACAACGGGGCGTATCTATTGGGGTGCTCCAGCCCAGGATCAGCCTCCTTGCCTTGTCCCGTTCTACCCCTCCTAACTGTCACCTCTACTCTGCTCTGATGCCTGCACCTCCATTACTCCGCCCACCTCTGTGCAGCCCCCTGCCTGCGGCTGACTGGTACGATCCTTGCTCTTCTTCGGTATGAACATTTGGCTCAGTGTTGCCAGCTGCTTCCCTAGATTCAGGACCTGAGCTTCCAGGGAAGCAATGTGCTTACATTTTGCGCATTCGTATTCGCCCTCGATCGCATGATCGAGGAAAGCATACATATCACAAGATGTACACCGAGTCGCATCTCCACACCCGCCGGGCATTGTACCTACTAATCTAATCTAATGGGGATTTAGCAATTAAAGTCTGTCCTATGTGGCTGTTTCCTGGCTTCCTAACTCTACCTTTTCACCCTCTGGTACTCCGCTACACTCACTTGACACTTAGTCGCACCACACTCCCAGACGCACAACACACCCAGACGCACAAAACTCTCAGACGCACGACACTCTCAGACGCACAACACTCCCAGACGCACAACACTCCCAGACGCACGACACTCCCAGACGCACAACACTCTCAGACGCACAACACTCTCAGACGCACAGCACTCTCAGATGCACAGCACTCCCAGACGCACAACACTCTCAGATGCACAGCACTCCCAGATGCACAACACTCCCAGATGCACAGCCCAGTCAGACGCACAGCGCTTTCAGACGCACAACACCCCCAGACGCACAACACTCTCAGATGCACAACACTCTCAGACACACAGCCTGGTCAGACGCACAACACTCTCAGACACACAGCACTCTCAGACGCACAGCACTCACACTCAGGCACTTACAGTTATTCCCAGACACTCGCAGGTACTCCCAAATGCTCAGGTACCGCTAGGAAATTTCAGCAAAATGGACTAGCCTGCTGCATTATTTTTTTTACTTTGATTTTCGGGGAGTCTTTGAATTGAGCCCTCTGTAGGTTGATCATTTTTAATTTCCATCAAACGATGTGGCAACCTTTTGTTCCTAACACATTACCCAGTCCATACCAGTATAGATCCTAACACATTACCCAGTCCATACCAGTATAGATCCTAACACATTACCCAGTCTATACCAGTATAGATCCTAACACATTACCCAGTCCATACCAGTATAGATCCTAACACATTACCCAGTCCATACCAGTATAGATCCTAACACATTACCCAGTCTATACCAGTATAGATCCTAACACATTACCCAGTCCATACCAGTATAGATCCTAACACTTTACCCAGTCCATACCAGTACAGATCCTAACACATTACCCAGTCTATACCAGTATAGATCCTAACACATTACCCAGTCCATACCAGTATAGATCCTAACACATTACTAAGTCCATACCAGTATAGATCCTAACACATTACCCAGTCCATACCAGTATAGATCCTAACACATTACCCAGTCCATACCAGTATAGATCCAAACACATTACCCAGTCTATACCAGTATAGATCCTAACACATTACCCAGTCCATACCAGTATAGATCCTAACATATTACCCAGTCCATACCAGTATAGATCCTAAAACATTACCCAGTCCATACCAGTATAGATCCTAGCACATTACCCAGTCCATACCAGTATAGATTCTAACACATTACCCAGTCAATACCAGTATAGATCCTAACACATTACCCAGTCCATACCAGTATAGATCCTAACACATTACCCAGTCCATACCAGTAGAGATCCTAACACATTACCAAGTCCATACCAGTATAGATCCTAACACATTACCCAGTCCATACCAGTATAGATCCTAGCACATTACCCAGTCCATACCAGTATAGATCCTAACACATTACCCAGTCCATACCAGTATAGATCCTAACACATTACCCAGTCCATACCAGTATAGATCCTAACACATTACCCAGTCCATACCAGTATAGATCCTAACACATTACCCAGTCCAGTAATTTTTTTGAGCAGTGTATAAGTGTGTGAATCTCAATTCAAAATTGTTTTGGTGACAAAGACCCAACACCACATCGATCTTATGTCATAAAGCAGCACAGCAGAAATGGGGATTTGCATCTCCTTCAGCAATCCACCTATTTTCCCAGGACTCTGAATATTGTTCTCTTATTTCCCCTGCTGCAGGTAAAAAATATTCTGCAAAATGCAGCAGCACTTAGTCCCGGTTCACACTGGTGCGATGCGGGAAACCCTGCGTATCAGTGGTGGTTCCTGCATCGCAGCAGAATCGCCCAATGGTTCACACTGAGATCTGCGAACTGCTGTGGGTGTCAATGTAAAGTTAATGACACCCCCAGATTTGTTCGCGGATCGCAGTGCGAACTATGAAATAGTGCAGGAATCGTATCACATAGCTGTGAACACACATGCGATCCGATTCCAGTGCGAACCAAAAAAAGGGTCCTGCACCATTTTGGTGTTAATGGGATGCGATTTCAGCCGTACATTTTGTATGGCTTAAAACGCATCGCACAGACATCGCATGCAATCTGCACAGCAATGCGGTGCGAATCACATGCGATGTCTGGCATCGCACTAGTGTGAACCGTCGCTTACCTTAAGAATAGATGTCCATGATTTTATCTCCCATTTAAATGAACTATTGCTTTAAATGGAGCTGTAATCAATGTTGTTGTTTTGGGTGTTTTCTGCATGGATGTTCACTGCCCATGAGGAATTTCCATTTCTATGAGGTGATTTCATGACATTTCCTTTTTCAATATGAGTAGGTAACAGCTACTTATTAGAGATGCACACTTTTGGGTTTAAAAAACACCAAACGCAGATAAACGCGTCTAAACGTGCCTAAACGCACCTAAGCGCTAGGCATGTTAGGTGTTTATTTATTTCAATTACCAGTATAAAGTCTGGCCAATAAAATAAATAAACCCCCAAGCACCGCTAATCTCTGCTAAACTGGTGTGAAAAAACACAGCTTAGGTGAGTTTTTAATGTTGATTTTCTCCTGTCAAGAAAAACCGCGTTTACAATAAACCAGTGTGTGCGAGGCCTTAGACTGTCCAATAGTCACAATTCCCTAAGATTGTCCACAAAATAGTTATTTGCTGTTCTGAAGTATACCATGCCCTAATCTCCTGTTTAACCTCTTTAGGACCGCGCTAAAGCCGAATGACGGCTACAGCGTGGTTGCATCACCTTCAGACACAGCTGATCACAGATCGGGGTAAAGAGCCAATCACAGCAGCTCATTACCTGTATCCAATCACAGCTGATCACAGTGTAAACAGGATTGGCCAGTTATCGTTATGACTACAGTTGCACCAATGCCAGTGTTCTATCAGAATAGCGCTACCTATCAGATTCTGCAACTGGAAGTGACGTTTGGACAAGACCAACTTACTGCGCATGCGCCATGCATTCCATCATGGCTGCTGTGCGTTCCAATAGGTTTCCTAATGTGAAAGAAAACGAGGCAGCGGCGGACATCTTCTTACACCCACGCAAGTCTTGAATATTACATTTATTTTAGCAGCAAACTCACCTTGTAGACTGAAATAGACTATTTAACCGTGACCGAGTGAGAAAGTCTATTCCACTATGTAATCAGTTTGTTGCTGAGCAGTGCGGGGTGTACCAAGATGGCCACCTTCTACCTGCAAGTTTTGCGCTATATTTACTAGAATACAATAATAATAAAAATGTAATACTGTTATTCAGAATATAAGGTGAGTTTACTGCTAAAATAAATGTAAAATTCAAGACTTGCGTAGGTGTAAGAAGATGTCCGGAAGTGACGTACAGGCTAAAACAACTTACTGCGCATGCACAAGTCTTGAATTTTACATTTATTTTAGCAGTAAACTCACCTTGTAGACTGAAATAGACCATTTCACTATATAATCAGTTTGTTGCTGAGCAGTGTACCAAGATGGCCGTCGCCACCTTCTACCTGCAGGTTTCTCGCTATATTTACTATTTTACAATAATAATAAAAATTGAATACTGTTATTCAGTCTTTAAGGTGAATTTACAGCTAAAATAAATGTAAAATTCAATACTTGTGTAGGTGTAAGAAGATGTCCGGAAGTGACGTACAGGCTAAAACAACTTACTGCGCATGCACCATGCGTTCCAATAGGTTACCTAATGTGACAGAACACGAAGCAGCGACGGACATCTTCTTACACCCACGCAAGTCTTGAACTTTACATTTATTTTAGCTGTAAATTCACCTTAAAGACTGAATAACAGTATTCAATTTTTATTATTATTGTAAAAATTCAAGACTTGCGTGGGTGTAAGAAGATGTTTGTCACATTAGGAAACCTATTGGAACGTATAGCGCCCATGTTGGAACGCCTGGCGCATGCACAGTAAATTTTTCTAGTCCGTACGTCACTTGCACGGTTGCAGAATCTGATAAGTAGCGGTATTCAGAAAGAACACCAGTATCGGTATCAGTGCCGATACTAAGCATTTGCACGAGTATCAGTCCTCGTGCAAATGCTCCGATACCCGAGGCGATATCTTCAAGCTTGGATCTTTTAGCTGTCAGCGGGATTTACCCCGCTGACAGCTTAAATGTAACAAAAAGGATACTGCCAATTATCGGTTGTTAAGGAAAGGGACCGTTGCGCCCCTAACAACCATTGACGTTTCAGCTGTTCACTGGATTCCCCTCCTAGCCTCCTCCTCCCCTCCCACCAGCCTTAATGCGCCAGGATAGGTTGGGCGGTAAAGTCCCCAGCCAGGCAGATACTTGCAGAAGCGGCGCTGAGGCTCACAGTGTTTACATCGGGGCATGCATGAGGAGCTCTGTGTGCTGCGGGCAGGGTCCCAGTGCCCACTCTCACAGAAGAACACATGCTGGGGACAGATTCATCCTCCCCCAGCATCTGATCACACACCTGTATTCTCACAGCCCTCCACACACCCGTATTCTCACAGCCCTCCACACACCTGTATTCTCACAGCCCCACACACATGTATTCTCACAGCCCTCCACACACCTGTATTCTCACAGCCCCACACACATGTATTCTCACAGCCCTCCACACACTTGTATTCTCACAGCCCTCCACACACCTGTATTCTCACAGCCCCACACACATGTATTCTCACAGCCCTCCACACACCTGTATTCTCACAGCCCCACACACATGTATTCTCACAGCCCTCCACACACTTGTATTCTCACAGCCCCACACACCTGTATTCACACAGCCCCACACACCTGTATTCATACAGCCCTACACACATCTGTATTCACACAGTCCCATACACCTGTATTCTCACAGCCCTCCACACACCTGTATTCTCACAGCCCTCCACACACCTCACCTGTATTCACACAGCCCTCCACACACCTGTATTCTCACAGCCCTCCACACACCTGTATTCTCACAGCTCTCTACACACCTGTATTCTCACAGCCCTCCACACACCTGTATTTTCACAGCCTTCCACACACCTGTATTATCACAGCCCCACACACCTGTATTCATACAGCCCTACACACACCTGTATTCTCACAGCCCTCTACACACCTGTATTCTCACAGCCCTCCACACACCTGTATTTTCACAGCCTTCCACACACCTGTATTCTCACAGCCCCACACACCTGTATTCATACAGCCCTACACACACCTGTACTTACACAGTCCCATACACCTGTATTCTCACAGCCCTCCACACACCTGTATTCTCACAGCCCTCCACACACCTCACCTGTATTCACACAGCCCTCCACACAGCTGTATTCACACAGCCCTCCACACACCTGTATTCTCACAGCCCTCCACACACCTGTATTCACACAGCCCTCCACACACCTGTATTCATACAGCCCTCCACACACCTGTATTCTCACAGCCCTCCACACACCTGTATTCTCACAGCCCTCCACACACCTGTATTCACACAGCCCTCCACACACCTGTATTCTCACAGCCCTCCACACACCTGTATTCTCACAGCCCCACACCTGTATTCTCACAGCCCTCCACACACCTGTATTCACACAACCCTCCACACACTTGTATTCACACAGCCCTCCACACACCTGTATTCACACAGCCCTCCACACACCTGTATTCTCACAGCCCTCCACACACCTGTATTTTCACAGCCTTCCACACACCTGTATTCTCACAGCCCTCCACACACCTGTATTCTCACAGCCCTCCACACACCTCACCCGTATTCACACAGCCCTCCACACAGCTGTATTCACACAGCCCTCCACACACCTGTATTCACACAGCCCTCCACACACCTGTATTCTCACAGCCCTCCACACACCTGTATTCACACAGCCCTCCACACACCTGTATTCACACAGCCCTCCACACACCTGTATTCTCACAGCCCCACACCTGTATTCTCACAGCCCTCCACACACCTGTATTCACACAACCCTCCACACACCTGTATTCATACAGCCCCACACACCTGTATTCACACAGCCCTCCACACACCTGTATTCATACAGCCCCACACACCTGTATTCACACAGCCCTCCACACACCTGTATTCACACAGCCCTCCACACACCTGTATTCACACACCTGTATTCACACAGCCCTCCACACACCTGTATTCTCACAGCCCCACACCTGTATTCTCACAGCCCTCCACACACCTGTATTCACACAACCCTCCACACACCTGTATTCATACAGCCCCACACACCTGTATTCACACAGCCCTCCACACACCTGTATTCACACAGACCTCCACACACCTGTATTCTCACAGCCCTCCACACACCTGTATTCACACAGCCCTCCACACACCTGTATTCTCACAGCCCTCCACACACCTGTATTCTCACAGCCCCACACCTGTATTCTCACAGCCCTCCACACACCTGTATTCACACAACCCTCCACACACCTGTATTCACACAGCCCCACACACCTGTATTCACACAGCCCTCCACACACCTATATTCACACAGCCCTCCACACACCTGTATTCTCACAGCCCCACACACCCGTATTCATACAGCCCTACACACACCTGTATTCACACAGCCCCACACACCTGTAGCCACACAGCCTCATACACTTGCATTCACACAGCCCTCCACACACCTGTACTCACACAGTCCCATACACCTGTATTCACACAGCCCTCCACACACCTGTATTCACACAGTCCCATACACCTGTATTCACACAGCCTTCCACACACCTGTACTCACACAGTCCCATACACCTGTATTCACACAGCCCTCCACACACATGTACTCGTACAGCCCCATACACTTGTACGCACCCAGCTCACACACACCTGTGTGCACACAGCCCCCTACACCTGTGTGCACACACAGCCCCCTACACCTGTACGCACACAGCCTTCCACACACTTTCATGCACACAGCCCCCCACACCTGTACACAAACAACCCCCCCCCCCACAACTGTACGCACTTAGCCCCCTACACCTGTACTCACACAGCCCCCCACACCTGTATTCACACAGCCCCCCACACACCTGTACGCACTTAGCCCCCTACGCCTGTACTCACACAGCCCCCCACACCTGTATTCACACAGCCCAAAACATTTGTAGGCACACAGCTCCACACATTTGTACGCACACAGCCCCACACACACCTGTACACACATAGCTCCGCCACACTTGTAAACACACAGCTCCCCCCCTCCCATACACCTGTACACACACAGCTCCTCTCCACACACCTGTACCCACACAGCCCCCCTCACACCTGTACACACACAGCTCCTCCCCACACACCTGTACACACACAGCTCCTCCCCACACACCTGTACATACACAGCCCCCCCCACACCTGTACTTGCACAGCCCCCTATGACTAAGCGCTGGTGTTAGCATGAAACATGTTAGCTGGCGTACTATTTTTTATACCTTAATTGTACTTTATGGAGTGTCTATTTTTAACATGTCTAAATAAAGATGATTTTATCGGATGTGCGGCTGACTAGACTCTTTTCATCTACTGTGAAGCCTGTAACAAACAGGACCAGCACCTGCTAGTGTGCAGTGGAGGTGGTACAGGTGGAGATCAGCCGTAAGTGGTGATTACTTTTGACCCCCACCTCAATCTGTTGGGCTGTCTCCTACCCTATCCACCTTAGGCGATCCCTAGAAAACTCATCTCTTGAGGGAAGCTAATCCCACCTCCTCCAAAAAACTGACATTTTACTTTCTCCATCAGCTCATCCCTCACATTTATTACTTTTTGTGCCACTTACTTACCCCTCCCTATTAGATTGTAAGCCTAACCCTCTTGTATTGATTTGTATTGTAACTGCACTGTCATCATTTATATTTAAAGTGCCATGTAAACTGTTGACGTTATTATAAATCATGTATATGTAGCGATATTTCCAGGCATTGGGCCTGAGGTGGGTCTGCCATTGTTACCGGTAACACTTCCAACATATTTAAGTTAAAAACCGAGGTGTGAGAGCTGAGACAATGACCATTCCAGCATCTTTGGTTTGTGTTCTTTATTTTATAATGGGGATGGGAGAAGGGAATGAGTGGGATACTCCTCTGGCTCAACTAGATTCAACTGGGACACCTTGTAGAAAAATGCTTACTAGCGCTGTCCTGACGCCAGCTGAACGCCGACCAACGCTTCCTGGAGCTTTTAAATACTGTTCTGCTGAAAGTGCTGAAACTTCGTTTTTAACTCCTTAGTTAACTCAGAAGATCCAGGACTGTAATGATCCTTGACTCTTGACACTCTGTATAGCTCAAAAGTCCTGTGTATCACTCCCTCCAGCCCTTTACTGACTGAGGCTGCTTGTTCTGCTGCAACTCTCAACACTGCACACTTAACTCTTGGCACCCCCTCTACACTTCAGGGTCCTTACACTAGGCAACCCCCTTTACACTTGCAGGCTCTAGGATCCCTGGGACCTTTACCAGAGTGGTCCCCTCTACACTAGGCAGACCCCAGGGGCAGTTCACAGAATTCAACACCTTGGAAGGCTTTCCTGGAACTGAACCCCTCTTTCTCCACTGGTCCTCAGCACATCGGATCCTCTCTGCAGCCCAGCTCTCTCTTTTGGATACTCAGGCAGCCACCCAAGACACCTGATTCCTCTGACAGGAGGAGAGAGAGCCGTACTCTCCCTCCTGGGACTCTGCTTCCCGCCAAAAACGCTGCGTCATGCATTCCCCTCAAACTTATACCCACTCCCAGAATCCTCTGCAGCAGAATCTGTCTTCTGGAGTAGATACAAGCCCGAATGGGCCACTGATTGGACCTCCTCCACTGCCCAATGAGAATCCTCTCACAGAGCCAGTGGGGAGACTCTCTTTTACAGTGACATTTGTTGTACGTATTATATTTTTCGTCTTTTTTCTTACTATTTAGTTAGGCCTTGTTACTAAATTCCTATTAAAATAAAAAAAAGTGAGTCAAACCCCAGTGATCTTTGATCTCTTTCATATTGTTCAGGTAGATGTCAACCTCTCAAAGGCTGCCTACCCCAGCCCATTGGAATATTTTTCTTTTATGACCCTTTTTTAAGCCATTCCCTTGGATTGTTATCCCCTCTGGTCGCCAATAGTCCCCCTAGGCCCCTTCCTTCCAGATTCTCTGACTTTCATTTATGGTTATTTTATATAAGATCAGCCATATACACATTACACATTACATCAGTCGTATACACATTATTTTCATATAAGGTTGTACAAAGTAAATTTTGTTTGTCAGTATTGTTAGGCCTTTCAATACCACCTTTGTCTTTTTGCTGTTTTATTATGTATTATCATTCGGTGTGCTTATTTTTGAATAGCTAAGGGGTATTGCTCGTTTTCCCTTTGCCCATATTTATGGTTTTATTTAGATATTATTGGTATAATTTGTAATCCGTGGTGTCCTCTGCACCATGCTATTCCACACAGAGGCGTAACTAGAACCTTCAGGGCCCTGGTGCAAGAAACCATGAAGGCCCCCCCCCGGACCCCTGGCCAGGGCCCTTCCTTTCAAGCCCCGGGACTCTTCCCACTGATCCTGGGGCCCTTTACTCTCTTTGCAGGGCCCTTTATAACGGTCCCGCAGCGAGACCCTTTCATAACTTCTACAGTGGGCCCCCTTCCTTCTATCTTGGGGCCTCCTCACGTTGGTGGAATGCTAGGGCCCAGTCGCAAGTGTGACCTTTGCGATCCTGGAAGTTCACCCACTGGTGTCAGTAGTTTTTATTTTTTGGTATTTTAATTGTATTATTTTTTATCATTCTATTTTTTACAATGTCACTGACTATGACTCTGTCCATTCAGAAAAGGAAGGAGCTGGTAAATTACATATTTACCGACCCCTTCCTGGTTCTCTATTGTGACACATCCCCTACAGCAGCCGGCAGGAGAGTGGAGTGAGCACAGTGCGGAGGGGGGGGGGACCAGGGGAGCACACAGGGGCCCTGAGACAGCAGAACACAAGTGAACTGGATAGGAGGAGTGGTGGGGGCAGCATACAGAGGAACCAATTCTCAGCTGTAGGAGGAAAAAGGAGGACAGTGATTTCTCTACATGCTGCCTCGCCGTCTCTCCTATCCAGGTGTACAGGGGAGCTGCACAGGCCCTCTGGAGCATGGGGCCCGGTTGCAATTGCAACCCCTGCAACCCCTATAGTTACGCGCCTGATCCCACAGGAAGCCTCCTGCAAGATAAACATGCTCACATGCATGTCTTCCAGCAGCTATACGGTTACAAACTGTAGATTCACTGATACGTTTCAACACAGAAATTTGGACACATCCCTGGTTTAACACAATGCAGCCTAACTGTGTTTTGCTCTTGTTTTTCAGCACAGCTACAGAGAAGTTGGCATCTTACTACTGTACTTGGCTGTCGGAGTCTCTGTCTTTTCTGGAATAGCGTACACAGCAGAGAAAGATGAAGACACAGGGTTTGACACCATCCCATCCTGTTGGTGGTGGGGAACAGTAAGCATGACAACTGTAGGCTATGGTGATGTTGTCCCAGCCACCGTAGCTGGAAAATTAGCCGCTTCAGGCTGTATCCTGGGTGGGATATTAGTGGTGGCACTGCCAATAACTATAATATTCAACAAGTTCTCACATTTCTACCGGAGACAGAAAGCCCTGGAGAACGCTGTGAGGAACAGTGACAGGAAACCAAGCAAGGAACCCAAAGACAATACCGATCAAATATCAGAGAGCCTTACCGAACTATAACCAGCAAGTAAATACATACCTATAAAGAGCTGTGCAACAAATGAGTAACTGAATAAACAGAGACGATGCAGACCCTGCACTGGTTTCAAAACATTGTAGCAGTCAATGAATAAGCCCAGGACTATACCCATATACCAGTGGAAGAGCTCAAAGTTACCTTCTCATATTCTTCTAAACTACTATGTGGTAAATTATCCTGTATTATAAATAAAAATGCTGTATGTATGGTAATTCCATCGAGCAGTGTTGACGCTGTCACCAATGTTAATTCCATTAGTAATAAGTGTGGTCAGATTTTTATTTCTTTTTTTGCCATCTGTATCCCATTGGGGAGATTTCTGTTTACTTCCTGTCCCATAGCCACAACTCTACCCCAAGCTACATCACCAACCTTTTTTTTTAAATAGTACCCAAACCATCCTTTCCGTTCCTTCCAAGACCTCCTGCTCTCTATCTCCCTCGTCACCTCCTCCCATGCTCACCTCCAGGTCTTCTCCCCCATCTTCTGGAATTCCCTAACTAAACCTGTACAACTATTTCCTACAATTCTACCTTTGGGCTATCCTTTAAATTTCATCCTTTCAGGAAAGCCTATCTTGCCTCTGCCTAACAACGTGCCTAACTCCCTCCAAAGTGAGGGAAATCGCTGGTAATCTACAAAATTACATTCCCTATTGAAAGGTTTCAGCTCTATTCCTGTTCTAGTGACCACTCAAGATTTTCTTTTCGTAATAGCAGTCACCAGGACCAATAGAAATACCTCTCCTCGCTAACCAAAATGAAGAAAAAGTTTTGCCTTCAGTTTTACTTTACTTAAACCTCCTGGGGCTAAAGGGTAAAAATAACAAAAAACAAAGAAAAAGCTTCACAACCACATTAAATAGCACATCCAAATGTCGAAACTATTTATTTTTTTTACTAAAACTTGTTTATATTTATTCTTATTAAACTGGACCGGAACTAAGAAAAATGAGATTTTCTCAGGAGATTTTGTTATGTCAATACTATGCTGCTCACTGTTCTCCTTGCTGGAAAGGAATCTGTACCTAAAGATCTGCAGTGCAAGGATCTCCCGGCCTTGCTTCATTCATTTTGTGAATCTGTGTTTCCCCTGCTGCTTCTATTCCCCCCACCAGTGTTTGGGGTTGGCAACTGCCAAAACCCTGTTACTACCACACTGTGACACAGTGTAGAACAGGCATGTTCAACCTGCGGCCCGGGGGCCGCATGCGGCCCGGAACCGCAGGCAATGCGGCCCATTGCCCCCTGACAATTTATTTTTTTTGCTGGGGAGGAAGGAAGTCGAGTTGGGGGCACGGCCCCAGTGGCTTCCAACTAACTGTAGGCAGAGGCTGCCTCAGAGGGGATCATCCACTAATTGTGTTAAATTAGTGTGGGGGGGGGGCGCAGCAGCGCGGGAAGGGCGCGGCGGCGTTTTTTTTAACTTATATACCTTAACTAAAGCATATATTTTATATGCGGCCCGAGAACATTTCTCTACACTCAATGTGGCCCAGAGAAGCCAAAAGGTTGGACACCCATGGTGTAGAACAAGTCATGGTGGGTCAGTAATGGTGAAAATATCAGCAGCAGAAAGACTGATGACTAGTCCTTTGCTTGCTGCTTGCCTTTTTAGGCACAGCTTCCACAGCTCAAGTCCTCTTTCATTTTAAAAGGCTGCTGGGACAACGTTTCTGTGTTAACTAAATACTGGAGAATGAATGCAAATAGATGTTATTAAGAGAAGGGCTTAACGCATTTACTCACACTTATTTCTAAAGACATCTAGGCCATACATTGACCTGCTCCCAACCTCCCAACAGATCCTGCATGCTGTAAAGTTGATTGCATCTAACATTGATTGGATCAGTATATACACATAAACTCACACAGTATACACAAACACATTGTATACACACAGTATACACAAACAAGTGTGTTGGACCCAGTTACGTAGTATTATGGGTCTTCTTCTCACTTTGGTGATGGGTGGGCCCTAAATGAGGCAGGGACATAATGACATGGCACCACTCTGCAGCATTCTCTTGAGTGTTCAGGGTCCTTGACACCCTGGGCTCACCATAAATGGGATGAATGAGGCTGGGAGTCATTCAACCCATAAGATACTGTATCACAGAATGGTGAGACTGTGTAATACAGTGCAAAAGGCGGAGGTGAGTATGGCAGACAGAGCTAGAACCCGAGTCAATTGGAGTTGGGCTTTAAGTAAAGTTGAATTACACATCCTCCATCAGACACTTCACAATAAAAATTTCCACCATTGTTGGATGCCCATGTCCCTTGCTGTGCATTGTGGTTCCATCCTTCAACCCTTACAGAACACAACAGTGATGTAGGAATCAGAGGATGGAGTCACTGAACACAGCAGAGGACATAGGCATCTAACACTCCTGGAAGAATAGAATGCTGAGAAACCTATTGGAGGCTGCAGTGCTGGAACCAGTGACTCGAGCAGTAAGTATAGTAGCTCTTCTGTTACAGTGAACATCCGATAGGATCCTGACACTTTAAAAGTATAAAAATCAATGATGTTTTCATATACAGTATGGTGAATTCCTATTTTGTCAACTGTTTTTAAGAGCCTTATTTTTCATCTTTTGCTGCATGTATACACCAGCTTGCACACTAAGCGTCCTTTCACACGGGCGGTCCGATTAGGTCCGCGTGTAAGTTTTTCACGCGGACCTGATCGGACCCTCCATTAACCCCTCTGGAGTGGCGGATGTCAGCGGTAACATGTCCGCTGACACCCGCCGCTATCCGATCCTGTCTGTCAAATCCAGACAGATGGTGACCCTATTTTCCATCCATCTGGAGGGTCGGATCGGATAAGATCAGATGAAAACGGAAAGGGGGTCCATTTTCAACCGATTTCCCCATAGGGGAGAGCAGGACTCTGTCCGTCTCCACTCTGCACAGTGAGCAGAGACAGACCTGTCATCCACCTGTTCAGTGGAGACCAGCGGAGCAATCTCCCGTTGAGCAAAACCGCCGACCGGACCGCCCCGTGTAAAAGGACCCTTAAGCATTTTGTTTCATACCTAATCAGATAATAAATGTAAAGTTCAGGTTTTAAAACAGTGCCACAGATTGAACAGACCTTTGAGTGGGTCACATTACCGGTTAGTTCCCGAACTAATTTGATGACAGTTTGCCTTGTGTGTGGGATTAATAAGGCAAGTGTCTAAGGGCATTGGGCCTGTGTTGATAGCATGAGTTTGAGATACTTCTGAGATCATTCATAACTCATTGACAGGTGCATTGACATGTCGTTGACCTCCTTTGCCCAACATTAGACCGGATTTAAACAGGATTTGCATTCCCATCGATTTGGATGTGAATGAAAAACCCAGTTGAGCCAAACAAAAACCTGTTGGACACAGCTCTTGCTCCTGATGAAATATGATTATGAAGTTTTGTCCAGCTCCATCTTTTTTTTTTTTTTTTAATCTTTTTATTGATATAAGAACAGAACAGAAAACAACAACAAAACCGGTGCAATAGATTCAGCATACAATTGTTACAATCATAAATCAACCAGCAATATGCTGCCCACGCAGGGGCAGCGTCAGAGAAGGAAGGGAAAACAGTTGGCCTACATACATGGCTAAAGGGTAGAAAAGCACCAATTGGCATCACATCAGGTAACTAGGGCGTCAGGCTGGGGACAGCCATATGAAAGTAGTTAAGCTAACAATGCAGTGGAAGAGTTCGTCAGCCATCTCACCCATACTCGGTCGTGCTTTTTTGGGCAGCCCCTATGGTAGTAGGTATCACGGTACAGAGGCAGGACAGAGTCCACCAGGCCCCTCCACTGCAGAAGCGTGGGGGGAGTCCATTTTGTATCTTTAAGATATTTATCTGAATTTTGTATCACCAATTGTTTTCTTTTATTCTAACATGATGCCTAGTCTATGCTGAAGAAAAGCAGCTCTACAGCCTATGCGACCACCATTATACTTTGCAGAAGGCATGAGTGGTGGGCAGTGCTGGATTTAGGTTACAATAGTTGCTATTAACTTTGGCTAAAAAACTCTGTCTTAGTCTCAACTAAGAAACCATTCAACACATCACAGCTTGGTAACCCGCTTTTTGGCAAAATGTATTTCTTTTTTTTTTAAACATGGTTCTTATTGAATAGAGCTATATGAAAAATCAAATGCACAATCACCACCCAGCTGAGTTACAGTCCCCTAAAATATACTGTAGAGAAAATCTTAGAGTAGGATTTGTTATTCAGTAAAATGGAAAAATAGGGTTTGGCAATATATTTTTACATAAACAGGGATACAAGACACACCTATATGTATATGTCCATTTGCATACCTTACAATATGCTTGTCTTGTTGTATTTGTCACCTTAGAATTCTGAGCTGTAAAATATGTCTTAACCTATGCTGCTAATGCCTGTATACAAGAATAAATAGACAAATCATTTTTCCCTTCATGGTTACAATTATGAGTCACTAAACAAGGTCCATATGAATATGTGCATTTTGCAGTATGTACTGCAGTCAGATCAATAAAAAGCATTGTTACCATTTTGGCTTAGTGAACTTTCTATGATTCTCTGTCTTGCTGCATAAAAAGGTGCAAAGCATTGCACAGGATTGCACCGGTTACATTATTATAGAAAAAGGGAAATCACTATCACTAATAAACTTGGCAAAATGAAATGCATGAGTGCCAGATACAATACATATAACAGTGTAAAAAAACCTAACCGCTACAATTTATATGTATAATAAATATTCACTGAGGAGTAGGTCACATGAGAGCTTGATGTTCTTCTTAAACTAGTGAGCAGTTAAGATGGACTTACCATTCATATAAACCAAATGGTATGAGATCCAGAGATTTTAGTTTGCAGTTGGTCCATTATTGTGATGTCCAGACAGATGTTCTTGTCCGTAAGTTTATATATGTGTCGTTTACAGAATGTTTCATTGTGCTTTTATCAGATTTCCTTAAAGATGAAATATTCCACTCTGCAAACCATTTACAAATGTGACGGAACCATCCAGCAACCCGCTTGGGTGCCTCCGTTAAGATATATAGCTTCCTCCAGTCTGGACCTAGAAACCAGATATTATAGCTGAGCACCCAAGACTAGACGACAATAGCTTCGATGCAAACTGAAACTTACTTATTTATAACAGTGTAAAAACCTAACCATGACCATTTCATTGTATGATAAATACTCACTAAGGAGAAGGACATGTGAGATCTTGGTGTTCTTCATAAACTAGTGAGTAGTTAAGATGGCCTTACCCTTCAACTGAACTAAATTGCATGAGATACAGAGATTTTAGTTTGTGCTTGGTCCATTATTTTGATATCCAGACAGATGCTCTTGTCCATTAGTTTATATTTGTGTAGTTTACAGAATTTTTCATTGTGCTTTTATCAGATTTCATTCAAGATAAAATATTCAACTCCACAAACCATTTAAAATGCGATGGAACCATCCAGCACCCAGCTTGGGTTCCTTCGTCAAGATTCCTTCAGTCTGTAAACAGTGATAAACAGCCAACATAAACAATGATCTAATTAAACTGTAAACTAATCAACATAAACACAAAACATCCCACAATAGTTTGATTATAAGGTAAAATGGACACATTATTAATCACCTCTCCAAGAGATGAGTAGACAGACAGAAACAATACATGACTCACTTAATGGGAATTCACACCTAGGAAGCACACAATGGGGGAACATACTCAACAATAAACACATAACCAACAGTGATCCCACCCCACCTCAGACTGTTTGGAATCAGTATTCAAGAATACCCAGGGCTGTCCAAATCTCATTAACCGACTTTCTTTTCACATACACCCGCTCACTGATCCCTATCCAGTTTTAAAATATTTACCCAGAGGAATTAAATGCCACAAGCTAAAAGTATTAAAGTTCATAGTTGTTAGACATTTTGATAAGTTTGTAAAACATTTTGATACGTTTAGGGGATATTTTGTCTCCAATCAGAGTTGTCGTAATTATGCTTAAGCTGGCTCTAGATGGACCGAAATTCAGCTGGTTCAGCAGGGAATTTCGATCCATCTATGGCCATTCCCAAACTACATCTTTTGAATGGGAATCTTGGAAAACTTTAATTTGATCAGCGGTTGCAGCTAATCAACAGCAGGGCTAATCAGTGCATTTTGACAGTGGAAAGTCCCCACTGTCAAAATACAATAGCACAGCAGGGAGGATTCTTCCATCCACCTCGAATTGTGGATAGAGGAATCTCTCTGGCTAATCAAAAGCAAAAACAAAAATCTTTGCCAGCCATAGATACATTTAGTTGTGCTCCAGTTCCATTCAAGTTTTGACTGAACAAGTTCCACCATAGATAATTTTAGTTGTGTTCCAATTACATTCAAGTTTTTACCGAGCCAGTTCCACCACTGCAATAAAGAACAGGGGTCTCCAAACATTCTAAACAAAGGGCCAGTTTGCTGTCCATCAGACTTCATGGGGGCCGAACTGAGGCCAGTGGGAGTAGAAAAGGTCCCAACGTCAGTGGGAAAAATAATTCCCCAGGGCATTAGCAAAAGGCTGCATCTGGCCTCCGGACTGCAGTTTGGAGACCACTGCCCTAGAACATAAGGTGTGTTAAAGGGGAATTATGGCCAAAGCTCTTTTGATCCTACTTCTCCTGAGGGTCATAGGAGTGCACTTCATTCTGCACTCCTGTGACTCCTATTCAGTCAACAATGGGCTAAATCCCACTGTTGGCTGTCATCACTCAGCCACTCCAGGCTCCGGAGGGATCCTGACTTTAATCTTGGGATTCACCCAGATGCCTGGACAGGCAGCTGGCTCCAGCCTCTCAGCGATTCGCTGAGAGCCTGAGCCAGCCATTCCCACCCCCTGCACAGCCTGGCGCTCCCATGAGCAAAAAGCCAGTAACTTGACAGTAACAGGCTCTCTACTCACCGAGTGACCAGTAGTGTTTGATCACTTAGTTCTCCGTGAAGAGGCGGCAGGGACAGATACAGCATCGGATTGCTGCTGCGTCTACCTAGATGAGTATAAATATTTGTTTGTTTTTTTGAATCCTGAACTTCTCTTTTAAGGGCAAGATCGCCAGGTAAAAATAAAGGAAAAAAAGCATTAGGAAAAGAGAACTAATGCAGCCACCACATCTAAGTGTTGGTAAACTGCAATTTTTTACATTTTTATATGCTTTAAAGTAGTTGAATTTCACTCTAGTGGCTTGTCTGTGGTAGATGGCCGTAATGGATGTGTTTCATATGCTGGAGAGTAAGACTGAGGTAGTGCGAGTTCAAACATTTACATTAAAGGTTTTAGTTACCTGAAAATTCTGCAAAAGTCAGTAACATTTTACAATTTTTGTCTACATGCATTTAGATCAATGGGGAAAAGAAACAACCGTAAGCGTAAAATAACTGTAAAGGATCGTTGGAAAAAAAAAAAGATTGAATACACAAAATAGAAAAAAATCACATAGAGGGCTTGTTTACACCACGTGTTGGGCTGCATTGGTCAGTTCAGTCCCAACTCACGAACATGGCAAAAAGCCTCATGTCAAAAAGCTAAAATGTTAGTTGATACCAAAAATCTACTTCTAAATTAAAAAAATGTGGTAAGTCTATGAATTCCTTGAGATAAGCAAACTACAAGTGATATATTTGGCAAGATATGACATCCATTATTTCACCAATTGTATCTGTTTAACTCTAAAAACTGTGCCAATCACATATTTATTTAGTCTCTAGCCAGGTCAGTGTTGGAGATTGTTAATGGAGATCATGTGTAGTGAACGATCTTGAAGATAATGGCATCAGTTGAGATGATGTCCTATGGTTCAAGGGAACTCACTTTTGAAGGATGAGTTTTACCAGATGAAGAGATCTTTTAGTAGACAATAGTCTAGTTTGATCATAGCAAGTGTGTTGAGGCTGTGGCATTGAGCGTATGCTGTTGTAATTGTAAGGGTTGTGAATTCAAATTCTCAGTTAACTACATTTTTAGACATCTTTATTGAAGATTTAGGCAGCTGATTGTGCCCTGTGGTTCAAGAGAATAGACTGTTGAAACTACATTTTTACCGGATGAGAAGATCCCTTAGTAAACCAGGTCAGTGTCGGAGACTGTTGATGTTGTAGAGATGGAGGTCATGTGTACTGAAAGATCTCAAAGATAATGGCATCCATTGAGATGATGTCCTATGGTTCAAGGGATTGATGTTTTACCAGTTGGAAAGATCTTTTTCTAGGCCAAGTCAAAGACTAGTCTGGTTTGGTCACAAGAACCTCACCTACTGTCTGAGGCTGTGGCATTGAGAGTATTGTGGTGTTATCACAAGCAAAGATTTTTGAGTTCAAATCCTCTAACAACCACGTTTTCAGACTTCTTTGAACACTTAGGCCGCAGTTGAGATTGTACCCTGTGGTTCAAGAGAATGGCCTGATAAAACTACATTTTTACCAGATAAGAAGATCCCTTAGTAAATTAAGTATGAGACTAGTCTAGAGCCCCATACACACGATCAGATTATCGAACGATCTGTCGTCCGTTTTTTGTTGCATGCTAGTCTCATGTCGAAAGTGAAGAGGTTACTTTCATATGAAAATTCCCGTACGACAGAATTCTACTTCAGAAGTTATGTCATGTGTTGAATTGTTTTGTATGTGTTCTTTCTTTGCTGAGCATGCCTAGTCTTGCTCTTACGATTTTTTTCAGACGAAAACTGTACTAATTAAACGAAAAACGGACGTTGTGTTGACGTACAATAAAAATTTTATAGCCTGCACATCCAGTTTTTGTCGTCCAAAAATTTGTAATCAAAAGCACTATACTAACAATCCGAAGATCACTCGCCGGACGAAATTTCCCTTCTGATTTCCATATCCTGTGTACGGGCCTTAAGTCTGGGGATAGCAATTCAGTACAATGCTTCCACATGAAGCCACTAATATGATAATATGTAAAGATAATACAGCTACTGGTTTAGGCACTTTAGGCACATTTCATGGTGGTGTTGTGTGTATGGCAGTGGTTTATGTAAATGGAAAACTTGTGAGTTTAAATCCTAATGTGGTCATCTGCTTGGTTTTATTTAAGTTGCAGAAACTCATAGCAGCCAATTGCCTTTCAGACTAGGTTGTTGGTTGCTGGGGGTTACTACACTTTGTTTGAAGGCAGCAGTTGAGATGGTGTCCTGTGGCTCAAGGCAATGGAGTCTTATAAGTGCATTTAGGAGGAGGAAAAGTGGGAGACTAGTCTAGGTCTCAATCTAGTAAAATGTTTAAATATTAATGCACTAGTCATATGGTATTCCATGATATTAAAGCTCTAGTTCAGAGTTCCACTCGCCATCAGAGGAAAAGTCCTTGTATGTATGCCAGTGGGCTAGCAAATAAATGGTTGCAAGTTGGAATCTTCTAGTGGCTCCTTTTTCCGATTTAGTTATAAAGTTCAACTTTGAGACGGGGTTGTTATACCTGAAGGGTTTCACATGTACTGTCACTTTAAGGCTGGCTCCACCCAGGAGTGATGACAAGGGTCAAGGGGCAGAGTGGCCATCTTTAGACACATGAAGAGATGTATTGATATGCAGAGCTGTCCTGTAATGCTGTACAGTGAGTCCTGAATAAACAACCGTTGTTCCAGACCAGAGTCCTGTGTCTCTCACAACACGGAGAATATAACAGGGGTATCCTTCCATATTGGTTGCTATGTGTAGTTGCACTCTGTAGGCAGCAGTTGAGATAATGCCCTGTGGTTTGTGACAATAGACACTTGAAGGTACAGTTTTACTAGATGGGAATTTCATCTAGGCCAAGTGAGAGATTTGTCTAGGTCTGATGGTAGTAGTTAATTGTGTGATATATAATCTACTACTCATATGTTATTCCATTAAACAAAAGATCTAATTTTGAGCCCCACACATTGTATGTAGGACATTAGACTAGCAAGTAAAACAGTTGCAAGTTCAAATCCCCAGATAACCACCTTTTCAGATTCATTTATTAAAATTGCAAAAAAACTAAAGCAACCAATCAACTTTCAGAGGAATTATCCTTTCTTGTTAATTGCTATGGATTATTACAATTTGTAGCAGCAATTGCTCTGTGGTTCATGGCAATGGACGCCTGAAAGTAACATTTTACCAAATTGGAACTTCCTCTAGGCCAAATGGCAGACTACTCTATGGCCTGATGGTAGCAATTTAGTAAACTTTTTAAACTATTAAGCTTCTAGTCATGTGTTATTTCATGATATTAAAGCTCTAGTTTTAAGCTCCACCCACCATCTGAGGCAATGGCATGTACGCAGCTAATCTCACAAATGATACGTTTGCAAGTTCAAACTCTCATGCAACCACTTTTTCACGATTTATTTATTTAAGTTACACAAGGAACTTAAATAAATAAATAAGTCCCATCACTCTGGTACAAGTTGATCTTGGTCTTATCTGCCCATCTGTCACGATTCGACCACACCCACGGCGACTAGCTAACCGAGACGCGGTGAATCGTGACTGGGGAGTATAAGGGGATAACAGAATAAAAGAAAATTCCTACTAAGTAGTAGATTGGCTGTGACACTTTCACAGCCTGCACTGCCTTCAGTCACCACTAGAGGGAGACTCCACTCCAATCCAGCTGGCTGATCACACACAGGCAGATACAAATCTTACATACAATCTGGTGCACTGTAAGAGTTGGGGAGCAGTCTAGCAATTACCACACACTACTAGGATTCCTCCAGCTATCCTACAAGCCAGAACCCCTGCGTTAATCACTCTTCCCACTGTCCCCACACCACAAACGATAGCCTGCCACCACCCAACAGTTTGTCCACAGACTGGTCTGCTGGGACACCACACACGCAGATCTCCGTCTGGTGTACAATCTGCATGCAATCTGCCAACACACAGTGCAATTGCATACAGATTGGCATGTAGCGTAGATCAAACGATTTAGGCACTAAAATGCAAATAATCTCTCTAGAGGTATGAGTCCTAGCTTAGTACACAGAAGTCACTTATTAATTTTATAATTTAATATCCCGAAAGTGGGCAGTGCATAAAAATATATACAAAACAAAAGCAGTTACAAAAAATACACAAAAGATATGAAGACACACAATTGGCAATTTGCTATGAAAATAAAAGGGAATAAAACAGAAATAAACTTTACCGAAGCCTATCTCGTTGGCAGAAGCATACCGGAAATCGTGTGGGAACTCCTCAGAACTGGCTTCAAGGAAGAACAATGTGCAAATCTCAGATTCCCAATTTATTGGAATATTGATGTGGGCTGGACTTTAGCCCTTAACGAATCAGCCACAAGGGGTTGCCCCCGGCTCAGCCCACCCGAAGTTCTGTGTTCTGAACTGACCAGAGTTGAATTGGCCCAGAATGGCGCTGACTGCTGGGCCAGGGATAGGAGTTCTGACACCAGCGCATCGGTCTGATCGCGACAGTACCAAACACTGCTTGCCTGCCGCAATCAGGCGCCATACAACGGTTTTGTGCAATCCTCTAGGACCCCACCCATGCCACAGACACAAATTTATATGTACTCGTAGCTCCACACGTGAGCCACAAGAAGAAATTATTTTCATCTCTCTGCCACTAATATTTTAACTTTTATGAGAGATAAAATACATTCCTTTGATCTGATGAAAGCAGTAACAGCTCGCAGACGGTTAGGAGTCTATTGTCACCCTCCTGCGGATTTCTGCAGCCAAGGTGACCAGCAGTCTTCTTTGAAGCTTCCGGAAGGTGACAATTCTCTTGTTTACTGGTATGGGGGACTTCATTGGCATGTAGGTGTCAACTCTATCCCAGAGACCAGCTGTGTCCTTTCAAATGCTACTAACAGGACATGTGTGTGTGTAACTGATACTACATTAATTAATTCAAAATGACACCACATCTACAATTCACTACATATTTCTACAGATCATATTTCGCTAACGCAAAGCTACCCTATATCCGACATTTACGTTACACCATAGGATGTTGTTCCAGAACTGTGAAGGCTTTTCTAGATGTTGTTTGGCAAACTCTAATTTGGCCTTCCTGTTTTTGAGGCTCCCCAATGGTTTACATCTTGTGGTGAACCCTCTGTATTCTCTCGATTGAAGTCTTCTCTTGATTGTTGACTTTGACACACATACACCTACCTCCTGGAGAGTGTTCTTGATCTGGTCAACTGTTGTGAAGGGTGTTTTCTTCACCAGGGAAAGAATTCTTCGGTCATCCACCACATTTGTTTTCTGTGGTCTTCCGGGTCTTTTGGTGTTGCTGAGCTCACCGGTGCATTCTTTCTTTATAAGGATGTTACAAACAGTTGATTTGGCCACACCTAATGTTTTTGCTATCTCTCTGATGGGTTTGTATTGTTTTTTTTGAGCCTAATGATGGCTTGCTTCACTGATAGTGACAGCTCTTTGGATCTCATATTGAGAGTTGACAGCAACATATTCCAAATGCAAATATCACACTTGAAATGAAATCTGGACCTTTTATCTGCTCCTTGTAAATGGGATAATGAGGGAATAACACACACCTGGCCATGGAACAGCTGAGCAGCCAATTGTCCCATTACTTTTGGTCCCTTAAAAAGTGGGAGGCACGTATACAAACTGTTGTAATTCCTGCACCATTCATCTGATTTGGATGTAAATATCCTCAAATTAAAGCTGAAAGTCTGCAATTAAAGCACATCCTGTTTGTTTCATTTCAAACTCATTGTGGTGGTGTATAGAGCCAAAAAGATTAGAATGGTGTCAATGTCCCAATATTTATGGACCTGACTGTATATACTGAAGATGACATGATGGGAACAATTGAAAAACATTTAGTGGCCCACAAAACACTTCATTGTTACCACATCGGATTCAAACTAAGAAATTCAGGGCTTTCAGCAAAACATCTTCTCTGTAGAACTATATGCCAAATACGACATGATGAGAACAATTAAAAACATTTGGTGGCTCATGAAACACAAAACTGGATTTTCTGCATGCAGATTTAAACACACACCCTTTAAGATACAAGACAAGCACTCTACACATTGAGCTAGATTAAGAGTAAAAGGTCACCTACTCTGCAGACTTTTCTATTTTCCAGGACTTTATAAATGCAGGGCTCATTTTATTGGCCACAAATCAGTGCTAGGTTAGAGATTCACTAAGCAAAAGGTAAGGGTTACATCTTCCAAAATTAGAGGCCAGTGGTGGCAACCATTTTTTTTTAAATCTTGGTAGGTTATCTTTATGGGTACAGGCTCAATTAAGAAGCATCCAAATTGGAGATTGGATGCAAAGCACATCCAGAAGCTGAATTTATTTTTGCTAACAACCAGACTGAGTTGCTATTGCTAACCTGGCAGAAAGCTTTTGGCAAGAGTGCCTAGCCCAGTTCCGATTAACACAGGAACTGCAATGCCTGATGCATATAGGCTTCTGACAGTCTGTGCTTTGCAAACTCTGAAAAGTTGAGCAACCTGGGAGTCTATGACCCCAGATTACACAATATGCAAATATCAATTTAACCACTGACTAGGAGAATGTGCAGTGAAGCAACAACTCTGGATCCAGACGCAGGCACTATATAATGAGTACAGGGACCCCCATGGAGCACTTCAGAACTAAGAGTATATATATGCATCTTAAAGTTTGTACTTTTAGGTCCTTTTCTCACTTAAACACAATCATCCAAGTTACATAGTTACATAATAGGTGAGGTTGAATAAAGACAATAGTCCATCCAGTTCAACCTGTGTAGGTGTGTGTGGCTGTAATCATCTCACATACCCCTGAATGTCCTGATCCTTGAGATGTACGTCTAAGAGTCTTTTGAAAGCAACTATACTTCCTGCAGAAACCACCTCTTGTGGTAGAGAACTCCACAATCTTGTAGCCCTAACAGTAAAGAACCCCCCACGTTGCCTGAGGTTAAAACGCTTCTCCTCTAATCGCATTGTATGCCCTCGAGTCCTCATGCAATCCCTTCGACTGAACAGTTTTTTTTCTAAGCCTAGATCCCCATTGAGATATTTAAAAATTGCTATCATGTCCCCCCTCAGGCGTCTCTTCTCCAGGGAGAATAAATCAAGCGATTGCAGATGCTCCTCATAATCAAGGTCCTCCAATCCCCTAATTAGTTTAGTTGCCCTTCTCTGGACCCTCTCAAGCTCCAACACATCCCTTCTGAGGACTGGCGACCAGAACTGGACAGAATACTCCAGATGCGGTCGGACCAAAGTTTTATAAAGTGGAAGGATTATAGTCTTATCTCTGGAATACATCCCTTTCTTTATGCATGCTAATATTCTGCTAGCCTTGGCAGCTGCCGCTTGACATTGCATGCTGTTGCCTAGTCTATCATCAACCAAGACTCCCAGATCCTTCTCCATTTTTGATTCCCCCAAGGGTTCCCCTCCTAACGTGTATTGTGCTTTTATGTTTCTAGTCCCCAAGTGCAAAACCTTACACTTCTCCACGTTAAACCTCATTTGCCAAGTCGTTGCCCACTCCGTTATTTTGTCCAGGTCATTCTGTAGGATATCTGCTTCATGCTGTGCTGTTATTGCCCTGCCTAATTTTGTGTCATCTGCAAAAACTGATATTGAACTACTGATCCCGTCCTCAATGCTGTTTATGAATAAATTGAACAAGGTTGGTCCTAGGACTGAGCCTTGGGGGACCCCGCTTACTACCTCAGACCAGTCTGAGTATGCGCTGTTTATTACCACCCTTTGGACACGCCCTTTTAGCCAGTTCCGTATCCAAGAGCAAACCCTGCTGTCGATACCTGCAGACCTTATTTTATAAATTAAGCGCTTATGGGGAACTGTATCAAACGCCTTAGCGAAATCTAGGTACACCACATCCACTGGTCTGCCCCTATCTAGCTCACAGCTCCCCTCCTCGTAGAATGTTAAGAGATTGGTTTGACAAGAATGCCCATTTGTAAACCCGTGCTGGTTACTACTGATGATGCTGTTGTCCTTAGCAAACTCTACGATATAGTCCCTTATCATCCCCTCCAGAAGTTTACATACTACTGATGTCAGACTGACAGGCCTATAATTTCCCGGTATATGCCTCTGACCCTTTTTGAATATCGGAATCACGTTTGCTTTCCTCCACTCCCCTGGTACATCTCCTGTCCTAATACTGTCCGCAAAGATCAGGAATAGTGGTCTGGATATAACCTTACTGAGTTCCTTGAGTACTCTAGGATGTACGCCATCCGGGCCTGGTGATTTGTTTGTGTTAAGTTTATCCAGCCTTTCCCTGATTTCACCCTCTGTTAGCCATAGTGGCAAGTCCTGTGTATTACTACTAACCATACAGTCATGGTCAGTGTACTCCTCCATTTCCTGTGTAAATACTGACGAGAAAAAAGCATTCAGCACGGTTGCTTTTTCAGTGTCCTCTGTAACCATCCTCCCATCATCGTTAATTATGTGTGCAATATGCTCTGCCCTAGTTTTTTTGCTGTTGATATACTTAAAGGATTTCTTTGGTTTTTTTTTACTATCCTCCGCTATTTGTCTCTCAAAGTCTATTTTAGCCATCTTGATTTTGTGTTTACACTTCTTATTTGCCTCCTTGTATTGGTCGAAAGCCAATACTGTGCCTTCTGATTTATATTTCCTGAAGGCCAATTTTTTTCCCTTAATAAGTTTTTTAACGCTACGGTTTAGCCAGCCAGGTTTGGCTTTGTCTCTTCTAAATTTATTTCCCATAGGAATGCACTGCAAGATGCCTTTGCTTAATGTGGTCCTAAAGCATTCCCATTTTTCCTCTGTGGTCAGGGATCCCAGGGTTCGGTCCCAGTTTACCCTTTCCATCAATGAGTACAATTTTGGAAAGTCTGCCCTTCTGAAGTTTAGGGTTCTTATGTTCCCCACTTGCCTTGTTATATTGTTATTTACACTAAATGTGATCATCCTGTGATCGCTAGAGCCCAGGTTGTCCTGGACTCCAACCTCCGAGATTAGGTCTGGGTCATTAGTGATCAATAGATCCAGGACTGCGTTTTCTCTAGTAGGAGTATCCACCAGCTGTGACATGTAATTATCCTGTAAGGTGTCCGTGAATAGACGGGCCTTCTGTGAGTGTGTAGTCCCCTCTCCCCAGTCAATGTCGGGATAATTGAAGTCCCCCAATATGATGACTGATCCTAGCTTTGCCACTTTACCCAAAAGTGCTAAAAATTCCAGCTCTACCTCCTCCCCTTGTTTAGGTGGCCTATAGCAAACTCCCACAATTACTTTTCCCTTTTCTCCTTCCCTATGGAGTTCTACCCATACGGATTCTAACTCCATACTCATCCCTTCCGTAATGTCACTCCTCTCAATCACCTTTACATTGTTCTTGACGTAGAGACATACCCCTCCCCCTCTTTTTCCTACCCTGTCCTTCCGGTACACCGAATACCCTTGGATATTTGCCAGCCAGTCATGTGAGGGGTCGAACCAAGTCTCCGCTATTCCCACAAGGTCTATGTCCTCCTCATGTACTAACATTTCCAACTCATCCATTTTATTAGCTAGGCTCCTGGCATTAGCATATACCCCTCTTAGTTTTACGGAAGTTAAACGTGATTGGTGGTAATGTTTATTCCTGTTTGGTCTGAGGTTCTCCCGCACAGACCTACCGATTGACGTTGTGGACCTACTGTCACTGCTGACTCTACAACTGCCTTCTGTCCTTTGCTCCCTCCTAACTGACTCTACTTCTGAGCCCTCCCCCAGTCTCCTAGTTTAAAAGCCCCTCCAACTTGGTGGCCATCTTTCTCCCCAAAAGAGCTGTACCGTCCCCATATAGGCTTGCTTTTAAAAAAATAAATAAATAATACCTTTGTGGGAAGTCACTGGTGAAAGCTGTTTTTTTTTACCCCCCTTGCATTTTACTATGGGGCTCACCCCCAAAAGGGCCCACTGATTTGTCCCAGACTCTTTTCCCAGATTAGTGCAATAGCAGCCAGGCACACAGCCAGGGCCGCTGATAGAAATCATGGGGCCCCGTACAGCCTACCTGATGGGGCCCCTTAAGCCCCATCCTTGGCCCCTCCCTAGACCCCGCCCCTGGCCCCTCCCTAGACGGGTCTGCTACAGGCACTCCTATGGAATGATATAATGTATGAAAAAAACTTTCGCGCCTCTGGTGTTTGCGTTTGGTATGCTGCACGTTTAAATAACTATGATAAGTTATAATATATGATATAAGAAGAAACTGCGCTATACCTCTTGTGGGGTGTACAACATATGGGTACCCAATGTAAACACCCAATGTAAACAGCCGGCTATGCCTATAAGAGTACCTAATGCGTTAGTTACCTAAAACATTATTGGTACTATACCATGAAAAAGTTACCTAAATCATATATTGGTATATATTGCAAAAAACTTCAATACGGTAACATTCCAATAAATTATCAATAAATACAATAGGATAAAGAAGAGGGGTGGGAAAAGTGCAAATGGAATTCCTATGGAATGCTGTGTAGCACAGTTTGAAGCACAGGAAAATATTTTTTCAGCTTCTGGGTTTAGTGTTAAGTGCCGGTTCACATACATGCGATGCGGGATCTCTGCAAATCCACTGCGGGTTCCCACATTGCATTAAAATCGCAAGCAGTTCACACTGCCATATGCGAATCGCTGGGGGTGTCAATGCAAAGTTAACGACACCGCCAGATCAGATCGCAGTGCAAACTGTCAGTTCAGACATAAATCGGATCGCATAGATGTGAACCACCATGCGATCCGATTCTGCTGCGGACCAAAAAATGGTCCTGTGCCAGTTGTGTCTGAATGCGATGCAAATTCAGCCATACAATCCGTATGGCTGAATTTGCATTGCACAGACATCGCATGTGATTTTCAGAGCAGTGTGCTGCGAATCACATGTGATGTTTGACATCGCACTAATGTAAACCGGGACTAAATCCTGGCTTTCACAGACAGTCGGTGATTCTAGTACTAAATCCAAAGGGGGGCACACAGAAAATGCTGAGGCTAAGCTAGCTGTTTTGAAATGGCACTGGGGTGGCTCTGAAATAAATTGCCACCAGTGCTATCCCTACCCCATTTTAAAGCGGTGGTGATGGGAACTCAGGCCTCATATACATAACATTTCTGCACCTGAGGAGCTGCAGGTGCCACCGTATACAGCCTTCTACCACCGTATACAGTTTTCTATACCAGTTCATGTTCTCTTGATAAAAGCTGATGCTTCATATACTGTATATAGAGCTTCAAGTTTATCTTACTGCTCCTCTCTGCACTCTCTTCTGTTCTCTGTTTCTCTCTTCCCTCATTAGTGCATTCTGTTCCTCTTTCTTTTTTTTTCTGGTATTTCATCCTTTCCTCATTCTCCATATATCTTTCTGCTCTTTCATTCTCCCTCTCTGTCCATTCCTCCCTCTGTCCATTTCTCTTTCTTTATCTATCTATGATAATATATATATATATATATATATATTCTATCTCTCTCTGCTGTATCTCTGTCTTTTCAGTCTCTCTCCCTCTCTATCTTTATTCTGTATTATATAATCTTTATCCTCTGTCTCTTTCTTTATCTTTATCTCTTCTTCTCTTTCTTTCTCTCTCTCTCTCTTTATTTCTCTCTCTCCGCCCCTCTCTTTCTGCCTACCTCTTTGCTTCTTTCTCCATTTCTCTTTTTCTTTCTCCTTCTATCCCTCTCCATCTTTATCTTATATCATATAATATTTATCTATCTGTCTCTTTCTGTCTGCCCCTCCATCTGTAATTCTCTCTATATTTCGTTTTCTCCATCTCTCTCTTTCAGTCTCTTTCCTCTTGCATCTCTCTCTATCTCTCTCTTTCTCTATTGCTCTCTCCATCACTCTCTCTCCCTCTCTTTCTCCATCTCTCTCTCATCCCTCTCATCCCTCTCTTTCTCTCTTTCTTTCTCTCTGTCTGGGATCAGAGTTTTTAGATAAAGTGAAAGTGATTTTTAGGGCAGAGTCACAATGTTTCCCACCTCTGGCAGAGAGAACCCTCTTTGTTCATTAGGTATTGAACAGCTCCTGCAACTTTCCCTTGTAACAGAAGTGACAGGATGCCTTCAATGACACTGCTATGGTTATTGATCATTTTACCTGGAAAAAAAAGCTTTTCTGTTCTCAGATAGCTTGACTACACATTTTAAAGCATAACTTTTTTTTTTCTATTTACTATATAGAGGTCTTTAGGCTGACTTTAGACACATTTAGCTACATTAATCCTGCAAACGTTTACAAAGTGAAATACATACAAAGAAACAATCTGGATTTTCTGGGCTTTCCTGAATTTATAGCCCTGCTTGCCTGACTTTGTGTGAAATTCAGAGTTCAGACACAGCTGACTGTTCTGCTGTCTTAGGCACTGTCTAGCAGCCTCACGATCAGGAACCTCTTCTTCTCTTCACTTAACTCTTCCCCTCCTCAGTTCCTGTAGTGCTGCTGCCTGCTTCCTGGAGAAATGTGGCTGAGCTGCTGCTTCCTCCGCCGCCTCACAGCTTCCAGGCCGAGTGGGGAGCAGAGCTGAGTGCCATAAGCAGGGGAAGACAGATCACTCCGCCAGGGCAGGGAAGGCAATAAGCAGGCTGCAGGCAAGAATCCTATGCAGAGCGGGCACTGAACTGACATGCGCCCGAAACAGAAGAAGTAGTCCCTCCCACACATACCAGCACATTATTGCAGAGGGCCCCAGAAAAAGGAAAAAGACTAGTTAAGTAAGTAGGAGAGGGTGCTGCTGTTAATCCAAAAAGGCTTTTTTACATTTTTTTTTTTATTCTGCACTGTTTTTGATTTTAGATTGCCCGGGCCCCCCTGCAGAGCTGAGGACTCAGGGCCCGGTACAACAGGGCCGGTTGTACTGGCTTATCAGCGGCCCTGCACACAGCACTCTTCTGGCTCAATTACAGTCTAGGGCAGGGGACTCCAAACTTTTTAAACAAGGACCAGTTGACTGTGCTTTAGACTTTAGGGGCAGACCTGGATTGGCTAATTGGGAGAACCGGTGGGCCGGTCGGTGCGAGGGGCGTTCCACTGGGTTAAATTACATTTAAACATGTCACCGCGCATGCACCGCCGCCACTCGGGAAAGGCAGTACACGTTCAACTATTCCCGGAAATAGCCGAACGTATACGAGCTTTCCCGAGCGGCGGCGCATGCGCAATGATGTGTTGGCGCCGGGCGGCACCATTTTTAAATCTATGGTGCCTCAGGAACAGGTGAGACTCCTCCACAGCCGCACTACCTGCCATTATGCGGGGCTGCAGGCATACTACAAGAGATGCAGTGCTGTGAGCATGGTGCAGGTGTCTCCTGTAGTATGCCTGAAAAAGGAAAAAGACTACTACAAGAGATGCAGGCATACTACAAGAGATGCAGTGCTGTGAGCATGGTGCAGGTGTCTCCTGTAGTATGCCTGCAGCCCCGCATTTTCCTGTACCATGCCCGCAGCCCCGCTTTCCCCTATACCATGCCCACAGCCCTGCATTCCCCTGTACCATGCCCGCAGCCCCGCATTCTCTATACCATGCCCGCAGCCCCACAGTCCCCTGTACCATGCCTGCATTCTCCTTTACCATGCCCACAGCCCCGCATTCTCCTGTACCATGCCCACAGCCCCGCATTCTCCTGTACCATGCCCGCAGCCCCGCATTCTCCTGTACCAGGCCCGCAGCCCAGCATTCTCCTGTACAATGCCCGCAGCCCTGCATTCTTCTGTACCATGTCCGTAGCCCTGCATTCTCCTGTACAATGCCCACAGCCCTGCATTCTCCTGTACCATTCCTGCAGCCATTGCAAACTTAAATTCTGAGGTTTTAATTACATTATTTTAATAGTCAGTCGTGAACTAAAGTGGGCCGGTCTAAGGCATGAAACTCCAGGGCTGAAAATGAGTCCCACTCCGGCCCTGTTTTGGGGGGACAGACTGTGCCTAGTTGGAGCAAACAATGCCCTATCTTTGCTATTAGGGAGAGAAATGGTATCAGTGGAATAATGTTCCATCGTTGTGTCGGCGAGAGGAATAGTGCCCCACTGTTGGTGGAAGAAATAGTGCCCCACTGTTGGTGTCGGTGGGAAGAAGTGTCCCACTGTTGGTGGGAGGAATAGTGCCCCACTGTTGATGTCGGTGGGAGGAATAGCGCCCCACTGTTGGTGTCGGTGGGAGGAAAAGCGCCCCACTATTGATGTTGGTGAAAAGAATAGTGCCCTACTGTTGGTGTCAGTGGGAGGAATAGTGCCCCACTGTTGGGTGTCAGTGGGAGAAATACTGCCCCAATGTTGGTGTCAGTGGCAGAAAAAATGTCTCAGGGGCCGGATAAAGGCAAGTAAAGGGCTGCATCTGGCCCCCCGGGCCAAAGTTTGGAGACCACTGATAAAGAGCATGCCTGGAAAATATATTCATTGACACGTGGTGATTATATTCTTTAAAGCACACCAATCAGTATCATTTGGCGGGTCTGCCAGTTTGTGTGTGATGCCAATTGTTTCTAAACATTGGATCAATCAGTAATATGGCCATAACTACATTTTGGGTACATTATAAGGATGCATCAAGCTCATCACACATTATTTATACAGTCATTCTACCTATAAGGATTTTAAAGCCCAACTCAGGGCAAAAAATGTTTTTCCCATTCAGTGGGGCTGTGCTTGCACTGTATAAGTTACCGACTCATTTTTTTTCTAGAGGAGAGGAGAGCAGAGATATATACTTACCTGATCCTCCCACCACAAGACTGGTCCAGCATCCCCGAACTCCAGTGGACCCGAGTAGTAGACTGTTCCTAATTGTCATCGCGCTCACAATGGGCTCCATAGACCAGGAACAGTTCAACACTGGACTGTTTTTTTGAGTCTTAGATACAACAAAATAAATCACCTACTGGCTTCTTGTATGCTTTGGGCACTCTAAATTTGAGCTCCAAGCTACACTATATTGCCCAAAGTATTGGGACACTTACCTTTACACACACATGATATTTAATGGCATCCCAGTCTTATAGCTGCAAAGGGTGCGTCAACTCAATTTTGAACCCTACAGACTAACAGCTTTCAACTCTTTTAGGAAGGCTGTCCACAAGGTTTAGGAGTGTGTCTATGGGAATGCTTGACCATTCTTCCAGAAATGCATTTGTGAGGTCAGGTACGGATGTAGGACGAGAAGGCCTGACTCGCAGTCTCCGCTCTAATTCATCCCAAAATTGTTCTAGTTGAGGTCAGAACTCTGTGCAGGCCAGTAAAGTTCCTCCACTCCAAATTCTCTAATCTATGTCCTTATGGACCTTACTTTGTGCACTGGTGCGCAGTCATGTTGGAACAGGAAGGTACCATTCCCAAACTGTTCCCACAAAGTTGGGAGCATGAAATTGTGAAAAATGTTTGGGTATGCTGACGCCTTAAGAGTTCCCTTCACTGGAACTAGCCCTGAAAACCAACCCAACACCATAACCCCCCCTCCACCAAATATTTTGAAGGAGTGGCCTATACTTTTGGCAGGATAGCGTGGATGAGTGAGTTTGGGGTGGAGGAACTTGATGGGTCTGCACAGAGTCCTGACCTAAACCCGAAAGAACACCTTTAAGAAGAATTAGAGCAGGGACTGCGAGCCAGGTCTTCTTGTCCAGCAGCCTGACCTCACAAATGCTCTTCTGGAAGAATGGTCAAACATTCCCATTGACACACTCCTAAACCTTGTGGACAGCCTTCCCAGAAGAGTTGAAGCTGTTATAGCTGCAAGGGGTTGTCCAACTCAATATTAAACCCTACGGACTAAGACTGGGATGCCATTAAAGTTCATGTCCCAATTCTTTTGGCAATTTAGTGTATGTCTACCTATTAAAGCAGTTCTAGCAAGACTTTACTTTAGAAACTGGATCTTCATTTATGTTAGAAAAGTAGATGTTGATGGAAGGCTTCTATACTTCACTCAGCAGACTTTGGTTCGACCAATACTTTATTTTTAACAGATAAAAAGATATTATTTTTAAAAGATATACCGTATTTATCGGCGTATAACACACACTTTTTCCTCCTAAAAATGGAGGAAAAAGTAGCAGTGCGTGTTATACGCCGATATAAGAAAAAAAAAAAATGTCCAGAAAGCACTAGCAGCGCCGAGAGGTAGAAGGGGGCGGGCAGCGCCGAGAGGTAGAAGGTGATGGGCGGCCCCGAGGAGAAGGAAGGACGCGCTGTCATCGGAAGTCCCGCCTCCTATGCCGATGTCAATCATAGGCGCCGGGACTTCCGATAACAGCGCGTCCTTCCTTCTCCTCGGCGCCGCCCGCCCCCTTTTACTTTTCGGCGCTGGATGCTTTCTGGACAAGTGATTTCTTTAGTGGCACTGGCGCTGGCGAGGCTGCAATAATGGGCGCTGGTGAGGCTGCAATTATCGGCGCTGGCGAGGCTGCATGTAAGGGCACTGGCGAGGCTGCATGTAAGAGCACTGGCAAAGCTGCATGTAAGGGCACTGGCAAGGCTGCATGTAAGGGCACTGGCAAGGCTGCATGTAAGGGCACTGGCGAGGCTGCATGTAAGGGCACTGGCGAGGCTGCATGTATGGGCACTGGCAAGGCTGCATGTATGGGCACTGGCGCTGGCGAGGCTGCAATTATGGGCGCTGGCGAGGCTGCAATTATGGGCACGGGCGAGGCTGCGTGTATGGGCACTGCGCTGGCGAGGCTGCAATTATGGGCACTGGTGCTGGCGAGGCTGCATGTATGGGCACTGGCGAGGCTGCAGGTATGGACACTGCGCTGATGAGGCTGCATTCGTGGTCACTAGTAAGACTACATTTAATTTTTAAAAAAATGTTCAAAGCTGTTTATTTTAAATTTCAGCTTTTTTCCTGAAATTTCTGCCCTAAAATTTAGGTGCGTGTTATACGCCGGCGCGTGTTATACGCCGATAAATACGGTAATTCCAACTTATACTGAGTTTGGTGGTCTATTAAAGTAGCAGTGAAGTTTGTTAAAAAAAAATAAAAAATCACCCTGCACAATGTCATAATGTGCTAGTATGCATTTCATACTAGAACATGATGTCATCGGCTGCTGCTCCATGGATTATCTCCTAAACTATGCATTTTATGTCCCTGACTGGTGCTTTGTGGAATATCTCCTAAATTATGCATTTTATTATAAGCTTACCTGTAGCTAAAAGTACCAGAAACAACTTTACTACCACTTCATGGCCTTTATCATCAGTAGCAAAACACCGAAAAGGTGTTACGGTGGAGACAAGAGAGTTGAATCGGCCAGTTTTTTTTTTGCAGCTCCCAGATATCCTTATGGCAAGATATCAGCAGTCTATCGTTTGATCACAACTTTGTTATGGTTAGTCACAAGCTAAGCTGAAGTGGGAAGGGTGGACCATAATTAGGGAAAACAAATTCAACAATATTTAACCACTTTAAATATTGCTACTGCGGCACAGTGGCTCGTTATCGTCTGGCGACGTAGACCTACGTCACCAGACATTCCCCTCTCTCGGCGGTCACAGCGGGAGTCGGGCCAGGGGAGGAGCGGCGGTGATCACCGTTGCTCTTTCCCGATAGTCGGGGATCGCGTGTGGAAATATGTAAACAAAGCGGGCGGATCTCCTAAGTGACAGGCAGGGTCAGATTGCAGGATTCCGCATTGCTGAACCTGCGATCTGTCCCTGTGTCACTCAGTCACCTCCCCCCACACATGCTAGTAAGCACCAGGCATACATTAACCCCTCCCTCTCCAATAAAATTAACCCCTTCCCTGCCAGTGTCATTTTTACAGTAACAGTGCATATTTATAGCACTGATTACTATAGTAATGTCACTGGTACCCCCAAAAGTGTCAAAAATGTCAGTCAAGGGTCCGATCTGTCCGCCGCAATGTCGCAGTCCCGCAAAAAAAAAAAAACAATAAAAAGGACATAAATTTCCAGTAGTTAGTAGCTGCGATAACTTTTGCGCAAACCAATCAAAATACGCTTATTGCGATTTTGTTTACCAAACATATGTAGCAGAAAACAAATTGGCCTAAAATGTTAAAAAATTTAGATGTTTACATTTTTTGGGGGGGGGGGGGATTTCATATACAAAAAATGTGAAAAATATTGTTATTTTTTCAAAATTATCGCTATTTTTTTGTTTATAGCGCAAAAAGTAAAAATCGCACAGGTGATCAAATACCACCAAAAGAAAGCTCTATTTGTGGGAAAAAAAAGAACATCAATTTAATTTGGGTACAGCGTTGCCCGACCGCGCAATTGTCCATTAAAATAACGCAGTGCCTAATCGCAAAATATGGCCTGGTCAGGAATGGGGTAAAGTCTTCCGGTCTTAAAGCGGTTAAAAATACGCTCATTGAGAAATTTTTTGTCAAAGACATGTAGCTAAATACATTTTGGCCTAAATATATGACAAAAATTGAATATATTGGATATTTTTTAACTGTCAAAGTAGAAAAATAGTTATTTTTTCAAAATTGTCGCATTTTTTTTATTAATATCGCAAAAAATAAAAATCGCAGAGGTGATCAAATACCACCAAAAGAAAGCTCTGTTTGTGGGAAAAAAGGACAAAAATTTTGTTTGGGTACGGCGTTGCATGACCGTGCAATTGTCAGTTAAAGTCGCACAGTGCCAAATCGCAAAAAGTGGCCCAGACGTAAGACCGCAAAATCCTCCGGTGGTAAAGTGGTTAAAGCACAGCACTGTAAACGTGTCCTAAATCATTGATAATAATAAATGTTCACCACCGGCACCACACCACAATCTAATATTGTCAATGTCAACAAGGACTGGAAAGCAATATTCGCTTCCCATTATACTATAATTGGGCCCTAAAGATACACATTACAAAACACAAGCAATTTTCATACACAAAACATTGTTTTAATCTTAATAAATTCTATACATCCGAATATAAATCAATAAGACTTATCTCCAAAATATAAAAATATTTCGCAATAAAAATAAAAGAAAAACACAAAATGTTATATATATTACAAAATATAAAAGTCCAGTCATATTTAAGGAGGCATAAAAAAAAAAAAAAAACTCCAAGCAATATTCTACAGTAAGTGAACTTCAAATACTCTCCAGAAAACATTGCAACTGGGCTACAGTTAGAAATCCAACTCCACGTACCTATGGATTAAAGAGATTTTCTGAGGATATTGGACTGTGAACTGGGCCTGATGACTGACCAAGTTGCCTTCAGTCATGGTGACTGACCAAGTTGCCTTCAGTCATGGTGACTGACCAAGTTGCCTTCAGTCATGGTGACTGACCAAGAGGGGGGCTAAGTCTACAGCCTAAGTGGTCAAGGTCTTTATGTAGGGCAGAAAAGATTGAAGAGACAGCTGGGAGTGAAAAGGTGATGGACTCAGTTCTCCAAAAGGCTTAAGCACAGAGGACAGGATGCAAATTACCTGCCTCCACTTCACCTCCCAAGAAATGAGGTTCATGTTTTTCTAAAGCAACTCAACCTGTTGCTGTATTTCGATGAAAAGCTGAACCCCTGGACATGTAGGGTGTGTCCCATGTGTTCTTCCATGGCTCAGTTTTAACGATGACTCAAGTGTATCGGTTAAGCGCCAGCTTAAAAATTTTGCTGCCTTCGTTTCTTGGAATCAATGGCTTCTAGTATAGGCTGACGCTTGGCTTGGTATCTTTGATGGATTTCTTCAATTTCCTGATTCATCATTGGATCCAGTTCATTTAGTTTCTTCTGGAGTTCATCAACACTCCAGTCTTTTAACTAGACAGATACAAATATAAAAATTAGGCATGGACACACAGTATAGAACAAAATACATTTAAAGGGCTATTATAAATTGTAAGTAAATGTAGGCTACCCACTCTGCTTCTTGAAACATACTATATCCTGTACAGGGATTATAGACTGAGTAAAACTGATGCAGGTAACAATTTAATTCAAGTGAGAACAATTGCAACAGATCTCCTCCAGTCAGTGTGACCTCCATTCATTTTAAAGAGATGGTGATTTGAATCATTTATAATAATTACAATATAGACGCTATGATATTTTCTAACATGCTCTGAGCAAATTTGCAACTTTTAATGACTGGCAACACAAGGACAGTGGTGTCACTGTGTTAGTAAATGTTTTGAAGCTGGTTGGTGATTCAACTGAGTCTGATGTATTTTGGGAGACTTAAGCCTAATACAGACTATGAGCAAATCGGACGACCGATATTCAGATTTTTCACAAAAGTGCGCATCATGATGTAGTCAGAATGGTATTGACTTGTAAGAAAATTCTCGACCTACAAAGGCAAAAGTGGACAAACGTACAAGCTACATACTAGTGTGATACTAGTGTGATAGAAGAGGACGTGTACGGTTGTTCTTTTGCTTCTGATCATGCACGTTTTTTACTATTTGATTATTTCCATACGATTACTGTACACATTATCCTCTTCATGCCTAAGCCTATTTCTGACATTTACTTACAAGTTAAAATCAGTTTTTTTTGCTAGAAAATTACTTGGAACCCCTAAACATTATATATATTTTTTAGCAGAGATCCTAGAGAATAAAATGGCGATCATTGCAATATTTTATGTCACAGCGGTCTTTCAAATGTAATTTTTTTTAAATAAATACACTTTCATGAACTAAAAAAAAAAAAAAAAAAAAACAGGCAAGTTAGCCCAAATTTTTTTGTATATTGTGAAAGATGATGTTACGCCAAGTAAATAGATACCCAACATGTCATGCTTTAAAACTGCGCACACTCGTGGAATGGGGACAAACTATGTTACTTAAAAATCTCCATAGCTGAAGCTAAGATTTTTAATGGCTACCTGTTTAGAGTTACAGAGGAGGTCTAGTTCTAGAATTATTGCTCTCGCTCTAATGATTGTGGCAATACCTCACATGTTTGGTTTAAACACTGTTTACATATGCGTTCACTTCTGTGCTAGAGCGCTTTAAATCTTTTTTTTCTCTTATTTATTTATTTTTTTTTTTACACTGTTTCTGTAAAATAATTTTTTTTTTATCACTTTTATTTCAGAACAATAAAACATCCCTTGTGACAGTATTGGGCAGTGACAGGTCCTCTTCATGGAGGGATCTGGGGTCTAAAAGGCCAAATTTGGCTGTTTGGAATACTGTCTTTTTTTTTTTTTTTATCTAGCGCCTTTAAGGCTCCAGTAAAGGGAAGTGATGGCATGACATCACTTCCGGGTTTCTACATCGGAGACTTGATCAAAGCTAAATACGGCTTTGTTTGGGTTTTCGGCCAGCCGTCGGGCATCCCCTCCCATTCCTTGTAATAACAACCGAGTGGCTGCTCAGTCGCATTGGTCGTTATTACGAGAAAGCCAACCGTCTCTCTAAAAAACGGTACAGGGGTGATGCCTTCAGATGCAGGCATCACCCTAGCACAACCCCTTGAAGCCGAGGCCACATATTTCTGTCGGCGGGAAGGGGGTTAAACAAAAATCAGATGTTGTGTTCACGTACAAACAACATTTTCTAGCTTGCACCCTCGGTTTTTGTTGTCTGAAAAAGTCCAAATCACCTGTCGAAAGCAATATACTAACGATCAGATAATTTTATTGTGTGTATTGGCCTTTACCCTTTCAATTTTGCAAACAAAAACCTAACAACAGCACATTGTTTCAGACCTAGGTAAAATATTTAATGAACTAAACCAGACAGGACCCTGGCTCCTCAAAAGTGTAAGTGGGTGTATTGGGTGGGGGGCTCATGGGGATAGCTGTAGGAGACTGAATACTAGGCAAGGCCCCATCTAGTGTCTATACCTTTGCATTTACAAGATACGCTTAAAAGTAGCAAACAATGGGCAATACTAGTATAACCTTCCTGAGACACATTTTGTGGGAACAGGTCAAGAATGCAAAAAGATCAACATAAGAGGTAAGGCAGCTGTGTTCCCTAATGAAATACTGGGGGAAAACGGAAATTTTACAGTACCTACATAAAATTATGTGTTAACTGTAAAACAAAGGCAGTTCATTCAGGAACCGATGAGACATCCAAATACAGTCCCAAGTAAGAGGGGTGAGCAAAACAAACCAAGTGCCAAGGCAACACTAAAGGAGAATAGTATTACTAGAAGCTATTGCAGCCTGCAGGACCTTATGTCCAAAGCTGCCATCTGCTGATGCAACTAGATGTGCATAATAGAACTTTGTGAATGTGTGAACAGAAGACCAGAAAGCTGGCTTGCATACCTGAGAGATTGATACCTGGTGTCAAAAGACCCAGGAAGTACTCACGTCTCTGGTTAAATCAGCAGTGACAAGAAACAGATGGTTCCATTCCCTTGCGAAAAAAGTCTGTGAATAGTCAGGTGAATCCAATTTGAGATAGTCACAAGTGGATAATCTGCAATGATCATCTAGAATTACAACCAGGGAGTCCATCTTTGAAAAAATTTACCCCAATAGCTTTACCCTATTTAGTATGCAGGGCAATCTCCCTTGGATGAGGCAGTGGTGGACCAAAGGAAGGAAGCACAAAATTCTTTACTAAGTTGGAAAGTGTACACAACCTTAGACCTAGGTCTTAAAACAACCTATGAAGGACATATAAAGGTGACTTGCAAAAAATGGCTGCCAGCTTGAAGACCCTTCTGGGTGAACTAATGGCAACAAAAAAAAGCTATTTTTGAGACAGGACACTAATAAAAAGTGGGGTTGGGTCATAGTGGTATGCCTGGTGGGCATGCCCAGCAAAGCTTTGCCAGAGTGCAATCCCCTAAAGATACCAGCCTATAATCCAGGGTCCATGAATATCCCACCTATGTCCTGTACTGCACAATTAAGATATTACATTTCTGGCACAAAGCTACAATGTTTATTGCAATACAAAAAAAAAAGGAACAAAACAAAGGAACAAACTGAAATATAAATTATTTAAAAATAGAAATAAAAAAGTAATAGCTAAGTGGCTAATAAGGAAGGGGTGATTAAGGAACATTTGGGTAACTAGAGTTAAAAAAGGATTATGAGGGGGGTATAGCAAGCTGTTTTATTTACACAGTAAGTCACGGCCGTCCTCAGGGGATGAGAAGTGTTGGCAGGTTGGGATTACCAGTGGGGAGGGGGGGGGGGGAACAGGGCATGCTAAATACGCCTTGCGTAGCGTACTCTGGTCAAGTTAATTTCATGCTTATGTAGCAAGCATAAGGTACAAGGCTAGGTAAAGGGACTTTTGCCCACTGAGTCTCCAGAATGCCACCGCTTCCACTTATACGTCCCTTTACTGTGCTGCTATGGATGTTTTGTTGGAGACTTTGTGAAATATTAAGTGCTTCCACCTAAAAAGAAAGGGCAAGACCTCCTCTTAGGATGAAGTATTAGGGCCTGAGATCCCATTACCAGGCCTGAACACTTATGTGAGGGAGAGGGTGACATCCACCCAGTGAAAGCTTGGGCACCAATCAACGTAAGGCTTACACGTGTATTGACTTCTAGCTCTAAAGAAGGAATGGTAGCGTATCATGGCAAAGATGGGTATGAGTGGATCTGAATAGACAAAGTGGCAGGGCCTCTTTAGCAAAGAAATTGGATGAAATCTATTGCTTGGAGCACTGCTAATACAGATCTGACAGCTGATGGGAATACAGATATTACTGGTGTAACTTTCTAATGACCTTGGTGCAAATCCACATATGCATTATGTTTAAAATAAACATGGATTGATTTAAAGGAGAGAAAACACATCACAACAGAAACCCATACTGAGCTGAAGTGAAGACTTTAGACTGTATTGATCTCTGACTTCAGATCTGCTGTATCTAATTACAGCACTTGCTCCCTCCATTGAAGATAACAATGCTTTTTAGCCTGAAACGTCTTTGATATCAACCAGGGAAAATTCTGTTTATGTTCTCATATGTCTTGAGAACCGGACAAACAGGAAAATTTTCAGGCAGAAAATAGCCTGGTCACCGTTCTAAAGCTGCATATTGAGAAATATAGCATTATTCAAATGTTACTCCACCTTTTGGACATTGTATTAATAAATACGTCCTACTCACATAGCTCAACTTTTAATAATTTGTTAGTCGTTTATTCCTATAGGTCTAAGCATTTGCTGATTGGTGGGAAATGTTTAAGGTCCCCTTACTGATGAGCAGGTGCTCCATTAGCAACAGAAAGATGCATGAGGACTGGTGCAAAATTATTTTTTTTTGGTAACCTAATGGAGGACACAGAAGTGTACTCTTTAACATGTGGGTATAGCCACCTCCAGGAAGTTAGGACTCTATGCAAATTAAAGACCGACACCAGCGGCTATACACCAACACATAGGCAGACAGTGAAGAACATTAGAAGGTAAAACAAACTGTTGAAGACTAAACTTTCATGGATCATGGTTAATGAACACCTTTCGGCTATTTTACATAATAGACTTGCTTTCTTCGAGAAAATTTGAAATCCATGGATTAAATACAGTGACTTGCAAAAGTATTTGGCCCCCTTGAACTTTTCGACCTTTTGCCACATTTCAGGCTTCAAACATAAAGATATAAAACTGTAATTTTTTGTGAAGAATCAACAAGTGGGACACAATCATGAAGTGGAACGAAATTTATTGGATATTTCAAACTTTAACAAATAAAAAACTGAAAAATTGGGCGTGCAAAATTATTCAGCCCCCTTAAGTTAATACTTTGTAGCGCCACCTTTTGCTGCGATTACAGCTGTAAGTCGCTTGGGGTATGTCTCTATCAGTTTTGCACATTGAGAGACTGAAATTTTTGCCCATTCCTCCTTGCAAAACAGCTTGAGCTCAGTGAGGTTGGATGGAGAGCGTTTGTGAACAGCAGTTTTCAGTTCTTTCCACAGATTCTCAATTGGATTCAGGTCTGGACTTTGATTTGGCCATTTTAACACCTGGATATGTTTATTTGTGAACCATTCCATTGTAGATTTTGCTTTATGTTTTGGATCATTGTCTTGTTGGAAGACAAATCTCCATCCCAGTCTCAGGTCTTTTGCAGACTCCATCAGGTTTTCTTCCAGAATGGTCCTGTATTTGGCTCCATCCAACTTCCCATCAATTTTAACCATCTTCCCTGTCCCTGCTGAAGAAAAGCAGGCCCAAATCATGATGCTGCCACCACCATGTTTGACAGTGGGTATGGTGTGTTCAGGGTGATGAGCTGTGTTGCTTTTACGCCAAACATAACGTTTTGCATTGTTGCCAAAAAGTTCGATTTTGGTTTCATCTGGCCAGAGCACCTTCTTCCACATGTTTGGTGTGTCTCCCAGGTGGCTTGTGGCAAACTTTAAACGACACTTTTTATGGATAGCTTTAAGAAATGGCTTTCTTCTTGCCAATCTTCCATAAAGGCCAGATTTGTGCAGTATACGACTGATTGTTGTCCTATGGACAGAGTCTCCCACCTCAGCTGTAGATCTCTGCAGTTCATCCAGAGTGATCATGGGTCTCTTGGCTGCATCTCTGATCAGTCTTCTCCTTGTATGAGCTGAAAGTTTAGAGGGACGGCCAGGTCTTCGTAGATTTGCAGTGGTCTGATACTCCTTCCATTTCAATATTATCGCTTGCACAGTGCTCCTTGGGATGTTTAAAGCTTGGGAAATCTTTTTGTATCCAAATCCGGCTTTAAACTTCTCCACAACAGTATCTCGTACCTGCCTGGTGTGTTCCTTGTTCTTCATGATGCTCTCTGTGCTTTAAACGGACCTCTGAGACTATCACAGTGCAGGTGCATTTATACGGAGACTTGATTACACACAGGTGGATTCTATTTATCATCATTAGTCATTTAGGTCAACATTGGATCATTCAGAGATCCTCACTGAACTTCTGGAGAGAGTTTGCTGCACTGAAAGTAAAGGGGCTGGATAATTTTGCACGCCCAATTTTTCAGTTTTTTATTTGTTAAAAAAGTTTGAAATATCCAATAAATGTAATTCCACTTCATGATTGTGTCCCACTTGTTGTTGATTCTTCACAAAAAATTACAGTTTGATATCTTTATGTTTGAAGCCTGAAATGTGGCAAAAGGTCGAAAAGGGGGCCGAATACTTTCTCAAGGCACTGTACCTCTCTGGAGCCTCATGGGATATCTAAAGCCTACTGCACACTACGTTTTTTTTCATTCAACCTGAGGGCTGAACGAAAAAAAAACCAACTAGCTTGGAAAGGGGATCCTGTACTAACAATCTGATGTTAGTAGAGCAATATCTCCTTCTAAACTATTGTGTTCTGACAAGTGGACAGGCCCCCGCCAGTGGCTGCAAGCACTGATTAGATGCCAATCAGCAGACCTTTTTCAGTCATGCCCCTTTGACAGAAGCTGGACATTCCCCAAGCTTCTGTCAGACCGGTTGGCGTTTACAAGAGCTGAATGTCGGCTGTTTTTTATTGAACTGGCAGATCCCACCGATATTCGGCCCGTGTGTTAAGACAGCACATATCTGAATAGGATGGGCTGCACTTACTTTTCTACTCTTGTTTTCACTTTTATCTATCTCTATCAGGCTCCCTGGCCCTTAAGGATGATAGCAAGACAGATGTAGGCCAACAAGGCAATTTTATATGCTTAGACATCTATAGCTAAAGCGTAATCTGTCTTTAATTTACCACTCACCCCTATTGTGTAGGAGGAACTAATTTGGTGATATTGTTGTACCATGCTGTTGCCCTCCCTATATCTGTAATATTAGCAAAAGTGTGGTGTAGGATTTAGTTCATGTTGGAAAATCCTATAAATATTACAAACGTATGTCTTCCGTGTTGCACCATGGGAGTACCATACTTACTACTATACTGTCAAATGTTGTCATGTGTAATGACGTTTGCATGCTTTGTACATCCTTTGAAATACATAATAAACCAAAAATACATAAAACCAAAGTAAAACAACTTTCCATAAAATAGCTTACCTGTGGCAACAAGCAAACACAAAGGAGCAGTACCCTCCAATGAACTAATAATGAATAGGAGTTAAATATTTTCTCCCATTGTTATTTGGAGGACACAGAAGTCTAGTCTTCAATGTGTGGGATTTCTAAAAGCAATCCCTTAAATCCAGGATCCAAAAAGGGGGCAAACATGCCCTATCAAGCCTCAAAAATAACATGATGAAATCACATGCAGCCTGCGGGATGTTACGTCCAAGGCTAGCATCTGCCAGGCATCTCTGACAGGCACATCCACCCGGTAAAACTTGGTAAAGGTGTGGATCTAGGACCAGGTACAAGCTTTGAAATCTTGGAAGAATAATGGCTAGTGTTGAAAAGCCCAGGCGTTGGTCAAACACATGAATGCAAAGTAGAGTTTAGAGCATGAGAAAGTCTATGTGATGCAAACCAAAACCACTGTACTGCATGCCTGAGCAGGCCGTTCCTGTGAAGTATGCAACTGAATAAACTGCTCACAGGAGGACAACAAAGGAGGGGTAAGGTAATGGCAGATGCCCACACTACAATGGTGATGCAAAATGGTTAAGGAGACTCAGTATATTTTAAAGGGCCCAACAAAAGAAAGGCCCTTTTCACAGTTGGTAAGACCAGCGACTCTTCAGTTCCAGCCTTTAAGTGAAGTCTGGTCTGACGCTAGGACTGGGTAGAACTACTGTGGTGAACTTCCAGATTTAGAGATCTGGTATGACACCATACAAGCAGCAATGTCAAAGTGTGTAGAACACAGAGCGTGGCATGGCTATTTTAGTCACCAATGGTCACTCAGGATTGGCAGGGTTGTCACAGTAAAATACCAATTTGGGAGTCTGGGAAGAAACCAACATTTTTTGGATGCTTAAGTCCAGGATCATGTAATCTGGTCTGAGATAGTCATCGGCTTCTTGATAAAAGAATCTTCAGAACCTACAGTACAAGTCTAAATAGAGCAGTCTTGCCTAAAGACATCCTACCTGCTCAAACTAAACTGAGCTTAGGTGTATGTGTAGGGGTATAGACACTAGATATGACTACTCGAAACTTCCTAGAAGCAGCGTCTTTACATGTCCATAAATACCCAAAAGACAACAGAGTGCACACCAACCATATCCAGTTAGGTCCATAAATATTGGGACATCGACAATTGTAATCTTTTTGGCTCTATATACCACCACAATGGATTTGAAATGAAACAAACAAGATGTGCATTAACTGCAGACATTCGGCTTTAATTTGAGGGTATTTACATCCAAATCAGGTGAAAGGTGTGGGAATTACAACAGTTTGTATATGTGCCTCCCACTTTTTAAGGGACCAAAAGTAATGGGACAATTGGCTGCTCAGCTGTTCCATGGACAGGGGTGTGTTATTCCCTCATTATCCCATTTACAAGGAGCAGATAAAAGGTCCAGATTTAATTTCAAGTGTGCCATTTGCATTTGGAATCTGTTGCTGTCAACTCTCAATATGAGATCCCAGAGCTGTCACTATTAGTGAAGCAAGCCATCATTAGGCTGAAAAAACAAAACAAACCCTTTAGAGAGATGGCAAAAACATTAGGTGTGGCCAAATCAACTGTTTGGAACATCCTTAAAAAGAAAGAACGCACCGGTGAGCTCAGCAACACCAAAAGACCTGGAAGACCACGGAAAACAACTGTGGTGGATGACCAAAGAATTCTTTCCCTGGTGAAGAAAACACCCTTCACAACAGTTGGCCAGATCAAGAACACTCTCCAGGATGTAGGTGTATGTGTGTCAAAGTCAACAATCAAGAGAAGACTTCACCAGAGTGAATACAGGGGGTTCACCACAAGATGTAAACCGTTGGTGAGCCTCAAAAACAGGAAGGCCAGATTAGAGTTTGTCAAACAATATCTAAAAAAGCCTTCACAGTTCTGAAACAACATCCTATGGACAGATGAGACCAATATCAACTTGTACCAGAGTGATGGGAAGAGAAGAGTATGGAGAACCAAAGGAACTGCTCATGATCCAAAGCATACCACCTCATCAGTGAAGCATGGTGGTGGTAGTGTCATGGCGTAGGCATGTATGGCTGCCAATGGAACTTGGTTTCTCTTCTCTTGATGATGTGACTGCTGACAAAAGCAGCAGGATGAATTCTGAAGTGTTTCGGGCAATATTATCTGCTCATATTCAGCCAAATGCTTCAGAACTAATTGGACGGCGCTTCACAGTGCAGATGGACAATGACCCGAAGCATACTGCGAAAGCAACCAAAGAGTTTTTTAAGGGAAAGAAGTAAAGTGTTATGAAATGGCCAAGTCAATCATCTGACCTGAATCCGATTGAGCATGCATTTCACTTGCTGAAGACAAAACTGAAGGGAAAATGCCCCAAGAACAAGCAGGAACTGAAGACAGTTGCAGTAGAGGCATGGCAGAGCATCACAAGGGATGAAACCCAGTGTCTGGTGATGTCTATGTGTTCCAGACTTCAGGCTGTAATTGACTGCAAAGGATTTGCAACCAAGTATTAAAAAGTGAAAGTTTGATTTAGGATTGTTAATCTGTCCCATTACTTTTTTCCCTTAAAAAGTGGGAGGCACATATACAAACTGTTGAAATTCCTACACCTTTCACCTGATTTGGATGTAAATACCCTCAAATTAAAGCTGAAAGTCTGCAGTTAAAGCACATCTTGGTTGTTTCATTTCAAATCCAGTGTGGTGGTGCATAGAGCCAAAAAGATTAGAATTGTGTTGATGTCCCAATATTTATGGACCTGACTGTATGCCCCACTAAAAGATCATCACTCACGAGCAAATGCAAGATCCTCAAATTCAGCATGTCAACAATGTAATATGCACTGATGAATTTAATCAAGTCTTTTTAAAGTAGCTTTTTTATTTAATCTCTATACATAAAAAAAATCTTCAAAAAAAAAACTAAACAGAAAATGTTTCAAGCCGTACAAGGCTCTTTCTAAAGCCATATATCTTTTTTATACTCCAGATTTGAGAAATGGATGTGCCCAGCTCCATATCCCCAGTACTGATTACTTGTGTGGACATCTGTACGCAGTTTTATGGCTCTTACCACGGTACATCTTAACCATTTGGTTAAAATACATTTAAGGGACTACCATTTTATTGGTTTGGTGCTGCATAAAGCAAGGTCTATAAAGACATAGATGAGCGTGTTTGGGGTGGTGGAACTTGACTGGCCTGCCCTCGGCCCGATAGAACACCTTTGAGATGAATTAGAGCGCAGACTGCGACCACATCAGAGCCTGACCTCACACATGCGTTTCAGGAAGAATGATCAAATATTCCCATTAGATACACTCCTAAACCTTGTGGACAGCCATCCCAGAAGAGTTGAAGCTGTTATAGCTGCAAAGGGTGGGCCAACTCAATATTGAACCCTACGTACTAAGACTGGGACGTCATTAAAGTTCCTGTGTGTGTAAAGGTAGTTGTCCCAATACTTTTGGCAATATAGTGTGGGTCTAATCCAGGCAGCTGGAAAGGGGGGGGGGGAATGCAACTCCTTACTACTGTAATAGTACTGACATCAAAGTTTGACTAAATGTGTAAATAAATATAGTTTACATTAGAACAGGTAATTATAAGTTTACACCTAATGTTCAAGGTAACCCAATACACCAGAGGTGGATGTAATATAATTTAAGAAGGAAGTATCTATTGTTAAATGGGTTACTATCGAGCACACATTCCTTAATATTGAGACACACTGTACTGCACAAAGAAGCTCAAAGTGCAGGTTATTATATCATTCCTGCATTAGAGTACCTAACTTCCTAATTTTATAATCCATGACTTAAAAACTTAAAAGTTAAGACACTGAGTGTTTGCATAGCACCCATGAACACGTTTTCTCCTAGCAGGAGGAAATCTACTTTGTCGACTGCAATATATATATATATATACACACACACACACACACACATATATATATATATATATATATACACACACACACATGCATATACACACACACACACACACAGGTGCATCTCATAAAATTAGGATATCATCAAAAAGTTAATTTATTTCAGTAATTCAAATCAAAAAGTGAAACTCATATTTTATATAGATGTGTTACACACAGAGTGATATATTTAAAGCATTTCTTTCTTTTAATTTTGATGATTATGGCTTACAGCTAGTGAAAACCCAAAATTCAGTATCTCAAAAAACTAGAATATTCCATAAGACCAATAAAAAAAAAAAAAAAAGGATTTTTAATACAGAAATGTTGGCTTACTGAAAAGTATGTCCATGTACAGTATGGTATGCACTCAGTACTTGGTCAGGGCTCCTTTTGCATGAATTACTGCATCAATGCGTTGTGGTATGGAGGCGATCAGCCTGTGGCATTGCTGAGGAGTTATGAAGCCCAGGTTGCTTTAAAAGCGGCTTTCAGTTGGTCTGCATTGTTGGGTTTGGTGCCTCTCATCTTCCTCTTGACAATACCCCACAGATTCTCTATGGGGTTTAGGTCAGGCGAGTTTGCTGGCTAATCAAGCACAGTGATACCGTGATCATTAAACCAGGTATTGGTACATTTGGCAGTGTGGGCAGGAGCCAGGTCCTGCTGGAAAATGAAATCAGCATATCCATGAAGCTGGTCAGCAGAGGGAAGCATGAAGTTCCCTAGAATTTCCTGGTAGAGGGCTGCACTGACTTTGGACTTGATAAAACACAGTGGACCAACACCAGCATATGACACGGCTCCCCAAATCATCACTAACTGTGAGGCATCACCACAATTTCTCCCTATGAAGGTTTTTTTTGCAATTTCCGAGGGCATGCACGATTTTAAGGCTTTGATATATTTGGTATCTATTTACTTAATAATAATGTGTTTTTTAAAATTTGCTTTAAAATTATTTTTAGTGTATTTTTTTCCCAGAGAATACGTGTTTGATAAACAGCTGTGCAAATATTTTGCGACTTAAAAAATTTCAGCTAACACCATTGTATTCTCCATGGTCTCTACTTTTACAAAATGTATATTGTTGGGAGGGATAGCGTAATTTCTAGCAAAAAATGCAGACTTTAACATGTGCGAAAAACCAAAAAATTGCCACTGTAGACAAGTGGTTAACATATTTAAACAAACGACACAAAAAATTGGCTTTGTGTATTTATTCTCATATGCTCATAACCTAAAATCAACATACATGCAGATATGTGACAGGAAAAAGTAAGCACACCCTACATTTACCACCTTAAGTGTATTAGATTAGAATCAGGTGTTCCAGATTAGGTACCAATGATTAGTCTTAGGCTAAGGTTAAAGATAAGGCTAGGTTTACACCTTTGCATGTTGCAACTGATGTATTTTCCCAATGCATTTTACATTTTTGATGAATTATTTTATTTGGCCAATGTGACTTTACACTCTCTGGCACTCAAAGTCACATCAAAGTCGTGTAGGAACCTTTTCAAAGTCGATGCGACTTTAAGTCGCATAGATTTTAAGGGGTGCCATTGCAATAAACAGGCTGTGACTTGTCATGAGACTTTGTTTTCAAAGTTGCATGTTAGGGTTAAGTGCTAGGTTAGGGTCAGAGATGTATAGTAACTAAGTAGAACTACTTCACTACTGTACTTAAGTACCGAAAGGCGGTATCTGTACTTTCCTAGAGTAGAATTTTTTTCTCCTACTTCCACTTTTACTTCACTACATTTTTTCAATACTTCTACTCCGATATTTTTTTTTTGTGCTGCATAGTTACTCGTTACTATTATAAAAATTACCACTGCCAGAACAGTAGATGGCAGGTTTCATGAAGCTCAAAACATGTGTATTATCAGCGCATATGAAAATAAAAGCTACTGTATGTATAAATAAAAGCTGCATTTGAAATAATAAAAAAACAATATGATGTTCAAACTTTTAACTTCTTTCTTTAATAACTACATAACACAGTACTTGTACTTTTACTTTCAGTACTTGAGTAGCAAAATTTTTTAAAAAACTACTTGCAATACTTAAGTACAAAAAATGTTGAATACTTTAGTACTTCTACTCAAGTCACTTTTTGATCGAGCACTTCCACTTCTACTCAAGTCACTTTTTGATCGAGCACTTGTACTTTTACTCAAGTATGGGTTTCGAGTACTTTATACAACTCTGGTTAGGGTTGGGGGCTTGGGTTAAGGTTATACTGTAGTTAAGGGTTAGGGTTAAGGGGTAGGGTTGGGGTAAAAGTTAGGATTAGGGTTAAGGACTAAGATTAAATGTTAGGGTTAGAACGCTAACCCTACCATTTAATGCTAACCCTATCACTTGTCCCTAACATCTGACACTAACCATAACATTTAACTCTAACCCTTAAGCCTAACATTTAACCCTTAACCCCAACATTTAATCCTAACCCTTACATTTAACCCTAACCCTTACATTTATCCCTAACATTTAACCCTTAACCCCAACCCTAATATTTTTCCATAACTCTTACCCCAACATTAAACCCTAACCCTTAACCCTAACTATTAACTCTTACATTTAACCCTTACCCCAACATTTACCTCTACCCATTAATCCTAACCTTTAACCTTAACCCTTAAGCCACTTTGGAAACATAAATTCACATGACAAGTTGCAGTAAATTGATGAAAATGGAACCACTTCAAATCTATGCAAATTAAAGTGGCAGCAACTTTGAAAAGGTTCTGTACCTTTTTAACCACTTGCCTTCTGTGCACTTAAACACCCTTCCCATCCAGGCCAATTTTCAGCTTTCAGCGCTGTCACACTTTGAATGACAATTGCGCGGTCATGCTACACTGTACCCATTTGAAATTTTTATCATTTTTTTCACACAAATAGAGCTTTCTTTTGGTGGTATTTAATCATCTCTGGGTTTTTTATTTTTTACAAAAAAAAAAGAATAAAGACAAAAAATTTTGAAAAAAAAATTTTTTTTCTTATTTTCTGCGAGTAAATTTTGAAAATAAATTTTTCTCCTTCACTGATGTGCGCTGATGAGGCGGCACTGATGGGCACTGATAGGCTGCACTGATGGGCACTGATGAGGTGGCACTTATGGGCACTGATGAGGTGGCACTTATGGGCACTGATGGAGGTACTAATATGCCGCACTGATGAGCACTGATAGGCGGCACTGAGAGGCGGCACTGCTGGGCGGCACTGGGGGGGCGTGTCACTGGGAGGCCGTTTAAAAACGGCCTCCCGAAAATTCGAGTCCGCGCTGCAGCTGTATATAGGCTGTAGCGCGGATGGGGGGTGGTTAAAGGGACTTTGATGTGACTTGAGTGCCAGTGTAAAGTTGCATCAAAGTTGCACTTAATCCTTTCCTATTAGCCAAAATAGATGCAAAACACATCAAAAGCGCAACACTTGAATTTTTGGTGTAGTCTTATTGAAATCTATTACACCAAAAACACAATCTGCTGCGGAAAAAAAGTTCCTGAACACAGCAGCTGAAAATGCATAGATGCTAATGTGTCCTATTGGAAACCAAGTTAAATGGACTGTAGTGCATTTCTGCAAAACGCACTAAAAAATGCATAGGTGTGAGAACCAAGGGTTAAACCTTAGATATCTAGGGACTTGTGTTCTCTTTGCTATTGTGTGTGTGTGTGTGTGATGTCATCATTCCAAAACTGGGTGAGATGGCAACATGACAAGGCCTAGTGGACCGAATACGGCCCATGGGCCTTGTGTTTGGCAGATATGCTCTGGGGCCTTTGGAAAGAAGGTTGTGGATGCCTAGGAGTCTGGCAAAGGATTAAAAAATGTTGCCAAATGATTTGAACTCAATTATTCTACAACAAAACAAATAATCTACTACAACTAGTGCAGACTTCAAATGACTATGAAATTGTTCAGGACTAGTTGGCCCAATAAATCCAACCCAAGAGCTGACAGTTTGATCTTAAGGGACCTTAAAATGTCCTTGCAGTATAGGCAGGTAACTCCTGCAACAATTGGTGTCAAAGTGCATGCTTTAGATTGCATTCGCCAATTTAACCTGCATGAGAGGTGTGCCCAAAAAAAAAAAAGGCTTTGCTGTCCAAAAAGAAAATTAGAGTAAGACTACAGTTTACCATTGAACATATGAGCAAACAAAGGACCTCCTGAAATAATATCCTGTGGACAGATGACTCAAAGGTAGAATTCTTTGACCACCATAACTGTAGAAATGTTTGGTGCAAAACGGAGAAAGCATTTTAATAGAAGAGCCTCATGTCAACTTTAAAGCATGGTGGTGGAAATTCTATGGTTTGGGTTTGCATTGCTGGTTCAAATCCAGGTAACTGGCTGTCATCAAGTCAACAATGAATTCTACATCATATCAAAGTGTGACAAAGTGAGGGAAATATCCAAGTTGGAAACTCATTAAATTTACCAGATATGTACCTCTGCTACTTATGGTTTAAATGTAGACCTTGACATTGTTATATAGACAATAGCTCATTTTCAGGTGGTAATGTACAGTATCTCACAAAAGTGAGTACACCCCTCACTAAATTAGAACACTAGGAAGATATGCCAAGTATCATCCGATCCAGGAGTGCACACTCAGGACTGCTACCAGGAACCCCCCAAAAGGTGTATGCTCACCTTAGAAATGGGCCCTTATTATGGGGGCCAAAAAACCTATATACAATCTGGGATTCAAGATGGCAACTACAGGTGTACATCTAAGTGTATAAAGGCAATCACAGTGGGTAACTGATATTCTCGACAGAACACTCAGTGTCAAACCAAAGCCCGACTGCTTGTGGTCCTTTTTCACAGTTCGGGGAGTCTGAATCTTTTCTGCCTGACGGAGGATGGTGGGGTGTTAAACCACTTCAATACTGGGCACTTTCACCCCCTTCCTGCCCAGACCAATTTTCAGCTTTCAGGGCTATCACACTTTGAACGACACTTGCGCAGTCCTGTTACACTGTACCCATATTACATTTTATTCAGTATTTTCCCACAAATAGAGCTTTCTTTTGGTGGCATTTGATCACCACTGTTTTTTTTTTTTTGCCAAACAAATTAAAAAAGACAAAAAAAAAAAAAAAAAAAAGGTTTTCTTTGTTTCTGTTATAAAATGTAAATAAGTATGTTTTCTCCTTCACTGATGGGCACTGATGAGGCTGCACTGACTGGCACTGATGAGGAGGCACTAATATGCAGCACTGATGGGGGGCACTGATATGCAGCACTGACCAGCATTACTGATGGGCACTGATTGGCATCTGAATGGAACCTTGTCAGCACGAACTGAGGAAAGCCGATTATCGGCACTTCCTGATTACAGCTGTGATTGGTCACAGCTGATCACGTGAAAAAGAGCCTACATCATAGGCTCTTTATCAAGATCGGAGATGCGGTGTGTCAGAGCGACACATTGCACCACCAAACGCTGCTGTGCCCTGAGCTCTATGCACGAGCTGCTTATCCTGCTGGACGTCATATGATGCCCAGTTAGGATAACTGATGTGGTTAGACACAAACTCTGGAGATCCAGCCAAGCTCTAACTCTGTACCTGCTTGGCTCTGAACCCAATTCTGCTTTAAAAGTAGCTCTATGTAGCTTTTAGAGCATCAGGTGTTGAGTTACAGGTGCCTGAGAGCTTATATGTGAACAGCCATCATTGAAATACATGGGACTTAGGAAGTTGATGGTTTTGGAGCTTTGAGCTACAAAACGCTTAGAGGTGAATGAAGCCTTAGTGTCTGCACTCTGGGAATACACTTTTATTTTTTTCCCCTGAAGCGGATTTTTGTTTTTTAAACCTGAAAGTATAGCCTTACAGGTTATGGTGAGGTGGCCCAAAAAGGAACCCAAAAAAGCTCTCTACTAAACCAAATCCTTCTAATAAAATCGGGGTTTTCACATGCCTCATTTCATCACAAATCCCACAAGTAAAAGAGCTGTTCCTCATTTCGTGATGGTGGTTGGAGCCAGGTACCGCTGGTGTGTAGCATCCTATAGACATTAGATGGATTCTGCTGTGTACCTGCACATTCGAATCAAGTGAAGGTACATGCATGATCCTTCTTAGGAGAAGAAGGGAGCAATTGGTAGGAAACTTTGGCATTAGTAGCTGCAAATGGTGGCCCACATTCATAAAATAGTAGGGACTGGAAGAAGCTGCAAAGCTTTAAGGTGTCCATCTAATAGTTTTTTGAAACTATCAATGCTCCCTGCTGATACGACTGCTTGTGGAAGAGAATTCCACATCCTTACAGCTCTTACAGTGAAGAACCCCTTATGCACTTTAAGGTTAAACCGCCTTTCCTCAAGTTTTAGTGAGTGGCCACGTGTCTTATTGTATCTCCTCTCTCTGAATAGTTTGTTCCTTATGCTAGGGTCGCCAGTACAGTATTTGTACATTGATATCATATCCCCCCTCAATCGTCTCTTCTCCAGAGAGAATAGGTTCAGTGCTTGTAGTCTTTCCTCATAGCTGATGTCCTCCATTCCCCTAATTATTTTTGTTGCCCTTCTCTGGACTTTCTCCAGTTCCAGCACATCCTTCCTGAGGACCGGTGCCCAGAACTGGACAGCATACTCCAGATGTGGCCGGACCAGAGTCTTGTAGAGTGGAAGAATAATCTCTTTATTTCTGGAGTGAATCCCCTTTTTTAAACATCCCAGTATTCTGTTGGCTTTGCTTGCGGCGGCTTGGCATTGCATGCCACTGCCAAGCCTGTTGTCTACCAGTACCCCCAAGTCCTTTTCCATCCTAGACTCACCCAGAGGATCCCCCCCTAGTGAGTAGCATGCTTTCTGGTTTCTAGCCCCCAAGTGCATTACTTTACATTTTTCAACATTAAATCTCATCTGCCATGTAGTTGCCCACCCCGTTATTTTGTTCAGGTCCGCTTGCAAGGTTTCCACATCCTGCATAGAAGATATTGGCAAGCCTAATTTAGTATCATCTGCAAATACTGAGATTGTACTAGATATCCCCTCCTCTAGATCATTTATGAATAAATTAAACAGGATTGGTCCCAGGACAGAACCCTGGGGGACCCCACTTTCCACACCCGCCCAGTCCGAGTACTCCCCATTAATCACCACCCTCTGTACTCTCCCCTGGAGCCAGTTCTCTATCCAGGTACTCACCTTATGGTCCATACCTACCTTCCTTAGTTTGTACAGTAAGCGTTTGTGGGAAATGGTGTCAAAGGCCTTTGCAAAGTCCAGATACACCACATCCACAGGCTTACCTTTATCTAGGTGGCAGCTCACTTCATCGTAGAAGGTTAATAAATTGGTTTGGCACGAATGATTTTTCATGAATCCATGCTGATTACTACTTATAATACCGTTTTCATTACTAAAGTCTTGTATGTGGTCCCTTATCATCCCCTCCAAAATTTTGCAGACTACTGATGTTAGGCTGACCAGCCTATAGTTACCCGGGATATATCTCGGCCCCTTTTTAAATATTGGTACCACGTTGGCTTTTTTCCAATCAGCTGGCACCATACCCGTCTGTAAACTATCCTTAAAGATCAAGAATAATGGTCTGGCAATCACCTGGCTGAGCTCATTAAGAACCCTCGGGTGCAAGCCATCCGGTCCCGGGGATTTATTTATGTTAAGTTTCTCTAGTTTAGCTCTAAGTCTATCCTCTGTTAGCCATGGCGGCACTTCCTGAGGTGTATTATTTAGTTCGGCCTTACAAGCAAGGTTCGTGTAGCCCCCCGATTCCTTTGTGAAAACTGAAGAAAAGAAATTATTTAACACTTCCGCCTTTTCTCTGTCCTCTGTGGCCATTTTTCCTTTATCATCTTTTATGGGGCCAATGTGCTCTGGCCTCGCTTTCCTACTGTTTATATACTTAAAGAACTTCTTGGGGTTCTTTTTACTCTCCTCCGCTATATGTCTCTCATGTTCTATTTTAGCCGCCCTGATTTCGTCTTTACATTTCTTATTACACTCTTTGTAGTGCTTAAATGCTGCCAATGACCCCTCAGTCTTGTATTTTTTGAAGTCCTTTTCTTTAGCTCTAATATACATTTTTATGTTGGAGTTTAGCCACCCAGGGTTTAGTTTTGCTCTTTTAAATTTATTTCCCTGTGGAATGCACTGGCCAATCCCCTTGTTAAGTACGCTCTTGAAGCACTCCCATTTTTCCTCCGTGTTCTTTGTCCCCAGGGTTCTATCCCATTTGATATTTTCTAGCAGTGAGCGCAGTTTAGGGAAATTGGCTCTTTTGAAATTCAGTGTCCTTATATTACCCTTGTGTTTCCTATTACTGTAATTAATACTGAAACCAATTGACCTATGGTCACTGTTTCCTAAGTTGTCCCGTATTTCTATATCCGTGAGCAGGTCTGTATTGTTGGTAATCAGTAGGTCAAGTACCGCATTGTTTCTTGTCGGTGCATTCACCATCTGACCCATGAAATTGTCCTGCAAAATATTTAGGAACTGCCGAGCCTTGGCTGAATGCGCAGTTCCTTCTGCCCAGTCTATATCTGGATAATTAAAGTCCCCCATTATAATGACATTTCCCATCCTTGCTGCCAATCCTATCTGTAACATGAGGTCCGCCTCCCCCTCCTCCCTCTGGTTGGGGGGCCTATAGCATACGCCTAATAATACCTTCCCCACCGTGCCTTCCCTTTGAAGCTCTACCCATAGGGATTCTGCCTCGTCCATAGCTCCATTATTAATATCATCCCTCATATTTACCTGTATACTGTTCTTAATATACAAACATACCCCTCCCCCTTTTTTACCTTCTCTATCACTGCGATAAAGGGAATACCCCTGAATGGTCGCCATCCAGCCATGGGAGCTGTCAAACCAAGTCTCAGTTATCCCCACAAAATCTAAGTCCTCCTTAAACATCAGCAGCTCCAGCTCTCCCATCTTGTTGGCCAGGCTTCTGGCATTGGTATACAAGCCTCGTAATTTTGATCGTTACATTTATCCTCTTTTGATGTTTTTAGGCTGCTCTCTTGATTTTTCCCCGTACCCACCCTGGGTTTAGGAGCTCCGAACACCCTACCGCTAATGCCCCCATTTCTGCCCTCTGAATCTTGCTTTCCACTGGCTAATTCTACATCTGTACCCTCCCCCCCATTCCCTAGTTTAAAAGCTCCTCTAACTTTTTGGCCTGGTACTGCTGTGCTCTCTGCCCAGTATACAGAGAGCCACAGCTTGATAGCTTAATGGTAGGACAGCTTGATAGTATGCGTAACGAACACTTAACACTTACCTTCTGAAAATTCAAGTTATTTTCCAGGAGCTCTCTTTTAATGCTCTGATCATACATTATCACTGTACACATTTGTTGGGTATAGCAATGACCACTGGTTGGCCAGTGTAACATCAATATATAGTACACATGACCTTTATACTTCAGAATAACTCAATAATACTCACAAAACTGTAGTCTCCATTCAGAGGTATCTTCCATTCAGAGGAACTGGGAGACTCTACTGCACTGCTCTTTTCTGTGGCACCAAGCTGGTTCTCATTCTTCTCAAAATACTCCATGAATGATGGTTTGGAAGGCTGTGCAGGCTGACTGCTTTCTGTATTAGGAAAAGGACAATGTTTTGTAGTTAAATTAAAAATCCATTATTATTCTAGCTATTCCTACACAATACAGTCATTGAATTAAAAGCCACAAGAAGAATTTGAGCACAGATTATATGTTGGGCACTAATAAGGGTACTAATAATAATTGGAATGTATAGGGTACTAGGGTACAGAAGCTGCATAAATCAGCATTCTCTTTAATTCATAACCCGTGCATCTTTAATTATCTCTGCTGTTTAAAGTGTATATTAAGGCAAAAGAAAAATATAACATCTTCAGTACATCTCCACAATAAATGCTCATTTCTGCTATCAGTCATTACTTACGATAACAAAGCAATATATATATTTTGTTTAGAACAATGATTTCTCTTGGTAATATCCTCTTAAGAAAATGATTTTATTTTTTATGCATGCCATAGACAGAAAAAAAAAACACATACTTTCTACTTTGAGAAGCGTTGGCTTAAAAAAAGTTAGAGTTACGGTAGACATATAACTTGTCCTGCTTAAAAATAAAATCAAATGATTCTTGTACAAAGCATTGCTATGTTATTAAAAATGAATTTCGTTTTTTTTTTTTAATTGCACTTGTTTCCTTTTATTAATATTTCTTTCTTTTTTTGACATACAAAAAAAAAAATCTAAACAACAAAATAAAGAAAAGTATGATGCAACAGTATTAATAAAGCCAAATACCTAGGACAAACCCTCAAGGGCATTGCGGTACAAAAAAAAAAAAAAAAAAAAAGAGAAAAAAAAAAGAAAAGGATGGTTTCAAAATTTTCAGGATTCAAGTTTCAGAATTCTAGATTTCAAGATTCAGCCTGGGTCTATTTGGAATGCAGCCCTCTAGTTGCCAAGAGAATCGGCCGTGTCCCTACAAGAGTGCCATCCAGTGAATCTAAAAGGGCGTATCATATCCGCCAAAGTTTCTCCTGAGAATGTATATTCCAGAAATGATCTCCATCTGATAAAAAATCTCGGGGTAGTACGTGGGTTTGAAAACATAGCATCAAGTCTTTCCAGTTGGCATAGGGACAACAAAGATTATTGGACCTGTGTAAGATTTGGTGGGATAGGGTTAATCCAGTTAGCCATACTAGTTCTATGTGCTGCCAAAAGACAAAGGTGTGTCCATTGTAAAGAGGGGGGTATGCAGTTAAAAAGACAAGTAGTAAGGACCTTAGGTAACCCCCGTACCGATATAAGCCGAATATAATCCAGCACTCTATCCCAATACTTGCTAATACGGGGGCAGTCCCAAAGTCGATGTAAGAGTGTAGGCCGGGTGATTTTACACCACGGACATTGGGCTTGGGTAGGGTGGTCTGGATGATGTCGAAAAGGGTAATAGGCCCGATCCATTATTCTAAAATTAGTTTAATGCAACACCTAAAATATTAACAAAGTGAATAAAAGGGAAAACGTTTATATATATATATATATATTTTTTTTTTTTTTTCACAATAAAAGTTTACTGAGCATAAAAATACAGAATAAACAATTTGTTACATGTATAATAAACATATTTGGTGACAAAAATAAAGGGTAGTTCCAGTCCTTATATTAGACAAATCGAAGATAAGGAAAAAAAAAAAAACATGACTGATCGCAATCATATTGTTAAACATTTATGCCATAGGAATAGGGTGTATAAATTCCTGTGTAAGACCATCAATATTGTAATATTCAATATCTAAGGGCTGGGGGGGTTTATGAGGTAAGGTGGATAGGGAAGGAGTGGAAAAGATTGGGGGTGGGAAGAAGAAGAGAAGGTAGGGGGCGAGGCAGGCATGAAATACGTTTATATTTTAATAATTAGAAAAATAGAAATAAACAAAAAAATCAGTAGGAAAATAAATATTTAGGGAAGAGAGGGGAGGAGTAAAGTAGGGCCAATAGTAGGGATCATGCAAATTTTGATTGTGTGACCGCTGCCCCCTTGAGAGGGGTAGAGAGTGTACTACTGTCCGAATACACTGTCCCGAGGGGACGGGGGGATTCCTCCATCTACCTCACTTGTGTGGATGGAAAAATCTGTTCATTTTTTTTCAGCTGTCTGAACAAAAAAAATATTACATATCTAGGGACAGCTTAAGATGGGCTAAATGGGAACAAATTGTATTTCTTTTTTACTCGTCAGGTTGCTTTAACCACTTAAGCCCCAGCCCTATTTCGGACACTTTTTGTTTACAAGTAAAAATCTGTATTTTTTCCTAGAAAACTACTTAGAACCCTCAAACATTATATATATATATATATATATATATATATATATATATATATATATATTTTTAGCAAAGACTCTGGAGAATAAAATTTTGGTCATTGCAATATTTTTTGTCACGCGGTATTTGCGCAGCGGTCTTTAAAACGCCATTTTTTGGGAAAAATTACGAAAAATCACATTTCACTGCATTTAAAAAATACTAAACAGTAAAGTTAGCCCATTTTTTTTGTATATAGTGAAAGATGATGTCACGTCGAGTAAATAGATACCCAACATGTTACGGTTTAAAATTGCGCACACCCGTGGAATGGCGACAAACTACGGTCAATAGAAATCTCAATAGGCGACGCTTTAAAAAATTTTTTAACGGTTACCAGTTTAGAGTTAGAGTGTAGCTCTTTTTTTAAATTATTTTAAAAATTTTTAATTATTGCTCACACTCTGGCGATCGCGGCAATACCTCATGTGTGGTTTGAACAGTGATTTCATTCGCGGCTCGACTTCCGTATACGTTTTCTTTCATGCGTGAGCTAACCGTGACGGGGGCGGCTAAAAATTTTTTTTTTTCCTATTTTATTTTTTTTTTTTAACTTTATTACAGGTTTTTAAAAAAAAATAAAATCTGATCACTTTTATTGCTGTCACAAGCAATGTAAACATCCCTTGTGACACCAATATGCAGTGACAGGTACACTTTATGGAGGGATCGAGGGTCTAAAAGACCCCAAACCCCTCCACTACACTTTCATGTATGCAAAACCCCAAAAACTGCATTTTTTATACAGCCGCCTTTTGCAGCAGAGTAACCCGGAAGTTACGTCATGGACGCCGCCTCCGGGTTACGTCATCGGAGACCCGATCGAAGCCGCTTCTGGCTTAGATCAGGACTCCATCCAGCCGGCGGACGCGCCGGCTGGGTGCTCGGGTCTCCAGGTGGGACGGGAGTCTCGGGCAAAGTCACGGAAGGCGGCGGAAGGGGGGGGGGCGTCCCCTCCCGCTCACCCGGGTAACGACTGAGCGGCTCCCGAGCCGCATCGGTCGTTACCGACGGAAAGCCGACAATTGGCTCTAAACCACGGTACTGGGATGGTGCCTCTAGCTAGAGGCATCATCCCGGTATATCCCCGCAAAGTGTGTTGACATACCCCTATGTCACTTTGCGGTAAGTGGTTAAAGCGGAAGTTTAGAAGTTTTTTGGGTATACAGCACCAAAGACATTAATTACTTGAAATGGTGTGTTATCCAATTTTCTGCAGGTTGCTGCTTCTTGTAATAATCCTCTCTCCATAGCCAATGGATATTGCCCTGAGTGGCTATCCTCTGAGGCTGAAAGGGGTTAACAGCAGCCGCTGCTAGTATTATGGCCCTTTCCTGCCATCCAGAGAGCTCGTACTAGTATTCTCTCACAAAGTATCATGGTCTGTGAATGGAGGAGTGGATGAATGACAGGATCCCCACTGCCCAATACAGAACATGCTGCATTGTGGGAGAATAGTAGTACAAGGTCTCATAATTGCGGAGAGAGGACAAAAGGGGGAAGCTGATGTTAACCCATACAGGCAGCTAGGAAAGGGGAATGAATGGGGACGTTTTACAAGAAGCAGCAGCCTGCAGGAGATGTTGCATGTAAATTATGTATCTGATCCTGTATAAAAAAATAAAAAAAACAAAAAAACATTAAACTTCAGCTAGAACTGACACCATATGCAGATCAAAGCCTATACCTTTGATCTGCAGATGAATGAAATTGAACACATATAAAAGTAACAATGTCAGTTTGTGTCTCAATCTCGTGTCTGATGGGACTTTTTTTTTTTAACAGCCCCATTTATTTTAAGGCTCCATGCACACAGGGCGTCATAAAAACGTGCTCCAAAGCTGTTTACATAACCCCGGGAAACAGCAGCTGTAAAAACGTGCTTTCAGTAGCTTTTTCTACTAGCGTTATTGCACGTTTGGCCACAGTAGCTGTTAGCAGCGTTTTTTCTGCCTCCATTCAAAATCAATGGTTCCCTATGGGAGCCTATTGATTTGAATGGAAGTCACACCGCAGGTCGGATCAAGGTGATCCGACTTGCGGTGCGACCTGCACTGTGAGAATCTTGAGGGGGAACTCCACGCCAAAATGGGGAAAAAAACGGCGTGGGGTTCCCCCCCAGGTTCCAAACCAGGCCCTTCGGGTCTGGTATGGAATTTGAGGGTAGCCCCGCGCCGAAAAAACGGCGTGGGGTCCCCCCCAAAATCCATACCAGACTCTTATCCGAGCATGCAGTCCGGCATGCCAGGAAAGGGGAGGGGACGAGCGAGCGGCCCCACCCCCCCTGGATCATACCAGGCCACACGCCCTCAACATGGGGGGGTGTGGGTGCTTTGGGGCAGGGGGGGCTCTGCACCCCGCACCTCAAAGCACCTTGCCCCCATGTTGATGAGGACAAGGGCCTCATCCCCACAACCCTGGCCGGTGGTTGTGGGGGTCTGCGGGCAGGGGGCTCATCGGAATCTGGAAGCCCCCTTTAACAAGGGGGCCCCCCCAGATCCCGGACCCCCTCCCTATGTGAATGGGTATGGGGTACACTGTACCCCTACTCATTCACCCCATAAAATGCAGTGTATGGAAATAACGACAGGAGACGTTTTGGAAAATTTATTAAAAATCTTCATCCGGCTCTTGTCCTCTCCGGGGGTCTTCTCCTCTCCGAGGGTCTTCTGCTCTTTTGCTGTCCGCCCTTCTTGTCTTCTCTCCGGGGGTCTTCTGCTGTCTTCTCCTCTCCGAGGGTCTTCTGCTGTCCGCCCTTCTGCTGTCCAATCTTCTTGTCTTCTCCTCTCCGGTCTTCTGCTCTTTTGCTGTCGGCTGTCGGCTGTCCTTCTTCCTCCGGTCCTCCTCCGACGACGTCTTCAGCGATTATGCCGGCCTCTGGTCTCCGCAGCTTATTATATAGCCATTAGGGGCGTGGCCGCCAGATGACGTCATCGGGAGACCACGCCCCCTTGTGTCACAGATGACGTCATCAGATGCCCCCTGCCCGCAGACCCCCACAACCACCGGCCAGGGTTGTGGGGATGAGGCCCTTGTCCTCATCAACATGGGGGCAAGGTGCTTTGAGGTGCGGGGTGCAGAGCCCCCCCTGCCCCAAAGCACCCACACCCCCCCATGTTGAGGGCGTGTGGCCTGGTATGATCCAGGGGGGGTGGGGCCGCTCGCTCGTCCCCTCCCCTTTCCTGGCATGCCGGACTGCATGCTCGGATAAGAGTCTGGTATGGATTTTGGGGGGGACCCCACGCCGTTTTTTCGGCGCGGGGCTACCCTCAAATTCCATACCAGACCCGAAGGGCCTGGTTTGGAACCTGGGGGGGAACCCCACGCCGTTTTTTTCCCCATTTTGGCGTGGAGTTCCCCCTCAAGATTCTCACAGTGCAGGTCGCACCGCAAGTCGGATCACCCTGATCCGACCTGCGGTGTGACTTCCATTCAAATCAATAGGCTCCCATAGGGAACCATTGATTTTGAATGGAAGAAAAAAAACGTATAACGTGGCTTAACGCACGTTAAGCAACGTTATGAAGCCTTATGGAGCCTTTAGCAGCGTCAGATGTTTTTTGCAGCTTGACGCTGGAGCTCCTGAACCCACAGTTTCTGGGTTTTTTTTGGAGCTGTAAAACGCCTATGCCACTTGGAGCTCCTAAAAGCTCTATGTGTGCATGAGGCCATAGAATAACATGGATGGGCGTTCTGCAGCTGCAAAAAAAAACGTCTGACGCTGCTAACAGCAGCTGTAAAAACGTCCAGTGTGCATGAGGCCTAATAGCTGGGAATTGCCAACAAATGTGGCTGCAGCTGGGCAGAAAAACAGCTACACCCATGTGTTCAGGTGTGTGTAACATGCCCAAGGTCCACAACTGGTTAATATACAGCAAACTGGGCTCAACTGTAAAGAAAATCCAAATGCAATGTCACACATCTCCCATTCACAAGCGTGGACATTTTTACCTGCAGTTCATGAAAGTTACTGTTTTCGTGTAAAGTCATTTGAAGGTTACATTTGAATCTCTCTTTAGGCCAAACTATGGCCCTCCAGCTGTTCAGGGACTACAATTCCCAGCATGCCTAGTTATGTCTGTGAATGTCAGAGATTTACAATGCCTTATGGGAATTGTAGTTCCTGAACAGCTGGAGGGCCATAGTTTGGACACCCCTGCTAGGGCCTGTGTTGACAAACTTTTACCTCAGAATGGCTTCAGACAAGTCAATGGGATTGCAAAAACAGCTTGGTGAAGCTGAACCCTTTCACGGCCAGAGCAGTTTTTGCATTTTTCTCACACGTTTAGAAAATACTTTTAGGCCTGCAGATTACATAGAACCCCCAAATCATGATATATTTGCTGAAAGCAGACACCCTAGGCCTAGAGCACATATGTCCAAAACAAGGCCTTCATGCCGAATCCGGCCTTCCAGGCCTTGTCATGTGGCCTTCTGAAATTGTTGCTATATCACTCTCCTGCACTGTGCGATAAGTCTCAACGTGGTGTCAAATGCCCATCTTGACATCTTACTACACATGGATAATGTGCTCCTCGCTGCCCTCAAAAGAGTGGGGACGTCCGATATGACTAAGTAAAACATGTTATGGCTGACTGGTATAGCTGAAAGACTTTATGGTCCGACTCTGTGTCTCTCAGCCTATGGCTGTCACTTTGCAGATCCTCCTCGCCTGCCCTTACACGCACATGAACTTTAATGGCATCCCAGTCTTAGTCCGTAGGGTTCAATATTGAGTTGGCCCTCCCTTTGCAGCTATAACAGCTTCAACTCTTCTGGGAAGGCTGTCCACAAGGTGTAGAAGTGTGTCTATGGGAATGTTTGACCATTCTTCCAGAAGCACATTTGTGAGGTCAGGCACTGATGTTGGACGAGAAGGCTTGGCTCGTAGTCTCTGCTGTAATTCATCCCAAAGGTGTTCAATCGGGTTGAGGTCAGGACTCCTGACCCCCCTGGTGCCTTTTCAGGCTCTCCCATGTGATCGGAAGCCGTATTACCAATCTGGTGGCGGATTACAATAGAGCTGGCCATGGACCCAATGGGCCCCGGCCATCTCTATAACCCTTGGAGACCAGAAGCAACATTATTACGGCTCTGGTAGATATGAACACTGCCAGTTTTTTTTCCTGGAAAGCAGAGATAGTTTTCCTTTTTTTGATCTTATATTAACCCATGATGTCTCCATAAAGAGGACTTGTCATGCCTTATTCCTATTACAAGGGATGTTTACATTTCTTGTAATAGGAATAAAAGTGATTTAAAAAATCAAAAATGAAAGAAACAGTGTAAAAACATAAAAAAATTAAATAAATAATTTTTTTTAAGTGTTCCCGTCCCCTTGTGCTCACACGCAGAAGCGAATGCATACGTAGGTTGCACCCGCATATGTAAACGGCGTTCACAGCACACGTGAGGTATCGCCTCGAATGGTAGAGTGAGAGAAAGAACTCTAGCACAAGACCTTCTATGTAACTCCTGTAACTTGTAATTTATTTTAAAAAAGCAGCATATGGAGATTTTTAAGTACCAAATTTTAGCGCCATTCCACGAGTGTGCGGAATTTTAAAGCAACAGGTTAGGTATCTATTTACTTGGTGTAACATCATCTTTCACATTATACAAAGGAAAATAATAAAATGGGGTAAATATTGTGTTTTTTTTTTTTTAATTCATTAGCCACTTCTGGATCGGAGGATTTTCCCCCTTAATGACCAGGCCATTTTTTGCGATTTGGCACTGCGTTAAACAGGCAATTGCGTGGACGTGCGACGCTGTACCCAAATAAAAATGATGTATTTTTTCTCCCACAAATAGAGCTTTCTTTTGGTGGTATTTGATCACCTGTGCGATTTTTATTTTTTTGCGCTATAAACAAAAAAAATAGCAACAATTCTGAATAAAAAAAACAATATTTTTCACTTTCTGCTATATAACATCCCCCCCCCCCCAAAAAAAAAATGTAAAAATCAAATTTTTCATTATTTCAGGCCAATTTGTATTTTGCTACATATTTTTGGTAAAAAAAAAATCACAATAAGCGTATTTTTATTGGTTTACGCAAAGAGATATCGCATCTACTAACTACGGGAAAGAATTATGTCATTTTTATTTACTTATTTTACTATGATGGCGGCGATCAGCGATTTTTAGTGGGACTGCGACATTGCGGCGGACAGATCAGACCCCTAACTGACATTATTGACACTTTTGGGGGGACCAGTGACATTACTACAGTAATCAGTGCTAAAAATATCCACTGTTACTGTAATGACACTGGCAGGGAAGGGGCGATCAAAGGGTTAAGTGTGAGCCTAGGGGGTGTTTTCTAACTGTGATGGAGATGGGCTTGTGAAATCAACAAAGAGACCTGTGTTCCTAAATAGGAGGAACCCAGAAGTTCTCCGTTGATTCCTAAGAGAACAACGGTCTGCTGTGTTTACAACAGCAGACCGCCGTTCTCTCTTCATGGGGAGCGATCGCTGGTGCCCGGCGGCAATTCTGGTCGCCAGCCCCCGTGGATCGGCTTCACTGCTGGGGAGTGGGTGCGCACCCCCAGGATCGGTACGGCGATTCACAGGAACCTGCCGCCGCATAACTGTGGAGGCTGGTCGGCAAGTGGTTGAAGTGTATTTTTTTCAAAAAAATCTGTGTGACATAACAAATTGCAACAATCGCCATTTTATTCTCTAGGGTCTCTGCTAAAAATATAAATAATGTTTGGGGGTTCTGGGTAATTTTCTAGTAAAAAAGTTATAATTCTTACATGAAGGAGAGGAATACAAGAATTTGTCTGGTATGAAAGTGGTTCAAAGAGATTAAAATGCAAGAGAGGCCTCTTTCACACGGAGCTGACCGTATTGCGATCCGCTCCGGCACTTTTTTTTTTTTTACGGACATGGATGACACTTGTGTCATCCGGTCCGTATGTCCGCATATCATCCCATCTGTTTGCGGATGATATACGGACATAATGTATGTCTATGGGGATTGCGGATGTCAGCGGATGACGCCGCTGACATCCGATTTTGCGTCCTTTCTGTTTTTTAAACGGAAGAAAAATAGGGTTCTGTTCCGTTCCAAAAAATGGAACAGAACTGAAAGGACGCAAATCGGATGTGACATCCGAAATCCGATTGGCATGCATTATGTCCGTATATCACCCACAAACGGATGGGGTGATATAAGGACATACGGAACGCCCGTGTGAAAGAGGCCTGAGAAGGTGAATTGCAGGCTCCTGTCAATGAATTCTGGATATTGTCAGAACTATCCCAAACTGGTGGTAAATTCAAGAAGAATGCATCTGAAAGTAAGCTACATTTTCTCATCAATGTAAGTTCTGTACATGGCCCTGGGTGCAAATTCAAATTTAGCGTAATGTACTGGTCAGCAGAAAAAGGGACGAAGCAATTTAAACCAACTTCTATACCTTACATTAAGAACACCAAATACGCTCTTCTGACCGATCAATATTTCATTTTGTGGTTAGAAGTATTTCATTTCAAACTTTCTTCTATGTGATTTGCTCTCTTCGATTACATTGTTTACTAGAACGTTTTAGCATCCGTATTATTTTATTTGAGCTGTGGAATTGTTCTACAAGACCGATGGAAATTCTTTTTGCGCACTGTGGTCTAGAAATAATTAGGAGCCTGTGACCTTGGCAGAGCCGAGAAGGTTCTGACAGCAGTAAAAAGCCTTTCTTCCTCTGGGAGGATAGTCTTTCACATGGATGTATTGGTGAACTTGCTAAGAACAAATTAAAGATTGCTGTGAGATACCATTACCTTATGTCAGTCTACAAGGAGACTTGTGCTTAAATGCACAGATGAAAGAGGAAAATACCGAAAACAGCAAAAAGGACAAAATGGATGTCAAAAACAAGGGCACAAGACAGGCATAGTAGAGGGACAACCTACAAAAGGGTTTACAATTTTTTTTTTGCAAATTCAATATTTATTAAGGAGAAAAAGGCATACACAAGCAACAAGAACAGTGAATCGGGGTTTACGAATTTTAAAGGATAACTCAAATTTTGTGGGAAAAAAAAACAATAGCAAATATATCAAACATTAGATCATATACAGTGGAGAAAATAATTATTTGATCCCCTGCAGATTTTGTACGTTTGCCCACCTGCAATGAAATGAAGGGTCTATAATTGTTATCATAGGTGTATTTTAAATGATAGAGACAGAATATCAACCAAAAATCCAGAAAAAAAACAGATACAAATGTTATAAATTGAGTTGCAGTTCTGTAAGTAAAATAAGTATTTGATCCCCTACCAACCAACAATAATTCTAGCTCCCACAGACTGGCTACAGTATGTGCTCATGTGGTACACAGAATAGTCCTGAAAATTTAACCGCTTGCCGGTGGTCAGCCCCGGCCAGGCAAAGTGATGTACCGGTACGTCACTAGCCTGTGAGCCAATAGGGGGCGAGCGCGGACACCTCCGCGCGAGTGACCGGCAGACCTGATGTCCGCCGGTCACTCGCGATCGTTCGCTGTGAAGGGAGAAAGGCAGGCAGATAATGTAAACAAAGCCACCTGTCATTCTTCCCTGTGTAACAGCAGAGATCATACGGTCCTGCTATGTAGGATCGTAAATCTCTGCTGTTACATGTAAAGCCACATCCCTGCACAGATAGAAACATGCCCCTAGAGACACACTTAACCCCTCCTTCTCCAATAAAGTTAACCTCTTCACTGCCAGTGTCATTTTTACAGTAACAGTGCATATGTATAGCACTGATTACTGTAGTAATGTCATTGGTACCCCCAAAAGTGTCAAAAATGTCAAGTCAAGGGTCCGATCTGTGTGCCGCAATGTCGCAGTCCCACAAAAAAAAAAAAAAAATTGCAGATCGCCGTCATTATTTGTTAAAAAAAAAAAACAACAAAAATGACAAAAATCTTTCCCTTGGTTAGTAAACGCAATAACTTTTGCGCAAACCAATAAAAATAGGCATATTGTGATTTTTTTTACCAAACGTATGTAGCAGAAAACAAATTGGCCAAAAATGTTAAAAAATTTTGATTTTTACATTTTTTTGGGGGAGAATTTCATATAAAAAAAATGTGAAAAATATTATTTTTGCAAAATTGTCACTCTTTTTTTGTTTATAGCGCATGATCAAAAAAAAAAAAAAAAAAAAATCGCACAGGTGATCAAATACCACCAAAAGAAAGCTCTGTTTGTGGGAAAAAAAGGACCTCAAATTCCTTTAGGTACAGCATCGCATGACCGCGCAATTGTCCGTTAAAGTCACGCAGTGCCGAATCGCAAAATAGGGCCTGGTCAGGAAGGGGGTAAAATCTTCCGGGGCTTAAGTGGTTAAGAAGGTGCTCCTAACGACAACTCGTTATGTGTAAAAAAAAGACACCTATCCACAGAATCTCTTTCTTCCATTCACACCACACCATCATGGGAAAGACCAAAGAGCTGTCAAAGGATGTCAGGGACAAGATTGTAGACCTGCACAAGGCTTGAATTGGCTACAAGACCATCACCAAGAAGATTGGTGAGAAGGAGACAACTGTTGGAGTGATTATTCGCGTATGGAAATAATACAAAATAACCATCAATCGTCCTCGGTCTGGAGCTCCTCATGGGGTAAGGATGATCATGAGAAAAGTAAGGGGTCAGCTCAGAACTACACGGGAGTAGCTTGTAAATGATCTCAAGGCAGTTGGGACCACAGTCACCAAACAAACCATTGGTAACACAATACGCCACTACAGACTGAAATATTGCAGCGCCCGTAAGGTCCCCCTCCTCACAAAAGGTACACGTACAGGCCTGAAGTTTGCCAATGAACATCTAAATGATTCAGAGAAGGATTGGAAGAAAGGGCGAAGGTCAGATGAGACCAAAATTGAGCCCTTTGGTGGCATTAACTCGACTCATCGTGTTTGAAGAAAAATACTGACTATGACCCTAAGTACACCATCTCTACAGTCAAACACGGAGGTGGAAACATGATGCTTTGGGACTGTTTCCCTGCTAGAGGTAAATGCCGACTCTGCCGCATTGAGGGGCCAATGGACAGGGCCATGCATTGTAAAAATCTTTGATGAGAACCTTCTTCCATCAGCCAGAACACTAAAGATGGGTCGTGGATGGGTCCTCCAGCATGACAATGACCCAAAACATATCGCCAACGCAATAAAGGAGTGGCTCAAGAAGAAGCACATTAAGGTCATGGAGTGGCCTAGCCAGTCTCCAGATCTTAATCCAATAAAAAATGTATGGGGTGAGCTGAAAGTTGCCATTCGAGTTGCCAAGCGACAGCCAAAAAAACCTTAAAGTGGTTGTTAAGCCACTATCTGATTTTTATACCATCCCTCTGTTAGAAAACAACTTGTGTCCTAGTGCCTGTGCTTTATATAAAAAAAATAAATTAAAAAAAAAAGATTTCTACTTGTTTTCACAGCGCCTCCTGGTACTTGCGTGACTCGCAGCTCTCTCCTCTCCCCGTCTGACATCTCCAGCGGGCGGGGCCGAGAACTCCCACTGATGTCAGCCGGGGAGGAAAGCCTGGAGGCGCTGTGAAAACAGGTAGAAATTGGCTTTTTTCTTAATAGGACACAGGCTGTTATCTAACAGAGGGGATGGTATAAGGATCAGATCATTTTATAGCAGCGGGGAGGGGAGCAGAGTGGTCCTATTTAGAGCTGAAAGACAAGGAGGGGAGGGGGGGATGAGGGCAGAGAGAACAGAGTTGCAGATGACAGAGGCATGTAAACTGACCACGGTGTCAGGGCTCAGCGGCCATGATAAACTGTGGTCAGTTTACAGGGGGGAGGGAAGAACCAGGCAGGATCAGCCAGGTTTTTTAGGTGATACAGGGAGCCAAATTACACAAGTACTGTGCTGTATAACATGCTTTAAAGGAACAGGAACCGTTATTTTTTTTTTTTTTTTTTTTTAGGGTAACAAACGCTTTAAGAATTTGGAGTAGATCTGCGAGTGGACCAAAATCCCAGCTGAGATGTGTGCAAACCTGGTCACCAACTACAAGAAACCTCTTACCTCTGTGTTTGCCAACAAGGGTTTCTCCGCCAACTACTAAGTCATGTTTTGCTTAGGGATCAAATGCTTATATTACTCACTGACATGCAACTTAATTTATAACATTTGTATGATGTGTGTTTTTTCTGCATTTTTGGTTGATATTCTGTCTCTAACATTTAAAATACACCTATGATAAAAATTATAGACCCTTCCTTTCTTTGTAAGTGGGCAAACGCACAAAATGTGCAGGGGATCAAATAATTATTTTCCCCACTGTACAATTGCTCCACAGGCCATATTGTAATTTAAAGTTAATCACAGGTACTCTTTACAGAGACTAGATCCCTGATGCCTGCTCTGCTCTGACTAGCAGCTGATCAAATAGCTGAAACGGGACGTGACAAAATCCTTGTTGCTTTTGACTTCATTAATCGCAGAGGAGATGGGGGAACAAATGTTCCTCTGCAGGCAGCCAACAGTGACGGGTGACTATGGGGGGGTTGGGTCTGCAGCACTGTAAAAAATATTGGGAGGCTGAAAAACCACCGGGATCACTTTCACATTAAAGCGGTCTCTAAAGAAATGATACCAGGTTCATGGCTGCTCCTGCAGCCATGATCCGGGTATAACTACTTGCCAGCCTTGATGTATATATACGTACACTGGACAGCAAATGGTTAAAAATTACCTTTCCATTTAACTTTGCAGTGCTGTAACATTCAATGCAATATAGTAACCTGGTGGAGTTCTGTACACCCCCAGGAATTCCATTTCCTGCTAGTGTAATTACCTGATTTTCCCCAGAAGTTTTCCTATGATTTAAATCAGATTTTGGGCATCCTCTACAATAGAAATTTTATTTTTGATGAGATACTCCCCGAGAGTTAATTACTTCTAAGGGGATGCAGACCCTGCAGCTTTCCCAATGAAAACACAGAGAGTGCAGCTGGTGTTTATGATGAACCAGACCCTCCCATTCAGAATCAATCTGCAAAGGACATGGTGATACAAACCGCTATTTCCATAGTGCAACAATATGTAGGAATCTACTACAAAGTTTACCAAAATCCTTGAAATGTATGTTGATCATCCATAGGGGATATTTTTTTAATCACTTCCAGACCGCGCAATGTACTGTACGTGATTCTGCTTCTCCAGGTAGTGGGCGCGTGCGCCGCCAGTGTGCCAGCTGTGCTGTGATTAGTCACAGCACAAGCCGATCAGCAGGTGCCAGTCAATGGATGACCGCTGGCACCCGCTGATCGGCAAGGAGGAAGACAGGGAAGAGCCTTGCCTATGTAAACAATGCAGAGCTATGTCCTGTCAGCAGTGATGTGCTGGTTTTTGTTTTCCTGCAAAGCAGGGAATAAAAACTAGCACATCCCTTAGTAAAAGCAGCACTTACAGTACACAAAAACACTGGCTATGACACATTTAACCCTTTGATTGCCCTAGATGTTTAACCCCTTCCCAGCAAGTGCCATTAGTACAGTGACTGTATTATTGTCACTGGTTCCCAAAACGTGTCAGTTAGTGTCAGATTGCCTGTAATGTCTTACTATCGCAGAACCGTTATAAGTCACTGATCACTGCCATTACTACTACAAAAATAATACATTTCAGAATATATACCATAGTTTGTAGACACTATAACTTTTGCGCAAACCAAATGGATTTTTTTTTACCAAAAATATGTAGCAGAATACATTTCAGCCTAAATTTATGTAAAAATTTAATTTTTTATTTTATTTTATGTTTTATAGCAGAAAGTAAATATTGTTTATTTTTATTTATTTATTTATTTTTAATTGATGGTCTTTTTTCTTTTATAGCTCAAAAATAAACTCAGTGGGGATCAAATACCCCCAAAAGAAAGCTCTATTTGTTTGAAATAAAATGACGCACAATTCATTTGTGTACAGTATTGCATAGGTGCCCAATTGTCAGTTAAAATAACGCGGTGCTGAACAGCAAAAAATGGCCAGGTCTTGAACAGAGGTAAATCTTCCTCAGGTCAAGTGGTTAAATCATAAAAAATTGGCATGGAACTAAAAATACATTAAAAAAAGGCCTGGTTTAAAATGAATGGTAAACGGAATCCTGTGTGCCAGTTTTTATACAAAGTCTTTTTTCCAAAGTATTTAAAAAAAAATGAGAAAACCATACCCAGGTTTAGGTGTGATGTTATTTCCATAAAAAAAAACAAGTTGCAGAGGTAGTCAGTGCTGTGTAGGTTAATATATTTTTGTCTAAGAATAGACACAACATGATCTAAAGAAAGCAATTTTAATTTTCCATTAGGTCCATGATTGAGAGCGGTGGGATTGTAAAGATTACATAAGTGGTATGAACCAGTAGAGGATTGAGCCAAGTCCTTGCTAGCTCAGGTGTAATGTAATGAATGGAACTACATGATGGATTAACCTAATTGTTCTGACTCCTTCTTCAATATTTGAGTACCAGAGAGTTGTATATAATAAGTGCATAGTGGGCTAAATGTTGGAGAACAGGTTGACTTTACAAAGTGGAATCTACTTGAAAAATGGTGGATACTGTATATTCTTATTTTGTGGATTTTACAGTAGAATTCAGTAAAATAACCATTTTAACCTATACTATAAATAGTGACAACTACATCTACTATATGCATCACCCAATCACCCAATGTTCAGCAGAACCATCGTGGCACAGCACATGTGATTTTATCATGCGGTGTAAAACGAGCATCTGCAAGACAATGGAGCAAAGAGTTTGAAGAAGTATGTTCCATACACTCCACTAAATCCCACATGGGCCAATTAATTGCAGAAAATGGCAAATCTTCACCAGAGTATAACAGGCTGCAAGGTGACTATATGCTTGTACAACAGTTTTTAACACTGCATTGTCTTTCTTTTATTTGGTTTAGGACGTAAGGTCAACTGTGAAGATTGTCAGACAGCAGAGGGCTTAGTAAACCAGACAGGGTTATAAGGCCATAACATGCTAAAGAGTTAGCGTGAGACCAAGGTAGACAGGGAGACAGAACTTCAGAAACATAGGTGAGATAGTAATTGCAAATCTCATAAACCCATATTTTATTTACAAAAGAAAATAGAGCACATATCAAATGTTTAAAATGAGAAAATGTACCATTTTAACTGCTTCCCGCCCAGCCAATAGTAAAATGACGGCCAGGCGGGAGCTCTCCGGTTCTGGGTGGACGTCATATGGCATCCTCCCAGGATCGGGCCATGCTGTGGCGCAATCTGTCAGCTGCTGGGTCAACCGAACACAGCAGATGACTGATCAGTTTACCGGCTGCTGCCAGTACCATGTGATCGCTGTGACCAATCACATGACAATTGTATGCAACGGATGGCTTCCATTCATGCCGTTCAATTTGCATCTCGGTGATTGGTCACAGTGATCACATGACAGTCTTTCATATCCCATCTGTATCATGTGATTAGCTATGGCTAATCACAGCTAATCACAATAGTGTACATCGAATGAATGAATTTCATTGCTCTAGTCACAGTATGTAAAAAAAAAAACTGCAAAAAACTCGCCATGCCTCTTACTAAATACCTTGGACTGTCTACTTTACAAAAAGGGGTCATTTGGGAGATATTTGTACTGACCTGGCATTTTTCAGGCCTCAAGAAAAGAGAAATGAAAGAAATAAGAGGAAGGAGTTTTGCAGACTGCAGGCAGGCGAGTTAAGCATCCAGACTCTTCTTGTATCATCCCAACTGTTTTGGAATTGGGGTTGTGTATATATATATATATATATATATATATATATATGCACACACACTATAATTTTTATCTTACGTTTCATAGTGCCAGATTCCTCCTCTTCCTCCTCATCGTCTTTGTTTATTAACATGGTGCCAAGCTGGGTCGTCAGATGTTCATTTTCCACCATTGTGTTAGCAGCTTCTTCATTCATGGTACTAAACTCCTGCATCGTGCCCACGTCTCTGCCTCCCGCATTAACCATTGTCCCAGAATCTGGTTCATCATCATCATCCTAAAACAGAAGTGCAGTTAGATTCAATGTTAAAAGACTACTAACACAAGCAGTATTGTCAGTATTGTACTGTATTCTGGCAACTGTGTGTGGTTTACACATGTAGAGCCCATTTACACTAGCGCGACTTGTGAGGCGACTTGTGTCGCCCCAGGTCGCTTGACATAACAAAAGCAATGTTAATCAATCAGTGCCGTCTTAATTGGCACTACTGAAGTCGCTCCGACGTCAGAAAAGGGTCCTGTACTACTTTGAGGCGACCTGTGATCCGACTGTCCCATATACTTCAATGGGAGTCGCCTCCTTATCTTAATTGAAGCGACTTGTTATCAGACGTTCCAGGAAGAAGAAAGAGATTAGCCAGGCATTCCCCACATTGCAGCCATGCCTATATGGTGTATATATATATATATAAATAAATAATGGTATGTATATTCCATTATCTCTGCTTGGTCTGTGTGAGTGGCACTGGTGGACACTGATTCATGGCACTGATTCGTGGCATCGATACGTGGCACTGGTGGACACTGATTCGTGGCACTGGTGGACACTGATTCGTGGCACTGATATGTGGCACTGATACACGGCACTGGTGGACACTGATTCATGGCACTGATACGTGGCACTGATACGCGGCAATGGTGGACACTGATTCGTGGCACTGATACGTGGCACTGGACACTGATTCGTGGCACTGATATGTGGCACTGGTGGACACTGATTCGTGGCACTAATACATGGCACTGGTGGACACTGATACGTGGCACTGATATGTGGCACTGGTGGACACTGATACGTGGCACTGATACGTGGCACTGGTGGACACATACATGGCACTGGTGGGCAGCGGCACTGGTGGACACTGATACGTGGCACTGGTGGGCAGTGGCACTGGTGGACACATACGTGGCACTGGTGGGCAGTGGCACTGGTGGACACTGATACGTGGCACTGGTGGGCAATGAGGAAATGAGTAACAGAAAAGGGGACTTAGGTCACAACACATCATATTCTGATTGGCCAAACACAAAGTCGTCTGTCATAGGTCGCGCAAAATAATTCACAAGTCGCGCTGAAGTCGCGGTAAAATCGCGGTAAAAAGTCGCTCCGACATGGGGCGACTTATGGTCGCGGCAGTGTGAACCGGCTCATAAAGATAATGTTCAGTATAGTCACACTTCAGTATAGCCACTTTTTTATTTCACGTGCCTTTCATTATATGTTCTCTGCATGTACATGCAGACCTACTAAGAGCTTATTCATATGTGCTTTGACCCCATACAGATTGCTCTTCAGAGAGCATTTGAGGTGGTGAGAAGGCGCTGTATCACCTCCTCACTACCTGCTTTATACCTCTTGAACCCCCCCCCCCACTTGTGGGGCGCTTGCAGAGCAGCCCCATTTACTTGAATGAGTCATGCTCAGCAGCGCTATGCCTGCCAAAAGTGACAGTGGGTTTAATTGCTGCTGCAGCCATGAAGCAAAGCATCACAGCCATGGCATATGTACACTTCTACCTGCTCCAGCTAAAGGGGGAACAGTTGGGGGGGGAGGTCGAAACATGGCTCAACGGCCGGGTTTAATCGTCCCTCAACGGCTAGTGTGAACGTGCCCTAAAAGTCACGGTAACTGGGGTTGAAACAAACTATAAAATAGTCAGGGTCAGCTTTTATCCACAATGTTATCTTCTTGCTTATTCTAGTAATGAGAGATCATCTGGTAGGTGTAGAACAGGATGGATTTATCCCCATCGAACCCACTAGCATGAAAATATGAAGGCTCTTTCACAATCTTCAATATCCTCATGGCTATCCCAATACATAATGTCTTTGACAGTGTTGAATGGCCATACTTCGTATTCCACACCTCTACGGCTTTGGCCCACGTATAATTAGCTGGTTTAAGCTCCTTTATACAGACCAAGTGGCAAGGGTCCTTGTAAACAACTCTTTCTCGACCCCTTTCTCCATCTACTGTGGAAAAAGACACAGTTGTCCCCTTTGCTGTTCAAGCTATCAAATTTCTAGAAATTCGAATATGCTTCATGACTGGCATAGAGAGCTCAGCTCTTGGTACCCTGAAGTAACATATATCATGGTACACACAGCATACCCTAGTATATTTGGCTGACCCTGACCACTCCTTTGACTGTCTATTGCAAACAGTAGAAAATTTGGAAACTATTGTAGTTTTCATGTTAATTGGGACAGGTCCAGTCTTTTTGCGATAGATGAACCTGCTACCCAAATAAGTTCACCCAAACTCTAAACTGTAAAAAGTAAACGCTTTTAAATACCTGGGACAAATGATGCTACTACCCTTGCAATCCTACGTTTCTAGCAATGTCCAGCCTTTGATTTCAATATTACACCAGAACACTAAAGAGTGGTTGGATCTTCATTTAGATCTCATTGGCAGGGTTAATATTAAAGTGATCTTATCAATATTGTTATTAGTGATCGATCGATATCGTTTTTCTATTGCCGATACCGATATTTTGGTTATCGCATCTGTTTCGGCCGATATTTTCATACATTAAACTTTTTTTTTTTTTCTTGACAGGTACTCTTGTGGAGGGATCTGGGGGTCTAAAATACCCCAAACCCCTCCTCTGCACTTAAACACATTCAAAATGCCAAGTTTGGCTGTTTTGAATGCTGTCATTTTTTTTAATTTGGCGCCAGTACCTGGAAGTGATGTCATGGCGGCCATGCAGGCTGGTTGCCCGGGTCTCCGCGGAAGGCGGCAGGAGGGGGGGGGACCAAGCGGCTTCCGCATCAGTTGTCATTACAAGATGGCCAACCGTCAGCTATGGACGCCGATACCGGGGTGATGCCTCTAGCTGCAGGCATCACTCCGGTACAAGCAGTTTCCCGAAATATCGGAAATATCGGTAACCTCAGGGGCCAATTTCGATGTATATATTGGGGAAAGTGCATATCGGCCCCCGATATATTGGCAATGCCGATTATCGGTTGATCCTTAATTGTTATACACGGATCAGCTGTAACTTTATGACCACTGGCAGGTTGGGTGAATAACATTGATTATTTCGGTAGAATGGCATCTGAAAGTGGGTGGTATAGTTGATGTGTAGAAAGCAGAAAAAATGGACATCACAGTTAATTGTGTATGGGGCTGCATAGCCACAGACCGGTCAGAGTGCCCATGCTTACACTTGCCTCAGCCAAATACGCCTACAATAGGCATGTGAGCATCAGAGCTGGACCATGGAGCAATAGAAGGTGGTCTGGTCTTATGAATCACGTTTTCTTTTACATCATTGTAGATGGCTGGGTGTGTGTGTTGCTTACCTGGGGAAGAGATGGCACCAACATGCACTATGAGAAAAAAGCAAGCCAGCGGAAGCAATGTGATGCTTTGGGCAATGTTCTGCTGGGAAACCTTGGCTCTGCTATTCGTGTGGCTGTTCCTGGACAAATACCACCTACCTAAACATTGTTGCTGGCCAAGTACAACCCTTCAAGGAAACAGTATTTCCTGATGGCAGTGACCTCAGTCAGCATGATAATTTGCCCTGAAATAGTTTAAGAATTGTTTGAAGAACACATTGAATCTGAGGTTTTGACCTGGCCTCCAAATTCTCCAGATCTCAATTCAATTGAGCATTTGTGGGATGTGCTGGAAAAACAGGTCTGATCCATGAAGACCCCTCTCGCAACTTACACTTAAAGGTTTTGCTACTTACGGCATGGTGTCAGATACCACAGCATACCTTCAGAGGTCTAGTGGCGTCCATGCCTTGAGGGCTTAGGACTATTTTAGCCGCAAAAGGGACTATTTCAGTGACAAAAGGGGGGCCTACTCAGTATTAGGTGGGTGGTCATAATGTTATGACTGATCAGTGTAAATCCTAGCTAATACCACTTCCCCTGTTTACATTTTTAAGAAAATCAATACTGTTTGCTTTACCTTTTACTGGCAGAAATATAATCCCAGGATTGCTTAAGAAATACTTAACCACTTAGGCTCGGTTTCCACTAGTGCGACTTGCGGTGCGACTTGACACATGTCAGGTTGCACAGCAAGTCAAAACCCATTGTTTTCAATGGGGCCCGTTTCCACTGCCGCGGCTTCAGTTGCCGCGACCTCAAAAGTAAATCGTGTACTACTTTTGAGCGCGACTTCCCTCTATATATGAGGGACAAGTCTAACTGAAGCCGCGGTTTACTTTTGCTACGAAGTCGTGCTAGAAGTAGCACGACTTCATAGTCGCACTAGTGGAAACCGAGGCTAAAGGCCCAAGCCTATTTCTGACAATTGTTTAAAATCAGTATTTGCTAGAAAATGCCCAGAACTGCGCAGACTCGGAAATGTGTTACGACCCCCCCCCCCCTCCGGTGACATTATCTGCACGCAATGCGGTCCACACCGCCGTCCAGCTTCATCCCCTCTGCTCAGCTTTCCACCTAAGGACTTCTGCCTGGCCTCCTCCATGCAGCAGCGGACTCTTGGGGTTCACATCACGGACATCCAGCACTGACATCCTTTATTGATGAGCTTGTTTTACTTCACTCCGTGTGAGTTGCCCCTTGTTTTTTTTTTTGCACCTAATAAACCTGTAAACTGTCTGCACTTAGAGGCACTTTTTCTTCTCTCCTGCCTGTCATTTAGAGCCTGCTTCTGCTCCTGCGAATAAGCCTGTCCTAGTTCTTGGACACCATGTCTCAGGATCCCCCCCTTCTTGTTGGATCACTTCCTCCTGTCCTATGAACTTCAAACTTATATGGACTTCTTATGAACTTCTTATGAACTATTTTTAGAGACTGCTCCCCTCACACAGGGTCTTGTTACCTATTGGTGCCTTCTATCCTTGTCGTGTTTAAGTGTACCAACTTAAAAAAAAAAAATGTCTATAGTTCTATTTTGTTTCATTTTGGATAGAGCAGGGGAGGGTTATGACCCCTGTAAGGTTTTATGTCATCTGTGTCCAGTTGGGGATATTTATCTTCACTTCCTGTCCCATAGCCAAACAGGGAGTGAGAGGAAATCCCTGCAAATTAAGAGAATCTCTTGGGGACCCCTAGTTCACCAGAACTAGTGTCTCCATTGGAAAATTTGCCCTCTATTACTTTTCAGGGCAAACCCCAATATTTGGGATTCTCTTTTAATTTCAATGATATTGGTGAACAGGACAAACAGAGAGGGTGGATCTCCTTAACATGGGCACAGACAGCAAAAAAAAAAAAAATAACCTCACAGTTGCTCTAATTCATCTCCACTGTCTGAGTGTCGGGTCACACTTATGCGATGCGGGAAGGCTGCGAATTCGCAGCCTGTTCCCGCATCGCAAACGCACCCTTGGCAGTTCACACTGCCATATGCGATACGCTGGGGGTGTCAATAAAATATGTTAACGACACCCCAGTTTGATCGCATATCGCAGTGCGATCTTTACAGTTTGCACAGGATCGGATCGCACAAGTGTGAACCACTGTGCGATCTGATCCTGATGCGGATGAAAAAAAAGGGTCCTGTGCGACTTTTGTGCGGGTGCAGTGCGAATTTAGCCATACAAAGTGTATGGCTGAATTCGCATCCACACATCCGATCACATGTAATGAAGGAGCAGTGTGCTCCGATATTACATGCGATCGCCGCAGCCGCAAGAGTGTGAACCGACACTGAAACTTAAAAAAGTTTTGCCTTTAGTTATACAGTGGTCTTTGCCTGTCTTTCAGATTACTGACCAAGACTGGTTTGAGTTTGAAGATACATACAAGGTTTCAGTGATTTCCTCCAGGGACAGAGTGAGCCAACTAAATTGTTTCTTCATATCTGCTATACACCTGCTAGATTTTATAAAATTAGTCTGCGCTCCTCTTCAGTATGCTTTTGGGGGTGCAGAGAAATTGCTTATTCTTTCACGGTTTCTGGGACGTTCATAAAGTCCAAGACTTTTGGCTAAAGGTCAATAACTTTATATCCACAGCCCCGGGGCTTCCCAACTTTTCGCATCCTAAAAACTGTCCACTGGGTATTACCGAAGACCTACAAATGACTAAACATTCTATAGTGTTATTGCATATACTTTACATTTATGCTAGGAAAACAATCCTAACTTGGAAAGGATCTTCCCCTTCCTCTATGAACACCTGAAGAAAAAATTGATAAATGATATTCTACCATTGTATAAACTTACTTAGGAGCTCAGAAACAAGCTACAGATCTTTGGAAGTGATGGGGTACAGGGGTCACATCTACTCATACACTTGCTACTCTGGATCAAGGGTTATGAATTATTCCTACACATGCTACTGGTTTTTGAGCATTGCTAGTGTGACTTTTTATATTTGTCCTGACATAATTATAGTCGGTATCAGGACAATATCCCCCCGGACATTATCCCCCGGGCAATATCCTCTGGGACAATATCCCCCTGGAAAACCTCCCCCTGGACATATTCCCCCCGGGACAACATCCCCCAGGATAATATCCCCCCGGGACAACATCCCCCGGGCAATATCCCCCCGGAAAACATCCTCCTGGACACCTGGACATAGGGTTGGGGGGGGGGATATTGTCTAGGGGGATATTGTCCAGGGAGGATATTGTCCGGGGGGGGGATGTTGTCCAGGGGGGATATTGTCCGGGGGGATATTGTCCTAGAATCATTATAGTCACTTAAGACTGCTGTGTATGATACTGTACTCTGTACCTGCTTAAATGACTAGAAAATCAATAAAAACATATCTTTGGAAAAGGAAATACCAACCGCATTTTCTTCCTCTTCAGCGTCCACTTCACGCTGGTGTAGTTCGCTCCGTTTGATCTTTGCCTCCATGGCTTCATGTATTAAATGTCGCAAGATGGCTGCTCCTTTGGTTGTTTTCACAAACGGGTGCTAAGTCATAGGGATATCAATATTCATTAGATATTTTGAACTCTTTAGCATACAGCATACGATATACGATATTTGAGACTGAAGAGAAAATTAGGTCAATGAGAAGGTACAAAGACTGAAATAAGTTCCCATAGCAATATACATTTTGTAACAGGTAAGTTATTTTAAATTTTCCATTTCTTGACCCATAACTCCATGCTTCAGACTACTTCATGTTGTATTCCCCTTGCTAATCCTATTGTGTTTGTGGACTAAGCCAATACATGTAGATTTAATTGTGCACAAAGTTTTTAATCAGATGCCAATTATAAGAAATCCCTCACGTTGCACCTTATCAACGCGGCCACCTCCCCTCCCACAGTTGCTGAGTGGTTGCGGAGGGTACAGCTAGTGGCGGAGATGGAGGACATTGTTGCTCAGGCTAAGGACTCTCACCAGAAGTTTTACACGACATGGGCTCCTTGGATACACTTCCAATCCCTTCCTGATTTCCAGAGGTTATGCACCTAGAGCAATGCGGCAGTGCCTCATACTCCTGTCACTGCCATAGCGGCCTTTCAGCCCCCCTTGGATGCTCCCTTGGATGTTCGGGTTTCACTGTCTTCCTCTCGATGCCCCCCCTTTCCTCTTGCTCTCGTTTTTCTCTCATGCCCTTCCCTTTGCCTTCTTTCCTCCCTTCCCCCCCTCTTTCCCCTCTGTGTGACCCCCTGTCTCTCTCTTCCCTTCCACCCTTTCGCCTCTTCCCCTATCCTCATTCCCCTCCCCTTCATTACATTCACAGGCTCCTTGGTCCACCGTATGGTGGGCACGTTTCCTCCTTTGGCCACAATGACGATGCCCGTGCCAAGAGCTCTCTACGCCGGGCTTCACGCCCCTGAGGTGTGGGCCCCCCAACCCCTGACACAGCAAGTTCCCCTATGGGGGTGTCGGGAGATGGGGGGCCCCCCTGATATGCTTCTGTAGACTTCTAGCCCTGGTCCCCACTGTTAGGCAGGATGCTCCGTCTGCTTTACCCTTAGTAGGAGTCACGATTTCATAATGTCCCCAAGGTGTTTTTCTACACTATTGTGATTTCAGAGGTTTTGTGTTACACCTGGGTCCATGTTTGATTCTGAATAGATTTCTATGTTTCCTATTGCATTCCATGACTGTATTCTTATTTGCATATTTCTTGGCGTTTTCTTTTTTTTTTGTATCTCTGTCGTGCCTTATGTATGCTGTTAAAATCGAATAAACTGACATAGATTTACAGAGTACATAGACTTAATGGCATCAACTCCTGCCCCAGAGGAACTTATCATTGAATGTCCCTGCTATAGTTATACAAGCACACATATATACTGGGTTTAGTTTAATCAGAGTCTAATCAGAAACCGGACACGAGATTGAGTGAGGAATCCAGATTACTATATGTGGAAATAGCACCACTTCCTGCCTGAGGAAGAAGTCCTCAGTGGTCACGCAACTTACTGTGGCTCTCTTTTATGTTGGTAAATAAATGGCTTGCCTATAACTTCTCCTTATGGTATGACAGTAACATTTCTACAAATGGACCCTGAAATTTGATGGTTCTAGCTGTCATTCTACTTTTTCCACCCAGGAACTCAAGGTCTTTGGCTGTAAAAATTGCATTGTACTATAAAAGCATTTTGGAAGCCAGAGAACCAACACCGCCATTGTGTCTGGGAGTCCACACTTGGAGTATCTCTTTGGCCTTCTCTCTTGTCCATGATAGACTTTCCTTCTATATTGGATTTGCTGGTTTTAAAGGATCTGGCTGTGTTTTAGCCTACGTTGGAACTCTTTTTAGGAAGCTCTTGCAGGCTTCAGATATCTCCTATTTTGTCTCATTTTTACTTTTAACCTGCACACACTTGATAGCTTCTATTCGATGGTGCTCTTGTTGATCTGTCTCTGACACATACTGTTTGTTGTGGATAAAGCACCTAATTTTGAGAGTGTGTGTATACTCAACATTTAAAAAGTGGATCCTGAAGAAGCTCTCATCTTGAGTGATATGCTGGGGGATGACAGCCATGCAGACCAATTTGATGCAATGTGCGGCATATGGTCTGAGCACTGACAGGCTGACCCCCCACCCCTTCAACCTCTTCAGCAAAGCTGGCAGCACTCATACGTCTATTTCCCAAAGACAACCTCTGGATTTGACGCTGAGCACGTGCACTCAACTTTTTTGGTCGACCATGGCAAAGCCTGTTCTGAGTGGAACCTGTCCTGTTAAACCGCTGTATGGTCTTGGCCACCGTGCTGCAGCTCAGTTTCAGGGTCTTGGCAATCTTCTTATAGCCTAGGCCATCTTTATGTGGAGCAACAATTCTTTTTTTCAGATTCTCAGAGAGTTCTTTGCCATGAGGTGCCATGTTGAACTTCCAGTGACCAGTATGAGAGAGTGAGAGCGATAACACCACATTTAACACACCTGTTCCCCATTCACTCCTGAGACCATGTAAAATTAACGAGTCACATGACATGGGGTAGGGAAAATGGCTAATTGGGCCCAATTTGGACATTTTTACTTAGGGGTGTACTAATTTTTGTTGCCAGCGGGTTTAGACAATAATGGCTGTGTGTTGAGTTATTTTGAGAGGACAGCAAATGTACACTGTTATACAAGCTGTACACTCACTACTTTACATTGAAGCAAATTTCTTCAGTGTTTCACATGAAAAGATATAATAAATGGATTTTTGTAAAATCTTACCGTAAAATCCTTTTCTCTTAGCTCATCGACAGACGTAGTCCTCGGTGATACACCACCTTCGGGTTATGTTACCTCCGCAGGAGCAGGACTAGACAGGAAATTAAAAAGCTCTGGCCACACCCTAGGGGCAGTCCCAGAGGGTATATCCTCTCTCTCTCTGCCTCAGCAAATCAGTTATGTGAAAAAGCAGTGCTTAGAGAATTTAACCCAACCCAACTCCAAAACAGAGGGGCGGGGACTACGTCTGTCGATGAGCTAAGAGAAAAGGATTTTACGGTAAGATTTTACAAAAATCCATTTTTCTCTAGCGCTCATCGACAGACGTAGTCCTCGGTGATACACCACCTTCGGGACGTCCCAGAGCAGTATCACAACTGAGGGGTGGGAAATGGAAATCAAATCCCAATCTAGAAGGCCCAACCGGTGCCAACTAGAAGTTTACAATGCTCATCCTTAATGATGAGACTCAACCAAAAAAAGAGAAAACAATTTTTTTTTTTTTTTTTCAAACAGAAAAAAACCCTCGAGGTAGACCACCGGTCTCCTCAAATTGCGGCCTGCAAAACCTTGCGGCCAAATGAGGCATCCGCCGATGCCGTCACATCAATTTTATAGAATTTTGTAAAGGTATGTACCGACGACCAGGTGGCCGCCTTACATACCTGGACCACTGACGCCTGATGGCGAAAGGCCCAGGAAGTACTGAGCGCTCGAGTGGAGTGCGCCCTAACAGGGAACGGAGGACTCTGACCCTTAATAGAATAAGCCTGTACCACCGTTTGTCTAATCCATTTGGCAATGGTCGCGGCAGATGCAGGCAAACCCTTTCTGGGGCCATCCGTGATCACAAAAAGTGAATCCGTCTTACGGAATGATTCCGTAGCTTTCAGGTATACCCTGATTGCCCGAACCACATCTAAGGAATGCAACGCATGTTCCCGATGATGCTTGGGCTGAGGACACAAGGAAGGTAGTACAATATCTTCATTCAGATGAAAATCTGAAACCACCTTGGGAAGAAAAGATGGCTTAGGATGAAGTACTACCTTATCCCTATGAATCACTAGGTATGGTGACTGGCATGATAATGCCGCCAGTTCTGACACCCTGCGAGCAGAAGTAATAGCCACCAAGAAGGCCACCTTCTGGGATAGAGTAAGCAAGGGAATCTCCCTGATGTTTTCAAAGGGAGGTTTCTGTAGAACCGACAAAACCAAATTAAGATCCCAGGGCGGTAAGGGCGCGCGGACTGGAGGAGCCAGGTGCCGCACCCCCTGGATGAAATTCCGCACCAAGGATTTGGTAGCTAAAGGCTTCTGAAAGAAGATTGCTAATGCTGAAACTTGACCCTTGATGGTGCTCAAGGCTAGCTTCTGCTCAACCCCTTGTTGCAAAAAGGCCAATATTCGAGTCACCGAATAGGTACGTGGAGGAAATCCTAAAGATTCGCACCACGCAATATAAGTCTTCCATGTGTGATAATAGACTTTGCTGGAAGTCGCTTTCCTTGCTTTAATAAGGGTAGGAATGACTGAAGTAGACAAACCTCTGTCCTTCAGTACTTGGGTCTCAATGGCCAGGCCATTAAAACCAGCGACTGTAAAGCACGAAGGTAAATTGGTCCTTGAGACCACAGACACTCCCTGAGACGAAGTTCCCACGGAACGTCTGCGACTAACATGTCCAAGTCGGCCAGGCCGGCTTGAGGAGGCCAGCCTAGAATTTCTAGGACCACTGGCGCTGATTGGATCTGAACCAGGCGTCCCTAGAGCTATCTGGCCCCGACCATCCGAGAAAGTCTGGTCGTTTTCTGTTCCCACACATTTATCAGATACCTGATAGTTATCAGGAAAGGTGATCTTTTCTGGTTGAACCTCAGGGACCGAAGTCACCCGACTAGAGGCTACTTGGCCTATCTGGTCAACCAGATTCCATTCCTGTGAGGTATCGGGACTAATCTTAGGAAAAGGTAAAGGAAAAGATCTATTCAGGGAACGGTAACTACCGCTTCCTGTGGTACTTAAATGTTGGAAGGGAAGAATCGCACCGGTAGTAGTGGTAGATGCTCGATCTAATGTCCTGAATACCGGTGAAAACGTCCCCCCACCCTGAAACCGGGTGGGGGCGCACCTTCAGGCTGTGTACTCCTTTGCTTCGGGTTTGGCTGGGTTGGTCCCCTTCTTGAACCCTCCTGGAGGAGTCTTGCCTTTCCCGCTAGTACCAGCCGGGCGCCCTTTATGGGCGGTAAAGAAAGGTCCTCGCTTGTTGCGAGGTCCCTTAGCTTTTGCAGCCTGTGGCAAAAAAGTGCTCTTGCCCCCAGTGGCATCCTTAATGATTTCATCTAGGTTGGCTCCAAATAGACGATTCCCCTGAAAGGGGAGATTGGTCAAGGTCTTTTTGGAACCTAGGTCAGCTGACCAGCATTTTAACCACAGCACACGTCTGAGGATCACTGCTAACTTAGATGCATGCCCTAATAGGGGAATAGTGTCCAAGGCTGCGTCACAGATAAACCGTAGCCCTTGTATGATCTGTTCCATCAAATCAGATGTCTGCTGGGGAATATCTTTACCCCTAAGATCTTGGCGTACCATTTTCGCCCATTCCGTAAGTGTCTGGGAAACTAGACCAATAACGATTACTGGTCTAAATGCTGACCCTATCAGAGAAAAGATAGTGCGGGACTCTGCTTCTATCTTTCGATCCACCGGGTCCTTAAAGGACGAAGTGTCCTCCACTGGAATAACCGTGGCTTTATTCAGCCTGGAAATAGGCGGATCCACGACTGGTGGTACCGTCCATTTCTTAATGATGGATTCCTCAAACGGATAGCGTCTAGCAATACGCTTGGAAATAGTAAAGGTACGTTTAGAATGCTCCCATTCTCCTTTAATCTGATTACCAAAACATTTAGGTACAGGAAAAGCCTTTGCCGTCTTGATGGGCTTATTAGTCCCAAAAGGCCTCTCTGTTTCAGTTGCCTCTGCCGGTAAAGCCTCAAGTTTTAAGGTTTCTTGCACTGCCACAACTAGTGCGTCCACCAATGCTTCTTCCTGAATTATAGCAAGAGAAGAAGCGTCCTCCTCACTGTCTGAGGGGGCTTTACCTGGGATAACAGCCCTTGCAGAGGAACCTGCAACTGCCGTGACCATCTCTGAATCTGAGTCAGAGGTGTCAGATGGTATAGGGGTAGGCGGGGGTCGCTTCCTTGACCCCCGTCCCTGACAGGCCGCCTCCACCCGAGCCACCATAGACTCCAAAATTGCTGTAAATGACTCTATACTCTGTGCACCGGCGGGTCCCGAGGCCCCCTCGAGGGAAACAGGTGGGGGAATATGTGTGGCAGGGTCCATAATAACTCCAGTTACTTCCTGGATAATATAATTCAAAAGTAAAGAAAAAAACTTTTTTTTTTTTTTTTTTCTTTTCTGACCCCCAGCGCCACAAAAAAGCCCCTTAGTGTTACCTGCTTAGGGATCCCTATCGATCGAGAGAGAGAGAGATAGACCCCCAGGCTCACCACTTGATGCTCAGAGTTAAACTGCAACAGCTTACAGCGCTGTCTTGACAAACAGGAAGTCTTTTGGCTGGCTGCCCAGGAAGAAAGGAGGCGGCTCCGCCCCTCTGCACGCCTTCCGGCGCCTCCCCCAAGCTCCACGAGGTGTAGAATCACCTCAAACATGGCCGCCCCCATGCTGGAGACACGAGGCTACGCCAAAATGGCGGCTCGTGCGATCCAGCAAAAAAAATGGCGGCGGCCTAACTGAATAGCGGTGTGCTGCAGGGCACACAACACTCTCTCTGCATGGGGATATGGCGTGGTTGGCGGTACCGGCCCTGGCGGACCGCGTGGCCGTTCGGGAGGCCTGCTAAATAGCTGGAGATCTGATTTGGAAGGCAGTCTACATGTCCGTGGCTTCTGACTGGTAGGTAGCTTATACTTAACCCATAAGATTCCCAGAATGCCACAGATTACATCTTTAAAACATGTATACAATAGATTGTTAGCTCCCAAGCCAAGCCTCCTGGCTTTTGCACACATAAATCACACTCAAAGTAGGAGGATTTGTGACATGTTATAGGATAGAAAGGACTCTTTCTTACCATACAGAGAGGGGCCCGCGTTCACCACAAAACCCGTCCGGGAAAAAGGGGGAACATACTACTCACCATACCGGAACCAGGCGGGCACCAACTCCTGACAGTACCCCTCTCCACCGAGGCGGGAGGGCTGTCGACCAATACGGACGCCGTGACTCATGGTCTTTGGCGTTTCAGCGAGACGTTTAACTCGCGGGGTCAGTCCCTTAATGGGACTTTGTCGCGGCCGACCAAGCGCGGAGCTATGGCCTGCACGCGCTCGTAGGCTGAACTGGGGTGACCACCGGATCTCAACATCCAGCCCGTCGCCCAGTTCAGCTTTCTTGCTTGAAGATCTCACAGGAACACTGGAGAAAAAAGCTGTCTAAAAAATCTTTTTAAGAAAAAAAATCTTGCCAGGACCGAAGATCCCAGCAAGGTATCTAGGTCCTTACTCCTAACTAGACAGAAAATAACTGATTTGCTGAGGCAGAGAGAGAGAGGATATACCCTCTGGGACTGCCCCTAGGGTGTGGCCAGAGCTTTTTAATTTCCTGTCTAGTCCTGCTCCTGCGGAGGTAACATAACCCGAAGGTGGTGTATCACCGAGGACTACGTCTGTCGATGAGCGCTAGAGAAAAAATATTTACAAAAATGTGAGGGGTGTACTCCCGTTTGTGAGATACGGTATAAATAGTATCTCCGAAAAATGAGTACACCCCTAACATTTTTGTAAATTTTTTTATTTGATTTTTTCATGTGGAGCTGGTGGATGTTAGAGACCTTGAGCTCCTCCACCTTCTGTTTGAGGATGCCCCACAGATGCTTAATAGGGTTTAGGTCTGGAGACATGCTTGGTCAGTCCATCACCTTTACCCTCAGCTTCTTTAGCAAGCCAGTGGTCGTCCGAAGGGAGGGGATCATGCTCTGCTTAGTATGTCACAGTACATGTTGGCATTCATGGTTAACTCAATGAATCGTAGCTCCCCAGTGTGGGCAGCACTTATGCAGCCCCAGACCATGACACTCCCACCACCATGCATGACTGTAGGCAAGACACACTTGTGTTTGTACTCCTCACCTGGTTGCTGCCACACACGCTTGACACCATCTGAACCAAATAAGTTTATATTGGTCTCATCAGACCAGAGGACATGGTTCCAGTAATTTATGTCCTTAGTCTGCTTGTCTTCAGCAAACTGTTTGCAGGCTTTCTTGTGCATCATCTTTAGAAGAGGCTTCCTTCCTGGACAACAGACATGCAGACCAATTTGATGCAGTGTGCGGTGTATGGTCTGAGCAGGCTGACCCCCCACCCCTTCAACCTCTGCAGCAATGCTGGCAGCACTCATACTATTTCCCAAAGACAACCTCTGGATATGACGCTGAGCACGTGCACTCAACTTCTCTGGTCAACCATGCTGAGGCCTGTTCTGAGTGGAACCTGTCCTGTTAAACTGCTGTATGGTGCTGCAGCTCAGTTTCAGGGTCTTGGTAATCTTCTTATAGCCTAGACCATCTTTATGTGGAGCAACAATTCTTTTTTTCAGATCCTCAGAGTTCTTTGCCATGAGGTGCAATGTTGAACTTCCAGTGACCAGTATGAGAGAGTGAGAGTGATAACAATCCTCAGAAAGGATGTGCTGGAACTGGAGAGAGTCCAAAGAAGGGCAACTAAACTAATTAGGGGATTAGAGGACCTTAAATGAGGAGCGACGATTACAAGTGCTTAATTTATTCTCCTTGGAGAGGAGACGCCGGAGAGGGGACATGATAGCGATTTACAAATACCTCAATGGCGATCCCAGCATAGGTTAAAAACGATTTAGTCTCAAGGCTTGCACTAGGACACGTGGCCACACAATGAGATTAGAGGAGAGGCGGTTTAACCTTAAGCTGCGTAAGGGGTTCTTCACTGTAAGGACGGGGAGAATGTGGATCTCTCTTCCACAATTGGTGGTAGCTGCAGGGAATATGGCTACTTTTAAAAGACTCTTGGACGTGCATCCCACAGATCACAACGTTCCGGGTTATGGGAAATGATCAGGCCACTGACATACACACCTGTACAGGTTGAACTGGATGGACTGAGGTCTTTATTCGACCTCAACTACTATGTAACTATTTAACACCAAATTTAACACACCTCCTCCCCATTCAAACCCGAGACCTTGTAACACTAACAAATCACGTGACACCGGGGAAGGAAAATGGCTAATTGGGCCCCATTTGGACATTTTTACTCTGGGATGTAGTCCCTTTTGTTGCCAGTGGTTTAGACATTAATGGCTATGTGTTATTTTGGGGGGACAGCAAATTTACACTTTTATACAAGCTGTAGACTCACTACTTTACATTATAGAAGTATAATTTCTTCAGTGTTGTCACATGAAAAGATAATTAAATATTTTCAAAAATGTGAGGGTTGTACTCACTTTTGTGAGATACTGTATATATACAATATATATCAAGCAAGAACAAGAGAGCTGCTGCCCACCCGTGATTTGTTAATACGGTGGGCGGGAGATGGTTAAGTACATTTACATATTGTACACAGTTACATAAATTAAAACGGAAAAAGGGTTTTTGCTTCTACGTTTGGAGCGATATCAACCTTTAATAAAATCATATCCATATCTCAATAACTTGGTCATTCCTAGAAATACCTTCAAATTTATGAATAGAAAGGCTATTTATTTATTTTTTTTTAAGTATTATGACACTCAAAGAGCAGCTGTTCTATTCCATGGAAACAGATTTATCAAAAGATTTCTGTAAGGCCTCTTTCACACGGAGCGGGCCGTATTTCGATCCGCTCCGGCACTTTTTTTTTCAGGGACACGGATCCGGTCCGTATGTCCGCATATCATCCCATCCGTTTGCGGATGATATACGGACATAATGTATGTCTATAGGGATTGCGGATGTCAGCGGATGACACCGCTGACATCCGATTTTGTGTCCTTTCCGTTTTTTAAACGGAAGAAAAATAGGGTTCTGTTCCGTTCCAAAAAACAGAACAGAACTGAAAGGATGCAAATCGGATGTCAGCGGATGGTCATCCGCTGACATCCACAATCCCATTGACATGCATTATGTCCATATATCACCCACAAGCGGATGGGGTGATATACGGACATATGGAACGCCCGTGTGAAAGAGGCCTTAGGGTGATGAAAATGTATTTGTTGTATAGAGGTGATGTGGCAATTCAAGTTTTCCAGGAGATAATACTACAGTAATAAAGAGTCCTAAATACTGAGGTCTGGAGAGAAGAGATGGAATCAACATCAAGCATGCTTGGTTACCAGAGGGTATTATACCATTGTCTCTATCCATATATTTTCTTTTTGTTTTGTTTTTTATTTTGTCTGATACAAGTATTTTTTTTTCTTACACTTTTACCTGCAGTAGTACTAAAAAGAGACAACTCTTTGGAGTGACCAGTGGGTTGAAGTATAAAGCACTCTCCAGTAGTGTTCAACTTTGAGAGTCAAACAGAAAACTCTAAAACCCTACAGCACTCAATCCTCTCGTCATTTTATTTTCTCAATTACATTTCGCTTTTTCAACCAGATTTCTGTAAATCAAGCACCGGGTCCTCGTGTTGAACAAGTAAATGACTGAACTGCCCATATTGACCTCGGTGCTCTTCCTACAATGTCAATGCTGAAAAAACATACCCTTTCCCAATATATTTAATGGGTTAAAAACCCTTCCAATTAATAATAGATAATGTTAGCCAAGCCACACATTACACTTCTATTTATTTTGCATTTATTATGTGTTTTATTTGGCAGAAGGCATGTCAAGTGTTTATGAATAATTTAGTGAAATATTAACAGTACACACTATTCCCAACATGTCATGGCCTAGATTTCCTGAAGTCACGTCTTCTTCCACACTGCAGAGAACCATGCACAATTTATGTGTCAGAAGAGAAAAATTGAGGATTCCATCTGGTTATGGAGGGAAATCCTCACCCGGAGGAGATTCCGAAGACTAAAGTATCTCATCCTGAACTATACATGAAATTAATTGAATACGTAGCTTCCCCAATGCCTCTCATTATCCAAACTGTTGAAGATGTAATACATGTGGGAAATAAAAGTCTTGCTAACATGCAAGACATCGTTGCGTATACTTAAAGCGTATGTAAGGCAAAAAAATAAAATGGTACATTTCTGCAATACATGCACATTTCCCATGTTTATTCCCTTATAAAAAGTACAAAAAACATAGAACTTTTTACATTTTTTGCATGTGTCTATACCCTATACTGGTGATTACGATTGTACTGGTGTATACCACAGCACAGTTACTGGGCAGGAGATATACACTGGAATTTACGCTGCATGAGCTCTGTAAAAGAGGCTGATATATACAGGTGCATCTCATAAAATTTGAATATCAAAAAAAGTTATATTATTTCAGTAATTCAATTCAAAAAGTGTAACTAATATATTTTCCATAGATGTGTTACACACAGAGTGATATATTCAAGCATTTCTTAAAGTGGAGTTCCACCCATTTTAGTAACTTTAGATGTATGTAATCCCCTTTAAAACTACTTTTACCAATGGAAACTTTTTTTTTTTGCTAGGAAATACTTTATTTTCTTCATTATTCATCCTCTCCTCACTTCCGGGTCCGGCCGCCAATCGGCGATTACGTCATTCGGCGATTCGTAAGGGCTGCTGCGATGTATCTCATGGGATGAAATCTCGCATTATTACACAGGTATCCTGAGCTGTACTGTATGTATTGGATTGAGGCCGTGCTCTGCCCCACCTCCGCCCGCCTCCTCTCAGTGAGCTCAGTGAGGATATAATGCTTTCAGTCCTCGCTCACTGAGAGGAGGCAGGGCGGAGGCGGGGCGGAGCACGGACTCAATCCAATACATCCGAGTACAGCTCACTGAGAGGAGGCGGGGCAGAGGCGGGGCAGAGGCGGGGCGAAGCACGGCCTCAATCCAATACATACGAGTACAGCTCAGGACTCCTATGTAATAATGTGAGATTTCATCCCATGAGATACATCCCAGCAGCACTTGGAATCGCCGAATGACGTAATCGCCGATCGGCGGCCAGACCCGGAAGTGAGGAGAGGATGAATAAAGAAGAAAATAAGGTAAAAAGGGGATTACATATATCTATGTAATCCAAGTTATTAAAAATGGGTGGAACTCCACTTTAAATTTAATTTTGATATTTATAGCTTACAGCTAGTTAAAACACAAAATTCAGTGTCTCAGAAAATGTAATTATTACTCAAGACTAATAAAAAAAGGACAGAAATTTTATCTTTCTAAAAAGTATGTCCATGTACAGTATAGTATGCACACAATATTTGGTTGGGGCTCCTTTTGCATGAATTACTGCATCAATGCGGGTGGCATGGAGGCGATCAGCCTGTGGCACTGCTGAGGTGTTATGAAATGTGAATTTAACTTTTTGATGATATTTTCATTTTATGAGATGCACCTGTAGTATCATACTACAATATATATTACTTTATGGCAGGGACGTGTTGTTACTATAGCGAGTTCTTTCAGCTTTAACTTTACCACATCCAGCCCACTCACTACCTGGACTATGAATATGTAAGAATCAAACTGGTGAGGTCCTTCTGTAGTCTCACTTTCTTGTAGCCCTATCTGCCTCAACATCTGTCATTCCAGTACAAGTGTCTAAAACACAAGGGGGCGTGTAACTTACATATGTATTTGCAAATGTGTCCAGACTAGGCCTCAGTTCTTAACGATATTATTAGACAGGTCAATGCGGTTGGTCGCTGGCTGGTTGGTAAGTTTGAAAATCTTTCTGTATTTGTTTGACATGTGTTGCCCTTCCAGTGCTCCTTGCTGCAAAGACCAGTTATAGGTGGGGCAGTGGCTCCTTGTTTGTATGAAGTCATGCGTTACTTCATGCAAAACATTAGAATCACGGTTGTCCTCATATTATACAGTTTTAGCAACGTTGACGTTGTACAACTGTACAGTTTGTATAGTCCAGTGGTTGCCAGATGTGGCCCTTAGTTTGTCTTTTTCTGGCCCACAGGGTACTATTCCTAATGTTGACACCAACAATGAGGCACCATTACTTCCACTGACACCAACAGTGGTGCACTTTTTCTCCCACTGACACCAATAATGGGGCACTATTCCTCCCACTGACACCAATGATGGGGCACTTTTTCTCCCACTGACACCAATGATGGGGCACTATTCGTCCCGCTGACATCAATGATGGGGCACTATTCCTCCCACTGACATCAATGATGGGGCACTATTTCTCCCACTGACATCAATGATGGGGCACTATTCCTCCCACTGACACCAATGATGGGGCACTTTTTCTCCCACTGACACCAATGATGGGGCACTATTCGTCCCGCTGACATCAATGATGGGGCACTATTCGTCCCGCTGACATCAATGATGGGGCACTATTTCTCCCACATACACCAATGATGGGGCACTATACTTCCCACTAATGCCAACAATGGGCAACTCTTCTTTCCACTGAGACCAATGATAGGACACTATTCCTCCTCCTATGGACCACAGATGGTATGTCACTTTCTTTTACTACCACTGACTACCAAGCCTGAGACATTGTTTGAATCCACTGACACTGGGCTTTTTTGACTCCCACTGGCCACAGTTTGGCTACTTAAAGTGTGAAGGACAGCAAACTGGCCCTTTGTTTGGAAAATTTGGAAACCCCTGGTATAGTGTAAGGCCAGTATAACCCAAGGGGTTATAACATAACCCAAGGGGATTATGTTAGTGAGCACATAAGGACCGTTTTTTTTTTTTTTTTTTTTTTTTTTTAAGAAATCCAATTCACTTCTAAACGAACTGGTAAGAGAGCTTCGCTGAACATTTTCACTCTACTTGCATTGGTAGTTATCACTTTTACAGGCGTTTGGTAAGATTGTGCCTCATCAAGCAAACTAACTCATTCTCTTATAATGAGACCACAAAGATTCTTACCTGTAGAAGTTCAGTCGCACTGGCTCTTTGCTCAGGGTTCTTAACTAAACACTGGTTAATAAAATCTATGAAGTGCTTTGACCAAAGCTCTGGTTTCCGTAGCGTCGGTGGAGGATTTGATGGGATCATGAAAATTGCCTTTAAAGAGAGATAAGAGCAATACAAATTATCAAAAAAACTATCAGCACAAAAATGTGATAAATAATCTCTATGTGCTAAAACCTTAAATATATGTGCAATAGCCAGATAAGAACAATAGTTTTATATCAACAAGAGCACACTGTTAAAGCTAAAAACTTTAGTTAAAAACAAAATAAATGACTAGCCTATTAAAAGAACAATAAAAAGCAGCTTTTACTGTAATATGGATTGATTGAAATCTGGAGTTACCACTATATGTACTTATCTGGCAGTAGATATCCACGGCCAATTGGGTTGAACGATGACCAGCATCATTCAACCCCCTTCTTTTGAGCTCAGTCGTCATGAGCCTGCCACCACCCTGTGGGTGGTTAGAGGAGCAAAACAGCTCAGAAACAGTGATAGGCTCATCTTTCGGTCACTCTGCTTTCTGCCCTTATCAGCATGCTCCTTGTCAGCACATTAACGGAGTGGCTTCTTGTACTGACATTCTGAGCTTTGCTGTGGAGGAAACTGCAATAAGGCTGATACCAGCTCAGATTCAAATTCTTGCAATGATTGGAAAGATGGGTGAAGTGATAAACACCCCTACACTTGCGCAGGGAACTGATACCAAAACCAAGTGATTAAATTAATATAATCAAGCAGAGCAAATGCTGTTAAAATAAATAAATAAATGTCTCAGAAAAAATTTCATGAAAGTCCCGAAGAGTGATAAATTTTGCACAGTTCCGTGAAGAAAGTGCTTAATTCAACATAACATCCAATGCTATGGATCCCGTGAGTAAAGGATCATTTTGTCACCATGAATTCCACCACCAATGTGACATCCAACACCACTCCCATCAGCTGGCCACTCACCAAAAACTTTTGCCCCCCCCAATTGCATGGTATGGTTGATCGCGCTGTAAAGAATAAATTATGACAGTCTTCTAGATAGATGTAGCTCCCTTCTCTTTCTCCTCCCTGTGACAACGTTGAAAGTGACAAAATGAGTCGAAGCGTGGCTACACAGCAAACCAGAGTGTCAGTCAGAGGAGTAGAGGACGGCTCCCAGGTGATCCTAAACCAGCGTGGAGGTGGTGAGGTCTCGGGGAGCGCTCTAAACCCTGTTTTAGGTGTTACTGTGCTGCTAACTTGTATTCCATGTGCGTGCAATATAAATAGATTTTTTTGAATAAAGGAAGCAATTAAGACAGTATCACACTAGTGGAGCTTTCTCTTTTCCTACATGTTCTGTTTGAAGCCAATTTAGAGGAGAAAGACAAGGGAGCTACATGTATCTAAAGGAGACTGTCATCATTTATTCTTTACAGCACATTCGCCCATACCATGCAAATGAGGGGCAAACATTTTTAGTGAGTGGCCAACTGATGGGAGTGGTGTTGGATGTCACATTGGTGGTGGAATTCATGGTGACAAAATTATCCTTTACTAACGGGATATACAGCTTTGGCTGTTATATTAAATTAAGCACATTCTTCATGGAGCTGTGCAATATTCAAAACTCTTCTGGACTTTCATGAAATATTTTCTGAGACACTTATTTATTTTTACAGCATTTGCGCTGCTTGGTGTTTTCCCTTTAATTGGTGTATTCACTATTTTAATGCAATTTTATTTAAGTATAAGTGGCTGCAGTTCATGATACAATATTTTATGATTTTTTTTCACATTGAAGTTTTGTGACTATATTAGTGCGAGAGATTACAATATATTTATAAATTAATATAATGCAGCAGGACGTCAAAGCATGAAAACTTGACAACAAACAAAAAATGTGATATTGACCGTGCTCACAGTGAACAATACAAATTATATAAAATGTGTAAAGTGAAACACAGTGCTCAGCAATCCCAATTTTCTACACACAACACAATCCCAAAAAAGTGTTCCATTTCTTCCAGGATCTTTCAAGCCAATAAATCACCCATGAACTTGTGGGTTCCTTCTTCACCAACATTCACATGCACACTCACCAGATCATTCTGACCCCCATTACATGTAGTCAAACTCCACAAAGATAATGCTCCATAAGCCTCCAGGGACAGCCTGTCATTGCAGGTGCAGATACTCGGGGTATGGTATAAGTGAAAAGAGAAGAAATAGGTCTCCCATAGCGTATTATATCCAAACGATTTATTAAAGTGAAGAAAATTACACTTAACATTAATGAACGTTCTCATGCATTTAAAATAGCAGGGGATGCCGATCCGTGCTCCACATGTGTTCCAAACAGCGGAAGTGACGTATCGCGTTGTAGTCCCACCCTACACGTTTCATCAGCAAGCGGCTGACGTCAACAGGGGTCACATGATCACGCACGTCACTTTAGCATTGCTTATATACACAATCGCTCTATAATGATCCAATCCAATTCAAGCAAGCTGTCAAGGTCCTAAAACTACAAAGCAGCCCCAGACCATCACACTTCACACACTACCAATGTTTGACTGTTGGTATGATGTTCTTTTTATGAAATGCTTTGTTAGTTTTACTCCAGGTGTAACGGGACACACCCCTTTCAAAAAGTTCAGCTTTTTTTCTCATCAGTCCACAGAATACTTGCCCAAAAGAGATAATTTAAGATGTTTTTGGGCAAATGTGAGATGAGCCTTTGTGTTCCTTTTGGTCAGCAGTGGCTTTTGCCTTGGGGCTATTTTTAATTACTGAAAAATGCAGTTTTCCATGGGTCCTACTTTTATTTAAATAATTGAATGTCCATAAAGGTGACTGGTATTCACCAAGTGTGAAATACAGTATGTAGGGAGAAAGTATTTTTCCACAACTGAAAGTCACACTAATGTATGGACATAATGAGCCTATCTACTTGTGGTCTAGCACACTCCAAGTAGTTTTAGGCAGAGCATAGCTTTGGCCAATTTGAAGTTCCTATAGAAAAAAAGTGGCTAGTATTTGCCAAAAGGTGGAGACCACTTAGCACACAAACATATACTTTTGAATGAAATGAGAAATGGATACCCTTTCTTGATCGGTGTTCAAACTTTTCTAGTCTAAGTTATGTATAGATCTTTGCATGGCCCTTAGGCCAGAGTCCGTGGGGGATGCATTTTGTGTATCTCTTCTCCTTTATCTATCCCCTTGTTTTGTCCTTGCGTGCCGACATCCATTTCTGTCCCCTGGTGACTTGCCTCTATTTTCCCCTTCCTCTCTGGTTTCCACCTTCTTCCCTTTTCCCCAACTCCTCCCCAATCCCTCTTTTCCTTCTTCCTTCTCTTACACCTCTTTTTTTTTTTTTTTATTTCTTTCCTTAAAGTGGAAGTAAACCCTCCTACTGTTTTCAGCCAAGGAAGCTACCTTCTTAGCCTCTGTTTAATCTGCAACTGCCTTGATGCTGCACATGTGATCCATTATCACATGGGTACAGATGTAGAATTACCCAGTGGAAAGCAAGTTTCAGAGGGCAGAAATGGGGGCATTAGCGATAGGGTGTGCGGAGCTCCTATACCCAGGGTGGGTACGGGGAAAAATCAAGAGAGCAGCCTAAAAACATCAAAAGAGGATAAATATAACCGATCAAAATTACGAGGTTTGTATACCAATGCCAGAAGCCTGGCCAACAAGATGGGAGAGCTGGAGCTGCTGATATTTGAGGAGGACTTAGATTTTGTGGGGATAACTGAGACTTGGTTTGACAGCTCTCATGACTGGATGGCGTCCATTCAGGGGTATTCCCTTTATCGCAGAGATAGAGAAAGTAAAAAAGGGGGAGGGGTATGTTTGTATATTAAGAACAGTATACAGGTAAATATGAGGGATGATATTAATAATGGAGCTATGGACGAGGCAGAATCCCTATGGGTAGAGCTTCAAAGGGAAGGCACGGCGGGGAAGGTAATATTGGGCGTATGCTATAGGCCCCCCAACCAGAGGGAGGAGGGTGAGGCGGACCTCATGTTACAGATAGGATTGGCAGCAAGGATGGGAAATTTCATTATAATGGGGGACTTTAATTATCCAGATATAGACTGGGCAGAAGGAACCGCACACTCAGCCAAGGCTCGGCAGTTCCTAAATGTTTTGCAGGACAATTTCATGGGTCAGATGGTGAATGCACCGACAAGAAGCAATGCGGTACTTGACCTACTGATTACCAACAATACAGACCTGATCACGGATATAGAAATACGGGACAACTTAGGGAACAGTGACCATAGGTCAATTGGTTTCAGTATTAATTACAGTAATAGGAAACACAAGGGTAATATAAGGACGCTGAATTTCACAAGAGCCAATTTCCCTAAACTGCGCTCGCTGCTAGAAAATATCAAATGGGATAGAACCCTGGGAACAAAGAACACGGAGGAAAAATGGGAGTGCTTCAAGAGCATACTTAACAAGGGAGTGGGCCAGTGCATTCCACAGGGAAATAAATTTAAAAGAGCAAAACTAAACCCTGGGTGGCTAAACTCCAACATTAAAATGTATATTAGAGCTAAAGAAAAGGCCTTCAAAAAATACAAGACTGAGGGGTCATTGGCAGCATTTAAGCACTACAAAGAGTGTAATAAGAAATGTAAAGATGAAATCAGGGCGGCTAAAATAGAACACGAGAGACATATAGCGGAGGAGAGCAAAAAGAACCCCAAGAAGTTCTTTAAGTATATAAACAGTAAGAAAGCCAGGCCAGAGCACATTGGCCCCATAAAAGATGATAAAGGAAAAATGGCCACTGAGGACAGAGAAAAGGCGGAAGTGTTAAATAATTTCTTTTCTTCAGTCTTCACAAAGGAATCGGGGGGCTACACGAAACCCGCTTGTAAGGCCGAACTAAATAATACACCTCAGGAAGTGCCGCCATGGCTAACAGAGGATAGACTTAGAGCTAAACTAGAGAAACTTAACATAAATAAATCCCCGGGACCGGATGGCTTGCACCCGAGGGTTCTTAATGAGCTCAGCCAGGTGATTGCCAGACCATTATTCTTGATCTTTAAGGATAGTTTACAGACGGGTATGGTGCCAGCTGATTGGAAAAAAGCCAACGTGGTACCAATATTTAAAAAGGGGCCGAGATATATCCCGGGTAACTATAGGCCGGTCAGCCTAACATCAGTAGTCTGCAAAATTTTGGAGGGGATGATAAGGGACCACATACAAGACTTTAGTAATGAAAATGGTATTATAAGTAGAAATCAGCATGGATTCATGAAAAATCGTTCGTGCCAAACCAATCTGTTAACCTTCTACGATGAAGTGAGCTGCCACCTAGATAAAGGTAAGCCTGTGGATGTGGTGTATCTGGACTTCGCAAAGGCCTTTGACACCGTTCCTCACAAACGCTTACTGTACAAACTAAGGAAGGTAGGTATGGATCATAAGGTGAGTACCTGGATAGAGACCTGGCTCCAGGGGAGAGTCCAGAGGGTGGTGATTAATGGGGAGTACTCGGATTGGGCGGGTGTGGAAAGTGGGGTCCCCCAGGGTTCTGTCCTGGGACCAATCCTGTTTAATTTATTCATAAATGATCTAGAGGAGGGGATATCTAGTACAATCTCAGTATTTGCAGATGATACTAAATTAGGCATGCCAATATCTTCTATGCAGGATGTGGAAATCTTGCAAGCAGACCTGAACAAAATAACGGGGTGGGCAACCACATGGCAGATGAGGTTTAATGTAGAAAAATGTAAAGTAATGCACTTGGGTGCCAGAAACCAGAAAGCAAGCTATTCACTAGGGGGTGAACCTCTGGGTGAGTCTAGGATGGAAAAGGACTTGGGGGTACTGGTAGACAACAGGCTTGGCAGTGGCATGCAATGCCAAGCCGCCGCAAGCAAAGCCAACAGAATACTGGGATGTATAAAAAGGGGGATTCACTCCAGAAATAAAGAGATTATTCTCCCGCTCTACAAGACTCTGGTCCGGCCACATCTGGAGTATGCTGTCCAGTTCTGGGCACCGGTCCGCAGGAAGGATGTGCTGGAACTGGAGAAAGTCCAGAGGAGGGCAACAAAAATAATTAGGGGAATGGAGGACATCGGCTATGAGGAAAGACTACAAGCACTGAACCTATTCTCTCTGGAGAAGAGACGATTGAGGGGGGATATGATATCAATGTACAAATACTGTACTGGCGACCCTAGCATAAGGAACAAACTATTCAGAGAAAGGGAATACAATAAGACACGTGGCCACTCACTAAAACTTGAGGAAAGGCGGTTTAACCTTAAAGTGCGTAAGGGGTTCTTCACTGTAAGAGCGGTAAGGATGTGGAATTCTCTTCCACAAGCAGTCGTATCAGCGGGGAGCATAGATAGTTTCAAAAAACTATTAGATGTACACCTTAAAGACCACAACATACAGGGGTACACAATGTACGGTTAAAAGCAAACACACACGCATCATGGGTTGAACTGGATGGACTTGTGTCTTTTTTCAACCTCACTAACTATGTAACTATGTAACTATATAATTATGACACCAGCCATTGGATGGTTTGACAGTTTGGCTGAGAGCACAACCAATTTCACAGCTAGCATTTCCGGCATGACGGGAATGTTAACTGTTTTTAGAAACAGTTAACATTTAGAAATCAATGGGTTTACTTCCGCTTTAACCAGTGGATCAGGTCACTTGTCTGAAAATACCACCCCCCAAAGGACCAACTAGCATTATCTTCATGTAGGTCCTGAATGTTCATCGACGCACACATGAGTTAATTCTTATCAGATGTCCTGATTGCAACAGAAATAGATATCCCTCCTTGAACATAGCCAACATTAAAACCCAACAAATCTAAAGTTTGCCCTTTCAATTCCTTTTATTTTATCGGTGACGTCCAAGCTGGTTTTGGTCACCCTAGATTTACAGGCAGAGCTCAAAGGGAGGGAAGATACTGGATGAATTTACAATATGGCCTATATTTAGATCTACTAACCAAGATCAATGGATTCTCCATTAGGCCTCAGGTTCATTTAGATTCTGCTGTGCTAGGGGAAGCTAAGACCACACTGTAAGTGGAAAAATCTATTTTAAAAAGTAATGAAAAATCATTCATCTCGGAATTCAATGGCTTCTGATTATTTTAAGTACCCCTTGTTCAGAGGCACTGAGGGGGTCTACCTGCATCCTCCTGTTTTTAATGGTATTTTTTGTGTAAATTGCAAAAAGGTACTAAAAGCTTAAAAAAGTTTAACTAGTATTTCGCCAAAATCTACACTTGCAGTTGAAATGTAAGGGCTAACTGTTTGTTAGGTCTGGGGGTGAGTCATACTTACCTTAACCTCAGCTCAGGGAGGCTCCCTTCTCTTTAAGGTGCCCTGGACGCCGCTGCACTTCTACCCCTTTCAGGTACAATGCAGGGTTAATAGCGCCGCACTGCACGTGATGAAGCCAAGGAACCGCCCACAGACCAGTGCTTCAGGGAGTAAGAGGAGAGCACTAACTGAAGCGAGCGTAAGGTAAGTAATATATCCTCTTCAAACTACCCAACATATTGAGCATTTAACTCTTGCAGTGGAAAAGGAGGGGGTCCCTACCGCAATGGTACATTTTTGTTAATTCCTGTAGATCAGCTTTAACAACTTCTCGCCCAGCCTATAGTGAACGGACAGCTGGGCGGGCTTCTCGTCATTTCCGGGGGACATCATGTTACATCCTCCCGGATCGTGCTGCAGTGCAATCTGTCACTGGCTGTATTGACTGGACACAGCTGATGACTGATCACTGTACCAACCCGCTGCCTGTACCATGTGACCACTTTAACCAATCACAGCAGGCCGCAAGACAGTTATAAACAATGGATGACTTCCTTTCAATCCATCCATTGTGTACAATTGTGTAGCTAGCTGTGACCACATGGTACAGTCTCAATAAAATATTTTTTAAATTTCCTAATTTTCCAAAAAATTGTGACAAAAAATTACAACAACTTTAAAAAACTTGCAATGCCTTCTTTTAAAAAAAATCTTGGACTGTACTTTCTAGAAAGGGGGTCATTTAGGGGGTATTTATACAGTCCTGACATTTTTGGGCCTCAAGAAATGGGATAGGCCATCAGTACATAAGGATTGTTCAATTAGATATATACCATAGTTTGTGGACTGTATAACCTTCCTACAGACTAAATATTATACACTGATTTGTGTTATTTTCACCAAAGAAATTTAGCAGAATACAGTCTGGCTTAAATCTATGAAGAAAGGTTATTTATTTGCAAAATTTTAAAAACAGAAATTAAGAAAAACTTTTTTTTTCCAAAATTCTCAGTCTTTTTTTATTTAGTAAATAAGAAAAAGCCCAGTAGCAATTAAATACCACCAAAAAAAAAAAAAAAAAAAAAAAAAAAAAGCTCTGTCTGTGTAAACAAAATGATGAAACTGTAGTTTGTGTACAGTGTTGCACGAGCGCGCAATTGTCATTCAAAATGTGACAGTGCTGAAAGCTAAAACTTGGCCTGGGCAGGAAGGGGGTAAAAGTGCCCGGTATTGAAGTGATTAAGCATATAAAATATGTCATACCTTTGGATCAAACAGCTGAAGAAACAAAAACTAAAGGTGGGTACACACTATAAGAATATCAGCTGAACGATCGTCTGATTTTTCTCAATGTTTCACCGCAAGTCGGAACTGAGGATAGAAATAATGTACAAAAATTTTCGTACGACAAAAGCTTTTTTGTTGTTGTTTTTGTTTGTTGTTTGATCATGTGCAGTCTTTCGTTTCATTCCTTTCTAATTTTTTTCATCCGAAAATGAAACGAAAATTGTTCATTTGGTTCCCGTATAAGAAAAAATTTGCAGCTTGTCCCTTCGGAAATTTTCGTTCGGAAGTTCGGAATCGGCTATCGTAAGATATGTACACACTATCAGAAAATCGTAGGGTTGTTCCTCGGATGAAAATGTTCGCTCGATTTTCTTATACTGTGTACAAGCCTTTAGCTTGTTATTTTTACAACAAGAGATACAAAAACACAACATTAAAGTGGTCTTAAAGCCGGGGCATGTTTTACCTTAAAGAGAAAAATAAACCGGTTTAAAAAATGTGAAAAAAAAAAAAAAACCTGTAAAGACAAAGGCATAATGAGCTAGTATGCATTGTATACTAGCTCATTATTATGTATGTATGAATAGGAGTTAGAGACCTTAGATTGTAAGCTCCTTGAGGGCAGGGACTGATGTGAATGTGCAATGTATATGTAAAGCGCTGTGTAAATTGACAGCGCTATATACAGTGGGTACGAAAAGTATTCAGACCCCCTTAAATTTTTCACTCTTTGTTATATTGCAGCCATTTGCTAAAATCATTTAAGTTCATTCTTCTTCCTCATGAATGTACACATAGCACCCCATACTGACAGAAAAACACAGAATTGTTGACATTGTTGCAGATTTATTAAAAAAGAAAAACTGGAATATCACATGGTCCTAAGTATTCAGACCCTTTGCTGTGACACTCATATATTTAACTCAGGTGCTTTCCATTTCTTCTGATCATCCTTGAGATGGTTCTACACCTTCATTTGAGTCCAGCTGTGTTTGATTATACTGATTGGACTTGATTAGGAAAGCCACACACCTGTCTATATAAGACCTTCCAGATCACAATGCATGTCAGAGCAAATGAGAATCATGAGGTCAAAGGAACTGCCTGAAGAGCTCAGAGACAGAATTGTGGCAAGGCACAGATCTGGCCAAGGTTACAAAAAGATTTCTGCTGCACTTAAGGTTCCTAAGAGCACAGTGGCCTGTATAATCCTCAAATGGAAGACGTTTGGGACGACCAGAACCCTTCCTAGAGCTGGCCGTCCGGCCAAACTGAGCTATCGGGGGAGAAGAGCCTTGGTGAGAGAGGTAAAGAAGAACCCAAAGATCACTGTGGCTGAGCTCCAGAGATGCAGTCAGGAGATGGGAGAAAGTTGTAGAAAGTCAACCATCACTGCAGCCCTCCACCAGTCGGGGCTTTATGGCAGAGTGGCCCGACGGAAGCCTCTCCTCAGTGTAAGACACATGAAAGCCGCATGGAGTTTGCTAAAAAACACCTGAAGGACTCCAAGATGGTGAGATATAAGATTCTCTGGTCTGATGAGACCAAAATAGAACTTTTTGGCCTTAATTCTAAGCGGTATGTGTGGAGAAAACCAGGCACTGCTCATCACCTGTCCAATACAGCCCCAACAGTGAAGCATGGTGGTGGCAGCATCATGCTGTGGGGGTGTTTTTCAGCTGCAGGGACAGGACGACTGGTTGCAATAGAGGGAAAGATAAATGCGGCCAAGTACAGGGATATCCTGGACAAAAACCTTCTCCAGAGTGCTCTGGACCTCAGACTGGGCCGAAGGTTTACCTTCCAACAAGACAATGACCCTAAGCACACAGCTAAAATAACGAAGGAGTGGCTTAACAACAACTCCGTGACTGTTCTTGAATGGCCCAGCCAGAGCCCTGACTTAAACCCAATTGAGCATCTCTGGAGAGACCTAAAAATGGCTGTCCACCAACGTTTACCATCCAACCTGACAGAACTGGAGAGGATCTGCAAGGAGGAATGGCAGAGGATCCCCAAATCCAGGTGTGAAAGACTTGTTGTATCTTTCCCAAAAAGACTCCTGGCTGTATTAGATCAAAAGGGGGCTTCTACTAAATACTGAGCAAAGGGTCTGAATACTTAGGACCATGTGATATTTCAGTTTTTCTTTTTTAATAAATCTGCAACAATGTCAACAATTCTGTGTTTTTCTGTCAGTATGGGGTGCTATGTGTACATTCATGAGGAAGAAGAATGAACTTAAATGATTTTAGCAAATGGCTGCAATATAACAAAGAGTGAAAAATTGAAGGGGGTCTGAATACTTTCCGTATCCACTGTAAGTACCTGAATTAAATAAAAATAAATTATGAAGTACTTACCTAAAAACGAAGCCCTCGCAGTGCCGACAGGACGGCCGACATGTCCGGCCATCCTGCTTCCTGGATCTCATCCTCCGGGCATCTAATTGGCTAGGGCGGCGATTACGTCACTCCCACACATGCGTGCAGGAGCCACCGTTCACGGCACTGGGATCTGAAGGAACGGCACGGGCAGCCGTTCCTTCAGAGCGCATGCACTGATGACGTCATCGGCTGCATGCAATATAAATATCTCCTAAACGGTGCAAGTTTAGGAGATATTTATAGCACCTATAGGTAAGCCTTAATGTAGGCTTACCTGTAGGTAAATGTAAACAAAGTGGGTTTACAATCTCTTTAATGAGATCTCTACATTAAGGTATAAAAATGTCCAGGTGTTTGTATTGCCCTCTCAACCCCCCCCCCCCCTAATTACTTACAGTGGATATAAAAAGTCTACACACCCCTGTTAAAATGTAAGGTTTCTGTAATGTAAAAGAAATGAGACAAATAAATAATTTCAGATTTTTTTCCAACTTTAATGTGACCTATAAACTATACAACTCAGTTGAATACCAAACTGAAATCTTTTATGTATAGGGAAGTAGAAATAAAACACTAAAATAATATGGTTGCATAAGTGTGCACACCCTTAATCTAATACTTTGTTGAAGCATCTTTTGGTTTTATTACAGCACTCAGTCTTTTTGGGTATGAGTCTATCAGCATGGCACATCTTGACTTCTTTGCAAAAACACTCCAAATCTGTCAGATTGCGAGGACATCTCCTGTGCACAGCCCTCTTCAGATCACCCCACAGATTTTTAATCATAATCAGGTCTTGGCTCTGGCTGGGCCATTCCAAAACTTTAATCTCCTTCTGGTGAAGCCATTTCTTTGTTGATTTGGATGTATGCTTTGAGTTGTTGTCATGCTGAAAGATGAAGTTCCTCTTCATGTTCAGCTTTCTAGCAGAAGTCTGAAGGTTTGGTGCCGAATATTGACTGGTAGTTGGAACTGTTCATAATTTCCTCTACCTTGACTAAGGCCTCTGTTCTAGCTGAAGAAAAACAGCCCCAAAGCACGATGCTGCCACCACCATGCTTCACTGTGGGTATGGTGTTCTTTTGGTGATGTGCAGTTTTGTTTTTTTGCGAAACATATCTTTTGGAATTATGGTCAAAAAGTTCAACCTTGGTTTCATCAGACCATAACACATTTTCCCACATCCTTTTGGGAGACTTCAGATGTGTTATTGCAAAATGTAGCCGGGCTTGGATGTTTTTCTTCGTAAGAAAAGGCTTCCGTCTTGCCACTCTACCCCATAGCCCAGATATACTGTGTGAAGAATACAGGAGATTGTTCATATGTATCACACAGCCAGTACTTGGCAGATATTCCTGCAGCTCCTTTATTGTTGCTGTAGACCTCTTGGCAGCCTCCCTGACCAGTTTTCTTCTTGTCTTTTCATCAATTTTGGAGGGACCTCTAGTTTCCTGTCACTGTTGTGCCATATTTTCTCCACTTGATGATGACTGTTTTCACTGTGTTCCATGGAATATCTAATGCCTTGGAAATTCTTTTGTACCCTTCTCCTGATACCTTTTAACAATGAGATCCCTCTGATGCTTTGGAAGCTCTCTGTGGACCATGGTGGAAAAAGTTCTGAAATTATTTATCTTTGTCTCATTTTTTTACATCACAGAAACCTGATATTTTACCAGGGGTGTGTAGACTTTTTATATCCATTGTACTTGAATGCTCACCTGATCTAGCACTGTGCCCATCTGCAGTGGCCGTCTACTCTCTCTACTCACAGAGGCAGCATCTGTCAAACAATTCTTGTGAGCGGGGCTAAGCTGGGCTTTGTGTGCCAATAGATGCACACAACCCAGCTTGGGATCGAGTCCGCAGGTGTGCCCCATAGGAAGCGACTTGCTATGCGGGCACACAAAGAGGAGAAGGAGCCAAGAACACTGGCGGGGGACCTCAGAAGAGGCAGTTTGGGCCACTCTGTGTAAAACAATCTGCCGTGAGCGGGTTGGCAAGAGGTTACCATTTTTTTAATTGTTTTTATAATAGGATTTTTGTACTGTAAAGTCCCTTTCTCTGGGTCCATTGAGGGACACATGATTCATGAACCACTGGAGAAACTGCTGCCTCCAGGATTGGACAGGGTTTAAGCATCCTATGTCCCTCAATGGACGATAGAGAAAATGAGGAATCTAGAGATATAGGATTGTTAACTTGAAATTGCACCCTACAAATAAAGTTTTGGTTAATGCCTCCATCCTCCCTCTCATATTATTAAGAGCAGCTTTTTTTTTAGGGGCCTTTCTTTTTCTTGAGACCACACCTATCCTAGAATGACTTGTCCCGAAAGACTGCGGGAACCCATTTGCACAACAACTGGGGAGAGGAGCTGCTGCTTCATCAAGGGTCGGGCTGCTTGAAACCGGAAGAGGCAGCCAGCTAAAGAGGACCAAAATTACGACACAGAACACAGGCACAGCCTGTTGAACAGTGGATTGCTGCCGGACAACAGTGGCTCCAATGGACAGGTAAGTGTGTGTTTTAAATTAAAACACACTATAACAGGTAACAGGGAAAGAAGGTTAAGTTCTGCTTTAAACCATGTCAATGCCTCCTGTAGGCAGCAATATAACCCATGGTTTAGGAATTCTGTGCCCCTGAATGGACACACAGAGAGGGTTTTATCTATATACATTGGCTTTAGGTGTATCATGTACATCACTGTATTATCCCTTTTGGTTGTACCTGCATATATCACCCTTTATGGCTCACACTTTATGTAAACACTAAATTATATAAATAGCTATATATATATATATATATATATATATAATATATATAGCAATTACACATATAGCAACATTCAAAAAAAATATATAAAAAGCTTATCAGGACTAAATATATAGATTTTTTTTAAAATCAGAGAAAAGTATATTGAAAACCAAGAACTTTTCACATTCCGGAGAAATTAGCCACTCAATAGATTAACAGAGATTGAAGTACAGCAATGCTCTCGTACACAACCAAAGCAGGTATATACACTGAACCAAATATCGTATACCACCATATTCAACGACCCATAGCATGTGTACTCACATATACATCATATAGTGATGCCCCCAACACATCCCTTCCCCGTAGTACCCATCCATGCTCCATTTGATGATTGTGTAATGTTAGGTATGTACTTTCCAGCATTATAGCAAGAGCCTATCCAAGACTAAATCCAATGGAGCTAGGTTTGGGGTAGCTATCAAGCATCCTCAAATCTTATTAAACTGGGTCAGACTACCCCTGTGCTGATAGATCAGGCACTCCTATCGTAATGGTAGTCCCATATTTGTTAGTCACACCCCTAACGTTGGGGGGGGAAGGGGGTTACCTGTGAAATCCAATGCTGCAAAATAAGCTTACGAGCTTGGAATAGAGCCCTGGATACTGCCTCTCTAACAAATACATCTGATATGACATCATCCAGAATGCCAAGTAAACATGGTTTGGGGTCAAGGGGTATGGCTAGTTGAAAGGTACTGTTAACGGTGCGTACTATACCAGTCCAGTACCTGTGTAGCTTTGGGTACCTCCACAAAAGTTCTATGAGATCCTCATTATCTCTACTACACCTTGCACACAATGGGTCAGGGCAGAGCCCAAGAGTAAACCGTTTAAGCGGGAGTGTGATGAATCCACAGTAGTATATATAGTTGGGACAGCCTTTGGTTACATTCAAGGAGCAGCTACGTACAGATTCCAATGCCTCAGTCCAGTGATTCCCAGTTATGATGTCTACATATTTGTCCCACTTTTCCATAGCCGTGTTGGTAAAGCTCTCTAAATATTCCACCAGCAACATCGCATAGCATCTAGAAATGAACCCTTTAGTGGAGGTGGAATGCTGCATCGTGTTGAAAAGAGGGGTTGGGGATAGCACAGGAGACTGCAAGGGAAATGGGGAAATGCATAGTATAAGGCAAGCTGTATCGGGATTGCAGCTGGGAAAATGAAAGAAACCGGCCATTACTGAAAATGTGGCGAAGGTGAGTGATACTGAATGCTCGCCACCTGGCTGCAAGGACTAAATATATTTAGATGAAACTAATACAAAGGCAAGATATTTGCTTGTATATAGCCGACTTCCTGACTGTATTACCACTGAAAGTAGTATCTTTTAGCCATCTGGGGCTTGCATTCGTTTATAATGGCATAAATGTGTTTGAGCTGCATAGTAAATGAATATACAGTGTAAAATATCCATAGCTAAAAGCACCAGAACTTCTGCATACAAACCAGTGAAGTCAATTTGAACTCTTTTATATAACCTCAACAGTGACCATGAACATCAAGTGGTCTTGACCTTATTTTATTATTTGTTGCCTAGTTCTTCAACATGATGAAAAAATTGATGAGGAGCACTTAAGGGCACTTAACAAACAAGGAAATGCTTTAAAGCTAAAATATGGGCCAATAAATGTATTACCTGAAACTTAGTCACTCCAATCTCCAATGGGCTGATCATTTTACCTATAAGGGCAGTTATTGTGCAGAAAAGCTGGCTTTTCCAGCAGGTAAACATGCCTTTAACCACTGTACATCCCAGGAGGCAGTCAAAGGTGTCACCGCCCAACCCTAACACTTTCTGCAGATTCAATGTGGCTATACAACCTGCTGATGGCACCATTTATTGGCATAGCGGACTGCTATAATATCTTCTCCATGTGCTCTTTCTCTGTAATGACTGCTAGGAACTAAAACTGGCCATACACTATTTTTAGAAATTTGACTTTTAAATGGGGTCAAACTGACATACGTTTTGGACTGCAAGGAGGAGTAAATTCAAAGGAGCAGGATGGAAACGGTTTCTCGGACTAATGGATTTCGAACAGTGAATGTGGTTTTCTTACGGTAAGGTTTATTCATTCCAAATCTGAACGTGAAATTTTGAAGTACTTTCGAATGACGTTCCTCAAGTCATCAAACTTACTGGGAATTTTTGCACAAAGGTTATACGAATTTTCTTATGAACGCTTATTAAAAAATCTACTAGTGTATGACCAGTTTAGTCTGAATGTAATAGAATACATAACCATTTTGTGATTTTTGCAGCCTAGTAATTCCTCCCATGGCCCAGTTATATCTAAAATTGAAAAAGTCAGATTGACGCACCACATCGAAAATGAAATCATCCAGATATTGAATAATTCCAAGATAACTATAACATGTTATGCATATCCATGTAAAAAAGTAAAAAAAACAAAAAGAAAATCCTGCCACTTAATGACTTCGGCTGGGTTCACACTGGTGCAAATTAGATGCGGGTTACCCTACATCCAATTTGCATGACAGGAGAGTGTGACTGGCTCTCAATGGAGCTGGTTCACACAGCCCTGGGATGGCTGCAGAGTGGTTTGCAGAAGGGTCCTTTGTATCTTCTGTCAAAGAGGGATATGTTGGATCCACTTCTGTCAAACGGGATTGTTGTATTAACTGCTCTCAAACAGGAATGATGGATCAACTTCTGTCAAACGGGAATGTTGGATCAACTTCTGTTGAACGGGAATGTTGGATTAACTGCAATCAAACAGGAGTGTTGGATCAACTTCTGTCAAACGGGAATGTTGGATGAACTTATGTCAAGCTTTACTATAATACAGGGTCCCTGGCTAAAAAGCTTGCCATACACTGTAAAAATTTTGTCAGATTCAGAGGCCATCTCATTACAAACCCCCAACATCAAAGTGGAAGTATAGGCTTAATATGTCTTGCCAAAAACATTGTATTCTCCCCTTATCCAACCCTCTCCTTTTTTTTCTTTTTACATTCTTTTAGCAGCCTTCCTCCGGGGGCTTTGTTGAAATATCAGAGGTCTAAACAGACCCCTGATGTCTCACATTTGAGACCTAGAAAGGGACTGAGGACAGAGATTTCGCAGTCCCTTTTTCTAAACACTATTTACTATGCTTCAATGATAAATGGACACAGTGAGTGATCACTTCCAATCCCTCACTGTATTAATTTAGGAAAGAAAGGAGCTAGTAAATACGACATAACTACCACACCCCCCTACTTTTTATCATAAAACATCCCCGTGTGCCCTCAGCAGCTGGTAGAGAAGGCAAGCTGGCAATGCAGCAGGGGAGAAAGGCACACCGGAAGGCCTGGACAGCATGGGGATGGAGATGCAGATACCAATCCTCCTGCAGTGTATCCAAAGAAAAAGGAGGTGAAGCCGGCAGAGCAGCAAGGGGAGCCACAAGATTTAGCAATAAGGTAGTGCAGCCATTGCTCCTTCTCGGCAGGTGCCTGGGCCCCCCTTTTAAACAAATGGGGCCTGCGCCTAGTACAGGAGGGCTGGCTGCACTGCCTTATCAGCGGCCCTGCTGCATACCACCTAGAAAAGAGCCGTGAAAAAAACTTTTCTTTAAAATGCTTCAGTACGGTCATGTGATCCAGAAGGAGTAACCCCGTGTCAGGGAGCGCTCAGCAGTAGGGATAAATTCCTGGAGCCATGAAAACAACTGCCAGCTTCCATTGCCCCCCTGTTGTCAGCGCTCCCTCCCCTGCAGCAGCAACTCACTGGCACAGGGGAGCTACTGCTTCTGGATCACGTGACCACACCGAAGGGGACTAAAGAAAATGGCATTTACACTGCTCTTCTTTAAGAAAATGCTAAGCCTTCCAAGTAGGAGGAGGAGGACGATAACATTTGTTTTTACAAAACTTAAATTTTCCCTATGCCTCCACTTTAAGAAGGTAAGTAGGGAATGGGAAGTATTCTGCTCACTCGCAGAAAGGTATCTCCAACAGGTCTATATGTCCACCATTCTATTCATCCATAGGTGCAAGCAAAGGGTGAGGAGGATGGAATCGTTATCAAGAGTTACAAGGCACCACAGGACAGAAGAGCGCAAGCAAAAATTAATGAAAAAAAATGATTTAGCTATTTTACAGAAAAAAAAAAGATTTTATATGTACACTTTAAAAAAAATGCAATCAAAGTAAGGAACTTTTAAATACTATGGAGGAAGCAGTTTGGGACTAAATACTGACAGTGGAAAGGCATTCTAGCTTTAATGGGTGGGCAAGAAATAGTAAGAAGTGCTGCAACAACTGCCATTTAAAATTTTATTAAACTGGAGATTTCTTACATCCTTTTTGAAGCCATCTCCTGTCTATATGTATGCACTCCATTGATGGCTACATCGTATTTCTCACTGTGGGTTTTCTGATGGTGGCAAAAGTGGACATTTAGAAGAATATTCTTCAGTCTATCCAGCTGGTATCCAAAGGAGAAACACAACAGGTGTGCACTGTTCCAAAATCCCTCATAGCAATATTCCTTTAGATTGGGAATAGCCTGGGTGCCAGCCAGGTCTGCAGCCTAGTCAGTGTGGGAAAATCATGAAAATGGCCGCACTCCAAGACGAATACAATCAAAACTTCTTTTTTGAAATATCCAAGTAAAAATACAGGAACCACACTATCCCAGGACAGCCAATAGAAGATGTGCTTCACATGTCAGTGCTTGATTATTACTTCAATTCAGTAGGCTGTTTCAAAAACGGGCTGAATATCTTTTATATATAAGTATGAAATAAATCTTAATGTATACATGACTACTAGTAATAAGAAATAACATTGAAGAATGTCGATCGGATTGCCTTTGGGGATCATTAGGAATCCCAGTTGGAGTAAATTAGACTAGGTTTACACTTTTTTTTTTTTTCTTTGGCTCCACTGTGGGTTTAGAGTCCTTTTTCATTTTTTTTATTCTGGATAGAGCAAGGGAGGGTAGTGTCCCATTGCGGAGATTACCCTTGACTTCCTGTCCCATAGCCAAACAGGAACTGAGAGAGAATCCCTGCAAATTAAGGGAATTCCTTGGGGACCCCCATCTCTCCAAAAGTAGTGTCCCCATTGAAAGATTTCCCCTCTATTACTTTTCTGGGGACAACCTAAAATTTGTGTTTTTTCTTTTACTTTCAATTATAATGGTAAACAGGACAAATAGAGGAGGGGGAATTTCCCTAACAGGGGCACAGACAGCAATAAAAACTGATAGGTGTTCTAATCTATCTCTACTCTATCCAAAACTAAAAAGAAAAAATGTTTTTCATTTAGTAATACTTTAAGTAACTTAACCTACTGGTTGTGGTAACCACAGCTCATCTGTGTTTTTCCTACCCCTCAACTGCTGTCCTTTGGGCCCCTTGCACACTTATGCGGCTTGTCCTGCAACTTGGGACTGCAAAGTCCCATGACAAGTCATACTCCATGATTTCCAATGGCTACCATTCATATCTGAAGTTGTTGCGACTTGAAGTGGCACAAAGTAGTCCCTGCACTACTTTGGGTCGATTTTAATGCGTTCTGAAGTCCATAGACGTAGGCATTGCTTCAAGTCCAGTCAAAATCGCGGCAAAATCACGGTAAAAACGCATGACTTTTAGGTCACATAAGTGTGAAAGGGGCCTTAGAAAAACATGGTGGTCTCTCAAGTCCATACACATCGCCTCAACCACAATGTTTCACTTCGTGGTATGTAAAATTTACTGTAACTCTGGCATGTCCTGTTTGGCAGGAGCTGCTGCTTGCCAAGTGCACTCTTTAAAGTCAATAGGACCACTCCTTAACTGCACACCAACCACTTGATATGGCACAGTATTGCAATGCAAAATCCCTATTGAGATTGAAAGAAAAAAATAAGCAAAACAGGCATTCAGGAGGTGGCAGTAATGCCTTCCGAATACCTAAAAACTGCTTCTCAACTGTCTCTGAATCAACGGCAATAAATAACTTTTTACAGTGGAAGTAAATGCGCTGCCAGTGTAAGCGAAGCCTACCAAGTTTCGTCCCTACCCCATTCTGTGCCTGGACAGTAAAAGAAGAACCAGCAGACTGATTAGCTCCTCTCTCTGTCACTCTGCTCTCTCCTACTATTAAAATGCTGTATAGGGGAAAACAAGAGGTTGATACCAAGAAAAATTCAGGTACTTACACTGCTTAAACAAATAACAGTGAGAAAATTATCAGCGCAAAAAAATGGTGCAACATATAAAATGTGTGCAAAAATATACTGTGTACAAATCAATATACCCAATTATATATACCCAATTATATGCAAAAAAATATAATATCAGTGCCAAAAGTTTCAAGTGACCGGCGGCATACACCGACACAATCCAAATCATAAATACAATCAAATACAATCAAACAGTGTTGTGCCAGATACAGAAAGTGAAAAAATTATTTAAATGGTGAATAATAGTGTACTTCCATGCACTTACATAGTCATCGACCCCTACCGAGGAAGTTGATGCTCTCTGAGCTGACGTAACGCGTATAGGGGGCGGAGTCGGCATGTCTGACGTCACATCCCCTCGAGACGAGCGTCCTAAACCGCTACTTGTTATGCTTTTTAAATACCGGACTATGCAAGTGCATTTCTAAATAAATGTTCTTTTTCCTTCTCCTCAAAGTCCCCCTTTTAAGCCCGGGAAAAAAACTATGTATGGTACGATAAAAATTTAAACAATTAAAAATTGCCATACATGGACAGACACGCAGCAATATCGTCCATAAAGATAAGGAGAAAGAGGAAAAGAACTTTCACTAAAAACAAACGGAGACTCATTAGAAACATAGCTAGTAAAAATTGAATAAGTTTGCAAAACCATCTATTTGAGTATGCTATGCCTTTGAATATATGAAGGTGAAAAATCCTTTAACAAATCAGCAGATGTGTAACATTGATTCACAAAAAAACTCCCCGAGTATTCAATCAATGTTTAACCCGATCACCTGTGAAGACATGTATTTAACCACCTCCCACCCGGCCATAGTACATATACGGCCGGGCGGGAGTCTCGTCCTTCTGAATGGACGTTCCGGAACGTCCTTCAGAAGGAGAGAGATCGCGCTGCCGCGGGCACGCGCAGCGGCGCGATCTCGATGTGCCTGTGTCGCTCGGACACACGGCAACAACATTCGGCAGGAGGGCCCTGTGATTGGCCCTCCTGATCACATGACAGCTGTGTCCAATCACAGCTGTCATGTAATGTAAACACAGCCGTTGTAACGGCTTTGATCTCTTCTTTTCCTCACACAGATCCTGTCAGTGAGGAGAAGAAGAGACAATCTGTGCTGCAGCCAGGGGATCAGTGAGTTTTAAGCATTTCTTTGCTATTTACACACTGATCACCCTGTTAGTGTCCCCAAACACAGTGTCCCCAAACACAGTGTCCCCAAAACACAGTGTCCCCAAAACACCAATATAAAAATCATCAGGCGCACATCTGTCCGTGGATCATCCCGCGCACACCGTCACCTGATCTGCTACACCTGTCTGATCTGACACATCTGTCCGTGGATCATCCCGCGCACACCGTCACCTGATCTGCTACACCTGTCTGATCTGACACATCTGTCCGTGGATCATCCCGCGCACATCGTCACCTGATCTGCTACACCTGTCCGTGATCTGACGCACCTGTCCCAGTGAACATCTGCCGCATCTCACTTCAACACCTGTCCCAGAAATCATCTGTCCACATGGCGAAAAAATTTTATAGCGGCGAAGAGGCTGTCCAATTTATTCAGAGTATGTCGGATGAGAGTACCGGGGAACTCTCTCCGTCAGACTCGGATAGCGAGTATGAGCCAGTAGAAAGCAGTGGCTCAGAAATGGAAACGGAGGATGACAGAATCCTTACAAAGAGGATCAGGAGATTTGAGCAGGCGCAGGCTTCCACCAGCAGCGCAACAACTCCGCAGGCATCCACCAGCCGCGCAACAACTCCGCAGGCATCCACCAGCCGCGCAACCACTCCGCAGGCATCCACCAGCCGCGCAACAACTCCGCAGGCATCCACCAGCCGCGCAACAACTCCGCAGGCATCCACCAGCCGCGAAACAACTCCGCAGGCATCCACCAGCAGTGCAGCACTCCACGCAAACAGGGCATCATCCCTGCATGACAGGCCAGCTGCTGGTAACGGGGCGTCCCACCCACAACGAGGCAGGGCCCATACTAGCCTTCCGGATGTTCTGTTATATCCGACATGGCTGCCCGATACTTCAGCAGAACCTGTAATTCCCCCTTTTACAGCACAGCCAGGCCCTCAAATCCAATCGGATAATGTAACCCCACTTTATTATTTTAATTTGTTTTTCACGAATGATCTGCTGAACTACATCGTGGAGCAGTGTAATCTGTACGCCAGCCAACATATTGCCAGCAATCCGGATTCATCCTATGCCCGCCCCTTTGTTTGGAAACCCCTCACCGTGGAAGAATTTAAACTTTTCCTTGGACTGACCCTCAACATGGGTCTGACAAAAAAAAATGAACTCCACTCCTACTGGTCTACCGTACCTTGCCATCATATGCCAGTCTACTCCTCTTTGATGCCCAGACACCGTTATGAAATGATAATGCGATTTTTACATTTCAACGACAATGCCCAGTGCCTCCCGAAATCATCCAAATTATGATAAATTATTCAAAATTCGGCCCCTAATCAATTTTCTTTGCTCCAGCTTCAAGCAAATGTTTACCCCTGATAAAAACATTTGTGTGGATGAATCCCTAGTCCACTTCACCGGAAGACTTGGGATAAAACAAACCTCCCAAGTAAACGTGCCAGATATGGGGTAAAGTTTTACAAAGTATGCGACAGGGCCACGGGCTACATTTTTGATTTCAAAATTTATGAGGGAAAGGACAGTCAGATAAACCCCCCTGGGTGCCCTACCTATATCGGGACAAGTGGCAAAATTGTCTGGCAGCTGATTGAACCACTGCTTGGGAAGGGTTACCACCTATATGTTGACAATTTTTATACAAGTCTCCCACTTTTCCGCCATCTATACCTAAAAAACACTGTGGCCTGTGGGACAGCACGGTCCAACCGCAAGGGCTTCCCACAGAGATTGATCAGCCAAAGATTAAATCGGGGGGAAAAAGCCAGTATGCGCAATGAAGAGGTACTAGCTCTGAAGTGGAAAGATAAAAGGGACGTCTACATCCTTTCCACAATACATGAGGACACCCTGGTGGAACTTCAGACAAGACGAGGTCCCATCCAGAAGCCAAAATGCATCCATGACTATAACCTATTCATGGGGTGGGTGGATATGAGCGACCAGCTGATGCAGCCCTACTTGGCCACCAGGAGATCACTGTTCTGGTATAAAAAAGTAGCCATTTATATCATTCAGCTAGCCCTGTTCAATTCCTATGTCATTTTTTCCAAGTGTACCCAAGGATCCCTAACCTATTTAAAATATCAAGAGGACGTTATCATGGCCCTTCTCTATCCCCATGGCCACCCCCCCGAACAAATTCGCTCTGATGCATTAGCCAGACTTCATGAAAGGCACTTCCCGGATATCCTCCCTCCTACCCGCACAGGCCGCAGACACCAAAAAAAATGTCGTGTATGTTCAAGTAGAGGAATTCGCCGTGACACCAGATACTACTGTCCCCAATGTCCCTCCCAGCCAGGCCTCTGTATTGTAGGGTGCTATCGTGTTTATCACACTTCAGTACACTATTAGTAAAGACATTTTCCCAGTTTCCACTATCTGCTATTTCTGTGTATGACCCGGACTGTTTATCGACTATGATGTGAAGATATTTTTCCAGTTTCTGCTATTTTTGTGTATGACCCGGACTGTTGAATGACCATTCTTTTTGCCTGCCTCCTGGAACTGATTATTTGCTCTGCCACTGTACTATTCAACACAGGGGTCTCACACAGGTGAGGGGATCCAGAATAGAAATTCCGAGTGGAGAAAACTTTTTTTTCTCCAGGTTTTTGTTTTCTCGGATTAGGGTCTGGATCTCGGAGGCTTCAAAGAGATTTGGGTGGGAGAAGCCTCTACCCCTGTCCTCAGGTCTTACCTGACCAAGGCCCCCAAGCCTTATAGTGCTGCCTGCTGCCACCTGAACTGGCCATGCCTATGCCTGCCACCTGAACTGGCCATGACTATGCCTGCTAACTGAACTACTGCCAGGACCAATACTTTGGAAAATCCCTGCCTGCTGCCTGGAAAATTCCTGAACATCTCCATTGGCTGCCTGGACCAATGCTTTTCCTGTGCTGGGACCGTATTCGTGCCTGCTAAAACCACAGGTAATCATTATTTTTTACCCTTTGCTCAGCAGAATGTATTTTGGGTTGTAATTCTTGATCTGTACATGCTATGTGTTAGAAGCCTGACTGTGCTACTTGGATGTTGGGCCTCTGTATGTGGCCAGGCTGTGGAAAAGTGTCACACATGTGGTATCGCCATACTCAGGACGAGTAGCAGAATGCATTTTGGGGTGTAATTTTTGCTATGTACATGCTTTGTATTAGAAATATCTTAGAAATGGACAACTTTGTGTAAAAAAAAAATATGTTTTTATTTTTTCCACATTTTCCAAAAACTTGTGGAAAAAAATGACATCTTCAAAAGACTCATAATGCCTCATAGAATATACATTGGGGTGTTTTCTTTCCAAAATGGGGTCATTTTGTGGGTAGTTCCATTGTCTTGGTGCTCCAGGGCCTTCAAAAATGTGATAGGTACTCAGGAAATGAAATGTGTAATTTATGCCTTTAGAACGCCTGACTGTGCAACTTGGATGTTGGACCTCTGTATGTGGCCAGGCTGTGGAAAAGTATCACACATGTGGTATCGTCATACTCAGGACGAGTAGCAGAATGCATTTTGGGGTGTAATTTTTGCTATGTACATGCTATGTATTAGAAATATCTTATAAATTGACAACTTTGTGTAAAAAAAAATACGTTTTTATTTTTTCCCACATTTTCCAAAAACTTGTGGAAAAAAATTACATCTTCAAAAGACTTATTATGCCTCATAGAATATACATTGGGGTGTTTTCTTTCCAAAATGGGGTCATTTTGTGGGTAATTCCATTGTTCTGGTGCTCCAGGGCCTTCAAAAATGTGATAGGTTGTTAGGAAATGAAATGTGTAATTTATGGCTTTCGAACGCCTGACCGTGCTACTTGAATGTTGGGCTTCTGTATGTGGCCAGGCTGTGGAAAAGTCTCACACATGTGGTATCGCCATACTCAGGACGAGTAGCAGAATGCATTTTGGGGTGTAATTTTTTCTATGTACATGCTATGTATTAGAAATATCTTATAAATTGACAACTTTGTGTAAAAAAAAATACGTTTTTATTTTTTCCCACATTTTCCAAAAACTTGTGGAAAAAAATTACATCTTCAAAAGACTTATTATGCCTCATAGAATATACATTGGGGTGTTTTCTTTCCAAAATGGGGTCATTTTGTGGGTAATTCCATTGTTCTGGTGCTCCAGGGCCTTCAAAAATGTGATAGGTTGTTAGGAAATGAAATGTGTAATTTATGGCTTTCGAACGCCTGACCGTGCTACTTGAATGTTGGGCTTCTGTATGTGGCCAGGCTGTGGAAAAGTCTCACACATGTGGTATCGCCATACTCAGGACAAGTAGCAGAATGCATTTTGGGGTGTAATTTTTGCTATGTACATGCTATGTATTAGAAATATCTTATAAATTGACAACTTTGTGTAAAAAAAAATAAGTTTTTATTTTTTCCCACATTTTCCAAAAACTTGTGGAAAAAAATTACATCTTCAAAAGACTTATTATGCCTCATAGAATATACATTGGGGTGTTTTCTTTCCAAAATGGGGTCATTTTGTGGGTAATTCCATTGTTCTGGTGCTCCAGGGCCTTCAAAAATGTGATAGGTTGTTAGGAAATGAAATGTGTAATTTATGGCTTTCGAACGCCTGACCGTGCTACTTGAATGTTGGGCTTCTGTATGTGGCCAGGCTGTGGAAAAGTCTCACACATGTGGTATCGCCATACTCAGGAGGAGTAGCAGAATATATTTTGGGGTGTATTTGCAAGTTTATGTATGTCATGTGTGAGAAATACCTTGTTAATTTAACAATTTTGTGGGAAAAAAAAAAAAATCTTCATTACCAAAACTATTGTGGCCAAAAAATTGCAACTTCAAAAAAGTCACTATGCCTCTTACTAAATACCTTGGACTGTCCTCTTTACAAAAAGTGGTAATTTGGGGGGTATTTGTACTCTCCTGACATTTTAGGGCCTGAAGAAATGAGATAGGTAGTCAGTACATCAGGACTGTTAAATTTTCAATGATACGTAGCCTAGCTTGAGGGCGCTCTAACTTTCACAAAAACCTATTTTCATACACTTATCAGGATTTTTTTTACCAAAGACATGTAGCAGAATACATTTTGGCCTAAATTTATGACAAAATTTGATTTTATTGGATTTCTTTTAAAACAGACAATAGAAAATATATATATTTTTTTTTTTCGCTATTTTTTCGCTTATATCACAAAAAATAAAAAATCCAGCGGTGAATAAATACCACCAAAAGAAAGCTCTATTTGTGGGAACAAAATGATAAAAAAATTCATTTGGGTACAATGTAGCATGACTGAGTAATTGTGATTCAAAGTGCGAGAGCACCGAAAGCTGAAAATTGGTCTGGGAAGGAAGGGGGTTTAAGTGCCCAGTATTGAGGTGGTTAAAAGGGCACAGGGGCGGGTTAGAGTACGTCCAGACGAAGCTACGCCAATCGGAGAAGCGAAACGCGTTGACGTCATCACTCCCGACCAGTGCAACAAACGAGTGTCATAGACGTGGACAGCAGGGGAGCTACTCGGAGCCGGAGGATCGGAAGCAACGCACGGACCAGGCACTTCAGCGGCATCTCAGCGGAGGACAGAAGACAGAGCAGAGCGGCAAGGAGTCGGAGGTCAGGTAAGTGAAAACACTAAACCGTCCAGGAAGAGGGGTGAAGAATCAGCCGTTCGGCTGACAGAGTGTCTCTGATGAGGCGGGGACAAATACTGAGGCATCCCGCAATATAGCCACACAGACACACACTCTGCATAGTCCCCGAGAAACGGCGGGGCATTCAAACTACCTGACACCCCTCCACCAACGCTGCAAACATAAAAAGGAGATATACTCTGAAAAACCTCCTAACCAAATCAATGACCCGCTGAAACCTGACGTTCCATTTACACCTTGAGAGGGAAGCAGTTAGAAATCTAGGCAATTGCCGATCCAACCACGAGTCATAGAATAGACTCGGAGTAAAGGAGAAAAAATACTGCCATAACCTCGGATTGTGTAAATACCTTAAGTGGAGAAGGAACTACTCCAGCTACCCAACACCCCGGACCCCCACCCAACCTGCTTTTTCAAGCAAAAAACTACTGATTAATAACTTCCCCCCACAAGTCCACAGACACACATCATAGGAGAATATAAAAACGGTGTACACCGCCAGAATGATTTAATTTTGATTATAAATACCCTAATGATGTCATACTATGCACCGGCCGGTACCTTGTTAAATGTTTAATGTTTCACGTTGTATGTCTTGTTTTTTATGTATGTTTTTTGTGTTTATACTGGTCACATATAAAAGGCTGAGCCTATATCTGTACGGAAATGTACTAAAGATAATACTATTTCACAATAAATTGCTATGTTTACTTTTTACGTTTGAATCCCTATATTTTTGCACTGACCATCTAACCTACCCTTAGTTCTGACACCTGAACAGAACACCTTTCATGTATGCTTGCCCTGGTTAGGTCAGACAAAGTATTATTTAAATACAGGGACCTATAACAGCAATTTATAACCATATGCTCCTTACCCTCACCTTATATCTAAATAAATGTTCACCTTGTTTATTATACGGAGAGCACTAGATCTTGTTTATTATCTCTTCATATGTGTACCTGATCGCATTGGACCGGAGTGAAGGTCTACACTTCCCTATATGGTGTAATCATCCTGTGTATGCCCTAATTGAGGGAACAAGCTGACTTAGACCCTTGGTGACTCGGGGGGTCTAAGAGTGAGGTGAGAGGCCATTTTTATTGGTGGAGGGTCGGTGAACACAATCACTGCGGTGTGAAGCACTGGAAACTGCCTTCATTTGATTGGATTAATGGACTTTCTGTTATTCACTTGGATGTATACTATTATTCACCATTTAAATAATTTTTTCACTTTCTGCATCTGGCGCAACCCTGTTTGATTGTACTTACACTGCTTGCATTTAAGAAAATACATTTATTGATAACGCGGAGTTGCATTCATTTGTACCTTTTATATCTGCCTGGAGTTCAGCTTTAAGCGCTAAACACTTTCATATATCTCTGCACCAACAATTACAAAAAATATGTAAAATCCTAGTGATATATAAATGTTGCTGCTCATGATTCTGGAAATAACTACATTGCATGTCATAACAGGAATAAAATTATTCTTATACTTACACCTATCACTAACTGTGCCACTCAGGTATTACTCATCCCATTCATTAGTTGCATAGCAACGAATAATGGAAACCTTAGCGATTTAAAAAAAAAATATATATTTTTTAATCATATAAGAACCACTTAAAACCTTAAAGCAGACATTCTTATTGACTACATACCACTTATTTTGTAACTCCATGACCTGTTGTATTTTAGTACCTGTTCTGCTTCCATTCCTTTATTGTTTTAGGGGAACATTACTGTTTTTTTTAAATTATCTTGTAAACATAATTAAATATTAATATTTTTAAAATCAATTTTATTTTTTTTATATTTCGGTCATGTATTTTTATATAATTATAGCTAAGATACTTGGATATTATGTCTATTTATTTACTCAATTAGAATTGTATTTATATATATATATATAGAGACACACCTTTCTCATTCAAAGAGTTTTCTTTATTTTCATGACTATGAAAATTGTAGAGTCACACTTCAAGAGGTAGTCACCTGAAATGGTCTTCCAACAGTCTTGAAGGAGTTCCCAGAGATGCTTAGCACTTGTTGGCCCTTTTGCCTTCACTCTGCGGTCCAGCTCACCCCAAACCATCTGGATTGGGTTCAGGTCCGGTGACTGTGGAGGCCAGGTCATCTGGCACAGCACCCCATCACACTCCTTCTTGGTCAAATATCCCTTACACAGCCTGGAGGTGTGTTTGGGGTCATTGTCCTGTTGAAAAATAAATGATGGTCCAACTAAACGCAAACCGGATGGCATGCCGCTGCAAGATGCTGTGGTAGCCATGCTGGTTCAGTATGCCTTCAATTTGAATAAATCCCAAACAGTGTCACCAGCAAAGCACCCCCACACCATCACACCTCCTCCTCAATGCTTCACGGTGGGAACCAGGCATGTAGAGTCCATCCGTTCACCTTTTCTGCGTCGCACAAAGACACGGTGGTTGGAACCAAAGATTTAAAATTTGGACTCATGAGACCAAAGCACAGATTTCCACTGGTCTAATGTCCATTCCTTGTGTTCTTTAGCCCAAACAAGTCTCTTCTGCTTGTTGCCTTTCTTTAGCAGTGGTTTCCTAGCAGATATTCTACCATGAAGGCCGGATTCTCACAGTCTCCTCTTAACAGTTGTTCTAGAGATGTTTCTGCTGCTAGAACTCCGTGTGCCATTGACCTGGTCTCTAATCTGAGCTGCTGTTAACCTGCGATTTCTGAGGCTGGTGACTCGGATGAACTTATCCTCCGCAACAGAGGTGACTCTTGGTCTTCCTTTCCTGGGGCAGTCGGCATGTGAGCCAGTTTCTTTGTAGCGCTTGATGATTTTTGTGACTGCACTTGGGGACACTTTCAAAGTTTTCCCAATTTTTCGGACTGACTGACCTTCATTTCTTAAAGTAATGATGGCCACTCGTTTTCCTGTACTTAGCTGCTTTTTTCTTGCCATAATACAAATTCTAACAGTCTATTCAGTAGAACTATCAGCTGTGTATCCACCTGACTTCTGCACAACACAACTGATGGTCCCAACCCCATTTATAAGGCAAGAAAATTGGATTTTTGTAAGAACTTACCGTAAAATCCTTTTCTCTTAAGCTCATTGACAGACGCAGTCCTCTTTGATTAATATCAAATTGGGTTATACTGCCTTCTACAGGAGTAGGACACTAGGCAGAAGAAAACGTTCTGGCCACACCTTAGGGGCAGTCCCAGAGGGTATATCCTCTCTCTCTCTCTGCTACAGGATGTCAGTTATGTCACAAAGCAGTGTCAGAGAATTTAACCCAACTCAAAAATAGAGGGGCGGGTACTGCGTCTGTCAATGAGCTTAAGAGAAAAGGATTTTACGGTAAGTTCTTACAAAAATCCAATTGGCAGACGCAGTCCTCTTTGATTAATATCAAATTGGGACGTCCCAAAGCAGTGTCACAAATGAGGGGTGGGATAACAGAAATCAAAATTCAAATCCAGAAGGCCCAACCAGTGCCGACTAGAAGTCTTAAAGGCTCATCAAACAAAAGGATGAGACTCAACTGAAAACCCAACAGAAAAAAACCCTCGAGGTAGACCAACGGTCTCCTCATATAGCGGCCTGCAGAACCTTGCGGCCAAAAGAGGCATCCGCCGATGCCATCACATCAACTTTATAAAATTTTGTAAAGGTATGAACCGACGACCAGGTAGCCGCCTTGCAAACCTGAACCACTGACGCCTGATGGCGGAAGGCCCAGGAAGCACTAAGCGCCCGAGTGGAGTGCGCCTTAACAGGGAACGCAGGATCCCGACCCTTAATAGAATAAGCCTGTACCGCCGTCTGTCTGATCCATCTGGAGATAGTCGCGGCAGATGCAGGCAACCCCTTTTTGGGGCCATCCGTGATCACAAAAAGTGAATCCGTCTTACGAAACGAGTTCGTAGTAGTCAAGTGTACCCTGATCGCCCGAACCACATCCAGGGAGTGTAATGCAAACTCCCAAGGATGACTGGGCTTAGGACACAGGGAAGGTAACACAATATCCTCATTCAGATGAAACTCTGAAACCACTTTAGGAAGGAAGGAAGGATTTGGACGAAGAACCACCTTATCCCTATGAACCACCAGATATGGGGAACGACAAGATAATGCGGCCAGTTCTGACACCCTGCGTGCAGAAGTGATGGCCACCAAGAAGGCCACCTTCTGGGATAACGTAAGCAAGGGAATCTCCCTAATATCTTCAAAGGGAGATTTCTGAAGAACCGACAACACCAAATTAAGATCCCAGGGCGGCAAGGGCGCGTGCACCGGTGGAGCCAGGTGCCGCACCCCCTGGATGAAATTCCGCACCAAGGAATGAGTAGCCAAAGGCTTCTGAAAGAAGAATGCGAACGCTGAAACCTGACCCTTGATAGTGCTCAAGGCCAGCTTCTGCTCAACCCCCTGTTGCAGAAAAGCCAAGATTCGGGTCACCGAATAGACACGTGGAGGAAATCCAAGGGATTCACACCACGCAATATAAGACTTCCATGTGCGATGATAGACTTTTCTGGAAGTCGCTTTCCTCGCTTTAATTAGAGTAGGAATAACTGAAGCTGACAAACCCTTGTCCTTCAGCACCTGGGTCTCAACAGCCAGGCCGTTAAAGCCAGCGATCGTAAAGCAGGATGAAAAATCGGTCCCTGAGACAGCAGGTCCTCCCTGAGAGGAAGTCGCCAAGGGACGTCCGTGATCAGCCTGACCAGGTCGGCATACCAGGCCCGACGGGGCCAATCCAGAGCCACAAGGATGACTGGAATTCCCTCCACCTCTATCCTGCGAAGAAGTTTCGGCAGCAACCTGAGAGGAGGGAAGGCATACAGTAGCTGATACTGCCCCCACGGGGCGACCAGCGCGTCTGCGGCGTCTGCTAGAGGATGGCGGGAGCGAGCCACAAACCTCTGCACCTTCCTGTTGAGCCGAGATGCCAACAGATCCACATCCGGGGTGCCCCAACGAAGGCACAGTTGGTGAAATACCTCTGGATGAAGAGACCATTCCCCTTGATCCAGAATCTGACGGCTGATATAATCTGCCTGCCAATTTTCCACCCCCGGAATGAATACCGTGGAGAGAGCTGGAACAAACTGTTCCGCCCAACGAAGAATGCTGGCCACCTCTATGGCCGCCAGGACACTCTTGGTGCCCCCTTGGTGATTGACATAAGCCACGGCCGTGGCATTGTCCGACTGGATCCGAACCGGGCTGCCCCGGAGCTGCTCGGTCCAGTGAATCAGACAAAGTCGATCTCAGTTCCAACACATTTATCGGTAACCTGGATTCTTCCAGGGACCAAAGTCCCTGAGCAGATAATCTGCCGAGAATTCCTCCCCATCCGGATAGACTGGCATCCGTGGTGACAATCGTCCAGTATATCGGAAGAAATGACTTCCCCTGGCTGAGCATCGGAGACCGAAGCCACCAGACCAGAGACTCCCTGGTCCGCTCGCTCAGCTGGATGCGATTGTCCAGGAAATCGGGATTCCGATTCCATTTGAGAAGAATCTCCTTTTGAAGGATTCGGGTATGAGACTGGGCAAACAGTACTGCCTCGGAGGAGGCCACCATCAATCCCAGGACCCTCATGCAAGTCCGAAGGGAAGGCCAGTTGACGGACAGTAACATCTGAATCGTTGACTGAATCTTCTGGAGTTTCTCTGCAGGGAGAAACACTTTTGCTAGGGATGTGTCTAAAATTAGGCCCAGATATTCCAGCCTCCTGGTGGGAACCAGAGATGACTTCTGCAGGTTCATCAGACACCCGAACTCTTGCAAAGAGATCATAGTGATCTCCAAGTCTAGCAACAGAGCCTGCGGAGACTCTGCATGAAGAAGAAGATCGTCTAGGTAACCTAGAATCGATATGCCCCGCTATCGCAACAGCGCCAAAACCGGGGCCAACACCTTTGTGAAGACCCGGGGAGCAGAGGCGAGACCAAAGAGTAACGCCACAAACTGATAATGGTTCTCCCCTACGGAAAAGCGAAGGAAACGCTGATGTCCTGTGAAGATGGGGATATGAAGATAGGCATCCTTGATGTCTATTGACGCCAGAAAATCCCCCTGCCGAAGGGAGGCCACTATTGTTACGAATGGACTCCATCTTGAATTTTTGTACCCGTACAAAATGATTGAGTGCTCTTAAGTCCAGGATTGGACGCACCTTGCCCTCTTTTCTGGGTATTGTGAACAGGTTCGAATAGAACCCCTGAAAACGTTCTGTCCAAGGAACGTGGACCACCACTCCTTGTTGCATCAAATCCGTTATTGCCCCCCGCAAAGCTTTTAAGCGATCTGGGGATAGTCGGATATTGGAAGGGAAGAATCGCACCGGTGGAAGTGATCCAAACTCGATCTTGTATCCCGACCGTATGACCTCTTGAACCCATCTGTCTGGAATCCTGGAGAGCCATGGGTCCGGAAACCGGTGAAGACGTCCCCCCACCCCAGATATGGGTGGGGGCGCACCTTCAGGCTTTAGTGGTCTTATCTTCAGCTCTGGAAGAGCCGGACTTTTGTTTACCCGACCAGCGCCCCTTGAATCCTCCTGGAGGGGCTTTGGAGGGCTTTGTCTTATCGCCCGCCCCAGCGGAGCGAAAAAACTTTTTATGAGCGGAAAATGACGAGGTCCTTTACCCTTAGTATTCTGTGGCAAAAAGTGCTCTTGCCCCCAGTGAGATCCTTGATAATCTCATCCAAGGTGGCCCCAAACAGGTGATTCCCCTGAAAGGGGAGATTAGCCAAAGCTTTTTTGGAACCTTGATCCGCCGACCAGCACTTTAACCACAGCACACGCCTGAAGACCACTGCTGAAATCGATGCACGCCCCAACAATGGAGTGGCGTCCAGAGCGGCGTCACAGACGAACTGTAGCCCTTGTATCATCTGCTCCAGCAAATCTGATACTGCCGGGGGGATACTTCTCCCCTCTAGGTCACGGCGTAACAACTTGGTCCATTCTGTCAAAGTTTGTGAAACTAAACCAATGGCAACCACTGGCCTAAAGGCTGATCCTATCAGGGAAAAAATGAAGCGGGACACGGCTTCCACCTTACGATCCACCGGATCCCTAAAGGATGGAGCGTCCTCCAACGGGATAACAGTAGCTTTATTTAGTCTGGAAATCGGTGAATCCACCAATGGTGGTACTGTCCATTTTTTAAGGAGGGATTCCTCAAACGGATAACGCCTAGCAATGCGTTTGGAAATACCAGGGGTTCGTTTTGGACGACCCCATTCCTCTTTTCCTCTTTAATTATATTACCAAAACATTTGGGCAAGGGAAACACCCTCGCCATCTTGGTAGGCTTGTTAGTACCAAAAGGAATTTCAGTATCAGCTACCTCTGCCGGTGTAACCTCAAGACTTAAGGTTTCCCGGACAGACACCACTAATGCATCCACCAACGCTTCTTCTTGTGCTATGGCGGAGGCAGAAACGTCCTCCTCACTGTCTGAGGAGACCGTACCCGAGACACAAGCCCCAGAAGAGGGACCTGCAGCTGCAGTGACAGGCTCAGAATCTGTATCTAAAGTGTCAGATGAAATAGGGGTAGGCGGGGGTCGCTTCTTTGCGCCCCGTCCCTGACAGGCCACCTCCACCCAGGATACAAAAGACTCCAAAACCGCTGACGATGCATCAATAGTAAGTGGGGAACTGGAGGGTCCTGCGGCCACCTCTAGGGGATCAGGTGGGGATACATGTGTGGCAGGGTCCATGACTAATCCAGGAACACTTGCCAGCAAACAAAGATTGCAAAAGAAAAAAACTTTTTTTTTTTTGTGTAATCCCAGCGCCCCTCAGCGTTACCTGCTTCGGACCCCCACAGAGAGAGACCCCAAGGGCTCACCACCTGATGCACAGAAGCTTCTACCAAACTGCTCTCAGCGCTGTCCTTTACAGAACAGGAAGTCTTGTGAATAGTTTTCCCGGGTAAAGGAGGCGGCTCCGCCCCTTTACACGCCTTCCGGCGCTCCCACTGCTACTCCTCGAGGTAGCTGGGCGTATCCAAAATGGCTGCCCCCATGCAGGAGACACCAGGCTATGCCAAAATGGCGGCCCCGCGCGGCCTGCGGACGGCCTGTGGAAGGATGGCGGCGGCCTGCTGAATCATGCGGCCTGCGGGAGGATGGCAGCGGCCTGCGGGATCCGTGCGGCCTGCGGGAGGATGGCGGCGCCCTGCGGACGGCCTGTGGAAGGATGGCGGCGGCCTGCTGAATCGTGCGGCCTGCGGGAGGATAGCAGCGGCTTGTGCCGTGCGACCTGCGGGAGGATGGCGGTAGTCCATGTAGCTGCATCACTATGCATTAGGTAGGTGCTTGATTATATCACCCTTTTACATGACTATTTCAAATAGTAACGCCAGCCCCTGTCTCCATCCTTGACCCCAGTCATGGCTTCCTCCTTTTACAGCGCCAGCTCTTTACAGTGACTATCAGATAGTCAGCTCCCAAACCAAGCCTCCTGGAGTGGAATCTCCTATTCACCAAATCACACTTAAGAGGGAGATCTGTGAAACATGTCATAGGATAGAGGGGAACCCAGGATCAAGAGGGTCCGACCATCCACAGAGGGGCCCGTATCCATTCCCAAAACCTGATAGGGAAGAGGGGGAACATTCTACTCACCATACCGGAACAGGCGGGCACCCACTCCTAACAGAACCCCTCTCCACCGAGGTGGGGGGCTGTCGACCAATACAGACACCGCGACTCAGTTTCCGACTGGTCGTAAGCGTCCTGGCGAGACGTTTAACTCGCAGGGCCAGTCCCCGTCCAGTGGGACTATGTTGCGGCCGACCCATCGCGGAGCTAGGGCCTGCACGCGCTCGTAGGCTGACTGGGGTGACCACTGGATCTCAACATCCAGCCCGTCGCCCAGATCCGGCATAATTGCTTGAAGATCTCACAGGAACAACTGGAGAAAAAAAGCTAACTTAAAAAGAATCTTATCTAAAAAATCTTGCCAGGACCAAAGATCCCAGCAAGGAACTTAGGTCCTTACTCCTGACTAGACAGAAAAAAACTGACATCCTGTAGCAGAGAGAGAGAGGATATACCCTCTGGGACAGCCCCTAAGGTGTGGCCAGAACGTTTTCTTCTGCCTAGTGTCCTACTCCTGTAGAGGGCAGTATAACACAATTTGATATTAATCAAAGAGGACTGCGTCTGTCAATGAGCGACAGAGAAATCACACTTATTAAACCTGACAGGGCACACCTGAAAAGTGAAAACCATTTCAGGTGACTACCTCTTGAAGTGTGACTCTACAATTTTCATAGTCATGAAAATAAAGAAAACTCTTTGAATGAGAAGGTGGGTCCAAAGTTTTGGTCTGTACTATATATATATATACAGTAAATATATATATATATATATATATATATATATATATATATATATATATATCACGTGACAGCACTGAAGAAATTACAATTTGCTATATATATATATATATATATATTTTTTTTTTTAAGTGACATTCATATATTTTCACTCGCCTGCCACCATGCAAAATAATACCTACTGGGCTTAGCTTAACACCTAAAAAATGCATCATTAGTCTCTCTAAAGAAAATGCTATTTCAAATAGTCCTCAATCCAATAACTGTCCAGCTGAGGATTTCCAGTGTTTTCCCCTTTTTTTGTTTATGTAAATTGGTTTGGTCCTTCAACAATTGTAAAAATTGTGTGTGCAATAATCCATTGAACAGATTTATCGTAAAATAGTGCACAAATGATCTGTTCCCTATTGTTCAAGCTAATGTGAACCCTCACATAACATCAGACATTTGCCATCCTCTCTCTTGTAAATACCAAAAAAAGACCTAATAGAATGTGTTTTGTATAAGACTGAGCAGAAGAACCCCCTAAAATAGCCAGATGTACCTCTGGCTACACAGGCAGATGCTGCCACCTAGTGGTCACAATATGTCCAGACACAAAGCAACATGGAGTTCCTTGTAATAAGCTAAGAAGCACATAAAAGGGACAGTGATGTGTACTCGGCTTATTATCAATTCCAAATCTGCAATCCCTAACTACATAGAAATACATAAATCCAAAATGTAACTGCATATCTGCCCGTTAGCCAATATATTGCACCATACTATGATTATAAGTTCTTTCTATACATATAAATATAATTTTATTATGTGCATACATTTCAAGTGGGGGTTTGGCTTTTCCAGTTGGACACAGTTGATACTTCAAATGAATATGTAAATCTATATATGTAATAAATGTTACAGAACTCCACAAACTCCCAATACAGCATTTCATTTTTAAAGACCAATTCCAATAAACTTGATAATTCTCCCTTGCAGTGAGGCTGCACCCACACCGCTAGGGGGCATGGAAAAGTAGATGTGCTTGCCTGGTCTTCCGATCTTCTGCGCTGCTAGACCGGTCCCCACGGTGTCTTTTCCCTCATGCTCCAGCGGTTAATGTCATTAAGACCAATGGACAGGATGACGCTGAGGGACAGTTCTTCACCGGAGCATGGGGAAACACTGTCACCCGGAGTAGTAGGAAAAATTGGATTTTTGACTTACCGTAAAAACCATTTCTCTGATGTTTATTGATGGACACAGCTTCTGATCTTCTTAACCACTGGGTTATACTGCCTCCTACAGGAGTAGGACACTAGGCAGAAAAAAATTCTGGCTATGCCTATGGAAGTATACTCCCTCTCTCTGCTACAGGGTACTCGGATTTGTTACAAGCAGTGTCTGAAGAATTACAACTCCACAGAGGGGCGGTGCTGTGTCCATCAATGAACATCAGAGAAATGGATTTTACGGTAAGTCAAAAGTCCCATTTTCTCTTTCATTCATTGATGGACACAGCACCACCCCTCTGTGGAGTTTTAGATTGCAGCTTGCAATTTCTGGAGTTTGTCCAGAGGAAGGAGCACTCTGGCTAAGGCCGAGTCCAGAATCAGACCCAGATAGTCCAGCTTTGTGGACGGAACCAGAGCAGACTTCTGAAAGAAGTTCGTATTGTGATTTCCAGGTTTTCCACCAGAGCAGTAGGAGACTCAATTCACAGAAGGAGGTCGTCCAAGTAGCCCAGTACCCCCATTGGCGGTACAATGCTAGCACCGGGGCTAAAACTTTTCTTGAAGACCCCAGGAGCAGAGGTGAGAGCAAAGGGTAATACCACGAACTGATAATATAATGCTCCTCTCCCACAGCAAAGCGGAGGAAGGGCTGGTGGCTGCCACATATTGAAATGTGAAGGTAAGCATCCTTGATGTCGATAGAGGCAATAAAATTCCCAATGCAGGGATGCCACTATGGTGCGAAAAGACTCCATCCTGAACTTCTGCACCCGCACAAAGCAGTTCAGCGCCTTGAGGTCCAGGGTAGGATGCACCTTGCCTTCCTTCCTGGGAACTGTAAACAGGTTTGAATAAAAACCCTGAAAAAGTTCTGAAGTCGAAACCGGGACAATCACCCCAAGCAGACCCTATAAGCGATCCAGGTACAGGCGCAAGTTAAACAGAAAACAACCTTGCCAGGGGACAAGAGCGAAATTCGATCTTGTAGCCGGACCAAATTACTTTTACAGGTGAGGGTGTACCTTCATGCTAAAGGAGCCTTGTCTGCAGGTCTGGGGAAGACCGCTCTCGGCTTGCCGGCGAGGTTTGTTTGGAACCTCCAGAGGAGGACCTGAAAGGCTTTGAGCCCTGGTCAGTCGACCCTGAGGGACGAAAAAAACTTATATGAGCCGAGAAGGAGGGCCCATGTCTACGACAAGGGTCTATACCTTTAGTAGCCTGCGGAAGAAAGGTACTTTTTCCCCTTGTAAGACCTTTAATGATGTTATCCAGGGTAGCCCTAAACAGGCGATCCTCTCGAAAGGGGAGATCAGTCAAGGCTTTTTTAGAAGCGTGGTCCGCATACCAGCATTTGAGCCAAAAGACACGCCGAAGGACCACTGCCGAAACTGAGAGCCGAGCCACTAGGGGAGCCGCATCCAAAGAAGCATCACAGATAAACTGCAGCCCCTGGACCAGCTGGTCCGCTAGCTCAGCAAAGGCAGGGGGGAGCTGTTCTCCCTCCAGTTCAAGGCGTAAAAGCTTTGCCCACTCAGTCAGAGTTTGCGACACCAGGGTGGAACAGTCTACTTCTTAATAAGGGACTCCTCATAGTGGTATCGCCTAGCAAATCGCTTAGGGACCCCTTAGGGACCCTTAGCGACAATTCTGTAAAAATAGGAAGGGAAAGGAAACACCTGGATGGCTTGTGAGTGCCAAAGGGAACCTGCGCCTCCGTCGCAGCTGCATCCTCTATCTTAAAGGTCTCACGCGCAGATACAATCAGTGCTTCCACCAGCGCCTTTTCGTGCGGGGTAGCAGATGTGGATGAATCATCCTCACTATATGAGGATTCCGGGCATGTGGCTACAAATCCAGCAGAAAGACCCACGTCCGCTGTGGCCGAATCAGATTCAGGATATGGATGAGACAGATGAGGCAGGGGAAGGCAGGGAGCGCTTTTTGCTAGCCCGTCACCTGAAAACCACCACCAACCTGGGACACAAAGGACTCCAGGACCGCCGTCAGTGCATCAATGGATGATTGGGACGCGGAGGGCCCCGAAGCCTCAGAGAGGGGATCAGGTGGGGAGATGTGCTCCAAAGATTAAGGAGTCACCAGGGGGACCCCACACAAAGTGTAAAAAACTTCAAAGGGACAACCCCCACCGCGCTGGAAGCACCACCCGGTCCCCAGGCACAGAGCACCAAGCGATCCTCAGCAGAGAGGGAGAGGACCCCACCAGACTCACCACCCAGCAGAAACAGGCACCTGGTGACACATGAGTCTTTAGAGCATATCTCTCCACCTGATCCCTTCTCTGAGGCTTCAGGGCCCTCCGGGTCCCAACCATCTATTGATGCACTGACAGCGGTCCTGCAGTCCTTTGTGTCCCGGGTGGAGGTGGTTAGGATTATCTGCACTTTACATGCGGCGATCAGAAAATAAAAACGATCCAGGAGTCAGCACCAGGGGATGAGGAGGGGTTTCCACCACCATAATCGCTGCCCACAGGGCTCCACAGTCATGGCCGCCGCTATTTTCAATGGCAAACCACCACAAAATGGCCGCCAGACTACACAAACATGGCCGCAGTGTATTGAGCACACAGCCTACAGCCAAATGGCGGCCCCGCGCAGCACCACAAGGCTCCCAGGGACCCAGAAGGGATCCCTAAGCCTCAAGGACAGGCCCAGGCAGGACGAGAGGCCCCTGCAGGAGCCCCTACTAGGTACAATCCCCCCCCCACGCACATCCGATTGTCCGGTCGCTGGCGGCGCACCCCCCCACCCCCATCGCCAGCATAGCGCCCTGCCCCCACCCCAGGAGGTGGACCAGACCACCCACACAGCTCAAGCATAAGTGGAGGGGTGCAGGATGGGGTACAGATGAAGGGGGGGTGCCTGACGGGTAGGAGCGGAACCCGGGAGTCCGACTGTCCAAAGGAGGGGCCCACATTAACCCCAAAACCCTCCAGGGGGACAGCTACTCACCATACCAGGAACCAGGGGGGCACCACGCCAGACAGATCCCCTCGCCATCTAAATGGGGGGGCTGTCGGCCAGAAGGAACACTGGGACTCGGGCCGAGACCCAGTCATATGCGACCTCATGAGGAGTTTAACTCGCAGGCCAGCCCCCGTCCAGTGGGGCTATGTCGCGGTCGACCTAGCGTGGAGCTGAGGACTGCGTGCGCTCTCTGGCCAGACTGGTGTGACCACTGGATCTAGATTTATCCAGCGCCTCGCTAAGTCCGGCAATTGATAGTAGATCTCACAGGAAAAAAATTTCTATCCAAAAAGAAAAAACTTCCAACCAGAGATTCCAGCAAGGAACTAGGTCCTTACTGCTGACTAAGCAGAAAAAAACTGGAGTACCTATAGCAGAGAGAGGAAGTATACCCCCTGGGACTGCCCATAGGTGTAGCCAGACTTTTTTTCTGCCTAGTGTCCTACACCTGTAGGGGGCAGTATAACCCAATGGTTAAGAAGATCAGGAGCTGTGTCCATCAATGAATGAAAAAGAAAAGTGCTTTTCCTGTCCTCTGGACTAATTGAGCAGTTAACTCTTGAAAGCACAACCCAACTATAAAAGGACAATTTTCTTTTCTTTTTTCTTTTTTTTTTTGGAGTCAGGCTTTAACCTGATTCTTACTCTGAATGGTCTAAGGTTATCAGTGGTGTACCCCAAGGTTTAGTGTTGGGACTCTTACTTTTTAATATCTTTATAAATTATATAGGGTCTGGGTCTGGTTTGGGATTAAAAGTACAATTTCAGTCTTTGCAGATGACACCAAGCTTTGCAGTGGCATAACTTCTTTACAGGATGTCTCCAACTTACAAGCTGACCTCAATGCCCTGTTTCATTGGGCAACTATGTGGCAAATGAGGTTTAATGTAGATAAATGTAAAGTTATGCACTTGGGGGCTAAGAATATGCATGCATCATACATACTAGGTGGAGTAGAACTGGGGGAATCCATAGCGGCGATAAGGATCTGAGTGTTCTGGTAGATCTGGAATATGCAGTTCAGTTTTGGGCACCAGTTCTTAAAAAGGATATCAGGGAATTGGAGAAAGTGCAGAGAAGGGCAACCAAACTGATAAGAGGCATGGAGGAGCTCAGCTATGAGAAAATATTAGAGGAACTGAATTTATTCTCTCTTGAGAAGAGGAGATGGGGGGATATGATCACCATGTATAAATACATAAGGGGTCCATATAGTGAACTTGGTGTTGAGTTATTCACTTTAAGGTCAACACAGAGGACAAGGGGGCACTCTTTACGTCTAGAGGAAAACAGATTTTGTCTCCAAATACGGAAAGGTTTCTTCACCGTAAGAGCTGTGAAAATGTGGAATAGACTCCCTCCAGAGGAGGTTCTGGCCAGCTCAGTAGATTGCTTTAAAATGGCCTGGATTCTTTCGTGGGTGTACATAATATAAATAGGTACTAATATTTATAGGTAAAGTTAATCCAGGGAATATCTGGTGGCCTCTCGGGGATCAGGAAGGAGTTTTCTTTTCGCCTTCCTCTGGATCAACTGCCGGTATAGGATTGTGTATATGGGATTGTATGGTTGAGTTTTCTTTACTGTTTTTTTTTATTTTTTATATTGGTTGAGCCAGATGGACTTGTGTCTTTTTCCAACCTGACTAACTATGTAACTACTTGCCTATTAGGCACTTTTACCCCCTTTTTTCACCAGCCCAATTTTCAGCTTTCAGCGCTGTCACGCCTTGAATAACAATTGCGCAATTGCGCGGTCATGCAACACTGTACCCAAACAAGAATTTTATCATTTTTTTCATACAAATAGAGCTTCCTTTTGGTGGTATTTAATTACCACTGGGGTTTTTTTTGCTAAATCAACGAATAAAGACCGAAAATTAGTTTGTTATAACATCAAGGGTCATTTTTCTCCTTCACTAATGTGTGCTGATGAGGCTGCTCTGATGGGCACTGATAGGCTGCACTAATAAGCAATGATGAGGCAGCATTGATGGGCACAGATAGGCTGCCCTAGTGGGCACTACTAATGAGGCGACACTTGTAGGCACTGATGAGGAGGCACAGTACTGATGAGGTTGCACTGATAGGCAGCACTGGTAGGTGCCACTGATGGGCACTTATTGGCAGCACTGGTGGGCACACAATAGCAGCATTGATGGGCACTGTTGGGACTGCACTGATAATGCACTGATAATCAGGACCCTGATAATCAGTGCCCTAAATATCAGTGTGTATGTCCCTTTTAGAGAAGCTGGTTATGGTCTCTCTTCTCCTCTCCTCATACTGTCCTTTCTCCTCATCCGTGATCAGCTGTGATTGGACACAGCTGATTATGTGGTAAAGAAATGGTGATTGGCTCATTACCTCAATCTGTGATCAGTAGTGTCCTCTGGACAGGCGGCCCCTCAGGGGGCGCAAGTATTCACAGGAAGCCATCATATGATGGCCTCCCAGAACTAGCCAGCTGCGCTGTAGCCGTCATTTGGCTATAACGTGATCGGCAAATGGTTAAAGGAGATTAGGTTGAACTTTACAAATCTAGAGCTAGAACAAGTAGAAAGCAACCTATGACACTGACATATCAGGTTGGACTGCTAGCTCTGGAATCCCAGAAGGTTAATAAAAAAAAATCTTTAAATACCAAGGCGACAGACACACCCACCCCACTGTGGCTGATTATATAATTTGGTGTTACTACTTACCCTCATGGGATGAATATCAGCATATGGAGGCTTTCCTTCTGCCATTTCAATAGCAGTTATACCAAGTGACCAAATATCTGCAACACAATTATATCCAATCTCCTGGATCACCTCTGGAGCCATCCAAAATGGAGTGCCGATTACGGTGTTTCTTTTCGCCATCGTGTCCTGATGGAAATGAAAATGGAGATTTACACATACTGCAGCTTTAACCAGAAAATGAGTAATCTAGATCTGGGGTTCGCAACCTTTTTTGAGACCAAGGCCTTAACCATTCTTTCAGAGCCTTCCACGTCCCAAATGTAAAAAATAAAGTTTATAGGTACACCAAAAAGTTTGGGATTGCAACACATTTTAATGAAAGTAGTGAAATGATGGAAAGCTCTGGATGGGGCTGGGTGTCACTGTTGGGGGACAGAGGCTGTTGAGTGGGTTAAGAGACTCTGCAGCAGACCTGGTGGCCCTGTAGGGGATGAGGTTTCTGGAAGAAGCTTGGGGGCAATGTAGAACAATGTTGGAGGTAGGGGGCACTTTGGAGGGCTGGAGGATTTGCAGCAGCCTAGGGGGCACTATGGGAGGTACTGTAGGAGGTTAAGGGATCTGCAACTGGCTAGAGGCCACAGCCTTGCAGTGGGCAACGATTCAAAGCAGGGAAGAACCACTGATCTAGATCAGTGGTCTCCACTCTGATGCCCTTTGCATGCCTTTAACTGGCCCTTGGGGCACTGTTTCTACAATTGATATGAGGCTCTGTTATTCCCACCGCTATGAGGCACTATTCCTTTCAGTGACACCAAAAATGGGGCAGTATTCATTTCTGGTGACACCAACAATGGAGCACTATTCCTCCAACTAATACCAATGATGGGGTATTAGTCCTCCTACTAACCCCCAAGTATGAGACATTGTCTACTCCGAATGACACTATGGCAGTTTCTATTCTCATTGGCCACAGCCTGGCCCTCCTTAAGTCTAAGAGACATTAATCTGGCCCTTTGTTTATAAAGTTTGGAGATCCCTGATCTAGATCAAACAGATTTTGCCAAATGGTTGTATATTTTTATATATTTGACCCATGGGGCCACACCCAGCTCTTGTGGCAAGAACACCTTCAGACTTATTTTTTCGTAATACAAACTTACAATATATATATATATATATATATATATATATATATATACACAGTGCCTTGCAAAAGTATTCGGCCCCCTTGAACTTTCCGACCTTTTGCCACATTTCAGGCTTCAAACAAAGATATAAAACTGTAATTTTTTGTGAAGAATCAACAACAAGTGGGACACAATCATGAAGTGGAAAGACATTTATTGGATATATCAAACTTTGTTAACAAATAAAAAACTGAAAAATTCGGCGTGCAAAATTATTCAGCCCCTTTACTTTCAGTGCAGCAAACTCTCTCCAGAAGTTCAGTGAGGATCTCTGAATGATCCAATGTTGACCTAAATGACTAATGATGATAAATAGAATCCACCTGTGTGTAATCAAGTCTCCGTATAAATGCACCTGCACTGCGATAGTCTCAGAGGTCCGTTTAAAGCGCAGAGAGCATCATGAAGAACAAGGAACACACCAGGCAGGTCCGAGATACTGCTGTGGAGAAGTTTAAAGCCGGATTTGGATACAAAAAGATTTCCCAAGCTTTAAACATCCCAAGGAGCACTGTGCAAGCGATAATATTGAAATGGAAGGAGTATCAGACCACTGCAAATCTACGAAGACCTGGCCGTCCCTCTAAACTTTCAGCTCATACAAGGAGAAGACTGATCAGAGATGCAGCCAAGAGGCCCATGATCACTCTGGATGGACTGCAGAGATCTACAGCTGAGGTGGGAGACTCTGTCCATAGGACAACAATCAGTCGTATACTGCACAAATCTGGCCTTTATGGAAGAGTGGCAAGAAGAAAGCCATTTCTTAAAGATATCCATAAAAAGTGTAGTTTAAGGTTTGCCACAAGCCACCTGGGAGACACCAAACATGTGGAAGAAGGGGCTCTGCTCAGATGAAACCAAAATCGAACTTTTTGGCAACAATGCAAAACGTTATGTTTGGTGTAAAAGCAACACAGCTCATCACCCTGAACACACCATCCCCACTGTCAAACATGGTGGTGGCAGCATCATGGTTTGGGCCTGCTTTTCTTCAGCAGGGACAGGGAAGATGGTTAAAATTGATGGGAAGATGGATGGAGCCAAATACAGGACCATTCTGGAAGAAAACCTGATGGAGTCTGCAAAAGACCTGAGACTGGGACAGAGATTTGTCTTCCAACAAGACAATGATCCAAAACATAAAGCAAAATCTACAATGGATTGGTTCACAAATAAACATATCCAGGTGTTAGAATGGCCAAGTCAAAGTCCAGACCTGAATCCAATCGAGAATCTGTGGAAAGAACTGAAAACTGCTGTTCACAAACGCTCTCCATCCAACCTCACTGAGCTCGAGCTGTTTTGCAAGGAGGAATGGGCAAAAATTTCAGTCTCTCGATGTGCAAAACTGATAGAGACATACCCCAAGCGACTTACAGCTGTAATCGCAGCAAAAGGTGGTGCTACAAAGTATTAACTTAAGGAGGCTGAATAATTTTGCACGCCCAATTTTCAGTTTTTTATTTGTTAACAAAGTTTGAAATATCCAATAAATTTCGTTACACTTCATGATTGTGTCCCACTTGTTGATTCATCACAAAAAATTACAGTTTTATATCTTTATGTTTGAAGCCTGAAATGTGGCAAAAGGTCGCAAAGTTCAAGGGGGCTGAATACTTTCGCAAGGCACTGTGTATATATATATATATATATATATATATATATATATATATATATATATATATATATATATATATATATAATTTTTTTTTACCCCCTGAAATGAAAAAAATGTACATTTCCATTGATGTTTAATTTTGTTACAAGACATATCTGAATACATCTAACAGTCTTTGATCTCTCCAGTGACTTGCAAAGTATTGACTGATCTGTGCTAATTAACAACAGCAGACTCCAGCTGCTTTATTTTTTTTATTAATCCTGACAAATTTTTGGGATGACAGCATGACAACAGCAATGTCCAAAAATAGAACAGAGTAAAACATAAGAGCATGTCTGTAAATACTTCCAGCAAAAACGATATATACAATATTAGCCCGTAGTAATCTGTTTATTGTACCTCTACATCATGCTTCTCTTGGAAGATCAACAAATTTCATTGCTGATCTGTTAAAGTTTTTATGCATAGTTTAGAAATAAACTTTATTCATTATGGCTATGCGATTGGTAAAACTCCTATCAATTTTTTTGTTCTGTTTGTGATTCATTCTGTAGTCCTGTCCTAGAGTGACAATGTTGCTTCTACATAGATAAAGTATTGGGAGGGAACGCTGTCAGCATAGGACATGAAGTGCATTACAACAAAGGAAGTGCGCTGGATCCAAATGCAGAAAAAATGTTTGATCTCCAGCCCAAGAGCTCTCTGTTATGTGGGGTCTCCCTGAGGTTCACCGGAACAATATAAGCAAAGGATGAGAGCGGCACTGGAGTATGCCCTGAAGAATAAATAGGTGCTGATCACCAGCAAAACGTGGAACTAGGGTTGGGGGCTTCAGACAAATACTCTATGAAGCCTCCAAGCTTCAGGAGCCAATATAAAAATGTACTAATCCTGGAAAAAACTGAAGGGCCAGTTTACTGCTAATGAGAAAAACATTCTAGATCCCCCAAACCTGCATGGGTGAGTTTCCTAGGTACCACCAAACATTTATTACACTGTGAAACAGTGCAGCATTGTCACAGCACCCACGCACTTCTTTACTGACCATAAATCAACCCACACATTTTTCTACTGACCACCACTGAACCCACACATTTCTCCACTGACCACCACTGAACCCACACATTTCTCCACTGACTGCCACTAAACCCACACATTTCTCCACTGACTGCCACTAAACCCACACATTTCTCCACTGACTGCCACTAAACCCACACATTTTTCTACTGACCACCACTAAACCCACACATTTCTCCACTGACTGCCACTAAACCCACACATTTCTCCACTGACCACCACTGAACCCACACATTTCTCCACTGACTGCCACTAAACCCACACATTTCTCCACTGGCCACCACTGAATCCCCACATTTCTCCAGCAACCACCACTGAACCCATGCATTTCTCCACTGACTGCCCCTGAATCCACATATTTCTCCACTAGCCACCACTGAACCCATGGATTTCTCCACTGGTCGCCACTGAATACACCCCATTTCTCCACTGACTGCCACTAAACCCACACATTTTGGCACTGGCCACCACTGAATCTACACATTTCTACACTAAATCCACACATTTTGCCACTGGCCGGCACTAAACCCACACATTTCTCCACTGGCCACCACTGAATGCCCACATTTCTCCACTAACCTACACTGAACCCACGCATTTCTCCACTGAATCCACACATTTTGCCACTGAATGCCCACATTTCTCCAGCAACCACCACTGAACCCATTCATTTCTCCACTGACTGCCCCTGAATCCACACATTTCTCCACTAGCCACCACTGAACCCAATGCATTTCTCCACTGGTCGCCACTGAATACACCCATTTCTCCACTGACTGCCACTAAACCCAAACATTTCTCCACTGGCTACCACTGAACCCACACATTTCTCCACTAACCGCCACTAAATCACACTGCGCCCCTGACTGCCACTAAACCCACACGTTTCTCCACTGGCCACCACTGAACCCCACATTCCTCTACTAACCACCACTGAACCCACGCATTTCTCCACTGACTGCCACTGAACCCACGCATTTCTCCACTGACTGTCACTGAACCTATGCATTTCTCCACTGACTGCCACTGAACGCACGCATTTCTACACTGACTGCCGCTAAAACCAAACATTTCTCCACTGACTGCCACTAAACTCATACATTTCTCCACTGGCCACCACTGAACCCCCACATTTCTCCACTAACCTACACTGAACCCACGCATTTCTCCACTGAATCCACACATTTTGCCACTGAATGCCACTAAAACCACACATTTTTCCACTGACCACCACTGAACCCATGCATTTCTCCACTGACTGCCACTGAACCCACGTATTTCTCCACTGACTGCCAGTGAATCCACACATTTTGCCACTGACTGCCACTAAACCCATACATTTCTCCAATGGCCACCACTGAACCCCTATATTTCTCCACTGACTACCAATGAACCCACACATTACTCCACTAATCACCACTGAATCCCCACATTTCTCCACTGACTGCCACTAAAGCTACACATTTCTCCACAGGCCACCACTGAACCCCCACGTTTCTCCACTAACCACCACTGAATCCATGCATTTTTCCACTGACCACCACTGAATCCACATATTTCGACACTGCCGCTAAAACCAAACATTTCTCCACTGACTGCCACTAAACTCATACATTTCTCCACTGGCCACCACTGAACCCCCACATTTCTCCACTAACCTACACTGAACCCACGCATTTCTCCACTGAATCCACACATTTTGCCACTGAATGCCACTAAAACCACACATTTTTCCACTGACCACCACTGAACCCATGCATTTCTCCACTGACTGCCACTGAACCCACGTATTTCTCCACTGACTGCCAGTGAATCCACACATTTTGCCACTGACTGCCACTAAACCCATACATTTCTCCAATGGCCACCACTGAACCCCTATATTTCTCCACTGACTACCAATGAACCCACACATTACTCCACTAATCACCACTGAATCCCCACATTTCTCCACTGACTGCCACTAAAGCTACACATTTCTCCACAGGCCACCACTGAACCCCCACGTTTCTCCACTAACCACCACTGAATCCATGCATTTTTCCACTGACCACCACTGAATCCACATATTTCGACACTGCCTGCCACTAAAACCACACATTTCTCCACTGGCCACCACTGAACCCACGCATTTCTCCACTGATTGTCACTGAACCCACACATTTCTCCACTGACTGCCATTAAACCAAAACATTTCTCCACTAACCACCACTGAACCCACACATTTTTTCACTGAGCACCACTGAATCCACACATTTTGCCATTGAAAGCCGCAAAACCCACACATTTCTCCAAAGGCCAACACTGCATCCACACATTTCTCCACTAACCACCACTGAACCAATACATTTCTCCACTGGCCGATACTGAATCAACAAATTTCTCAACTGACTGCCACTAAACCCACACATTTCTTCAATGAACCCATGCATTTCTCCACAGACTGCCACTAAACCTACACATTTCTCCACTGGCCACAACTGAATCCCCACATTTTGCCACTGACTGCCACTAAACCCACACATTTCTCCACTGGCCACCACTGACCACACCCTTTCCCCCACTGACCACCACTGAACCAACCCATTTTGCCACTGACTGCCACTAAACCCACACATTTCTCCACTGGCCACCACTGAATCCCCACATTTCTCCACTGACTGCCACTAAACTCAAACATTTCTCCACTAACCACCACTGAACCCACACATTTTTTCACTGAGCACCACTGATTGCACACATTTTGCCATTGAAAGCCGCAAAACCCACACATTTCTCCACTGCATCCACACATTTCTCCACCAACCACCACTGAACCCATGCATTTCTCCACTGACCGCCACTGAATCCACACATTTCACTGAGCACCACTGAATCCACACATTTTGCCATTGAAAGCCGCAAAACCCACACATTTCTCTGACCGCCACTAAATCCACACATTTCTCCACTGGCCGATACTGAATCCACAAATTTCTCCACTGACTGCCACTAAATCCACACATTTCTTCACTGGCCACCACTGAACCTATGCGTTTCTCCAGTAACCACCACTGAACCCATGCGTTTCTCCACTGACTGCCACTAAACCTACACATTTCTCCACTGGCCACAACTGAATCCCCACATTTGTCCACTGACTACCACTAAACCCACACATTTCTCCACTGGCCACCACTGAATCCCCACATTTCTCCACTGGCCACCACTGAATCCCCACATTTCTCCACTGGCCACAACTGAATCCCCACATATCTCCACTGACTACCACTAAACCCACACATTTCTTCACTGGCCACCACTGAATCCCCATATTTCTCCACTGACCGCCACTGAATCCACATATTTCTCCACTAACCAGCACTGAATCCCCACATTTCTCCACTGACTGCCACAGAATCCACGCATTTCTCCACTGACTGCCACTAAACCCACACATTTCTCCACTGACCACCAATGAACCCATGCATTTCTCCACTGACTGCCACTAAATCCACACATTTCTCACCTGACTGCCACTGAATCCCCACATTTCTCACCTAACCACCACTGAACCCACACATTTCTCCACTGACCACCACTAAACCCACTCATTTCTTCACCGACAGCCACTATTACATGGATTAAAAGCAGATATAAAACAGTTTAAAAATGCAGAAACTAAAAAAAAACAAATAACTAAAATAAAAATGGCTGAAAATTTTATAGTTTAAATTTACGAAATGTAATTATTATGAAAAGCACTTACTGTCAACTGACCGGCCACTCCAAAGTCTGCCAGTTTAGCAATCCCCTCAGAATTTAGTAGTATGTTCCCGGCCTTGATGTCTCTGTGTATTTTTCGCATAAAATGAAGGTACTCCAATCCTTTCAAAGTTGACTGCAATATCGTCGCAATTTCATCTTCTTTCAACTGCAAGAGAAAATCAGCAATGTCACAGAATGGATGGGATAGGTTGTAAATGGTAACATAAATCTTGAGGGTTACTTTTGAGCTGTCTTAAGTTCTTGTATCTCCATCTAAAATGAACATACCAGTAAACCCCCCTCCATTGCGGGGGTTAGGTTCCGAACCCAGCCGCGAAAAGTGAAAATCCGCGAAATAGAAAAACCCTATTAAAATGCATTGTAGGTATGTTTTTTTTACTGTCACTGTTCGTGTAAAAGCATTTTAAGGTCTTTAAACACACTTTTAAAACAATAGAAACTCATTTAAAACGCATAAAAGATACTGAGAGACATAGCAAGAGCTATGGAAAACACAAAAATATTTCATTTTTAATGATTTATATAGTAAAATAACATTACAAAAAAAAATGCAATATACCGGGACCGCAAAAACTGAACTGCGATGGAGCGGGGGTTTACTGTATTTGTTATGGGATGAATCAGTGACTGCATTCTAGCTGGTAGTATCTACCATAACAGCCCTCATGCCTAGGGAAGAAGGGTAAGGGGGAGCAGCCTCAAGCCTCATTTTTTTTCCAATTCTGGGCATCCTCGGACATCTGTTGCTTAAGGTTTTCAACAAGACAACCCTTAGAGATAGAGGGTACTGATGACATTGAAAGGAATCAGAAGGCTCAATATTTCAAGAAACCTCTCTCCGATTCATTAGCTGCTAATATAAGGCAGAAACATGTGTTTCCTTTGCATGATGAAGACCTTGGTCTTCAGAAGGTGGAAAGTGGGTGATCTTGCTACTAGTAGCACTCTTTACGATGACATCCAGAAAGCCCTATATAGACATTTCTTTTTGAAAGAAAGCTGGTGCAGGAAATGCCTGGTTGGCAGACCAGAACTGAGTCAAAGTAGCCACCAAAGGACCACAACTGCCAAACAAATCAAGGATGCCGTATGCCCTGTGTCTAAGGAGGTGTCACAGGTAAATTTTAATATGCCCGTACCAATTGATCCTTCAAGTACCCTCTGGAACCAGCATGGTGACTGGTCCGTTTTCTGGACTCAGACATGTTGCCAAAATTAGCAAATGGTCCCATAGAAGGTTGCAATCAGTTATTTTAGGAGTCACCCTCTTCATTTGGCTTCTTGCAGCTGCAGAAGGTTAAGTGCAGGTAAAAAAGCAGATCTTTAAGCCCCCAGGATGGCACTAAGTTGCCAGGCTGTTCAAAGGCTTGGGACATTACACACAAACTCTATGTTCACTGTCCATTTAACATGGTTTCCTATGGTATATGTTCATATCTATGCGTTTTTGAAAAGGGTTGGGGACTTTTTCTGTGTCTTGCGTGTAACAGACTTCAATGGAATCGCAAAGTGTTGTGTTTGTGATGCGATTTTTAACCACTTAAGCCCCGGAAGATTTTACCCCCTTCCTGACCAGGGGGTATTTTGCGATTCGGCACTGCGTGACTTTAACGGACAATTGCGCGGTCGTGCGACGCTGTACCTAAACGAATTTGGCGTCCTTTTTTTCCCACAAACAGAGCTTTCTTTTGGCGGTATTTGATCACCTGTGCGATTTTTTGATCACGCGCTATAAACAAAAAAAGAGCGTAAATTTTGCAAAAATAGCAATATTTTTCCCTTTTTTTTATATGAAATTCCCCCCAAAAAAAATGTAAAAATCAAAATTTTTTAACATTTTCGGCCAATTTGTTTTATGCTACCTATGTTTGGTAAAAAAAAAAATCGCAAAAAGCGTATTTTGATTGGTTTGCGCAAAAGTTATTGCGTTTACTAACTAAGGGAAAGATTTTTGTCATTTTTGTTGTTTTTTTTTTAACGCGTAATGGCGGCGATCTGCAATTTTTTTTGCGGTACTGCGACATTGCGGCGGACAGATCGGACCCTTGACTGACATTTTTGACACTTTTGGGGTTACCAGTGACATTTCTACAGTAATCAGTGCTATATATATGCACCGTTACTGTAAAAATACACTGGTAGTGAAGGGGTTAACTTTATTTGAGAGGGAGGGGCTGTGTGTGTCCCTAGGGGCGTGATTCTAACTGTGATTGGCTGTGGCTTCAGCTGTATGCAGAGTGATCAACGGATCTACATAGTAGATCCATATGATCATCTCTCATACAGAGGGGAGAATGACAGGCAGCTTGTTTACACAAGCTGCCTGACTTTCTCCCTCTCCCCCGCCGATCGCAGAGTGGCCGGCGGACATCGGGTCCGCCGGTCACACGCGCGGGGGGGTCCGTGACCACGCGGGAGCAGGAGCGCGCCCCCGGCGGCGCGCGCTCGCTCCCTAGACCCTCACAAGCTAGTGACATAGCCCTACGTCACTTTGCCTGTGAGGGGCTGACCGCCGCCGTAGATAGTCGTGCGGCGGTCGGCAAGTGGTTAATGCATTTTGCTTTTATTTTTCCTTTAAAACACTGTATAAAGCTGATGGTAAGGAGCATGCCGGAAAGCTGCCTGCCGTGTCCTTAACAACCGATGAGTCATCAGCTGTCAGCTTAAAAAAAAAAAAAACAGCGTGATCGATCCCCCGCTGAGAAAAAAAGAAAAAAAAAAGCCAGTGTAAAAGGACCCCAAGAAGATATTCATATCAATCTGATATCGATACAATATCCCCTCCATGGAATGAGAGTGTCAAAATAATTACACAAAAATGAGAACATAAGAGCTGAACAAAAATGAGAATAAAAAAAAAAAAAAAAAACAATAAAAATAATACCCATCATCGCTATTATCGAAAAGATACATTGTGTGTGATATGGTAACCTAATGAGAAATAAAAAATTGGGTAAAAACTCTTGAAACTGGTATGTGTATAAATTGAACCATTTATTATACAATTTGATTGTACAATCTTACAACAACAAAATAATATATAAAAAAAAAAAAGCAAAAAAAAAAAGAAATAAATAAAAAGTTATATTAATAATAATAGCATAATAATAGTGTTGCTAGTAATAATGATAGTTCTAACAACAATAATAATCATAATAACTTATTAAAATGATACATTGTTGGTAGAAAAGTTGAACTAATGGTAAAACATAAAATAATATGTGCGTAACTTGAACCATTATACAATCTCATTGTACAATTGTAAAATGATACAAAAGATTATGAAAAGAATAATGACACTTATAAAATAATACATTCTGGCTAAAAAAGTTTTTGGACAAACTGTCCAGTCATAAAAATCTCATGCATTAGTGGGTAGAATCCAAACAACCTATTCTATTGGTGGTGGGGCTGGGCGGTTTGTTAAGCGATTGGACAGTCAGCGTGTACAGTGTATGGCTCTTTGGATATATTTTACTATTTTCTATACATTTATTCCCACTAGGTCCAAAAACTTTTTTTAACCAGAATGTATTATTTTAGAAGTATCATTATTCTTAGTAGCAGTATCACTCATATCATTATTATAATCTTTTGTATCATTTTACGATTGTACAATCAGATTGTATAGTGTATGATTACATTTATACATTTAACATTTTAATCATGTTTTCATACATTTACTTCTTTTAAATCAATTTATTATCGAGAAGGTATCAATTAAATAATGTTGATTATTATGGCTACTATTATTATATTTTCTTTCTGCGTTGTCTTACAATTGTACAATCAGGTTGTAAAAGGTTCAAGATACACATATTTTACTCTATTTTTTTATTTTTTTTTTTTACCTCTACTCCAATTTTTCTACCAAGAATGTATCATTATATGAATATTATTGTCGTTAGTACTATCATTATTATGCTGTTATTTTTTTAATTTGTTATACAATTGTACAATCATATGGTATATGGTTCAATTTATACACATACCAGTTTTGAGAGTGTTCTGGAAATTTCATAGATAGGCAACACAGCGCGGAGACACAGCTGTCATCCTCCTGCTTAGCAAGGGATCGGCGGATCGATTCATCACAGAGTAAAACGGAATCGGATAGTGTGAAAGGGGCCTAAATGTAAACGTGTTCAAACCACACATGTGAGGTATCACTGTGATCGGTAGAATGAGAGCAATAATTATAGCACTAGACCTCCTCTGTACCTCTAAACTAGTATCTGTCAAAAAGAAATGTAAGCGTTGCCTATGGAGACTTTTAAGTAACGAAGTTTGTCGCCATTCCCCAAGTTAGGGAAATTTTAAAGCATGACATGTTCCATATCTATTTACTCAGTGTAACATCTTTCACATTATACAAAAAAAATTGGGCTAAATTTACTGTTTTTTTTTTTTTTTTTAATTCATGAAAAGTGTATTTTTTCCCAAAAAGTTGCATTTGAAAGACCGCTGCGCAAATACAATGTGGCATATTATATTGCCACTTTATTCTCTAGGGCAGGCATGTCCAACCTGCCACCCGAGGGCCGCATGCTGCCCAGAACCGCAGGCAATGCGGCCCACTGCCCCCTGACATTTTTTTTTTGCTGGGGAGGAAGGAAGTTGGGTCATGGGCATGGCCACAGCGACTTCCAACTAACGGTAGGCAGAGGCTGAGGGGGGAGGCAAGCATGTGCAGTGTTTCTGACTCCTACCACCATGACCACTTCAAATCACTGACGTGGTCATGGTGGTTAGAGTGTTCCTTTATTGTCTCTTAGAAGAAGTAAACCTCTGTATACTGATTCCATTTCATTTGATTATCCTCTAGTTGTGTTAAATTAGTGCGGGGGGCTCAGCGGCATTTTATTACATGCCTTAACTATAGTATATATTTTATATGCGGCCCGAGAAAATTTCTCTACACTCAATGTGGCCCAGAGACGCCAAAAGGTTGGACGCCCATGCTCTAGGGCAGTGATGGCGAACCTTGGCACCCCAGATGTTTTGGAACTACATTTCCCATGATGCTCACCTACACTGCAGTGTGCATGAGCATCGTGGGAAATGTAGTGCCAAAACATCTGGGGTGCCAAGGTTCGCCATCACTGCTCTAGGGTCTCTGCTAAAAAAAATATGTATAATGTTTGGGGGTTCCAAGTCATTTTCTAGAAAAAAATACGGATTTTAACTTGTAAGTGTCAGAAAAAGGCTTAGTCTTTAAGTGGTTAACATAAACATAAATGCACAAAGGGAGGCTTCTTCTATCTGCTATGACTATGCTGTACAATGCGCTGACAAGCAAACCTGCGGGAGGGACAAGACGAAATGGGGTTTCATTATAACAGTATATTGGCACATGGCGTAATGACAAGAGCATCAGAGTTTAAGTCGTAACTGACTGCATTTATGTGTTGGGTCAACATTATTTTATGAGTGGATTTGACATTAACCTGTGTTAACCACTTAAGCCCCGGAAGATTTTACCCCCTTCCTGACCAGGGCCTATTTTGCGATTCGGCACTGCGTGACTTTGACAATTGCGCGGTCGTGCGACGCTGTACCTAAACGAATTTGACGTCTTTTTTTCCCCACAAACAGAGCTTCTTTTGGTGGTATTTGATCACCTGTGCGATTTTTTGATCATGCGCTATGAACAAAAAAAGAGCGTCAATTTTGCAAAAATAACAATATTTTCACATTTTTTATGAAATTCCTAAAAAAAAAAAAAAAAATGTAAAAATAATTTTTTTTTAACATTTTAGGCCAATTTGTTTTATGTTACATATGTTTGGTAAAAAAAATTGCAAAAAGTGTATTTTGATTGGTTTGCGCAAAAGTTATTGCGTTTACTAACTAAGGGAAAGATTTTTTGTCATTTTTGTTGTTTTTCTTTTTAACGCGTAATGGTGGCGATCTGCGATTTTTTTTGCGGGACTGCGACATTGCGGCGGACAGATCGGACCCTTGACTGACATTTTTGGGGTTACCAGTGACATTACTACAGTAATCAGTGCTATACATATGCACTGTTACTGTAAAATGACACTGGCAGTGAAGGGGTTAACTTTTTTTGAGAGGGAGGGGTGGTGTGTGTCCCTAGGGGCATGATTCTTACTGTGATTGGCTGTGGCTTGAGGTGTAGGAACAATGATCAACGGTCCTACATAGCAAAACCGTATGATCAGTGTTCTTACACAGGGGAGAATGACAGGCGGCTTTGTTTACATCAGCCGCTTGCCTTTCTCCTGCTCTAATGGATGATCGCGAGTGACCGGCGGACATCAGGTCCGCCGGGCACACGCATGGGAGGGTCCGTGACCGCGCGCTCGCTCCCCAGAGCCTCACAGGCTAGTGACGTACCCATACGTCACTTTGCCTGTGAGGGGCTGACCGCCACAGTATATGTACTTGCGGCGGTCGGCAAGTGGTTAATGCAATGGATGTATACACACAGGTCACTTTATTAGGTACACCTGTTCAATTGCTTGGTAACACAAACTGCTAATCAGCCAATTACATGGCAGCAAATCAATGCATTTTGGCATCTAGACATGGTGAAGCCGACTTGCTGAAGTTCAAACTGAGCATCACAATGGGGAAGAAAGGGGATTTAAGTGACTTTGAACGTGGCATGGTTGTTGGTTCCAGGGGGGCTGGTCTGAGTATTTTAGAAATTGCTGATCTACTGGGATTTTCACACACAACCATCTCCAGGGTTTACAGAGAATGGTAAAAAAAAAAAGAGAAAATATCCAGTGAGCGTCAGTTGTGTGGAGGAAAATGCCTTGTTGATGTCAGAGGAGAATGGACAGACTGGTTTGAGATGATAGAAAGGCAACAGTACCTCAAATAACCACACATCCAAGGTGTGCAAAATACAATCTCTAAAGGCACAACACATCAAACCTTGAAGCAGATGGCACACAGCAGCAAAAGACCACACCGGATGCCACTCTTGTCAGCTAAGAACAGGAAACTGAGGATACAATTTGCACAGGCTCACCAAAATTGGACAATAGAAGATTGGAAAAACGTTGCCTGGTCTGAGAAGTCTCAATTTCAGCTGCGACATTCAGATGGTAAGGTCAGAATTTGGAGTAAACAACATGAAAGCATGGATCTATTCTGCCTTGTATGAAAGGTTCAGGCTGGTGGTGGTAGTGTGGGGGATGTTTTCTTGGCACACTTTGGGGCCCCCTTAGTACCAATTGAGCATTGCTTGAACGCCACGGCCTACCTGAGTATTGTTGCTGACCATGTCCATCCCTTTATGACTACAGTGTACCCATCTTCTGATGGCTCCTTCCAGCAGGATAATGCACCATGTCACAAAGCTCAAATCATCTCATCACTGGTTTCTTCAACATGACAATGAGGTCACTGTACTCCATTGGCCTCCCCAGTCACCACATCTCATCCAATAGAGCAGTGGTCCTCAACTCCGGTCCTCGGGGCCCACTAACAGGCCAGGTTTGCAAGATAACTAAATTACATCACAGTGACGCCCCTAGCTGCCAGGGGAAGAGCTCCTCCAGTGAGGCCGGGAGAAAGGGAAAGGAAAGACAGGTGCTGGTGGTAGGGGACTCAATTATTAGAAGGACAGACAGTGTAATCTGTGACAAAGACCGTGTGCGCCGAATAGTCTGTTGTTTGCCGGGTGCTCGGGTTCGGCACATCGCGGATCGGGTGGACAGATTACTGGGTGGGGCTGGGGAAGACCCAGCTGTCGTGGTACACGTGGGTACCAATGACATAGGCAGAGGAAGATGGAGAGTCCTAAACGATTTCAGGGACTTAGGCGCTAAGTTGAGGACTAGGACCTCCAAGGTAGTATTTTCCGAAATACTACCTGTACCTCGAGCCACACCAGAGAGGCAGCGGGAGATTAGGGAAGTTAACGAGTGGCTGAGGAGCTGGTGTAGTAAGGAGGGTTTCGGGTTCCTGGAGAACTGGGCCGACTTCTCAGTCGGTCACCGGCTCTTTGGTAGGGACGGATTGCACCTAAATGGGGTGGATGCAGCCGTACTGGGTGCGAGGATGGCCAAAAAGTTAGAGGGGCTTTTAAACTAGGGAATGGGGGGGAGGGTACAGATGTAGAATTAGCCAGTGGAAAGCAAGTTTCAGAGGGCAGAAATGGGGGCATTAGCGGTAGGGTGTTCGGAGCTCCTATACCCAGGGTGGGTATGGGGAAAAATCAAGAGAGCAGCCTAAAAACATCAAATGAGGATAAATGTAACCGATCAAAATTACGAGGTTTGTATACCAATGCCAGAAGCCTGGCCAACAAGATGGGAGAGCTGGAGCTGCTGATGTTTGAGGAGGACTTAGATTTTGTGGGGATAACTGAGACTTGGTTTGACAGCTCTCATGACTGGATGGCGACCATTCAGGGGTATTCCCTTTATCGCAGGGATAGAGAGGGTAAAAAAGGGGGAGGGGTATGTTTGTATATTAAGAACAGTATACAGGTAAATATGAGGGATGATATTAATAATGGAGCTAAGGACAAGGCAGAATCCCTATGGGTAGAGCTTCAAAGGGAAGGCACGGTGGGGAAGGTAATATTGGGCGTATGCTATAGGCCCCCCAACCAGAGGGAGGAGGGTGAGGCGGACCTCATGTTACAGATAGGATTGGCAGCAAGGATGGCAAATGTCATTATAATGGGGGACTTTAATTATCCGGATATAGACTGGGCAGAAGGAACCGCACACTCAGCCAAGGCTCGGCAGTTCCTAAATGTTTTGCAGGACAATTTCATGGGTCAGATGGTGAATACACCGACAAGAAACAATGCGGTACTTGACCTACTGATTACCAACAATACAGACCTGCTCACGGATATAGAAATACGGGAAAACTTAGGGAACAGTGACCATAGGTCAATTGGTTTCAGTATTAATTACAGTAATAGGAAACACAAGGGTAATATAAGGACACTGAATTTCAAAAGAGCCAATTTCCCTAAACTGCGCTCGCTGCTAGAAAATATCAAATGGGATAGAACCCTGGGAACAAAGAACACGGAGGAAAAATGGGAGTGCTTCAAGAGCATACTTAACAAGGGGGTGGGCCAGTGCATTCCAAAGGGAAATAAATTTAAAAGAGCAAAACTAAACCCTGGGTGGCTAAACTCCAACATAAAAATGTATATTAGAGCTAAAGAAAAGGCCTTCAAAAAATACAAGACTGAGGGGTCATTGGCAGCATTTAAGCACTATAAAGAGTGTAATAAGAAATGTAAAGACAAAATCAGGGAGGCTAAAATAGAACACGAGAGACATATAGCGGAGGAGAGTAAAAAGAACCCCAAGAAGTTCTTTAAGTATATAAACAGTAGGAAAGCGAGGCCAGAGCACATTGGCCCCATAAAAGATGATAAAGGAAAAATGGCCACTGAGGACAGAGAAAAGGCGGAAGTGTTAAATAATTTCTTCTCTTCATTCTTCACAAAGGAATCGGGGGGCTACACGAACCTTGCTTGTAAGGCCGAACTAAATAATACACCTCAGGAAGTGCCGCCATGGCTAACAGAGGATAGACTTAGAGCTAAACTAGAGAAACTTAACATAAATAAATCCCCGGGACCGGATGGCTTGCACCCGAGGGTTCTTAATGAGCTCAGCCAGGTGATTGCCAGACCATTATTCTTGATCTTTAAGGATAGTTTACAGACGGGTATGCTGCCAGCTGATTGGAAAAAAGCCAACGTGGTACCAATATTTAAAAAGGGGCCGAGATATATCCCGGGTAACTATAGGCCGGTCAGCCTAACATCCGTAGTCTGCAAAATTTTGGAGGGGATGTTAAGGGACCACATACAAGACTTTAGTAATGAAAACGGTATTATAAGTAGTAATCAGCATGGATTCATGAAAAATCGTTCGTGCCAAACCAATCTATTAACCTTCTACGATGAAGTGAGCTGCCACCTAGATAAAGGAAAGCCTGTGGATGTGGTGTATCTGGACTTTGCAAAGGCCTTTGACACCGTTCCCCACAAACGCTTACTGTACAAACTAAGGAAGGTAGGTATGGACCGTAAGGTGAGTACCTGGATAGAAAACTGGCTCCAGGGGAGAGTACAGAGGGTGGTGATTAATGGGGAGTACTCGGATTGGGCGGGTGTGGAAAGTGGGGTCCCCCAGGGTTCTGTCCTGGGACCAATCCTGTTTAATTTATTCATAAACGATCTGGAGAAGGGGATATCTAGTACAATCTCAGTATTTGCAGATGATACTAAATTAGGCATGCCAATATCTTCTATGCAGGATGTGGAAACCTTGCAAGCGGACCTGAACAAAATAACGGGGTGGGCAACTACATGGCAGATGAGATTTAATGTTGAAAAATGTAAAGTAATGCACTTGGGGGCCAGAAACCAGAAAGCAAGCTACTCGCTAGGGGGGGAACCTCTGGGTGAGTCTAGGATGGAAAAGGACTTGGGGGTAATGGTAGACAACAGGCTTGGCAGTGGCATGCAATGCCAAGCCGCCGCAAGCAAAGCCAACAGAATACTGGGTTGTATAAAAAAGGGGATTCACTCCAGAAATAAAGAGATTATTCTCCCACTCTACAAGACTCTGGTCCGGCCACATCTGGAGTATGCTGTCCAGTTCTGGGCACCGGTCCTCAGGAAGGATGTGCTGGAACTGGAGAAAGTCCAGAGAAGGGCAACAAAAATAATTAGGGGAATGGAGGACATCAGCTATGAGGAAAGACTACAAGCACTGAACCTATTCTCTCTGGAGAAGAGACGATTTAGGGGGGATATGATATCAATGTACAAATACTGTACTGGCGACCCGAGCATAAGGAACAAACTATTCAGAGAAAGGAGATACAATAAGACACGTGGCCACTCACTAAAACTTGAGGAAAGGCGGTTCAACCTTAAAGTGCGTAAGGGGTTCTTCACTGTAAGAGCGGTAAGGATGTGGAATTCTCTTCCACAAGCAGTCGTATCAGCAGGGAGCATTGATAGTTTCAAAAAACTATTAGATGGACACCTTAAAGACCACAACATACAGGGGTATACAATGTACGGTTAACAGCAAACACACACACATATCATAGGTTGAACTGGATGGACTGATGTCTTTTTTCAACCTCACTAACTATGTAACTATGTATCTCATTTGCTGCTCAGTGATTGCAGTATTCTAGTCTGCATCTCCCCAAGGTAATACTTAAAATCTGGCCTGTTAGTGGGCCCTGAGGACCGGAGTTGAAGACCACGGATATAGAGCATCTTTGGGATGTGGTGGAACAGAAAATTCAAATCATGGATGTGTAGCAAACAAATCTGCAGCAACTGCGTGATGTTATTATGTCACTATGGGTCAAAATCTCTGAGGAATGTTTCCAACACCTTGTTAGATCTCTGCCATGAAGAATTAAAAGGCAGTTCTGAAGGTAAAAGGGGGTCCAACCCGGTACTACTAGCAAGGTGTACTTATTAAATGGGGCCGGTGAGTGTATATGGCAGGGTTTCTCAGTCAGGGTTCCGTGGATCCCTAGGTTTCCTCCTGAGGTTCCTTGGGGTTCCTTAAGCGATGAGCAATTTCTGTCTCTCAGATATGTTCCCACTGACACTATTGTTCCTTTTAGCTATCTGTAAGGGGGTAATTCTTCCCAATAATGATAAGAGTAAGAAGCATTCTTCCCACTGACTGTCACACTAATGTATCATGAGTTGTAGATTTTTAATTTTTAGCAGGGGGTCCCCAGAGACTAGAAATGTATTTCTTGTACAAAACTTTTTATTTTAAGAAAAGGCATAAACATACATCAAAACACGGCATATGTGTACAATTTGAGAAAAAGAAATAAAAATGGAACGCAGGAAAACAGGTAGCAGCAAAACATGATACAGACATAGGGCGTAAGCCAACCTTAAAACATTGCGGTCCAAATAAGGGTTATCAGCAAGCAAAAATTTGTAGACCGGGACCGAAAGTCCCCCCTAGTGGCTTATAGTGCAATAAAAATAACAGAAGAAGTTCTAGTACGTTCCAATGAGCAAACAGGGGCTGGGCCTGAGAGTACCGAGCCAGAGAAGAAAACAACACTAAAAGACAAAAGAGAGAGAGGATAAAGAATGGGTGAGAAAAAAGGACAAAGAAAGAAAGAAACGACAATAGGAGAAGACTAAAGAGAGGGTGGGGAGAAGGAGGAGGGGAGAACGGGTCCTGCGGGGCGAGCGTCCAGGGGACTAGAAATGTATTTTAAGGGTTCCTCTGTGTTGAAAAGGTTGAGGAATGCTGGTATATTGACTACAGAACAGGAAGTCACAAGATCACAATTGAAAAAAAAAAAGCATCAAAAAGTAGGTACATAGAATATCGAGCACAGGCCTTTCTGGTTCCACCTCACCATACTATTAATGACTCATGCTTTGCAATGGTCAGGAAACTTTCCTGTGTTTAACAAAATATCTTAAACCTTAATGCTTGTTTTTCTCATGAACATTGGAATATCTAAGGGTCTAAAAGCAATAGGCCTTGCACCTGCCTGTCTGTGTAAAACAAGAAGTGAAACTCAGAAATTATATTTACATTCTAAGTACTTCCTCTTAGATAGCGACTAATATTAGAGCTGTCAAAATGAGAATGAAGAAACATGTTTTTGCCTTGTATGTATCAACAATAAACCAGGTTCAGAACATTGGATCATTCTACTGAGGAACAAGGCAGTGCAGAAAATAGTTGGTTGAACACAAAAAAAATGAAAAGTATATTCATTGATTCACTGATGCAACACCGACATCTTAGAGTAGATATAACATGAATACACGCCACTGCAGGTTATGATTGCAAAGAGCCACTTGATTGCGAAATTCTTTCCAAGGTGCCCATCAGCCGTACTCCAAAAAATAATTTAACACAGAATAGCTGTACTCGTCTTGGACTTCATTTTGTATTCACAATTAAAAACATCATATAGTGGGGTACAGTCTAACAAGGGAAGATTTATTACAGGTTCCGAATATGCACGGCTTAGAGCGAAACGCGTCAATCTTCCCTTGTTCGGCTGTACCCCACTATGTGATGTTGTTAAATGTGAATACACAATAAATTCCAAGAAGAGGGCTTTGTTGTATCTTAGAGTAGACTTTGGCACCAGGAGGTGGTGCTGGATGGGGGGGTGGGGGATTTCTGTGCAAATTTCCTTCCCTAAGCATGTATTGAACTGCTGCAGAACACATTACCAAAGAAATTAACACCCCTTTTCATCCTAAAACAGTAATGGGCCATACACACTATAAGATTTTCTGAAGACTTTTTCCTTTAGATTTACCAAAACCATATAATATATGGTCAAACCTAAACACTTTCAATTTGTATGCAATCTAGCAGGCCCTTGCACTACATAGAAAAGGTAAATCTGAAGGAAAAAGTCTCCAGAAAATCTTATAGTGTGTATGGCCCTTTAGTGTGGAATTCTTCGTTTTTGTTTTTTAGGGAATGGTGAGAACCTCTGTCAAGTTTCTGTCGTCTGTGATTCCACCAGTGTTGAGCTCGGGCATGTTCAGGCTAGAGACCGGAACCCATGTATGCGAGCCCGCCAGGAAGCCCCCACCTGTATGGGCCAATTTTGGCTTTATCAGTACTCCATGCACACAATACACTATATTGTAATCTTTATAGATAGGATTCAGTACTCCCCTTTTTGGTTTATATTTTGGCATTGATCCCATTCTCCTCCATTGTATGAGCCAATTGTCTGTGGCAGGGGCATTCCCTACCCCAGGGCTCAAAATTTCAAGTCCTGAGCTACTAGCCAGGCCTTAAGGGTTACTCGCCACCAGTTGCACCACCCAACCGCTACCTTGCCCCGCCCCCAATTCCACCCCTTAACACGCCCTCATAAATGTTCTCATTAAATTACTCTGTTAAATGTTTTTGCATGAATGCAGAAGTACAAAAATAAATATTAATAGCAACTTTATCACTGCCCATCAGTGCAGCCTCATCAGTGCCCATCAATGCAGCCCATCAGTGCAGCAGCATCATCAGTGAAGCTTATCAGTGCCGTCTCATCCGTGCCCATCAGTTCAGCCTCACCAGTGCCCATTAGTGCAGGCCGATCAGTGCCCATGAATGCAGCCTCACCAGTGCCCATGAATGCAGCCTCACCAGTGCCCATCAATGCAGCCTCACTAGTGCCCATCAATGCAGCCTCACAAGTGCCCTTAATGCAGCCTCACCAGTGCCTTCAGTGCAGCCTCACCACTGCCCATCAATGCAGCCTCACCAGTGCCCATCAATGCCCCTCTCCAGTGCCCATAAATACAGCCTCACCAGTGTCCATCAATGCAACCTCACCTGTGCCCATCAAAGCAGCCTAATCAGTGCCCATCAAAGTCGCCTCACCTGTGCCTATTAATGCAACCTAAAGTGTGCCCCTCAATGCAGCCTCACCTGAGCCCATCAATGCAACCTCACCTGTGCCCATAAATGCAGCCTCACCTTTGCCCATCAATACAGCCTCACCTGTGCCCACCAATGCAACCTCACTTGTGCCCATCAATACAGCCTGATCAGTGCCCATCAATGCCCATCAATTCAGCCTCATTTGTGCCTATCAATGCCGCCTCGCCTGTGCTCATTAATGCAGCCCCGCCTGTGTCCATCAATGCCCCTCTCCAGTGCCCATAAATGCAGCCTCACCAGTGTCCATCAATGCAACCTCCACTGTGCCCATCAAAGCAGCCTGATCAGTGCCCATCAATGCTGCCTCACCTGTGCCCATTACTGCAGCCTAATGTGTGCCCTGCAATACAGCCTCACCTGAGCCCATCAATGCAACCTCACCTGTGCCCATCAACGCAGCCTCAGCTGTGCCCATCAATCCAGCCTCACCTGTGCTTGTCACTCCAGCCTCACCTGCGCCTATCAATGCAGACTCACCTGTGCCTATCAATGCAGACTCACCTGTGCCTGTCAATGCAGCCTGACCAGTGCAGGAAGAGAGAGGAGAGGAAGAGGAAAGCCAGCCGGATAATCACAGAGTGGGGATCTCCCTGCCTTAACAGCTTTCATTTGAATTGCCGGGCGCTCGCCGTCACACACAGTCCCGCCTCTTGGATTGGCTCCTATTATAGACGACACATATCCCGGCATTGGACCGGTGTTTTGTCTATCAAAGGATTCGGGCCAGAAGGCGGTGCTGTGTGTGTGATGGCGAGAGCCCGGAAATTCAAGTGAAAGCTGTTACAGTGGGGCGATACCCACTCTGTGATTATCTGGCCGGCTTTCCTCTTCCTCTCCGCTCTCCTCCCCTGGGCGATCACTAGGAGAACCGCTCCCGAGGCAGCCCCACACTCACCCTCAATCATTTTCCACTCGCAAAATGCAAGCAGGCTAGTGGAAAATTTGAGGGCCGCCCTACCCCACAGCCATACCTATACACACCCCTTGTGACATCGTCCTGGTTAGCTTGCACACATGGGTTCAGATCTTAGTCTGGACATGCCCAAGCTCATAACTAATGTCCACTGAGAGTTCCCCTCCCTTACTGTCTAGAAGAGACTAGAGAAAGTGATTGGAAATCTCACCCAACTAAGAGAAATCCCAACTTTGTCAACTGTCACTGAAACTCCTGTGCCAACAAGAAGAATTTCGCTCACTTCACAAACTTTACATTTTCTTAATGGCAACAGTCTTTGGGTAAGCCCATGTATCCCAAATGAGGACCCAGACAGAAAAAAAAATGACAAATCCTTCCTCATTCCACCTAAGGCCCCTTTCACACAGGCGGACCGTTCAGATCCGCCTGTCCGTTTTTTTGGCGGATCTGAACAGTCCCCCCATGCATCCCTATGGGGCATCGGATGTCAGCGGAGACATGTCTGCTGACATCCGATCCGTCAAATCTGGACGGATGGAAAACCTATTTTCCATCCGTCCAGCGAATCGGACGGTCCGTTCCCATCCGATTTCCTCCATAGAGATGCATGGGGAACTGACAGCTGTGTCTCCGCACACAGCACGGAGACACAGCTGTCATCCTCCTGTTTAGCGGGGGATCAGCAGATCGATTCCCCGCTGAGATAAACGGACTCCGTCCGACGGACGGAGTGTGTGAAAGGGGCCTAACACTTCTAAAGAAAAAAGTAACGTTATGGTGCAAATACTAAAAGAAACAAATTGTTTATAAATAGAGAATCATAATAGACGATCTTATAAACAATATGAAATCTTTGGTTCAACACCCAGGGCTTCTGTATGTCATTGAGTAGGCAAAAGGCTGGTTCCTCAGTGGGTAACACCAACTGTCAAATATGGAGGAAGAGACATGATAGACTGGGGCTCTTTAACCAGATGTAGGCTTGCCACCTTATACAAAATAACTTGCACCCTAAGCCAAAAGGTCTACCACAACATTGTTCAGCCTAATGTAATGCCTGCTGATCTGCGCCTAATTACTTTAAGCTTATCCTACAGCAAGATAATGACCAAACACACTTCTAGGGTAGATCAAAACTACCTTCAAAAGGGAAGAACAAGATGGCAACCTTCAAATCACAGAATGGTCTGCAGAATCTTAAGACTTAAACACCATTGTGATAGTTTGGGATGTACTGTAAAGAAGGGGGACAGCAATGTATCCTACAAGTAGAAAACCTTTGGAGGAACTTCTGCAAGTGTTAGAAAGAACTTCACAAACAATATTTGATTTCCAATGTAGAAATAATGGCAAAAGTTTATACTGTATCTGCAAAAAGTGTCTATTTTATGGAATCAAACATTTTTTATTACATTAGTAAACAATCACTTAAATTTCATTTTGTATTTCCAATTATTTATTTTTTATACATTTGAAGTAGCCCTTTTTTGGCTACCTAATGCAACAGTGGGAAACTTACTGTTTGTCTTCTTAGTCGAATGATATCAATTACTGATCCTCCTCCGCAATACTCCATTACAATCCACAGGTCAGTATTTTTAAAGTAGCTGCCATAATACTTTACAACATGAAGGCTGCAACAAGAAAGAAAGGAAAGAAGATATTTAATGTGCTGGTGATACCATCACATCACAATAAAAGATAAGAATTGCATAAGGTCAAATGGTGCTAATATAGATTAGAAACCTTGGAATAATGATGGAAGCCGACCACAAAATTATTTTCATACATTTAATGCAACATCTGTCAAACCAAAAAAAACAGAGAACGTACCTACCAAAATACAAGGATTCTTTGACTCTGCTGTTCAACATGGATCATGTGATCAATTGCCTAGCCTTTGGGATAATGGGAACACCATTTTCTCTAGAAAGGGTAAGTTAAAGCCTTTTATAAAACCTAACATCGATTCTAACTCTTTCCCACACTATTCAAAAATAAAAAATACAATTTTTTGCCTGGAGTGAAGAAACTTGTGGCAAGTGCGCTGTTTAACCACTTGCCGACCGCCGCACGACTATTTCCTGCGGCGGTCAGCCCCTCACAGGCAGAGCGACGTAGGTATACGTCGCTCTGCCTGTGAGGCCTCTAGGGAGCGAGCGCACGCCGCCGGAGGCGCGGTCACGGACCCCCCCACGCGTGTGCCCGGCGGACCCGACGTCCGCCGGGCACTTGCGATCGTCCGTGACACCGGAAGAAAGGCAGGCGGCTGATGTAAACAAAGCCGCCTGTCATTCTTCCCTGTGTAAGAATGGAGATCAGACAATTCTACTATGTAGGACCGTTGATCTCTGTTCTTACACCAGTAGCCATGTCCAATCACAGTTAGAAGCACGCCCCTAGGACACACTTAACCCTTCCCTCTCCAATACATTTAACCCCTTCAATGCCAGTGTCATTTTTACAGTAACAGTGCATATGTATAGCACTGATTACTGCAGTAATGTCACTGGTAACCCCAAAAGTGTCAAAAATGTCAGTCAAGGGTCTGATCTGTCTGCCGCAATGTCGCAGTACCGCAAAAAAAAAAAAACGCAGATCGCCGCCGCCGCCATTACTCGTTAAAAAAAAAAAACAACAAAAATCTTTCCCTTTGTTAGTAAACGCGATAACTTTTGCGCAAACCAATCAAAATACGCTTTTTGCGATTTTTTTTTAACAAACATATGTAGCATAAAACAAATTGGCCGAAAATGTTAAAAAATTTTGATTTTTACATTTTTTTGGGGATTTTCATATAAAAAAAATGTGAAAAATATTGTTATTTTTGCAAAATTGACGCTCTTTTTTTGTTTACAGCGCATGATCAAAAAAATCGCACAGGGGATCAAATACCACCAAAAGAAAGCTCTGTTTGTGGGGAAAAAAAGGACATCAATTTTGTTTAGGTACAGCGTCGTACGACCGCGCAATTCTCCGTTAAAATCATGTAGTGCCGAATCGCAAAATAGGCCCTGGTCAGGAAGGGGGTAAAATCTTCCGGGGCTTAAGTGGTTAACGTTTTTGCTTAGCACAGGGATCTTTTTCTTTTTCTCTACATCTATTGCCTCGCAAGTTAAGTGTGTATATTATTTCTGTGTGTGCTGAAACCACAATCAGGACTGCTTACCCTATCCTCACTGTACTGTGTGATCTAACTGCATGTCCAAATGTGTGGCATCAGGCAGTAATACTGTCCTCTCCTCAGCCTACTTGTAGTTATACGAGAACATGGTTAGTCCACAACAAAACCCCCTGTTAGAGAAGGTGCCACATCTCGGGGTTTAATGGTACAAAGAGGGGAATCCCCTAAGGGGTTGGGACTTTTAAGGCACTCAAAAATATAACAAAAAAAAAAAAAAATTGATAAAAAAGGTTATAATTTTATTACAAAATAGATGAAATACATATTAGAAAAAAAACATAATAGCAGGCAGTTTTGTTATATTTTTGAGTGCCTAAAAAGTCCCAACCCCTTAGGGGATTCCCCTCTTTGTACTACTGTAGATGCATTTCGAAAAATGTTTATATCATCAAGGTAATTTATTTCAGTAATTCAATTCAAAAAAAGAAACTCATATTTTATATAGATGCATTTTCAAGCATTTCTTTCTTTTAATTTTGATGATTATAGCTTACCGCTAGTGAAACCCCAAAACTCAGTATCTCCGAAATTAGAATAAGACCAATAAAAAAAAAAAAAGGAATTTTAAAACAGAAATGTTGGCTTAGTGAAAAGTATGTCCATGTACAGTATAGTATGCACTCTATACTTGATCAGGCTCCTTTTGCATGAATTACTGTATCAATACGGTGTGGCATGGGGGCGATCAGCTTATGGCACTGCTGAGGTGTTATGGAAGCCCAGGTTGCTTTGATAGCAGCCTTCAGCTTGTCTGCATTGTTGGGTCTGGTATCTCTCATCTTCCTCTTGACAATACCCCACAGATTCTCTATGGGGTTTAGGTCATGCAAGTTTGATGGCCAATCAAACACAGTGATACCATGATCATTAAACCAGGTATTGGTACTTTTGGCAGGGTGGGCAGGTGCCAAGTCCTGCTGAAAAATGAAATCAGCATCTCCAAAAAGCTGGTCAGCAGGAGGAAGCATGAAGTGCTCTAGAATTTACCTAGTAGAGGGCTGTACTAACTGTGGACTTGATATAACACAATGGACCAACACCAGCAGAAGACATGGCTCCCCAAATCATTACTGACTGTGGAAACTTCACACTGGAGCTCATGCAACTTGGATTCAGTGCCTCTCCACTCTTCCTGCAGACTCTGGGACCTTAATTTCCAAATGAAATGCAACATTTACTTTCATTCAAAAAGGAAGACTTTGGACCACTGAGTCCAGTCCTTTTTCTACTTACCCAGGTAAGAAGCTTCGGACATTGTCTCTGGTTCAGGAGTAGCTTAACACAAGGAATGTGTGACAGGGGTCACTTTGGGCGTGGGGAGACCAGGAAACTGGGGGGCACTGGGGATATGGTTTGGATGGCTCCAAATGGGACAGTGATATTCAGGAATGATGTCTCTCTTGAAATATGAAGATTTTATTCCCTGTACATTGTGAGGTCCATGACCAGGAAGTACAACTCTTAATATGGGCATTCCAGGAAGTTTAATGTGGAGACAGACTGTCTATTGCTTAACGATGTTGCTTTTTTCTGAATAAGTAAACTGATATTCTTGTCTGAGGTGGCTTTCCATTCACCTATTGTTAAGTGTGCTAATGAACTCCCCTGTTGTCTGCTAAGGGATGTATTGACACTCAGAGTAATGTGTATTGGGGGCTCGTTATGTAACCATTGTATGATGTTGGGGGCTGGATTTGGGTCATTGTTCATGTAGTGACTGCATTACTTCTAATGTGTATATTAAGCGTGTATTCCTTTTCAATAAACAGTCTGATTCCTGCTTGACCCTCAATACAGAGCCTCGTCTCGTACTGGGGAGGGTATTCGTATGGGTTTCTTGTTCGGCTGAGTGGAGTGTCCGGTAGCTACCTTTGTGTTCGGGAATGAAATGTCCTAAACGACTGTAACCCCTTTCATACCCGGGGTGTCGTTACAGAATGCAACAGTTGTAGCCCATGTCCTGGATAAGTCTGTGTGTGGTGGCTCTTGAAACAGACATCAGCAGTAGTCCACTCCTTGTGAATCTCCCACAATTTTTTTATTGGCCTTTCCTGCACAATCCTCTCAAGGCTGCGGTTATCCCTGTTGCTTGTGCACCTTTTTCTACCACACTTTTTCCTTCCACTCAACTTTTCATTATATTCTTGGATACAGCACTATTTGAACAGCCAGCTTGTTTAGCAATAACCTTTTGTGATTTACCGTCCTTGTGGAGGGTGTCAATGACTGTGTTCTGGACAACTGTCAAGTCAGCCGTCTTCCCCATGACTGTGTGACCTACTTAACCAGACTGAGAGACCATTTAAAGGCTTTATAAAGTGTTTTAAGGTAATTAGCTGATTAGAGTGTGACACCACATGAGTCTACAATATTGAACTTTTTCACAATATTCTAATTTTCTGAGATACCGAATTTTGGGTTTTCACTAGCTGTAAGCCATAATCATCAAACTTAAAAGAAAGAAATGCTTGGAATATATCACTCTGAGTGTAATGCATCTATATGAAATATATGAGTTTCACTTTTTGAATTAAATTACTAAAATAAATTAAATTAACTTTTCGATGATATGCTATTTTTTTTAGATGCACCTGTATAACTAAAGATTTGGTGCGAAAGGTATGTCTTTTTGCTGATGGTACAAAAGTGTGCAATAGGGTTGATAATTCTGGAGGCATTTGTAACACTGAACATAATTTGGTATTGCTAAAAGATTTTTCGAAAAGTGGAAACAATATTTCTAAAAGTAAAGTAATGAACCTATGGAAAATAGTCACTTGATAGACTACAATATTTGGGCACAGTTTTCGGAAGATCTATAGAGAAATAAAAGTTGCATATCTACTTCAGGTCATGGAAACATGAGCAAATAATGTGGACTGGAAGTGGGAAAAATTAATAGAAAAAATTAATAGAATTCAGAAGTAATTCACAAGAGGGATCAGTAGGAAGTAGGTATCGATTCCTCTATATAGATCTTTGTTTATTACTAGAAGGAGACTAGCAGGAGGGAGGAGGTCCCTATTCTCCAATATAGATCTTTAGTTATCACTAGATGGAGCACCAGCAGGAGGAAGAAAGTCCTGATGGATAACCAGCAGGAGGAAAGAGATCCTGATTCCTCTACATAGATATTTAGTTATCACTAGAGGGGTCCCCAGCAGGAGGAAGGAGGTCCTGATTCTTCTATATAGATGTTTAGTGAGACCACATTTAGAATACTGCATCCAGTTCTGGAGACCTCACTTACAAAAAGATATTGACAAAATAAAATGAGTCCAGAGATAGGCAACAAAAATGGTGAAAGGTCTGAGGGATAACACATATCAGAAGAGATTTCTGGAACTTAATATGTAGCCTGGAGGAAAGAAGACAATGGAGAGTAGGATTTAGGGTGCTAGCCACTTGCCGCCAAATCACGTACATGTATGGCATTTGACTTCAAATGGTTTTGTTTTTTTCAGGAGGTGACCGGATTTTATGTAAAAGCCATCCCAGCAGCTAATTAGCCACTGAACGGCTTTTACAGGTGGTGGGAGGTATGCCCCCCCCCCCCTCCTGCGCCTCTCTGGGCTCTACTGTCCCACTAGCAAGCCCAGAATAAACCGCACCATTTTTAATTATTGAAAGAATCCGATCACACCAATCTTGGTGTGATCAGATGCTTTTAAGGGCAGAGGAGACACCTGGAGTCTTATAGACCCCATATATCTCTCTATAAAGAGTACCTGCCTATTGCTGTCACAAGGGAAGTTTAAATTCCTTGTGACGGTAAAAAAAGTGATACATTTTTTTTTTAAAACTTAAAGAGGTTGTAAACTCGTTTGAGTTTTTTTTTTTTTTTTTACACCCTGCAAAAGAAAGACATAATGAGCTAGTATGCATCGCATATTAGCTCATTATGCAATACTTACCTCAGAACGAGCCCCCGCCGTGCCGCTCACTCACCTCTATGACGGGCGACATGTCTAGTCGCCCGTCTTCCGGGATCGCGGCATACGGCCATCTGATTGGCCGGAGCCGTGGTGACGTCACTCCCGCGCACGCGCGCTAGAGCCGACAGTCACGGCACGGGGCTCTGAAGGAACGGCACGATCGGCCGTTCCTTCAGAGCACATGCGCCAGTGACGTCACTGGCGACATGTAAGGTAAATATCTCCTAAACGGTACATGTTTAGGAGATATTTACAGTACCTATAGGTAAGCCTTATCATAGGCTTACCTATAGGTGCAAGTTGTCGAGGAGGGTTTACTTCCTCTTTAAGAAAATTAAGACACAATGTAAAAAATAAATATATAATAAAATGTAAAAAAAATAAATAAAATGAGGTGCCCTTGTCCCCCCGTGCTCACGAGCAAAAGCCAACGCACATGTTGGTTCTGCACACGCATGTAAATGGCTATCACACCACACATGCCAGGTATTGCCGGAAACGTGAGAGCGAGAGCAATAGTTCTAGCACCAGACCTCCTCTGTAACTCTAAACTGGTAACCTGTAAAGGCTTTCAAAGCACTTCCTATGGAGATTTTTAAATACCGTAGTTTGTCGCCATTTCACGACTGTGCGCAATTTTAAAAAATTACAAGTTAGGTCTCCATTTACTTAGCGTAACACCGTCTTTTTTAAACATTTTTTCATTTTTTGTGCTATAAACAAAAAAGGCCGACAATTTTGGGGAAATCTGCTACAAAAAAACAACCAATAAAAAATTTTAAGAATCAAATTTCTTTATAAATTTTGGCCAATATGTATTCTGCTACATATTTTTGGTAAAAAAAAATCCCAATATGCGCCTATTGATTGGTTTGCGCAAAACTTATAGCGTCTAGAAGATATGGGATATATTTTTACCGTCAGAATATCAGTTTATTGTGGAAAAAAAAAGGAAGTATGGTACAGACACAACCAATTGCAGGATGGTACATAGCAAAGATAAACGTACAACCAGTATAAATACAGTAGAAATATTTTCACACCTACAGAATAGTACAGATACTTCAACACCACATCTTTAGCCAATAAATAGGGAGCGCATGAAGGACAGGTAATGCATCCTAGATTGTCAATCAAAAACATGGAGTATCACAACTTAGTGAGAAACAACTAACCAATGTCAATTTATACAATGGTAAGGCATTGTTTCCCAGAAGACTACAGTTGGAGGGGAGGCTGTATTGCATTTAAGCAAAACAGCTTTCTTGGCATAATACAAAAGGTATGCGATCAAAAGCTTAGTGTATCGAGGCATCTGATCGTCCTCCTGTATGCCTAGTAGAGCTAGCTCAGGGGACTGCACCATGGATGACTGGAGACAGCTATTTAGGACTTTAAAGACTTGAGTCCAAACCCGTGTCACCCTGGGACAATTCCAGAACATGTAGAAGTATGTACCAGTATCGGAGTGACATCGGCTACAGATAGGATCCCTCTGTGGAATTATTCTGTGCAATCTTTGGGAAGTATAATAAATCCTCTGAAGGCAGGAATTTAGTTTGTATCAGTTTATCTCCGAAAGAGATAACTAACTTACAGCTGTCCTCAAAGCAATCCTCCCAGTCCTCCCTGTCCAGTGAAGGGATGTCCGCTCTCCAAGCCTCCCACAGCCTCTCCATCTTAGGGGAGTCTAGACTATTCAAACGATAGGTAAAGGGAGCACAGAGGCTTAGGTAAGGACTTCTGTGCCAGAAGCTCCTCAATGGGGTCCATACTTAGGGTAATGGGTCGTGGGAACTGGGCCCGGGCAGCATGTCACAACTGAAAGTATCGGAAGTGCATCCATTTGGGTAATTTAAATTTATTTGAAATATCTCTAAAAGATAGTAATAACCCTGCCGGCATCATGTCTCTGAGAACTTTTATACCCCGATCTACCCATACCCGGGTGTCAAGAATAGACCGAAAGAGTGAGGGAGTAGGATTCACCCATAGTGGATGAAAGGGCGACAAGTCTGCTTTAATAAAAAATCTCTTCCTAGCAGCCTCCCATGCTCGAAGAGTCTTCTTAGTCGGACACGGAAGGCTAACATAGGACTTGGGGCCCTTATTTACCAGGTTCCCGAGTTCATTGAGAGAGCCCAGGAGGGCCGCCTCCAGGCATACAGCCGTATTGACCCGAGAGCAGACGAACCACCAGGGGACGATGACCAGTATTGCTGCCCAATAATATACAAGGAAGCCAGGCAATTTCAACCCTCCGCATCTTATAGGGAGACAGAGTAGACTTTGCCAGCTGTGGGGAGGATCCAGCCCATATGAAGGTACCAATACAATGGCCAGCTCTCGGAAAAAGGAACCTGAAATCCACACAGGGCAATTGTGAAAGATATAATTAAATTTGGGAAAAAGACCATTTTAATAGGATTAATACGCCCCAGTAGGTTTAATGGAACGGTCGTCCATGACAAGCACTTGCCACACAATTGTACAAGCACAGAATGAATATTGAGGTCATAAAACTTACCGAGGTCACGCTGGATGTGAATGCCCAAGTAAGTAAAGGTATCAACCCACAAAAACCGAGTGTTCGTATCAGTTTCTTGTGACAAGTGATCCAAGGGGAAAAGTATAGGTTTGGATAAGTTAATACGGACCCCTGAGTAATGCCTAAACTCTTCGAAGAGTGCCAGGGGACCAACCCGCAGCCCCTCAACCTGTCAGGAAGCTCCTATCAAGATGGTCGGTGGCTCCAAAACTAGAGCAAAAAGGGAGGGAGAGAGGGGACACCCCTGGCGCGTACCCCCCTGAAGAGGAAATTTAATGGAAATCCTACTATTAGTGTGAATACAAGCAGTGGGATCTCAGTATAGCATACGCAGCCGACAGAGAAGGAGCAGCGGTGTCATCCGCATGTTCTGTCTGGGTAGCCATGTTGGAACACCTCCCAGGGCTTCCCACCACACACGACACAGGACTAGCCGGATCAGGCACACGCGGGGGAAAACTGAGTTTCTTATCACCCCTAGATTTCCCAGATGATTAGTAAGGCATAAGGGATCGATTCACCAAGCGCAGGATAGAGTCAAACCAGATAAGGATAAAAAAAAAAATGGGATTTTTGACTTCCCGTAAAATCTATTTCTCTGATGTTCATTGACAAACACAGATCTTGATCTTCATGACTGGCTGTCTGGCACCCTGTGGTGGGTCGGTGGCTGGCTGGCCCCCTGTGGTGGGTCGGTGGCTGGCTGGCACCCTGTGGTGGGTGGCTGGCTGGCACCCTGTGGTGGGTGGCTGGCTGGCACCCTATGGTGGGTGGCTGGCTGGCTGGCACCCTCTGGTGGGTGGCTGGCACCCTGTGGTAGGCGGGTGGCTGGCACAGGGGCTGTGGGTGGCTGGCTGGTACAGGGCCTGTGGCTGGCTGGTACAAGGCCTGTGGCTGGCATGTACAGGGCCTGTGGGTGGCTGGCTGTCTGGCACCCTGCCTGTGGGTGTCTGGCGCCATGTGGTGGGTGGCTGGCTGTCAGGCACAGGGGCTGTGGGTGGCTGGCTGGTACAGGGCCTGTGGGTGGCTGGCTGATACAGTGCCTGTGGCTTGCTGGTACAGGGCCTGTGGCTGGCTGGTACAGTAACTGTGGGTGCGTGGCTGGCTGGTATAGTGCGTGTGGATGGCTGGTACAGGGCCTGTGAGTGGCTGGCTGGCTTGCTGGTACAGTGCCTGTGGCTGGCTGGTACAGGGCCTGTGGATGTGGGTGGCTGGCTGGCCCCGGGCTGCTGTGGATGGGTGTATGGCTGATACACTCCGGCGAGACTAGTCACGACTCCAGATGAGGCTGTACAAGGCGAGGGAGGCGGTCTAAGAAGGCAGAATGACATCACAAAAATAAATCGGCAATATTGGCCAGTTACAGGCCTGATACTGATATATCGGGGAAAGTGCATATGGGCCTTGCAGATAATCGGTCTATGTCTAATTATATATATATATATATATATATATATATATATATATATATATATATATATATATTGTAACAGGAAGTCAGCTAAATCTGGGAATGTAGTCACAGGAAGGAGATACATTTCCACCTGATTTAGAAAGTCCATTAATTAATTTAGGGTGTTGGCTACAGAGCTAGCCAGCAGGAAGTTGAAAGGCCTTCACCTGTTCAGAATGAGGGAGTTAAGGCTCTATAATTTGTTCAGAGAAATTCCTATTGTTCGCTGCCTCCAGAAGCTGTATCCTGAAGCCATGTGGGCTGGGAGCAGGAGGACAGTCAGCGTGTGCCTCCCGACAGGATGTGTGGGCCTGGGAGAAGACCCCCCGGAGTGATGTGTGCCCGGGACGGTAACCAAGGGTGAATACGTCTCAAAGGTGAGAAGACGAACTGTTGATGTGAAAGAAACAAAAGGACTGTGTTGCCCTGTGAAGCTATTATAAAAGGACTATTGAGTGTCCGCATATGGACAAGGAAGTCTGCCCGACGGTAGGTTGGAGACAGACACTTAGGCAGGTTCCAGTTGTGAGAAGGTAGCCGCCCACAGAGGCAAGGATTTATTTTCTGTTTTATTTTATTTTGGATGTTTTGCTGCATACAGCCTGGTGAAGAAAACACCATTCAATAAACCACACTGTTTGTTTGCAAGCACTTGTCGGCTACCTCTCTGGGAAAACGCACCCCCCAAGGGGTCATCCACACCCGCCACCGAGCTAATCCCTCACATATGGTGGAGGTATGCAGTGGGCAGAAGCGAAGATCCCTGCAAGGAAGTGCAAATGTTTGATGAACTTTGTCTGGTGCATGAGATTGCACAATCTATGTGTGCAGGAGAGAAGATCCTGACAGAAAAAAAAAAAAAAAAAGTGTTTTAAAGAGACAGGGGTCTCAAAATTTTTTGATGAACTTTGTTGTGTCTGGTGCAAGTGACTGCACAAACTGTGTGCGCAGGAAAAGAGATCCTGCAAGAGAGAGAAAAACTACATGTGTTGAAGAGACAGTGGTCTGAAAATTGTTTGCTGGACTGTGAAAAATTTGTTTGTGGAGTTATTGAAGATGGGGCGGTCCAAACGCCTGAAAAATGCAAAGATAGATGAAATGAGAGACCGGATTCTATGGATGGAGGGGATGTTGCCGTCTGAACCAGCCCCATCCATGCCTAAAGAGAGTCTACTAAAGAGGAAGGTTGTTGTCCCTAGCAACACTGATGAAACTGCTATGGAGACGCAGTGTGCTCAGATGAAAAGTAAACTCAAAATGGAGGAGATGTTGAAACATCTGATTATATCAAATGCAGCTCAACAGCAAGCAAATGCAGCTCAACAGCAGGCAAATGCGGATTTTCAGCAGAGCTTTGCAGCTCAACAAAAGGCTCATCAAGAGAGCATGGCAGGCTGGAAACAGAGACGCCAGCAGCCAATGGAGGCCATCGGTTTGGAGGAAACCGAGTATGTGTGCAGGGCTGAGTTGGATGCCTTGCAACGGAAAATGGAAGAAAAGGAACAAGCCTTGGAATTGCTTAAAATGGAGCATAGAAACTTGCAGGAAACAAATGAACTACTCAAGTCTCATGTGTCACAGTGGGAAGAATCCACTGCTCTTCTTTTGGTCGAGTTGCAAAAACGCAGAGAGACTATAATGGAGAAAGATACCATCCTCATGGAAAAGGAAAGTGAAATTCAGACTTTGCAGAAGCAAAGTATGGCTGATATGTTGGAGTTGCGTAATCAGCTGGAAAAAAGTCTTCAGTCTTTGGGAGCTACAAAAATAGACCTGCAGGAGTCGCAGGAACAGAATGTTGCTCTGGAAGCGACATTGTCTCTCAGCGACAAAGAGAAAAGTGAAAGAGAGGCTAAATTACTGAGTACTGTGTATGAGCTCACTACTTTAAGCAATGTGGTAGATGAATGGCGTGCGGACTGTGAAAGTTGGAAAGGGGAAGCCCAACGTGTCCAGCAGCAGTTAAAGGAGAAAGAAGCCTGTGTGGCAGAATTACATTCTTATTCCCAGATGCTAGCCAATGAGGTGAAGGCTCTTATGCAGGGAAAAGAAGATTGTGAACATAAGAGGGAAAAAGTAGAGGCACAGCTTCTGGAATCGCAAGTCAAGGTGTCAGAAGGTGACCGATTGTGTGCTAAGCTGTCAGAGAAGGCAAACCGACTGCAGGTTGAGTTGGACAATGTTACAAATCAGCTTTCTCAAGCAGACAGCAAATCTAGAGAAATTGCGGAAGATTTTTCTATCTTGGAATCGCAGCTGCAAGACACGCAGGAACTCTTACAGGAAGAGAGGTGTCAAAGGCTGAGTTTTAGCACAAAGCTCAAACAAATGGAAGATGAGAAAAATGGCTTCCTGGAACAATTAAAAGAGGAGGCGGAAGCAAAGAAAAACCTATCAGAGCAAGTCGCAACATTGCAAGCTCAGATAGCGGTTATGAAAAAACGCATGGAAGAAAGCGTTGGTTCATTACAGTGTGTTGAAGATGTGAAAAAGAAGTTTGATCAGATGCTTGGTGAAGAGAAGAATGTGTCTGCAAAATATGCAGAAGAACGCGCACGTGCAGAAACGGAGGTGCGTGATAACGAGAGCAAAGCCCTGTTCTTGGCTCGCTCTTTGGAGGAAGCTCTAGAGTGTAAGGCTGAACTAGAAAGTGTTAAACAGCTGAGTACAGAAATGGAAGAATTGGTCAGCTCCAAGGATGATGTTGTGAAAAGCGTTCAGGAGCTAGAAAAGTCTAAGCGAGCCTTAGAACAGCAACTAGAAGAGATGAAGATTCCGTTGCAGGAACTGGAAGAGGAATTCCAGGCAACAGAGGATCTGTCCCAAAGAGGGGATAGTGTGCCTGATGCAGTTTTTAAAAGGATCAGTGTTTTGGGGTCTGTCCTGAGTGAGCCTCAGAAATGTGACGACATGTGGCTTGAATCACCCCTTTGGAATAAACCGTTCCTTCAAAAACTTCAAGCATTGGAAAATGTATCATTAGAGCTTCAGCAAACAAAGGAGCTGAGTAAGAAATGTGGTGATTTCTCAGTTCAGGCTGAAAACCTAGTGGAGAAAACTAAGGCTGTTGGTGAAAACGTGAAGCAAATGAATAAGTGCCTTTCAGGGAGTGTTTCCAAAATGGTGGCAGAAGTTTGATCGTGATCTTGAGATGCATTCCATGTGGAATTCAGATAGAGAAAAAGAACTAGGTGACCTTGAGCGGTCAAATAGTTCAGCAGAAAGTGCATTGAAGAAACCTGTAAAAGAATGTGTTGCAGTTCCATGCTTCTTCACTGATGCAGAGAGGAGGTCTATAATGGATACCACCCAGATCGCTGGGTTCAACTGTGTTGTTGCCTTTGACCCCTATGTTGGTGGAAGGAAAGTTGATGATGTTCTGGTTGGCTACTTCTGTGAAGAGTTTGGCAAGAAATATAAACTGAATATCAAATCAAATAGTAGGCCTTTACTGCGACTCGCTCAGGAGGGCGAAAAGTTTAAGAAGTTGATGAGTGCAAATGCTTCAGATCTGCCTATGAATATGAAATGTTTGAATGATATTGATATCTCTGGGAAAAGGAACAGGGGTCACTTTGAAGAAATGTGTGACAGCCTGTTGTCTCAATTGGAAAATCCTCTGCACAGCATCTTAGAGCAAGCAAAGCTCAAGAAGGAAGATCATTCCCTTTTACAACAAAAAGTCAATGATTGTGTACAGCTGTATGGAGAGGCAACTCAAGTCACAGAGGGATGTCAAGAGTCCCTACTTGGAACAAAGCTTAGTGAAGCAAAGGTTCTCAAAGTTTTGTGGAAAACATTTATGGATTGCAGAGAGAGGCGTCTTAAGAATGTTGAAGACATTAAGACTAGCCCAATTGAGTTGCCTATGGATCACGGTCCTCCGTGGTGGATTGGACAGACGGTTATGAGGGACAAGCTGTCTGACATTTATGAGAAAGCTGTCAATGAAGATGACAGAAACGAGAAGGAGCAAAATGATGCCAAAAATGCAGTTGAAGAATGTGTATATGAGATGAGAGACAAACTGTGTGGCATTTATGAGAAATCCGTCAATGAAGATGACAAAACAGTTTCATCCGGAAGCTTGAGGATAATAGGAGGCTTATCAGTGAGTCAGCAGTGCTTGACACATGCGTGCCTGGAAATCTGTGTCCCAACCCTAGGGTTGAAACAAGAGGGGGGGGTATGTAACAGGAAGTCAGCTAAATCTGGGAATGTAGTCACAGGAAGGAGATACATTTCCACCTGATTTAGAAAGTCCATTAATTAATTTAGGGTGTTGGCTACAGAGCTAGCCAGCAGGAAGTTGAAAGGCCTTCACCTGTTCAGAATGAGGGAGTTAAGGCTCTATAATTTGTTCAGAGAAATTCCTATTGTTCGCTGCCTCCAGAAGCTGTATCCTGAAGCCATGTGGGCTGGGAGCAGGAGGACAGTCAGCGTGTGCCTCCCGACAGGATGTGTGGGCCTGGGAGAAGACCCCCCGGAGTGATGTGTGCCCGGGACGGTAACCAAGGGTGAATACGTCTCAAAGGTGAGAAGACGAACTGTTGATGTGAAAGAAACAAAAGGACTGTGTTGCCCTGTGAAGCTATTATAAAAGGACTATTGAGTGTCCGCATATGGACAAGGAAGTCTGCCCGACGGTAGGTTGGAGACAGACACTTAGGCAGGTTCCAGTTGTGAGAAGGTAGCCGCCCACAGAGGCAAGGATTTATTTTCTGTTTTATTTTATTTTGGATGTTTTGCTGCATACAGCCTGGTGAAGAAAACACCATTCAATAAACCACACTGTTTGTTTGCAAGCACTTGTCGGCTACCTCTCTGGGAAAACGCACCCCCCAAGGGGTCATCCACACCCGCCACCGAGCTAATCCCTCACAATATATATATATATATATATATATATATATATATATATATATATATATATATATATATATACACACACACATACATACATACATACATATACATATATACACACAGTATACGGTCAGCAAGCGGTTAAAATACCCTGTGAGATAAAAAAAATTGCAAAACCTATAATTTTATTCTCTAGGGCCTCTGCTAATATATATATATATTTATATTAGGGATAGACCAATATTTTTTTCAGGGCCGATACCGATATTTTGTACATTTAAAGTTTTAAAAAATAAAGACAATCTGGTACTGAACATGCTAAATTTTTGTTTAATGCTTAATGGCTGGCTTGCTGCACCCTGTGGTGGGTGGGTGGCTGGCTGGCATCCTGTGGTGGGTTGCTAGCTGGCAGGCACCCTGTGGTGGGTGGCTGGCTGGCAGGCACCCTGTGGTGGGTGGCTGGCTGGCAGGCACCCTGTGGTGGGTGGCTGGCCGGCTGGCACCCTGTGGTGGGTGGCTGGCTGGCTGGCACCCTGTGGTGGGTGGCTGGCTGGCACCCTGTGGTGGGTAGCTGGCTGGCACCCTGTGGTAGGTGGGTGGCTGGTACAAGGCTTGTGGCTGGCTGGCTGGTACAGGGCCTGTGGCTGGCTGGTACAGGGCCTGTGGGTGGCTGGCTGTCTGGCACCCAGTCTGTGGGTGGCTGGCTGTCTGGCACCCAGTCTGTGGGTGGCTGGCTGTCTGGCACCCTGTGGTGTGTGGCAGGCTGGCTGGCAACCTGTGGTGGGTGGGTGGTTGGCTGGCACAGGGGCTGTGGGTGGCTGGCTGGTACAGTGCCTGTGGCTGGCAGGTACAGGGCCTGTGGGTGGCTGGCTGGTACAGGGCCTGTGGGTGGCTGGCTCGCTGGTACAGTGCCTGTGGGTGGCTGGTACAGGGCCTGTGGATGTGGGTGGCTGGCTGGCACCGGGCTGCTGTGGGTGGGTGTATGGCTGTGGTACACTCCTGCGAGACTAGTCCCGACTCCAGACGAGGCTGTCCAAGGCGAGGTAGGCGGCCTAAGAAGGCAGAATGACGTCACAAAAATATCAGCAATATCGGCCAGTTCCGGGGCCGATACCTATATATCGGGGAAAGTGCATATTGGCCCCCGATATATCGACTTGCCGATAATCGGTCTATCCCCAATATATATATGTTTGAAGGTTCTAAGAAACTTTCTAGCAAACAATACATATTTTTACATGTAAACAAAAGAGTGTCAGAAGAAGGCCTGATCTTCAAGTGGCTAATCAATCCTTTAGCGGTAAGGGCAAGGAGAGTTTATCTGCTATCTAGAGATCCACAATTGAGGCTTCATGTTATTTTTTATAATACAATAACACAAAGCTAGGGATTTCGTAAAAAAAAAAAAAAAAGTACACAAAACTTTTAGGAATAACCCCCAATTGCTTAAAGCATCTTTATGAAAAGTATGAGTCAGCAGTCACTATCTAGCCTGCAGTTTTCTGTTTGTGAAATTCTTATCTCTTTGCTGCAGTGGTTCTGCTAGATGTGTGATTACATTCACATGTGCTGCTGGCTTCTGTGTTCACCTATGGGCGCCGCCTGTTCTACTGTGGATTCTCTTCTCCCTTTCCCTTCTATCACTTCCTGAGCACTCATCATCAGCATTTATGTTTGGCTCTTCAGTATTTTTGGGACCACTACCTATACACAAAGCTGGAGAAATGCCTCTTCAAGCCAGGTCGCTTTCCTTTTTTACATAGTCACAAAGAGCTGTTTATTGACCCAGCAAAACCTCAGGCCATCTCTAATTGGCCTCAGCCCTCCGGTCTGAAAGCAAATCAGCTTTTCATGGGATTCGGCAATTTCTATCGCCAGTTCATTCCTGGTTATTCCACCTTGGTGGCCCCCAATTACTTCTCCCACCTGGAAGGGTGTTGATGCCAGAACCTGGCCTCCTGAAGCAGTCGAGGCTTTCCACAAACTCAAAATGGCCTCTCTTCTCAGCATCTATTCTAATGCATCCTAACATTCTCCAGCCCTTCTTGAAGGTGCAGTAGATGCCTAATCCTTGGGTGTGGGAGCTGTTCTTCTTCAAGTGCATACCGGCAAGCTTCGCCCCTGTGCCTTCTTCTCGAAGAAGTTCTTAGATGCCAAAAGAAATGACACCATAGGTGATCGGTAACTTCTGGCTATTAAGAGAAGAATGGCAGCATCTTCTATAGGAATCTCTACACCGCATTCCTGATTGTTACCGATCACAAGAATCTCCAGGACTTGCAACCCGCCCCAGGCTTAAATCCCAGACAATGGCGATGGGGCTCTCTTTTTTCCATTTTGAAAAGAGAAGTACAGCCAAAGCTCCTTTGGCTGTACTTCTCCTGTGGATCACAGGGGTGCAGTGCATTCTGCACTGCTGTGACCCGTTTTTAGCAGACAGCAGATGATGCTACATCCACCTAGGTAAGTATGATTCTGAAAACAAACTCGTACTTCTCTTTTAACCGGTTGCCGACCGCCGCATGACTATATACGTCGGCAGTCAGCCCCGGCCAGGCAAAGTGACGTATATATACGTCACTAGCCTGTCACTTGCTTGGGAGCCAATAGAGGGCGAGCGCAAGCCCGCGGAGGCGCGCTCCCTCCCCGGCTCGTTCCCCAGCAAGTCCGTGCGTGTGACCGGCGGACCCGATGTCCGCCGGTCACTCGGCGATCGTCGGTGCAGAGGGAGAAAGGCAGGCGGCTGATGTAAACAAGCCGCCTGTCATTCTCCCCTGTGTAGGAATGGTGATCATACGGTTCTACTATGTAGGACCATTGATCACTGTTCCTACACTAGTAGCCATGTCCAATCACAGTAAAAAGCACGCCCCTAGGGACACACTTAACCCCTCCTTCCCCAATAAACTTAACCCCTTCCCTGCCAGTGTAATTTTGCAGTAACAGTGCATATGTATAGCACTGATTACTGCAGTAATGTCACTGGTAACCCCAAAAGTGTCAAAAATGTCAGTCAAGGGTCCGATCTGTCTGCCGCAATGTCGCAGTACCGCAAAAAAAAATAAAAAATAAAAAAATCGCAGATTGCAGCCATTACGCGTTAAAAAAAAAAAAAAAACACCAAAAATGACAGAAATCTTTCCCTTAGTTAGTAAACGCAATAACTTTTGCGCAAACCAATCAAAATACGCTTTTTGCGATTTTTTTTTTACCAAACCTATGTAGCAGAAAACAAATTGGCCAAAAATGTTAAAAAATTTTGATTTTTACATTTTTTTGGGGGGGAATTGATATAAAAAAAATGTGAAAAATATTGTTGTTTTTGCAAAATTTACGCTCTTTTTTTGTTTATAGCGCAAAAATTAAAAATCGCACAGGTGATCAAATACCACCAAAAGAAAGCTCTGTTTCTGGGAAAAAAAGGACGTCAAATTCATTTAGGTACAGCGTCGCACGACCGCGCAATTGCCCGTTAAAGTCACGCAGTAAGAAAAAAAAAAATAAAAAATCGCAAAAAACCCCCTGGTCAGGAAGGGGGTAAAATCTTCGGGGGTTAAGTGGTTAACATTACTCTTCAGCCTGGTTCCAAAGATGGCTGTACTGATGCCCTGTACAGATCGTTTGATGTTGCTGACGTTGTTGTTGACATGTTGAACCAGAACCTGTCCTTCGCTCCAAGCTTCTCAAATGGGTACAAGACTCCGGACTCTCTGGACAGCCTGGTTTACAACATACTTGTGCTTTCTTGCAGCGTCATTACTGGTGGTCCTCCCTTCATAAGGATGTTGAAGATTATGTTTATAAAGGAAATCTTTTGTCTTCATGGTATGCCATCACACATTGTCTCTGACAGAGAAATTCAATTTACACCTTGCTTCTGGGTGGCTAACCACATCCTTTGGGATCAAGATAGACTTCAACATTCTGGTTGACCCTTTTAGTTTGCCCAGTAGAATGCGGGTGAACTGTATCTTTGTGCCTTCATTCCTACCCATCAGGATGATTGGGTAGACCTTTTACCCTGGGCTGAGTTTGCCCTCAAAACCATGCTAATGCCAGCACTGGGGAGTCTCCGTTTTTCCCGTTCCCATCCCTCCTGTATTGCAGCTGCTGCAAAGACTCAACTGTCCTTCAATTCCTTTTTGGCAGAGGTTTCCAAGAACTTACATTTGGCAGCTTCCAGGTACAAAGTAGCTGCAGATCGTCAGCGCCGCGTGAGTCCCAAATTCATTCCTGGTGACAAGGTTTGGTTCTACACCAGAGTTCTCTAAACTACAGCCCTCCAGCTGTTGCAGAACTAAACATCCCATGAGGCATTGTAAAACTCTGACATTCACAGACATGGCAAGGCATGATGGGAATTGTAGTTCCTGAAAAACTGGAAGGCCCTAGTTTGGAGACCCCTGCTCTATACTAAGAATATCCATCTCAAATATTCATTCTCTCCTTTGTAAGAAAAGGGGGACTGTCACAGTTTAGCCTGAAGTTTTCCGTTTGTGAAAATCTCACCTCCTTTCTGCAGTGGTTCTGCCAGATCTGTGATTTTATTCACATGTGCTGCTGGCTTCTGTGTTCACCTATGGGCGCCGCCTGCTCAACTGTGGATTCATATCCCTTTCCCTTCTATAACTTCCCGGCCCACCTCCTAGTCTGCTTCCCGATATATAGACACGCTAAGTGCAGCCCAGGTTGCCTGAGCAACTCCTAAGTTTCTCTGTATTCCTAGTTGCCTTATATTACTTGTATTCTGTGCCTGACTACCCATGTACCGACCCTTTCGTCTACGGTTTTCGCTTGCCTGCCACCAGCCCCGACTTCAGCTCATTTCCTGGATTCTCTTCTGCTCTTGCCATCTGTACTCCCACACGTACGTACTGCGCACATTCGAGTGATCTCTGCGTTGTCACCTGGCCATGACCTTATTCCAGTTAGCTGCAAGTCCATCCCCACCATCAGAGGCCCTGGTAAAGGAACAGGCTGGGGCTTAGATTCCGCACCCAGAGGTACCTCGAGTTGGCATTCTACAAGGGCTCACTACCATAGAAACCTTACATCGGTATACTCAATAAGTGCCATCATACTCTAGTTTGTTTGACTTGAACTGGCAGATAAACATAGCAAGTTTGTTACAGCACAATGGAAACCTATTTTGCGTCAAGGTACCCATACAAACATAAACTTTTTGCAGTCCTTTTTTAAACCTAAGACACTGTATAGTCACTAAACTTGATCATATCAGATCTCTACCACAGGCCACATCTAAAGTAGCACAGAGAAAAACGGAAGCCATAGACTAAGGAGATTATGTACTTTAGAGGCGTAGTTCATTCTTCAGTGTAAAGAATTTCTTTCATGTCATGTCAGATTTTTTACATACAGCTGTGTTTACACAACAGGCAGTACAGCAACCATAGAACTTATACTGATGCAGTAATTCAAAAGGGAACTAGGGTAGATGTCAATGCCTAACTAAACACCAGTGCTGGGACTAGGTCCTACAGTATCCAAAGTGCAGATACCATAATGCATTGCTCCCTACACACATTTTGTTTTTTTCCAATTCCCGCCACACTTTTTTCTACGCACCGTTGCCCTAATGTATCTATTATTACTTGCTTTAATATGCATTCATTTCCTTTGGTTAGCTGTAAAGTGTGTTCATGCAGGAAGGGCCATATATCCACCATCCATTCCTTGTGGGGCCATATATTCACACAGTGATTCCCCTTTGTCCCCTTGTCACTATACACGGTTTTGTCAAAACTATAGGCATGCCTGCCTTTACACGCACATGAACTTTAATGGCATCCCAGTCTTAGTCCATAGGGTTCAATATTGAGTCGGTTAACCCATTGCAGCTATAACAGCTTCAACTCTTCTGAGAAGTCTGTCCACAAGGTTTAGGAGTGTGTCTATGGGAATTTTTGACCATTCTTCCAGAAGCGCATTTGTGAGGTCAGGCATTGATGTTGGAGAGAAGGTCTGGCTTGCAGTCTCCTCTCTAATTCATCCCAAAGGTGTTCTATCAGGTTGAGGTCAGGACCAGTCAAGTTCCTCCACCCCAAACTCGCTCATCTAGGTATTTAAGGACCGTGCTTTGTGCACTGGTGTGCAGTCATGTTGGAACAGGAAGGGGTTATCCCCAAACTGTTCCCACGAACTTAAGAGTTCCCTTCACTGGAACTAAGGGGCCAAGCCCAACCCCTGAAAAACAACCCCACACCATAATTTCCCCTCTACCCCATGGTTTGGACCAGTGCACAAAGCAAGGTCCATAAAGCCTAGGGTGAGCGAGTTTGGAGTGGAGGAACTTGACTGGCCTGCACAGAGTCCTGACCTCAACCTGATAGAACACCTTTTGGATGAATTAGAGCAGAGAATGCCAGCTAGGCCTTCTCGTCCAACTTCAGTGCCTCACAATTATGCTTCTGGAAGAATGGTCAACTATTCCCATGGACACACTTCTAAATCTTGTGGACAGCCTTCTCAGAAGAATTGAAGCTGTTATAGCTGCAAAAGGTGGGTCAACTCAATATTGAACCCTACAGACTAAGACTGGAATGCCATTAAAGTTCATGTGCGTGTTCATGGGCGTCCAAACTCCCAATTCTTTTGACAATATAGTGTAGCTCTATCCTTTTCCCAGTATTGTCATATAGCCATTTCTTTCCTGTTGTGCAGTGAAAAGCTAGCTTTCCCACCCTGCATCCATAGGTCTACACCGCCATGACACCATAGAGCTTCCTCTTCATATCGTCATGCAGCACGATATAGCTAATTCCGCCTTCTATTTATGTACCCCCATCCCCCACAGTGGTAGATTTTCAAGGAAAATCTTTATTTACTTATTCAGGCTCTCTCTGCAATTGCAGCTCAAGAGTGGCAGGGAGCCTGGTGATATATTTTACAGTGGCTGTGCTAGGTGGCAAAGCTACTACTACGTCTCTTGATTGCCCAGTAATAAGTTCCAGTACACGTGTCAGCCAGATAGAGAATTTGTGCGAGAGGAGTGTTGCCTGGCTCTTGGAATTTTCATAAGTACCACATATCAGCTACAGAGCACCTGCCTCCACTACATCTCCCCTATCCCTTTACTAGGCTGCCTCTGGCCACTAAAACACCTATAGCGTAGCCTCAATAGAATTCTAGTCCAGCCCTGTTGTGACGGTACTCACCGTCACTGGGAGTGAAAGACAGATACTTAATGGACACTGAGAAAATGGTTTGGATAACTTCAAGAAATATGAAGAATTAATCCCACTTTACACTGTGAGACCTATGGCCTGTTGCCATGAAGTCTGTGACTCCTAAATAATCAAAGCAATGCTTAGATGTGTATTCCATGTACTTCAATGTAGAAGACGGACAGACTGTCTGTCTGTTCCATTGTTAAATGGTAATGACCTCACATTGTTTCTGTCCAGATGGCTAGATAATTAGTTCAGGTTAATTCTATTTCTGTATACAATTTCATCTGCATAGGATAATGTAATCAGGCAACCCCTGAGCTGTGTGTGGTAATCTGATCAGGAGGGGGAGGTCCATGCTGTATATAAATTCTGTGTGACTGTTCAATAAACAGAGATTCCAGTACAAGCTAAGTTGTCGGCTAGCTTTGTATGGGGCAGCTGGAAAATCTAATATCTATGTTCATAACTGGGAGGAAGCCTTATACTGAAGGAAGTCCACAAGTACAGTGTGGGTTGAGGTTCCATTACACCGGTGTTGTAGGATAGGTCCTTTCAGAAGAGTGTTTTGATCACATCCAACTATCAGTTGTTTAGATGGATCTGAATGGATGCTCAATATTAGTCTATGGGTAGGTAGATGAAAACAGATGTGCAGTTTATATCCAACTGTCTTTGAGTCTGTCCGGGTCTGAAAAAATGTAAAAGTTTAGCATCCTTTTTCTATGTTTTCAGACCTAAATGTGACGGATTGAAGGTAAAAGGATGTAAACTGATGCACCTCTGTTTACATGGGCCTGCCCATAGACCTAACGTGAGTCCACCCAATGAGGAAAATACTGAATGGACACAGATATCATAAAAGTTCCATTCTGCTCTGATGCAACAGGGGACCTGGTGACATAAAAGAACCCTAAGCCCCCATTCACACTGGTGCAATTTATCATGTGATTTGGAACTGTCAAAATGCACCCCATTTTTGGCAAAGGAACCATTCAAAATGCTGCGACTCATGTTGCAGCGACTTTATTAAAAGGTTCCTGCACTACTTTTTGCCGATTTCATTGCGACTTGCATAGAAATGAAATCGTAGGTGCAAATCTCACTGATCTGCATCTTTGAAATAGCGAAATTGCAAAGCCGCATTAGTATAAACAAGGGCTAGGGAGCCTATAGAATCTGGGTGCAATGTATAACATGAAGCTCTGGTTAAGGAGTTTGCTACAGTGTCTCCAGTATAGCATATAAGGCTTGTTGCCTTGAAATGCTTTTCAATGGGCAGATTTATTATGACTGTGTAAAGGGCAATAATACAGTTTCACATTAAAATTTTGCTGATTTACAGCAAATAAAACAATGAGCTTTATTGCACCAAAACGTCTTAAAAAAAAAAAGGTGTTAGCCAATGATAAAAGTTTGAATCCAATTGAGTCCTATGGGATAACACAGACGACTCTTTATCAGATGGCTTTGATTATGGCAGGTCATTTCTGAAAGCCCGGATTAACTTTTAAGCTAGGTAGATCACACAAATATTATTTTAAGGTAAGGATTTGCCCCCTGTCAGGGTTTCATTGCTATCTGCTGGGTAGATTCACTTTGTGTCCTGGTGAACGCTATCACTGAGAAAGAAAGTGATGACAAACTTGTAGAGTTGTCACTAGAACAAGTGAGGGAACATCTTTCAAGTTGGAAAATCTGTTCCTATACCAACTCTCTAAGGTGGGAATTACGCTCCCTTTAGAGCGCATGCGTCAAACACAAGGCCGCGGGCTGAATGAGGCCTGCCAGGACATTTTATGTGGCCCTCGCAACTCTTCTGCAACTCTGCCACTCCCCTCTTCTCTCTCCCCACCTTGTCAGCAGAGAGGGCAGAACTCCTCCTCCTGCACCTCTTTGTGCAACGGCAGCATCCCCTTGTCTCTGCCTCCCCTAGTCTCAGCATTCAGCAGACTCCACCCCTACTCTGGTCCTCCTCCAGACGCTGCACGTTCTGCTTCCCAGCTCTGCCTCCAGCCTCTTCCCGGCAGCAGCACATGGTCAGGGGGGTGCGCTGTGATGTAATAGAAGATGGGGGACTTTTGAACTCTGATGGTAGTGGGCCCTTGACATTTGATGTAATGGGGAGTAGGGTGCTATGGACATCTCGTTTTACAGATACAACCAGCTCTTTGAGGGAAACCATAATGCTCATGCGGCCCACAATGAAATAAAAGTTTGACACCCCCGCTTTAGAGAGATTTCCCCTCAATTTCCTGTTTCTTGTAACGTGAACATCTCTAGTAGGGCAGTTTTCCCTTTAATAAAGTATCTCCATAAGAAAACCTCAGTTCCTGTTTAGGTGAAAACTCAAATTTTGAGTTTTCCTTTATTTTCCATATTGGTAACAATGGTAAGTGATGGTGAATCTCCCCAGCCAACTATAAAAACCTGAAGGGTTCCTAACATTTCCCTACTTTACCCAAAACTAGAAAGTTTTGGCTTAAGACACTTTACAGGCTGAAGGTAAAAGAAAATTTAGTTTTTAAAACAACGTAATTTACGATTACAAATCAGAGATATAATAGATACACAATTTTAGCCTACAACTTTACCCAAACTTTATCAAAGTGTCTTTCACAATAATTGTCTGCATTGCTCCAGAGTAAGTAATCACAATGTGGTATTGCTTAGCTATCATTTCCCAGTGTAAGTTTGGTTCTCATGTACCAAAACAGACATTTTTGATAAATAGGCCAAATATGATTTTATTGTATTTAAACGCATGGCTTATCTTCATCAGGAACCATTTTAGGAGAACCGGAGAGGAATTAACTAGATGCATAAAAAGGTCAAGTTTTAATAATTTATTATAAACTTAAATATTGCATGACTACTTGTTCCCTTGTGTCCTGGCTGAAATTTCTCTACAGAATCATTAAGGCTCTTCAGAAATATGAAAAGACATTTCGGTCAAAGGCTTATGTAAACCTGAGCACACAGCAAGACTTGAGAAAATATAATCATTTAATGGAACGCTTCCAGTTAGCTGGCTGGAGGTTGTCCAACTAAGCAATCTAATAGAGTTTATTCTGCCACTGTAGTGGCCTTAAACACTCTTTCACTGAAATGAGTAGCAGATATAGATGCCAATATGCCTCTTATACTTTGGACAATCATTAAAGTGACCCTGTCAGGGAGTGTAAAACTTAGGGCAGCGATACCTGTTAAAGAAGTAGCGTTATACATATCTAACCAGGGCCAGGTGTGCCAAAACTTTGTTTCTTGTACAGATCCATGCATGGTTACATAGTCTGGTTGAAAAAAGACACAAGTCCATCTAGTTCAACCAATAAAAGTTTACACAATCCTATACCTGCAGTTGATCCAGAGGAAGGCAAAAAACCCAGCAAAGCATGATCCACGTACGTACCCCCCCCCCCCTCCCGCCGCCTTCCGTGACTTTGCTCGGGGCTCCTGTCCCACCGGAAGCCCCAAGCACCCAGCCGACACGTCCGCCGGCTGGATGGAGTCCCGATCAAAGCCGGAAACGGCTTCGATCGGGTCTCCGATGACGTAACCCGGAGGCGACGTCCATGACGTCACTTCCGGGTTACTGTGCTGCAAAAGGCGGCAAATTTAAAATACGCCTGTATGCAAAAACGCAGTTTTCGGTGTTTTGCATACATGGAACTGTAGTGGAGGGGTCTAGGGTCTTTTAGACTCTCAATCCCTCCATAAAGAGTACCTGTCACTGCATATTGGTGTCACAAGGGATGTTTACATTGCTTGTGACAGCAATAAAAGTGATCAGATTTTTTTTTTTAAAAAACCTGTAATAAAGTTAAAAAAATAAATAAATAGGAAAAAAAATATAAATAAATACATTTTAGCCGCCACCGTTAGCTCGCGCACAAAAAAAAAAAAACATACGGAAGTTGAGCAGCGAATTAAAATCGCTGTTCAAACCACACATGTGAGGTATTGCCGCGATCGCCAGAGCGTGAGCAATAATTTAAAAAAAAGAGCTACACTCTAACTCTAAACTGGTAACCGTTAAAAAAATTTAAAGCGTCGCCTATTGAGATCTCTATTGACCGTAGTTTGTCGCCATCCCACAGGTGTGCGCAATTTTAAACCGTAAAATGTTGGGTATCTATTTACACGGCGTGACATCATCTTTCACAATATACAAACAAAATGGGCTAACTTTACTGTTTAGTATTTTTTAAATGCAGTGAAATGTGATTTTTCAACATTTTTCAAAAAAAATGGCGTTTTAAAGACCGCTGCGCAAATACCGCGTGACAAAAAATATTGCAATGACCGACATTTTATCCTCCAGAGTCTTTGCTAAAAAAAATATATATATATATATATGTTTGAAATCGCAGATCGCCGCCATTACTCGTTAAAAAAAAAACAACAAAAATTACAAAAATCTTTCCCTTAGTTAGTAAACGCAATAACTTTTGCGCAAATCAATTTCTTTTTTTGGGAGGGAATTTCATATAAAAAAAAATGTGAAAAATATTGTTATTTTTGCAAAATTGACACTCTTTTTTTGTTTATAGCGCATGATCAAAAAAAAAATCGCACAGGTGATCAAATACCACCAAAAGAAAGCTCTGTTTGTGGGAAAAAAAGGATGTTAAATTCGTTTAGGTACAGCATCGCACGACCGCGCAATTGTCCGTTAAATTCACGCAGTGTCGAATCGCAAAATAGGCCCTGGTCAGGAAGGGGGTAAAATCTTCCAGGGCTTAAGCGGTTAACAAGGCAAACAAGCTATTGCTTATTCACATTTCCACTATCTAAGAGGGTCTATCTAAGAGGGTCTCTATGTTTTTTTATGAGTGTTGCCCCATGAGTAGAAGCTTTGGGGTGATGGTGCGGGGTAGTCACAGTTGGGAAGTCACTGAGACAAAATAAATATACATCATCTGCATGTGAAGATAACACAAATCCAATAGTGTGTCATATACTGCAGGGTTGGAGAGATTGCAGTTGGCAATATCTCCCCCCGCCGGGTGAACACAATTGCTCTGCAGGAGGGATTCCCCCATCATCATAGTCAGCGTTCCATCTATGGCCAGTTTTACTTAGGTCTTCTGATGCTATGGATCAATTGAAGTGTTATTTTACAGTCCTCCCAACCTATTTAAACTCTCACAGTACCTCACTTCTCCTCTCTGGTGAAGCGGAATGGCCCCTAAGTAGTCAATGCAGTGGAGACACTTTTACTACCCAGGTTACAACTTCAGTCCTCTCCTTCTTCCTGTGCATTTTAATTATCTTGCATCATTAAAAGCATTTTTCTGTTTTCTGTTTCTAGTCTCTAACAATGTTTTAGCATTACATATGAGATGTACGTGGAGTTTTATGGATTAATATAGGCCCACTGGAAATGTCAGGGTCCACAGTTAAGATCATTTTATCTACCAAGCTGGCAACCACTGACCTTAGGCAGCAGATATTAAGGGACAGCACAAGCATTACAAAGAGCAAGAGGAATGCAGAGGGAGGTGAGGCTGCATTCCTCTTGTTAGTGCTTGCCTCGGGCAAGTGCTGGGATTAGTAGACAGATTCAAATCAAAGCGCCATCTCCTTGCTAGCTGAGGTGTCAGGCAGCCAGGTGCCAAGGGGTTGCACAATGTCATTGCAGCTAGTGTTACAGGGCAACTAGTACAATAGGACAAAGCACTACACATATTGTGTCCCATACTGAGATGAATAATGTAAAAAATAGGCCCCTTTCACAACTAAAAACAGACAAATGGGGATCCGTTCCCTATCCGTCCAAATCATTTGGTGGAGGGGGGATTATGTGTGAGGTTGTTTTTCAGGGGTTGGGCTTGGACTCTTAGTTTCAGTGAAGAGAACTCTTAAGGCCTCAGCATACCAAAACATTTTGGACAATTTCATGCTCCCAACTTTGTGGGAACAGTTTGGGGATGGCCCCTTCCTGTTCCAACATGATTGTGCACCAGTGCACATAGCAAGGTCCATAAACACATGGCTGAGCGAGTTTGGGATGGAGGAACTTAACTGGCCCGCACAGAGTCCTGACCTCAACCCGATAGAACACCTTTGGGATGAATTAGAGCAGAGACTGTGAGCCAGGCCTTCTCATCCAAAATCAGTGCCTGACCTCACAAATGCACTTCTGGATGAATGGTCAAACATTCCCATAGACACACTCCTAAACCTTGTGGGCAGCCTTCCCAGAAGAGTTGAAGCTGTTATAGCTGCAAAGGATGGGCCAACTCAACATTAAACCCTACGGACTAAGACTGGGATACCATTAAGGTTCATGTGCGTGAAAAGGCAGGCGTCCCAATACTTTTGGTAATATAGTGTATATAGAGTTAGGTCCATGTGGGAAAATAAAGGTCTCTGTTAATTACAGCACAAATAAAAATGAGAATATGCTGCTCTGATGAATGTTAATACTATTCTAAACCTAAATGACAATTTTTCAAGAATGCGTTCTGTATTTAAAGATAAAATAAATGCATACATAAAACTACCTTACCTGTCACATTGCTGCATAATAGAGATTTCCTTAATGATTTCTTGAAGGTCTGACTCTACTGGAATCTGCTTAATAGCCACAATCTGGCTTGTTTCTTTATGGCTGGCTTTAAAAACACTGCCATAGGACCTGAAGGAGAAATGATTATTTTATTTCAAGGTTTTATCATGGAAGGGATTAGGGATAGATATATAGATAGGATAGATGAGATAAATAAGATAGATTCATACGTGTGTGTGCAGCCTATTGCATTAGAGTTTGCACCCCAAAGCTCAAACACACGTGTGTGTGTGTGTGTGTATATATATATACACACACACACACACACACACACAGTATATATACACACACATATTATATATATATATATATATATATATATATATATATATACACACACACATACATACATACATGGCACACATAGGCCCCTTTCACATGGGGCAGATCCGTTTTGACAGACTTAGCTGATCCCCGCTGAGCAGGCGAATGACAGGTCCGTCTCCGCTCACTGTGCTGAAATTGACCTTTCAGAGTCCCGCTCTCCTCTATGGGTCCCACTGATCCCTCTCCTCTGATCCTATCCGATCCGACCCGACCCGCTTGGCAGATGGCGAACATATCGCCATCTGTCTGTTTTCAGCGGATCTTGTTGGATCGGATGCTAGGTGGATATATGTCAGCTAACATCCGCCTCCCCATAAGGGAGAATTGGTGGCCCGATCAGGTCCGCCTGAAAAACAGGCGGACTTGTTCGGTCTGCTTGTGCGAATGGGTCTTTATAAATAAATGTAAGCAAACAATTTAAAATGTTTTAAAACATGGACGGTGTCAGTAGGGCAATGGATGGTGTCATTAGGGCAGTGGACAGTGTCAGTAGAGCAGTGGACACGTCAGTAGGGGAGAGATTGGTGTCAGACCCCGTTCACACTGGGGCGACCCGACTTGCCGGGGCGACCTGTGAAGTCGCGGTACGCAGCTCGCACAGCGACCTCGGAGCGGCCGGCACGGACTTCATATCATTGAAGTCAATGCAGGTCGCTCCAGGCCGCCCCAAAGAAGCTCCGGACCCTTTTTCTAAGTCAGAGCGACTTGTGTCGCTCCTATTAGAACGGGTCCTGTGCTGCTCTATGGCAGGCGACCCACGGCGACTTGTCAGGCGACCAGGTCACCTGACAGGTCGCCCCAGTGTGAACGGGGTCTCAGTCAGTAGAGCAGTGGATGGTGTCACTAGTTTATTTGTATTATTTATATATTTTTTTTACAATTTTATGTCTTATTTTTTTTTTTTCACAATAATGGGAATCCATTTCTCTGATGTTCATTGACAGACACAGCTCTTCATCTTCTTGATCGTAGGGTTATATTGCCCCCTTCAGGAGTAGGACACTAGGCAGGAAAAAGCTTGAACACGCCTAAAGGGGCAGTCCCTGGGGGTATACTAACACTTCCTGCTATAGGTATTCAGTTTTGTAACAAGCAGTATCAGAAGGAAAAAACAACTCCACAGAGGGGTGGGTGCTGTGTCCGTCAATAAACATCAGAGAAATGGATTTTACGATTAGACAAAAATCCCATTTTCTCTTTCGTTCATTGATGGACACAGCTCTTCATTTTCTTGACCATTGGGACGTCCCAAAGCAGTGTCAAACCTGAGGGGTGGGAACAGCAGAAAAAACAAACTTCCCCAAGGCTAAACATAGCCAACCAGGTAACTTGGAGCTCAACTGTCACCAACTAGAGCTCACGTGAACAAAACACCCTCAAAGAGGACCAGGTCCTCTAAACAGCAGCCTGCAAAGCTTTGCGGCCAAAAGAAGCATCCACAGATGCCAACACATCCACTTTATAGAACTTTGTAAATGTGTGTACAGACAACCAGGTAGCCGCCTGCAGACCTGCGTCACTGATGCCTGATGACGGAAGGCCCAGGAGGCACTAAGCGCCTGAATAGAGTGCGCCTTGACAGGGAAAGGAGGGACCTGACCCTTTATAGGATAAGCCTGAACCACAGTCTGTCTGATCCATCTGGAAATGGTCGCAGCAGAAGCAGCCAGAAAAAAAATGAATACCTATAGCAGGAAGTGGGAGTATAACCCCAGGGACTGCCCCATAGGCGTGTTCAAGCTTTTTCCCTGCTTAGTGTCCTACTCCTGTAAGGGGCAGTATAACCCTATGGTCAAGAAGAAGAGCTGTGTCCATTAATGAACGAAAGAGAAGTTACTTTTTATTATTTTTATTTATAATTATTTTAGGAGCCATGTTGGGGGGGCTTTGGTGAATATATCAGGGGTCTAAACAGACCCCCTGAGGTCTCAGTTTTGGCTTGGGCCAAATGGGGAATCTGCGCTGCACGGGGTGATTAGGGTAGATAGATAGATAGATAGATAGATAGATAGATAAGATAGATAGATAGATAAGATAGATAGATAAGATAGATAGATAAGATAGATAAGATAGATTAGATAGATAGATAGATAGATAGATAGATAGATAGATAGATAGATAGATAGATAGATAGATAGATAGATAGATTAGATAGATTAGATAGATTAGATAGATTAGATAGATTAGATAGATTAGATAGATTAGATAGATTAGATAGATTAGATAGATTAGATAGATTAGATAGATTAGATAGATAGATTAGATAGATTAGATAGATTAGATAGATTAGATAGATTAGATAGATTAGATAGATTAGATAGATTAGATAGATTAGATAGATTAGATAGATTAGATAGATTAGATAGATAGATAGATAGATAGATAGATAGATAGATAGATAGATAGATAGATAGATAGATAGATAGATAGATAGATTTAATTACTTACTTAATTACTTGATACAACCAATTGTTTCTTTAAACTACTGTGCTTGCCTTGCAATGTAAAAGGAGCTAATTATAATCCAATGTCTTAAACTTGTGCAGTTGGAACCATCTCTTTCCTGAGCTATTTTGGGCTGACAGCAGACCATAAATAAATTAAAATACAGCGTATGAAGGAGTCCCCAAAAAAAAGGCACAGGGGATCACCATCACTGGGCAGGTATTATACTGCTTGGAACACATCCAAGGCTAATGGCATCGTAATGACAGTAACAAGACTTACATTCGTTCTGAAGTGTTAAACAACCATAAGTCCCAGCACCATAGTATGAATGATAATATATAATAACAGGTTCCGCATGACAGCTGTGTTGATTGGATACTGCAAATTGGACACAGATTTAGAAATGATGGCAACAAGATCTCAATTCCTAATCAGCTACACCCCAACAGTTTGAGATGGTTCCTCGAATTTAGTCAAACCCACAGCAAATTCAGCTGTATGTGGTTAGCGCTTAAGTTCTTCTGTCATATAGTACTTCCCCAGGTGACAATAAATTAAGTTTATTTTTACCCAACTGACTAATGCTAAATAATTTTTTTATTCGTTTTTTTTTTTTTACAACAGTAGGAGTAGGAACACCCAAAAATATTTGGTAGATGGACACAGAACCAAAAATTATTGCAGGGAGGCTCCAATGCATAAAAAACATCTTTTAGCCATTGGCCCCTTTTGAAGGACATTTTTTAAAACGGTTACAGGTCTCTTCTCAGGTTTTAGATTTTTATACCAATGGAGCCAATACTTTGTATATTGGGATACATTGAGCAAAATGTGGGATCAGCGTCCAAACGTATCACAGTTCTGGGATGTTTATACCAGGCTAGGAAGGGGATTACTTCCAAGTGGATAAAACCTGGACCACCCTCTGTAATGAATTAGCTGAAAATGGTCAATACAATAGTAAGGGAAAAAACTTATAGAAGAAGGGGTAATTAAATTAGATTTGAGATGATATGGAAAATATGGATTGAAACCCTAGGACTGATATCCAAATTTGAGAATATATAGAAAGTCTGTGTTCCTGTATTATATTAATTTTATTCAACAAAATTATTTGTATTCTTATATAAAATTATTTGTTGTTTTTGTAAAAAAAATATATTCTTTATTGTCTGCACCTACAAAGTCCCACTAAAATCTTCTATCTGATCTGACAACACCATTATGTAAATAATTGTGTTGTTTTGTATGGAATTTTTGCATCCAGGAAAGGAAAAAAAAATTAAAATAAAACTGAATTGCATTAAAAGGAAAAAAAAGGTAAAAAAATGTGATGCTCACCCTTCTCCGAGTTTCTCCAGCACATCAAAAACTTCTTCAGGCTGCTTATTCAAGTTTTCTTCGCTCAACTTTTTTAATTGCCTGTGAAAAAGTAAAAAATAAATTCTACAGTTTGCTTCAACAATCCAAGACACACAAAATTACATGATATTTTCATATCTCCACCTTTATAAAAATACTAAAATTGGTACATTTCCAAAAATGTTAGGTGAGTTAATACAAAAAAGGCCCACCAGCAATCTGCCTATTATATGGCATAAGCCATATCACTTTACAGGGCTCGAAAAAAAAGGAAATACCCTAGCAACCCAGGAACAAAATAGAAGGCAAGTGTTTTGTTTTTTTCTAAAATTCCCATAATGCGAAAAAATTGAACCTGGTAGTGCCTTCAGTAGGAGTCAAGTGGTTTATGCTTATTTATTTTTTTCTATTAACATGGAGGTCAAAAAGTATCTAAATGTCAAAAAGAAAAAAAAAAGAAAATATTAAAGTTTAGCAGTCCTTACACAATGTGGTTTTTCTTCTTTACTTTCACCTGGTAACCCTGCAAATAACACACTTCCTTTGTGGCTACATTTACTCTACTGGTATCTATGGGGGCAGCCATGGTTGTCACACAGCCTAGACTTCATACATGTCTTCCTTTGTTCATTTCCATTACATGGTGGACAATGGGGTTAGTATTTATGAACTGGGATTAGTTGTTCAAAAATCAAATCTTTTCAGCTCCAATAAAGTGGCAGGGCACTGCATTTCTGGCAAGATCAACTTTTTTTTTTTTCTGTACTCGCTGAAAATGGTCTTAGCCTAAAAGAAGGAAGACGAAAGCAACAGCCCCATTTTAAGACTGGTAATCGGCAATATACAAAATGACTGTTTTAGGCTTTAGATACACTTTAGTAAACTGGGTAAAATAGTTTAAGGAAATCACCAAGGAGTTTTTGTAGACTTGACAAATTAAAACTCTTTTAGGGAAGCAAAAAAATCTCTGAAATAGTTTGTGTGTCAGAAGCGTATATGATACAGAACAAAATTATATCTCGGTTTGAAATTTTTTTAAAGCATTCAGTACTTTTTGGTGTTTTCTGCATTTGCTTCTCTGATTACTCTCAAAGCCTTAGTCATTTTTGGGAATGGGGACTGGTTTTCTTATGTTCCACAAAACCTTGTATGATGATGATGATAAAGCACACTCCTAAAGCCCTAGTCCAAGGGTCTCCAAACTTTCAGAAAAAAGGGCCAGTTTACTGTCCTGGAGGCTTTAGAGGGACCAGACTGTGGTCAGTTGGATTAAAAAAAGCACCCTGGTATCAGTGAGAGTAAACAGTGCCCCATCATTCATTTTAGTGGGAGAAATAGTGCCCCATTGTTGGCATTCAAAGTGGGAATGGTGCCTCATCATTGGTGGCTGTGGGAGAGACGGTGCCCCATCAATGGTGGCTGTGGGAGGAATGGTGCCCCATCATTGATGGCTGTGGGAGGAATGGTGCCCATAAGTGGTGGCTGTGGGAGAGATGGTGCCCCATCATTGGTGGCTGTGGGAGAGATGGTGCCCCATCATTGGTGGCTGTGGGAGAGATGGTGCCCCATCATTGGTGGCTGTGGGAGAGATGGTGCCCCATCATTGGTGGCTGTGGGAGAGATGGTGCCCCATCATTGGTGGCTGTGGAAGAGATGGTGCCCCATCATTGGTGGCTGTGGAAGGAATAGTGCCCATCATTACTGTCAGTGGGAGGAATGGTGCCCCATCATTGCTGGCTGTGGGAGGAATGGTGCCCCATCATTGGAGGCTGTGGGAGGAATGGTGCCCCATCATTGGTGGTTCTTGGAGGAATGGTGCCCCATCATTGGTGGCTGTTGGAGGAATGGTGCCCCATCATTGGTGGCTGTGGGAGGAATGGTGCACCATCATTGGTGGCTGTGGGAGGAATGGTGCACCATCATGTTGGCTGTGGGAGGAATGGTGCACCATCATGGTGGCTGTGGGAGGAATGGTGCCCCATCATTGGTGGCTGTGGGAGGAATGGTGGCCCATCATTGGTGGCTGTGGGAGGAATGGTGGCCCATCATTGGTGGCTGTGGGAGGAATGGTGCCCCATCATCGGTGGCTGTGGAAGGAATGGTGCACCATCATTGGTGGCTGTGGGAGGAATGGTGCACCATCATGGTGGCTGTGGGAGGAATGGTGCCCCATCATTGGTGGCTGTTGGAGGAATGGTGCCCCATCATTGGTGGCTGTGGGAGGAATGGTGCCCCATCATTGGTGGCTGTGGGAGGAATGGTGCCCCATCATTGGTGGCTGTGGGAGGAATGGTGCCCCATCATCGGTGGCTGTGGAAGGAATGGTGCCCCATCATCGGTGGCTGTGGGAGGAATGGTGCCCCATCATTGGTGGCTGTGGAAGGAATGGTGCCCCATCATTAGTGTCATTGGGAGGAGTGGTGCCCCATCATTGGTGTCAGTGGGAGGAGTGGTGCCCCATCACTGGTGGCTGTGGGAAGAACGATGCCCCATCATTGGTGTCAGTGGATGGCATGGTGTCCCAAGAGCCAAATAAAGAAAATCAAAAGGGCCACATCCAGCCCACAGACCGCAGTAGTGAGACCACTGCCCTAGTCCATTTTTTGCAAAAAAGTAATAAATGCAATAATATTGATCAAATGATCAATGCGCATTAGCTACTTGTAAACTGAAGTCAGCAGAGCATTGTATCTGCAACCAGCGCATCGCAGATGCAATGCACATGCTCTATCATTGTCTTCCCCCTAACCTGAGGTCTGTCGGGTCATACAGACTTGCTGCTATTGGACTAAAGGAAGCTGCGGCTAAACAACAAAGCAGTGTGCTCTGCATAATTCCTTTACCACGATGGCAGATAGGACACATAGTTATTCAAAACAGGTGCGCACATGGATGACTCAGCTGTGTAGAACAACAAAAATTCTGCGAGAAGATACACCCCACAATTTAGTTATGAGGGGGTAATTTGGGTTTTAGGGATGCTGTATGCAACCATGCTTCATACACCCTCAATTTGGTTGTAATATCATTCATGGTCAAAAAGATGAACCTAGCATGACATTATCATCACATTATGACAGTACGAAAAAAGCATAGTGCAGAAACATGTTCACCTGAGCACATATTGTACATCTAAATGATTCCACTTTTACTACATTTATCCTTACGCCAATATTATTATAGTAGTACAAGTTATAAAAAGTGTAAATAGTGGAACTAATCTTAAAATTGAAGACTAGGCATCACCAAGTGCCAATTTGCATCAAATACTTGAGAACCTAATGCTGCAACCCACCCCCCAACCCTATGAACCCTAGGGGGCCACTGTGTGCAGTTTAATGAATTATGAAGTGGTTCTACTGAGCAGTACCACCTCGGTGCATCAACGGGTGCTTCAAAGCTGGGTACCTAAGGTCTCTTATTGCACTGGAATGGGCTGGGTTCAGCCCTTGGAAAAGAACTTTTGGAATTCAGCAATGGCATAATGCAGGTGCCCAGATTTTGGGAATGCAGCTACAGGTTGCGAAACAAGAGAGATAATTGGCACTATCTGGTGGGTCCGTTTTGACAGACTTCGCTGATCCCGCTGAGCAGGCGGATGACAGGTCCGTCTCCGCTCACTGTGCTGAGATGGACCTGTCAGAGTCCCGCTCTCCTCTATGGGTCCCACTGATCCCTCTCCTCTGATCCCATCCGATCCGACCCGCTTGGCAGATGGCGAGCAGGCCAGGAAACGGACAGGCGGACTTGATCAGTCTGCTTGTGTGAAAGGGTCTTTATAAATAAATGTAAGCAAACAATTTAAAATGTTTTAAAACATGGACGGTGTCAGTAGGGCATTGGACACGTTAGAGCGCTGCCTGACTACACAAAGAGCAGAGTTCTTCTGCTTACCCGGCGTGGGCGCTCTCATACGAAGTCCCTCCTCCTGGACCGGCTCCTACCTATGATAGAAAGCACACTGGTGGCGTCTATCATAGGAGCCAGTCCAGGAGGCGGGACTTCGTATGAGAGCGCCCACGCCGGGTAAGCAGAACTCTGCTCTTTGTGTAATCAGGCGGTGCTCTAATCCCCATGCACTGGTCACTCTGCATTGGATGGGGGGGCACTGGTCACTCTGCATTGGATGGGGGGGCACTGGTCACTCTGCATTGGATGGGGGGGCACTGGTCACTCTGCATTGGATGGGGGGCACTGGTCAATCTGCATTGGATGGGGGGCACTGGTCAATCTGCATTGGATGGGGGGCACTGGTCACTCTGCATTGGATATGTGAATGAATGTGCAGAATATCGGCCCATATTGGCCGATACCGATACATTGTGACCAAAATATCGGTATCGGCCCTGGAAAAACCATATCGATCTATCCATACGTACACTTACTTCAATACTCCCAGTTAACCACTTGCCGCCCAGCCACCGCAGTCATACGGTGGCATTTTCCCACGAATCGCCGCACCTGTACGCCCAGTCACGGGAGAGAACCTGGGGCGCGCGATTGCTGAAAGGCACCCACGATCACTCCCTGTGAAGAGAGAACGGCAAGCTGCTGTTGTAAACACAGCAGTCCGTTATTCTCTCAGCTATCAACACAGAGCGCAAAAAATAAAAATTGCAGAGGTGATCAAATGCCACCAAAAGACAGCTCTACTTGTGGGAAAAAAGGACATAAATTTTATTTAGGTACAGCATCGCACGACAGCGCAATTGTCCGTTAAAGTAACGCAGTGCCCAATCACAAAACAATGGCCTGGTCATTAACCAGTTGACGACCGCCCGCCGCAGATGTACTGTGGCAGGCAGCCGCTCCCAGGCAGATCGCCGTACATGTACGGCGCTCGCTCTAGGGAGTCTAGGGGGCGAGCACGCCCTGCCGGCGGCACACTCGTCAGCGGGGAAGCCGATGTGTGTGTCAGGCGGCTCCGATTCCCAGCTGAGAGAGAAGGACGGTCGGCTGTTGTAAACACAGCTGACCGTTCTTCTCCCTAAAATAATCACAGAGCTCATGTGATCCTTCTATATAGGATCACATGTCTTTGTGGTCATCTCAGAAGCCACGCCCCTCCACAGTTAGAATCACTCCCCTAGGCTTACATTTAAACCCTTGATCACCCATAGGGTTAACCCCTTCCCTGCCAATGGCATTATTACAGTAACAGTGCATATTTTTAGCACTGATTACTGTAGTAATGTCACTGGTACCCCCAAAAGTGTCAAAAAATGTCAATTAGGGGTCCGATCTGTCCGCCGCAATGTCGCAGTACCCACAAAAAAAAAAATTGCAGATCGCCGCCGTTATTAGTAAAAAAAAAATAAAACAAAATAAAAATTACAAAAAAATATGTAGCAGAAAACAAAATTGGCCTAAAATGTTAAAAAATTTTGATTTTTAAATTTTTTTTTGCCAGTGTCATATAGCAGAATGTGAAAAATATAGTTTTTTTTTTTTTTCAAAATTGTCGCTATTGTTTTGTTTGTACCGCAAAAAAAAAAAAAAAATTGCACGGGTGATCAAATACCACCAAAAGAAAGCTCTATTTGTGGAGAAAAAAGGACATAAATTGTGTTTGGGTACAGCATCGCACGACCGCGCAATTGTCTGTTAAAGTAACGCAGTGCCGAATCGCAAAATAGGGCCTGGTCAGGAAGGGGGCAAATCCTTCCGGCCTTCCGGTGTAGAAGTGGTTAAGTATAACAATATTATAGTGTAGAAAGCATAACATTTTTAGCATGTTCACCAGTTTAACCACTTCTGTCGTAATGACTCACCTCTAGTGTCACTTCCTCTATGGGGAGGAGGGTCTCAATGACATTGGCAACAATGTCCCACTGATCAGCAGTAGGACAAGAATATCCTCCATATTCACCTAAATAGATGGTAAGAGCTCGCTTCAGCTCCAGCATTCTTTGCAGCACGTGAAGTGTTGAGTTCCATCCTGTTAGAACAGCCTGAATCAAGTGGTTTTTGGGTAGGCTAAGGTCTTCCTGAATGCACCTCAGTCGCTGCTTGGCAAGGATTGAATGGTGGGAATGGCCTGCGCACCTCTTCAGCATGCCAATTAGATCAATCAAAGCTCTCTGGTTTGACAGACCATCATTTACCACAAGTTGGAGGGTGTGTGCCATGCAACTGAGGTCTGACACTTCAGCAAGCCTCATTCCTTTCACCATGTTTGCTCCGCTGTCTCGCAGCACAAGCATCACTCGGTCTTTGTTTATCCCCCAGTCTTCAAGAATGCCTAGAAACATTTCTCTAATGTACTTCCCAGTGTGGGATCCTTGCATCACTTTTGTATTCAACACCAATTGCCTTTTTATCCATCTGCTGTCAATGAAGTGGCATGTGAGACTCATTAGTGACTCTGTTTGTCCTGACCAGCAGTCAGACGTGAATGAGAGTGAGTAGCCAGCATTCTCTGGTTGCAGCACAGCCTTTACTTTCTCAATGACCTTTTGGTGAATCTTTCCCAGCATTTTGGTTCGATAATACTTGGGATACAGGGATAGTGAAGGTATTTCACTTTGTGATTCAGTTTGTTTTTTATGTGCTGCATTATATAATTCAACATGATGAACTCTTAGATGGGCCCAAAGATTTGATGTATTTTTGGTTTTTGCAGTTGCTGATCCCATGCACGTATTGCACACTGCTGCTTTTACTGGGGATGGCTGAGGCGAGAAATAGTCCCAGACCACACTTTTACTTTTTTTGGCCGTCTGGCACCCTGCTTAGGTGGCTAGCTGGCTGGCACTCGGCTGTGGGTGGCTGGCTGGCACAGGGGCTGTAAGTGGCTGGCTGGCACCCTGCTATGGGTGGCTGGCAACCTGTTGTGGGTGGCTGGCTGGCACCCTGCTGTGGGTGGCTGGCTGGCACCTGCTGTGGCTGGCTTGTTGGCTTGCACCCTGCTGTGGTCGGCTGGCACCATGCTGTGGGTGGCTGGCTGGTATCCTGCTGCTGTGGGTGGCTGGCTGGCATCCTGTTGTGGGTGAGCGGCTGGCACCCTGTTGTGGCTGGCTGGCACCCTACTGTGGCTGGCTGGCACCCTACTGTGGCTGGCTGGCACCCTACTGTGGCTGGCTGTCTAGCTGGCACCCTGTTGTGGGTGGCTGGCTGGCACAGGGGCTGCGGGTGGCTGGCTGGCTGGCACAGGGGCTGCGGGTGGCTGGCTGGCACAGGAGCTGTGGGTGACTGGCTTGCTGGCACCCTATTGTGGGTGGCTTGCTGGCACCCTGCTGTGGGTGGGTGGCTGACTTCTCTGATAAGCATAAGCACGGTCCACATGGTCAACTGTCCGAAAGAGACAAAAAGGACATTGTGCATGTGCGGATTGTGACACGGATTTTTGCATGAAAATTGGTATCAGATTCCATTATTCACCATCCAAGACTTTTATTTGTCAATTTCCAGGAGAATTCAGGCTGTCTTGGATGCCAAAGGTGGTCCAACACCATATCCAGTAACGATTTCATTCTTTTAACATACTTGAGTCCATAATTTTGTCTAACCCCTGCATGTCACCTAGGTTTTTAATCTACACTTTTTGAGGGGCTCCAGTATTTGTGTCTGTTGTGGAGAAAAATTTACTTTTAGTTCTCTAATAAACTTAAAGTGATTCTAAAGGTGTGTTTTTTTTTTTTTAAGAGTCTCTTCTCTTTGGGTTCCTCTGCTTGCGGTCCTGGATCCCCCCTCCTGCCAAGTGCCCCCAATAGCAAGCCTCTTTGACACTGTTTTTGTTAACGCATCAATATCTGGTTGGATGGATGTAGAATCAATTCTCAGTGAATTCTCAATGAGCTCATCAGATATTTTGGTTCTAATTTGCCCTTTGTGTTACTCACAAATATAGAATATAAGTGTTGCCGAAATCTGATAACGTGAATAAAGGTTTGATTGTGCAGAGTGGGATATTTTTCTAAAACTTATGAAAGTCCAGTAAAGGCATACTGTCAAATTTTTCTTCGGCTGCATAAGTTCGCTAATTGTGAACGCATTTAAAAAAAAAAATTTACATTTTAAAAATTTACAATTTTGTGTTGGGCCGCAGGTTGGAAGCCCTTGCTTTTCATGATCCTGGAGCTTCCCCCTCTGGTCATCCAGCAGCATTGGATCATTGCACCTTACAATAGATGCCGATTTCATAGCTTTACCTGTGACCAATTTGCTAATCATCAGGGAATTGTTTCAATTTATATTATTGGCATTAACCTTCTTAGCGGTATTCCCGAGCGTGGCTCGGGGTTACATTTCAGAGCCAAAAGCGGTAACCCCGAGACACACTCGGGGTACCGCCAGAAGCATCGCTGGATCCTGTAAAAGAGGTTACTTACCCTGTCACCGGGATCCAGCGATGTATGCGAGCGGTATGTGGCGGCGGAGCTTCCTCCCGATCCTCTGTGTGCCCCGGCTTCCGTCTCCTCCGACGTGACGTTCGCAGGGGGGGGGTGGAACCGGCGGCAAATTCAAATGTAAAACACACCAAAAACACTGATACTATTCAAAATAAAATAAATTCACATTACATTGCCCCCCAGTCCTGCAGTTTTACTGTACTATATATATATATATATATATACAGTGGGTACGGAAAGTATTCAGACCCCCTTAAATTTTTCACTCTTTGTTATATTGCAGCCATTTGCTAAAATCATTTAAGTTCATTCTTCTTCCTCATGAATGTACACATAGCACCCCATACTGACAGAAAAACACAGAATTGTTGACATTGTTGCAGATTTATTAAAAAAGAAAAACTGAAATATCACATGGTCCTAAGTATTCAGACCCTTTGCTGTGACACTCATATATTTAACTCAGGTGCTTTCCATTTCTTCTGATCATCCTTGAGATGGTTCTACACCTTCATTTGAGTCCAGCTGTGTTTGATTATACTGATTGGACTTGATTAGGAAAGCCACACACCTGTCTATATGAGACCTTCCAGATCACAATGCATGTCAGAGCAAATGAGAATCATGAGGTCAAAGGAACTGCCTGAAGAGCTCAGAGACAGAATTGTGGCAAGGCACAGATCTGGCCAAGGTTACAAAAAGATTTCTGCTGCACTTAAGGTTCCTAAGAGCACAGTGGCCTCCATAATCCTCAAATGGAAGACATTTGGGAAGACCAGAACCCTTCCTAGAGCTGGCCGTCCGGCCAAACTGAGCTATCGGGGGAGAAGAGCCTTGGTGAGAGAGGTAAAGAAGAACCCAAAGATCACTGTGGCTGAGCTCCAGAGATGCAGTCAGGAGATGGGAGAAAGTTGTAGAAAGTCAACCATCACTGCAGCCCTCCACCAGTCGGGGCTTTATGGCAGAGTGGCCCGACGGAAGCCTCTCCTCAGTGTAAGACACATGAAAGCCCGCATGGAGTTTGCTAAAAAACACCTGAAGGACTCCAAGATGGTGAGAAATAAGATTCTCTGGTCTGATGAGACCAAAATAGAACTTTTTGGCCTTAATTCTAAGCGGTATGTGTGGAGAAAACCAGGCACTGCTCATCACCTGTCCAATACAGTCCCAACAGTGAAGCACGGTGGTGGCAGCATCATGCTGTGGGGGTGTTTTTAAGCTGCAGGGACAGGACGACTGGTTGCAATCGAGGGAAAGATGAATGCGGCCAAGTACAGGGATATCCTGGACAAAAACCTTCTCCAGAGTGCTCTGGACCTCAGACTGGGCCGAAGGTTTACCTTCCAACAAGACAATGACCCTAAGCACACAGCTAAAATAACGAAGGAGTGGCTTCACAACAACTCCGTGACTGTTCTTGAATGGCCTCGCCAGAGCCCTGACTTAAACCCAATTGAGCATCTCTGGAGAGACCTAAAAATGGCTGTCCACCAACGTTTACCATCCAACCTGACAGAACTGGAGAGGATCTGCAAGGAGGAATGGCAGAGGATCCCCAAATCCAGGTGTGAAAGACTTGTTGCATCTTTCCCAAAAAGACTCCTGGCTGTATTAGATCAAAAGGGGGCTTCTACTAAATACTGAGCAAAGGGTCTGAATACTTAGGACCATGTGATATTTCAGTTTTTCTTTTTTAATAAATCTGCAACAATGTCAACAATTCTGTGTTTTTCTGTCAGTATGGGGTGCTATGTGTACATTCATGAGGAAGAAGAATGAACTTAAATGATTTTAGCAAATGGCTGCAATATAACAAAGAGTGAAAAATTTAAGGGGGTCTGAATACTTTCCGTACCCACTGTATATATATATATATATATATATATATATATATATACACACACACATATACACATACATACACATATTATATATATATATATATATACACACACATACACACACACACACACACACACACACACACATACATACTTTACCTTATTTATAGTTTTTTATTATATTATAATTTATGATTTTGTGTTTCAAACTTTATCATACCCGAGATGTTATAAAGAAGAATGCACAGTAAAATAAAAAAATAAAAAATATGTAAATAGTTGGTTTGGGCTGCTCATTCTCAAGAATTACATGCAAAATAATGGTACCGCTTTCAGCACCTAAAATCCGAAAGAATCATACCGCCAGGGAGGTTAAGGAAGCACTATTGGAGGCCTCAGTGACCATATGAATAGTGGTATTGAACTGGAACTAGGGATGCACCGATCCGACTTTTTTGGAGCCGATACCGATATCTGGCGTTGTGAAATCGCCGATACCAATACGGAACCGATCCGGAGCTACACACAAAGCAAGCGGCTGCAGTACAGAGCAAAGCCGCTGCTTCATGTGTGTGGCTCCTCCATTCACAGGCGGAGTGCATCTGATATCACTCCGCCTGTGAGCCGGACCTATACAGGAAGTAGCGGCTCCCATCACATACTATTACTGCACCTAGTAAGGGATGGCTGAGCCGTTACTCAGCAAAAACCGGATCCGCCCGTGGGACGGCTAAATTTTACCAATCTCCGATCCAGCTATTTTGTCCAGGTCGGGGCCGATTTCCGATCCGAATATCAGATCGGTGCATCCTTAACTGGAACTAAGGTTGAGCACCTGTTTTGTCTTCTCGTTTCAGCAATACCCTCTCCCCAGGTTTTAGGCCTTAGAGGGATAAGACTTCCTTTCCTGGCAGAAGCCCAGGAGGCAAAAAAAAACTCCAAAAAAACTCCAATGCCACCACGAATGTTTATATCCTTCAGGCTCCAGCATGAATCATTGGCAACAAGCCTTCTGGGTTTTTTTTGCTCTAGCTGCCAGGTACACTCCCTTCCAAACAGGCAGAAGTAAACAATAGTCTAAACTTAGGGGAACCCCAACAAATCTGCTAAAACTATCACAAGTAGGGTTCAGACAAAACTAAAGGCCACCTACAACATTGGATTTAGACTAGGGACAGCTTAAGGCAGGATCCGTATATACACACACTAAAAAAGACATGCAAGTATACGTAGACCATATCTCACTTTAGATTTGTCTTAGCATATGGCAAACAAAAGCAGAACTAATGGAAAGTTGCCCAATTGCGTCTTGCACAATGACGGCTAGAGTTACCAGAACACAAATGTCATAGCAGCTACACAGAAGACCTAGCGCTCTTCTACAATGCATACAGTATGTGTAAATGAAATAAAAGGGCTGACTTTCTGATATCCGATTGTGACAACACATCCTGTATCATTACTCCGACAAGGCAGCCTTTTACTGGTTGTGGGTTAACACCACAATACAGATCACAACTGCTTTCTTGCAGATATGGTTTGCTTTACCAGATATATATATACGTGCGCACAGAGCAGACTGGTCAAAAAGGAGCTGAAAAAACTAAAGCCAATTAAAGTACAGTAATACATTTTATAAATATACCATTTATTTTAAAATAATACATTTAAAAGATAATGCTGTAATAAAGATATAAAAAAAATAAAAACACTGTATAAAAGGTACACTCCAGTTTAACCACTTAAGCCCCGGAAGATTTTACCCCCTTCCTGACCAGGGCCTATTTTGCGATTCGGCACTGCGTGACTTTAACGGACAATTGCGCGGTCGTGCGACGCTGTACCTAAACAAATTTGACGTCCTTTTTTTCCCACAAACAGAGCTTTCTTTTGGTGGTATTTGATCACCTGTGCGATTTTTTGATCATGCGCTATAAACGAAAAAAGAGCGTCAATTTTGCAAAATATTTTTCACATTTTTTTTATATGAAATTCCCCCCCAAAAAAATGTAAAAATCAAAATTTTTTAACATTTTCGGCCAATTTGTTTTATGCTACATATGTTTGGTATAAAAAAAAAAAAAAAAAAAAAAATCGCAAAAAGCGTATTTTGATTGGTTTGCGCAAAAGTTATCGCGTTTACTAACAAAGGTAAAGATTTTTGTCAATTTTTTTTAACGCGTTATGGCGGCAATCTGCGATTTCTTTTGCGGTACTGCGACATTGCGGCGCACAGATCGGACCCTTGACTGACATTTTTGACACTTTTGGGGTTACCAGTGACATTACTGCAGTAATCAGTGCTATACATATGCACTGTTACTGTAAAATTACACTGGAAGTGAAGGGGTTATGTGTGTCCCTAGGGGCGTGATTCTAACTGTGATTGGCTGTGGCTTGAGGTGGAGGAACAGTGGCTTGAGGTGGAGGAACAGTGATCAACGGTCCTACATAGTAGAACCGTATGATCACTATTCCTACACAGGGGAGAATGACAGGCGGCTTGTTTACATTAGCCGCCTGCCTTTCTCCCTCTCCACCCGACGATCGCGAGTGACCAGCGGACGATCGGGTCCCCCGGTCACACGCGCGGGGGGGGGGGTCCGTGACCACGCGGGAGCGCGCCTCCGGCGGCGCGCGCTCGCTCCCGAGACCCTCACAGGCTAGCGACGTAGTACTACGTCGCTTTGCCTGTGAGGGGCTGACCGCCGCAGTAAATAGTCGTGCCGCGGTCGGCAAGCGGTTAAGAATGGACACTTAGGCATTTCAGGGCCTAAAGCAGGGATGCTCAACCTGTGGCCCTCCAGCTGTTGTGGAAAAACAAGTCCCATGAGGCATTGCAAAGCTGAGATACAAACATGACTCTCAAAGACAAAGGCATGTCCTTTCTCAGCAATGAACCCCCTTACCCCAGCAGGGGTCTCAACAACACCCATCCTCCTATGACCACATAACCACCCTCTGAACAACCCCTGTACCATCTACATCCAGTATATTCACTACTTCGTGAGGACCCTGGTGGCCCTGTAGGCTAAGAGTCCTAGTCTAGTATATACAGGGCATCTGGAAAGTATTCACAGCGCTTCACTTTTTCCACATTTTGTTATGTTACAGCCTTATTCCAACATAGATTCAATTCATTATTTGCCTTAAAATTCTACAAACTCTACCCTATAATGACAATATGAAAGAAGTTTGTTTGAAATCTTTGCAAATTTATTCAAAAATTATAAAAAAATAAATAAATCACATGTACATAAGTATTCACAGCTTTTGCCATGACACTCAAAATTGCATCCGATTTCCACTGATCATCCTTGAGATGTTTCTACAACTTAATTGGAGTCTTCTTGTGGTAAATTTGGTTGATTAAAACAGGATTTGGAAAGGCACACCCCTGTCTATATAAGGTCCCGCACTTAACAGTGCATGTCAGAGAAAAAAACAAGCCATGAAGTCCAAGGAATTGTCTGCAGGCCTCTGAGACAGGATTGTATTGAGGTACAGATCTGGGGAAGGGTACAGAAAAACGTCTGTGGCATTGAAGGTCCCAATGAGCACAGTGGCCTCCATCATCCGTAAATGGAAGAAATTTGGAACCACCAGGACTCTTCCTAGAGCGGGCTGTCCGGCTAAACTGAGCAATCGGAGGAGAAGGGCCTTAGTCAGGGAGGTGACCAAGAACCCGATGGTAACTCTGACAGAGCTCCAGTGTTTCTCTGTGGAGGAAGAACCTCCAGAAGGACAACCATGCCTGCAGCATTCCACCAATCAGGCTTGTATGGTAGAGTGGCCAGACGGAAGCCACTCCTCAGTAAAAGGCACATGACAACCAGCCTAGTTTGCCAAAAGGCACCATAAGGACTACCAGACCAAAATTCTCTGTTCTGATGAGACAAAGATTGAAATATTTGGCCTAAATGGAAAGTGTCATGCCTGGCCAATACCATCTCTACAGTGAAGCATGGTTGTGGCAGCATCATGCTGTGGGGGTGTTTTTCAGCAGAGGGAACTGGGAGACTAGTCAGGATTGAGGGAAAGATGAATGCAGCAATGTATAGAGACATCCTTGATGAAAAGCTGCTCCAGAACGCTCTGGACCTAAGACTGGGGCGAAGGGTCATCTTCCAACAGGACAACAACCCTAAGCACACAGTCAAGATAACAAAGAGTGGCTACAGGACAACTCTGTGAATGCTGCTTGTCAAACTCAACAAGCTGAGTTAAATTTGCAATGGCCACAGCAAGCGTACGATTCTCTCCAGCTGCCATATTAGGCTTTCGGTGGAAGGTAAAATCCTGGGTGAACAACCTGTTACTGCCTATGTGAACTTGAAGCAGCCTCTCTTACTTAACCTTTTTACCCTAGAGGAACCCTTTGAAAACATTTTTAGGTCCCAGAGAACCCCTTACTAAAACCAATTCTCCAGGGGACAGTGGAAAAATGCCCCTTAAATTAGTGTTTAGAAGAAAGTCCTACATTGGTGCGCAGAATGTCACCACCAAAGATCACTGGAGGCATGCCTCTTGATTGTGACAAATGTAGTTGGCCCCGGAGGGGACATCATGCAGGGGGCATCATCAAAGGGGAGGTCAATCAATTACAGCTCAATAAACCGATAACAAACTTTGGAGAAACCCTAGGTGAGAATGGCTGCCTTAGAGTATTTGGAGGAACCCTAGGTGAGAATGGCTGCCTTAGAGTATCCAAGACATATAGTAAGGCCGAGGCTACTCTTGTCAACTGGCAAAAGATTTTTTTATGGGCAAACTGGCTCTTAAAAACTAAAAGCATTGACCAAGTAGATGTGTTGACTGCCTTTACGATCTTTCTAACCCAATAAACAGAATAAAGTTTACATAGAAAAAGTGAAACCAAAAGTGAGGAAAGTCAATGAACATTCCCTACACAATAGGCTGAAGTATAATGTTACGTACAGTAGGTGTTATAAGTCTATTATAATTGGATAGAGGGACAGGAAAGCACAACAGGTGCTACGGTTCTTTTGGTCTGGAAATTGAATCTTAAGCCTCGTTCACACGCTACGAATTTCCGCCGACCGGTCGTCCGTCTTTTGTCCAGAGTGCGTGTCTGTTGGTTGGAATGTGCTCTAGACTGCACACGAATTTTCCCGTACGACAGAATTCTACTTCAGAAGTGATGTCATGTGTTGGATTGCTTTGTATGTGGTCTTTCTCTCTGAGCATGCCTAGTCTTGCTCATAAGATTTTTCCCCATCAAAATCTGTACTAATGAGACGAAAATCGGACGTGTGTTGACGGACGACAAAAATTTTAATGCCTGCACATCAGGATTTTGTCAGCCGAAAAGTCGGAGTCGTCAGGCGAAAGCACCGTACTAACAATCCGAAAATTGGCAGATCTGTCGTTGGGCGAAATTTCCCGGCCGAATTTCTTATCGTGTGTACAGGGCTTAAGGATCTTGCAGGCTAGTTTAAAAAGAAGCACCATTATGAAGGCTTTGAGTAAGTAAGGCTAGCCATACACATATAGATTTCTGTCATCCAGCTATAAACAGCATTGATGAAAGAAATTCTGCTGCCGGCTATTTTAATTCGACAGCCGGCACCTGCTGTGATGGAGTCCTGTGATGCAGTGCTCTGGCCTAGTGTCCAATCGATAGACAAGAGCATCATCACATGACGCAGGAAGTCATCACATGCTAAGGTTTAACAATGGGTATTTTTGGTGCCAACTGGAATGGAGGAAAGCAGAGAGGCGAGTATAAAAGGGTCAAGAGTGTGCTTTACATAGAGCCTCTCACTTCGTCCTGAAGGGGCATGATGGTGGTGTGTTTGTAAACCCCATTTCAGATGATCTAGTCTCTGGTATCAGGTGCAATGTGGGTGTTTGACATCATTAGAGCCTGCTGTTATCAGACAGGCCAGGCTTTGAGGATGCTTGCACAATTGTGTGAAGGTTCACTTCAATTAGGCAATCATGTGAAAAGAGTATCCCATTGCACATGATTGGATAATTGAAGTGAATTGAAGTAAATTCATACAATTTATTGTCTGCATAATTTGGAATGTAAACTATTTTGTCGTATGCACGAATGTAATCACAGTAACAGGTCAAACATATATATCATGGAACAGAAAAAATAAAAATGTAAAAGGTCAGTCCCCCCAAAGTCCATATTTCAGTTATGAGTAAAAACAAAACCAATGTTTCCACTGCAGTTTCTGCTCTTCTGCAGTCCACGGAGGCTTACAGTTTCCACTGCAATTCAATAGTTCTTTAAAAACAAAAGCCCAGGAAGTGAAAACGAGAACTAGCAACACCGCCCTTCTCTGAGCTTTAATCAGAGTGGCAGCGTCCATGTACTTCATAACTGTCTTCCACTCTACCTGAGTGCTGACTGTCACCGCACTGACTGCCACTGTACCAAATGCTAACTGCCACTTGTACTGACTGTCACTGTACCCGAGTGCTGACTGTCACTTGTACTGACTGCCACTGAACCCGGGTGCTGACTGCCACTGCACTGACTCCCACAGTACCAAATGCTAACTGCCACTTGTACTGACTGTCACTGTACCCGAGTGCTAATTGCCACTGTACCCGAGTGCTGGCTGTCACTGCACTGACTGCCACAGTACCAAATGCTAACTGCCACTTGTACTGACTATCACTTGTACTGACTGTCACTGTACCCGAGTGCTAACTGCCACTGTACCCGAGTGCTGGCTGTCACTGCACTGACTGCCACAGTACCAAATGCTAACTGCCACTTGTACTGTAACTGTACCCGAGTGCTAACTGCCACTGTACCCGAGTGCTGACTGTCACTGTACCTGAGTGCTGACTGTCACTGCACTGACTGTCACAGTACCAAATGCTGACTTCCACTGCATTGACTCTCACTGTACATGAGTGCTAACTGCCACTTGTACTGACTGTCACTGTACCCGAGTGCTAACTGCCACTTGTACTGACTATCACTGTACCCGAGTGCTAACTGCCACTTGTACTGACTGTCACTGTACCCGAGTGCTAACTGCCACTTGTACTGACTATCACTGTACCTGAGTGCTAACTGCCACTTGTACTGACTGTCACTGTACCCGAGTGCTGACTGCCACTGCACTGACTGTCACTGTACCCGAGTGCTGACTGCCACTGTACCCGAGTGCTGACTACCACTGCACTGACTGCCACAGTACCAAATGCTGACTTCCACTGTATTGACTCTCACTGTACATGAGTACTAACTGCCCCTTGTACTGACTATCACTGTACCCGAGTGCTGACTGTCATGCACTGACTGCCACTGTACCCTAGTGCTGACTGTCCCTGCACTGACTGCCACTGCACTGACTGCTGCTGTACCCGAGTGCTGACTGTCACTACACTTATTGCCACCGTACCCGAGTGCTGGCTGTCACTGCATTGACTGCCACTGTACCTCACTGCACTAACTGCCACTGTATCCGAGTGCTGACTGTCACTGCACTGACCGCCAATGCTTCAAATTTGTTTGTTAGGTACATGGGTTTTCACTGAAATCAAGTGTGTTGTAAAGCATTAATGTACGTTGCAAAACATTTGGCAATGCAGATCAACATACATACCAAAGCACATCAATATGCACAAACATACAGAAATACGCACAATATTGTTTGTTTTTGATGTACAATTACAGAGCATGGAACAATGTGTTTTCCTGCACTTTTATTTTATCAGAAATGTGCATTAGGTGAGAATCTGGTCTAAAAGGAAGCATGCCTGTGATCACCAAAGTAAAGTAAAGAAAACAGCATTTTATCTAGGTCCCGGGGTGTGCAGTGTGCCTGGCTTTTTTAAGTTAGTTGCCGTCTCACAGACAATTTTAACCACTTGCCTACTGGGCACTTTTTACCCCCTTCCTGTCCAGGCCAGTTTTCAATATTCAGCACTGTCACATTTTGAATGACAATTGTGCGGTCATGTGACACTGTACCCAGATTAATTTTTTATCATTTTTTGAGACAGCTAGAGCTTTCTTTTGGTGGTATTTAATCACCACTGAGTTTCTATTTTTTGCTAAACAAACTAAAAAAGCCTGAAAAATTTGAGAAATAGGTAATTTTTCTTCTACACCGATGTGCACTGATGAGTAGACCCTGATTATTAGTGTAAATGTGAGTTGTCACAGAATATTTGGTTATCGGCTTTTCTATCCTCACGCAGGGAGAGCGCTGGGGAAAGAAAATGGTGACAACCAGCATTTGTTTACATTGGATCAGCTGCGATTGGACACATCTGATCACTTGGTAAAGGGCTGCTGTAATTGGCCCTTTACCTCAATCTGTGATCAGCTGTATCCTAAGGACACAGCAAACACAGAGCACGCCCGATGTGCGCCCCAAAGCCACACAGGGGGTGGGGGATCTGGAACGACGTCAACAGACGCCCTCCCAGAACTGGATGACTGTGCTGTCGCCGTTTTTCGGCTACAGAACAGTCGGCAAGTGGTTAAGCTTTGACATGTTAGGGCATCTACATAATTGGTGCAACCTCACCCTTTATATTTTACCCAAAATGGAGAACATATTGTGTGCCCCAAAATCATCGTTAGTGCATTGTTTACTGAAATTTTGCATTTGATAAACCCTTGTGCTAATATCACGTAACATACAAATCGGGAGCTACCATGATTTTATTCTCCAGGGTGTCCACTTTCAGAACAAATATAAAGTTGGGTCTCATTCACATTTGCGTGTGGGGCCAATTCTGATTTCCTGCAGAAGATTTAGCACAGTCTAAAGCCTCATTCTAAAGAACTCGTATCCGATCGTCCCTGGACGCAATCTGATGCCTCGCTCTCATAGTCTATTCTTTATCGATAGTCTTCTTTTATCGCCATTACTTCAGTACATATCTGCGACTGGGGGAATAGTCTGCAGGGTGCACAGTATTGCATCCACAACTCCCTTATTAAAGTTGCAATGCAAAAAAAAAAAAACAAAGGAATAAATGCAAATTTTTGAAATGAGGGTGAATTCACTATTATTTTTTTTTTTTTTTTTTTTGTGTGCAAAAGGTGGAACTCACCTATAAAGCTTTCTATAGTCCCAGCTGTCTGCTCTCACACCTAGTGACAGGGTCCCTTTAAAAATTGCACATATAGCTGTCCATCCAGCACTATGGAGAAGGGATCCCCTACAATCCAGAGCTGACCCCTCCCCCACACACACAAAGTTAGCTGTGATCGGGCGGCTCTTACCTCCTCGGGTTATGTCTCATCTGGACGGTGTCCATCCCCCCGGCTCCTGTGATGGAGGATCGGACCTCCCCGGTGCTGACCCCCAACTACATACACCTGACCGTACCGCCGGTGTACTCAGCCTGTGCTTCCCCCCTACACACTGACAGCAGCACAGAGCACACTAATACATGGCAACGGAAGTAGGAACAGGAAGCGGCTGTGTACAGCAACATGTGCAATGTCTCATCATCACTACATGTCATCATCACTCACTACATGTCCTCATCACTCACCTCATCCCTCCCCCATCATCATCATCATCACTACATGTCCTCATCACTCACCTCATCCCTCCCCCATCATCATCACTACATGTCATCATCACTCACTACTACTCACCCCATCATCATCACTACATGTCCTCATCACTCACTACTACTCACCCCATCATCATCATCACTACATGTCCTCATCACTCACCTCATCCCTCCCCCATCATCATCATCATCACTACATGTCCTCATCACTCACCTCATCCCTCCCCCATCATCATCACTACATGTCATCATCACTCACTACTACTCACCCCATCATCATCACTACATGTCCTCATCACTCACTACTACTCACCCCATCATCATCATCACTACATGTCCTCATCACTCACCTCATCCCTCCCCCATCATCATCATCATCACTACATGTCCTCATCACTCACCTCATCCCTCCCCCATCATCATCACTACATGTCATCATCACTCACTACTACTCACCCCATCATCATCACTACATGTCCTCATCACTCACTACTACTCACCCCATCATCATCATCACTACATGTCCTCATCACTCACCTCATCCCTCCCCCATCCTCATCATCACTACATGTCCTCATCACTCACTACTACTCACCCCATCATCACTACATGTCCTCATCACTCACTACTACTCTCATCAACACTACATGTCCTCATCACTCACCTCATCCCTCCCCCATCATCATCATCACTACATGTCCTCATCACTCACCTCATCCCTCCCCCATCCTCATCATCACTACATGTCTTCATCACTCACTACTACCCACCCCATCATCCTCACTACATGTCATCACTCACTACTACTCACCCCATCCTCATCATCATCACTACATGTCCTCATCATTCACTGCTACTCACCCCATCATCATCATCACTACATGTCCTCATCACTCACTACTACTCACCCCATCATCATCATCACTACATGTCTTCATCACTCACTACTACCCACCCCATCATCCTCACTACATGTCATAACTCACTACTACTCACCCCATCATCATCATCACTACATGTCCTCATCACTCACTGCTACTCACCCCATCATCATCATCACTACATGTCCTCATCACTCACTACTACTCGCCCCATCATCATCATCACTACATGTCCTCATCACTCACTACTACTCACCCCATCATCACTACATGTCCTCATCACTCACCTCATCCCTCCCCCATCATCATCATCACTACATGTCCTCATCACTCACCTCATCCCTCCCCCATCATCATCATCACTACATGTCCTCATCACTCACCTCATCCCTCCCCCATCATCATCATCACTACATGTCCTCATCACTCACCTCATCCCTCCCCCATCCTCATCATCACTACATGTCTTCATCACTCACTACTACCCACCCCATCATCCTCACTACATGTCATCACTCACTACTACTCACCCCATCATCATTATCACTACATGTCCTCATCACTCACTGCTACTCACCCCATCATCATCATCACTACATGTCCTCATCACTCACTACTACTCACCCCATCATCATCATCACTACATGTCCTCATCACTCACTACTACTCTCATCATCACTACATGTCCTCATCACTCACCTCATCCCTCCCCCATCATCATCATCACTACATGTCCTCATCACTCACCTCATCCCTCCCCCATCCTCATCATCACTACATGTCCTCATCACTCACTACTACTCACCCCATCTTTATCATCACTACATGTCTTCATCACTCACTACTACCCTCCCCATCATCCTCACTACATGTCATCACTCACTACTACTCACCCCATCATCATCATCACTACATGTCCTCATCACTCACTGCTACTCACCCCATCATCATCATCACTACATGTCCTCATCACTCACTACTACTCACCCCATCATCATCACTACATGTCCTCATCACTCACTACTACTCACCCCATCATCACTACATGTCCTCATCACTCACTACTACTCTCATCATCACTACATGTCCTCATCACTCACCTCATCCCTCCCCCATCATCATCATCACTACATGTCCTCATCACTCACCTCATCCCTCCCCCATCCTCATCATCACTACATGTCTTCATCACTCACTACTACCCACCCCATCATCCTCACTACATGTCATCACTCACTACTACTCACCCCATCATCATCATCACTACATGTCCTCATCACTCACTGCTACTCACCCCATCATCATCATCATCACTACATGTCCTCATCACTCACTACTACTCACCCCATCATCATCATCACTACATGTCCTCATCACTCACTACTACTCACCCCATCATCATCATCACTACATGTCCTCATCACTCACTACTACTCTCATCATCACTACATGTCCTCATCACTCACTGCTACTCACCCCATCATCATCATCACTACATGTCCTCATCACTCACTACTACTCACCCCATCATCATCATCACTACATGTCCTCATCACTCACTACTACTCTCATCATCACTACATGTCCTCATCACTCACCTCATCCCTCCCCCATCATCATCATCACTACATGTCCTCATCACTCACCTCATCCCTCCCCCATCCTCATCATCACTACATGTCCTCATCACTCACTACTACTCACCCCATCTTTATCATCACTACATGTCTTCATCACTCACTACTACCCTCCCCATCATCCTCACTACATGTCATCACTCACTACTACTCACCCCATCATCATCATCACTACATGTCCTCATCACTCACTGCTACTCACCCCATCATCATCATCACTACATGTCCTCATCACTCACTACTACTCACCCCATCATCATCATCACTACATGTCCTCATCACTCACTACTACTCACCCCATCATCACTACATGTCCTCATCACTCACTACTACTCTCATCATCACTACATGTCCTCATCACTCACCTCATCCCTCCCCCATCATCATCATCACTACATGTCCTCATCACTCACCTCATCCCTCCCCCATCCTCATCATCACTACATGTCTTCATCACTCACTACTACCCACCCCATCATCCTCACTACATGTCATCACTCACTACTACTCACCCCATCATCATCATCACTACATGTCCTCATCACTCACTGCTACTCACCCCATCATCATCATCACTACATGTCCTCATCACTCACTACTACTCACCCCATCATCATCATCACTACATGTCCTCATCACTCACTACTACTCACCCCATCATCATCATCACTACATGTCCTCATCACTCACTACTACTCTCATCATCACTACATGTCCTCATCACTCACCTCATCCCTCCCCCATCATCATCATCACTACATGTCCTCATCACTCACTTCATCCCTCCCCCATCCTCATCATCACTACATGTCTTCATCACTCACTACTACCCACCCCATCATCCTCACTACATGTCATCACTCACTACTACTCACCCCATCATCATCATCACTACATGTCCTCATCACTCACTGCTACTCACCCCATCATCATCATCACTACATGTCCTCATCACTCACTACTACTCACCCCATCATCATCATCACTACATGTCCTCATCACTCACTACTACTCTCATCATCACTACATGTCCTCATCACTCACCTCATCCCTCCCCCATCATCATCATCACTACATGTCCTCATCACTCACCTCATCCCTCCCCCATCCTCATCATCACTACATGTCTTCATCACTCACTACTACCCACCCCATCATCCTCACTACATGTCATCACTCACTACTACTCACCCCATCATCATCATCACTACATGTCCTCATCACTCACTGCTAATCACCCCATCACCATCATCACTACATGTCCTCATCACTCACTACTACTCACCCCATCATCATCATCACTACATTTCCTCATCACTCACTACTACTCTCATCATCACTACATGTCCTCATCACTCACCTCATCCCTCCCCCATCATCATCATCACTACATGTCCTCATCACTCACCTCATCCCTCCCCCATCCTCATCATCACTACATGTCCTCATCACTCACTACTACTCACCCCATCATCATCATCACTACATGTCTTCATCACTCACTACTACCCACCCCATCATCCTCACTACATGTCATCACTCACTACTACTCACCCCATCATCATCATCACTACATGTCCTCATCACTCACTGCTACTCACCCCATCATCATCATCACTACATGTCCTCATCACTCACTACTACTCACCCCATCATCATCATCACTACATGTCCTCATCACTCACTACTACTCTCATCATCACTACATGTCCTCATCACTCACTACTACCCACCCCATCATCATCACTACATGTCCTCATCACTCACTGCTACCCACCCCATCATCATCATCACTACATGTCCTCATCACTCACTACTACCCACCCCATCATCATCATCATCACTACATGTCCTCATCACTCATTACTACTGACCCCATCATCATCACTACATGTCCTCATCACTCACCACTACTCACCCCATCATCATCATCACTACATGTCCTCATCACTCACTACTACTCACCCCATCATCATCACTACATGTCCTCATCACTCACTACTACTCAACCCATCATCATCATCACTACATGTCCTCATCACTCACTACTACCACCCCATCATCCTCACTACATGTCATCACTCACTACTACTCACCCCATCATCATCATCACTACATGTCCTCATCACTCACTACTACTCACCCCATTATCATCATCACTACATGTCCTCATCACTCACTACTACTCACCCCATCATCATCATCACTACATGTCCTCATCACTCACTACTCCTCACCCCATTCCATCATCATCATCATTACATGTCCTCATCACACACTGCTACTCACCCCATTCCTCCTCCATTATCACCACTACATGTCCTCATCATACACTGCTACTCACCCATTCCATCATCATCATCACTACATGTCCTCATCACTCACTGCTATTCACCCCATTCCATCATCATCACTACATGTGCTCATCACACACTTCTACTCATCCCATTCCATCATCATCATCACTACATGTCCTCATCACACACTTCTACTCACCCCATTCCATCATCATCATCACTACATGTCCTCATCACACACTACTACTCACCCCATTCCTCCCCCATCTCATCATTATTACATGTCCTCATCACACACTACTACTTACCCCATTCCTCCCCATCTCATCATCACTACATGTCCTCATCACACACTCCTTCTCACCCCATTCCTCCCCCATCTCATCATCACTACATGTCCTCATCACCCACTCCTTCTCTCCCCATTCCTCCCCCATCTCATCATCACTACATGTCCTCATCACCCACTCCTTCTCACCCCATTCCTCCCCCATCTCATCATCACTACATGTCCTCATCACACACTACTACTCACCCCATTCCTCCCCCATCTCATCATCACTAAATGTCCTCATCACCCACTCCTTCTCACCCCATTCCTCCCCCATCTCATCATCACTACATGTCCTCATCACACACTACTACTCACCCCATTCCTCCCCCATCTCATCATCACTAAATGTCCTCATCACCCACTCCTTCTCACCCCATTCCTCCCCCATCTCATCATCACTACATGTCCTCATCACACACTACTACTCACCCCATTCCTCCCCCATCTCATCATCACTACATGTCCTCATCACACACTACTACTCACCCCATTCCTCCCCCATCTCATCATTATTACATGTCCTCATCACTCACTCCTTCTCACCCCATTCCTCCCCCTTCTCATCATCACTACATGTCCTCATCACACACTACTATTCACCCCATTTCTCCCCCATCTCATCATCACTACATGTCCTCATCACACACAACTATTCACCCCATTCCTCCCCCATCTCATCATCACTACATGTCCTCATCACACACTACTACTCACCCCATTCCTCCCCCATCTCATCATCACTACATGTCCTCATCACCCACTCCTTCTCACCCCATTCCTCCCCCATCTCATCATCACTACATGTCCTCATCACACACTACTACTCACCCCATTCCTCCCCCATCTCATCATCACTACATGTCCTCATCACCCACTCCTTCTCACCCCATTCCTCCCCATCTCATCATCACTACATGTCCTGATCACACACTACTACTCACCCCATTCCTCCCCCATCTCATCATCACTACATGTCCTCATCACCCACTACTACTCACCCCATTCCTCCCCCATCTCATCATCACTACATGTCCTCATCACCCACTCCTTCTCACCCCATTCCTCCCCCATCTCATCATTATTACATGTCCTCATCACACACTACTATTCACCCCATTCCTCCCCCATCTCATCATCACTACATGTCCTCATCACACACTACTACTCACCCCATTCCTCCCCCATCTCATCATCACTACATGTCCTCATCGCACACAACTATTCACCCCATTCCTCCCCCATCTCATCATCACTACATGTCCTCATCACACACTACTACTCACCCCATTCCTCCCCCATCTCATCATCACTACATGTCCTCATCACACACTACTACTCACCCCATTCCTCCCCCATCTCATCATCACTACATGTCCTCATCACCCACTCCTTCTCACCCCATTCCTCCCCCATCTCATCATCACTACATGTCCTCATCACCCACTCCTTCTCACCCCATTCCTCCCCCATCTCATCATTATTACATGTCCTCATCACACACTACTACTCACCCCATTCCTCCCCCATCTCATCATTATTACATGTCCTCATCACACACTACTACTCACCCCATTCCTCCCCCATCTCATCATCACTACATGTCCTCATCACACACTACTACTCACCCCATTCCTCCCCCATCTCATCATCATCACTACATGTCCTCATCACACACTACTACTCACCCCATTCCTCCCCCATCTCATCATCACTACATGTCCTCATCACCCACTACTACTCACCCCATTCCTCCCCCATCTCATCATCACTACATGTCCTCATCACCCACTCCTTCTCACCCCATGCCTCCCCCATCTCATCATCACTACATGTCCTCATCACACACAACTATTCACCCCATTCCTCCCCCATCTCATCATCACTACATGTCCTCATCACACACTACTACTCACCCCATTCCTCCCCCATCTCATCATCACTAAATGTCCTCATCACCCACTCCTTCTCACCCCATTCTTCCCCCATCTCATCATCACTACATGTCCTCATCACCCACTCCTTCTCACCCCATTCCTCCCCCATCTCATCATCACTACATGTCCTCATCACCCACTCCTTCTCACCCCATTCTTCCCCCATCTCATCATCACTACATGTCCTCATCACACACTACTACTCACCCCATTCCTCCCCCATCTCATCATCACTAAATGTCCTCATCACCCAATCCTTCTCACCCCATTCCTCCCCCATCTCATCATCACTACATGTCCTCATCACACACAACTATTCACCCCATTCCTCCCCCATCTCATCATCACTACATGTCCTCATCACACACTACTACTCACCCCATTCCTCCCCCATCTCATCATTATTACATGTCCTCATCACTCACTCCTTCTCACCCCATTCCTCCCCCATCTCATCATCACTACATGTCCTCATCACACACTACTATTCACCCCATTCCTCCCCCATCTCATCATTATTACATGTCCTCATCACTCACTCCTTCTCACCCCATTCCTCCCCCATCTCATCATCACTACGTGTCCTCATCACACACTACTATTCACCCCATTCCTCCCCCATCTCATCATCACTACATGTCCTCATCACACACTACTACTCACCCCATTCCTCCCCCATCTCATCATCACTACATGTCCTCATCACACACTACTACTCACCCCATTCCTCCCCCATCTCATCATCACTACATGTCCTCATCACACACTACTACTCACCCCATTCCTCCCCCATCTCATCATCACTACATGTCCTCATCACACACTACTACTCACCCCATTCCTCCCCCATCTCATCATTATTACATGTCCTCATCACACACTACTACTCACCCCATTCCTCCCCCATCTCATCATCACTACATGTCCTCATCACACACTACTACTCACCCCATTCCTCCCCCATCTCATCATCACTACATGTCCTCATCACACACTACTACTCACCCCATTCCTCCCCCATCTCATCATCACTACATGTCCTCATCACACACTACTACTCACCCCATTCCTCCCCCATCTCATCATCACTACATGTCCTCATCACACACTACTACTCACCCCATTCCTCCCCCATCTCATCATCACTACATGTCCTCATCACACACTACTACTCACCCCATTCCTCCCCCATCTCATCATCACTACATGTCCTCATCACACACTACTACTCACCCCATTCCTCCCCCATCTCATCATCACTACATGTCCTCATCACACACTACTACTCACCCCATTCCTCCCCCATCTCATCATCACTACATGTCCTCATCACACACTACTATTCACCCCATTCCTCCCCCATCTCATCATCACTACATGTCCTCATCACACACTACTACTCACCCCATTCCTCCCCCATCTCATCATCACTACATGTCCTCATCACCCACTACTATTCACCCCATTCCTCCCCCATCTCATCATCACTAAATGTCCTCATCACCCAATCCTTCTCATCCCATTCCTCCCCCATCTCATCATCACTACATGTCCTCATCACACACAACTATTCACCCCATTCCTCCCCCATCTCATCATCACTACATGTCCTCATCACCCACTCCTTCTCACCCCATTCCTCCTCCATCTCATCATTACTACATGTCCTCATCACACACTACTACTCACCCCATTCCTCCCCCATCTCATCATCACTACATGTCCTCATCGCACACAACTATTCACCCCATTCCTCCCCCATCTCATCATCACTACATGTCCTCATCACACACTACTACTCACCCCATTCCTCCCCCATCTCATCATCATTACATGTCCTCATCACACACTACTACTCACCCCATTCCTCCCCCATCTCATCATCTCTACATGTCCTCATCACACACTACTACTCACCCCATTCCTCCCCCATCTCATCATCACTACATGTCCTCATCACCCACTCCTTCTCACCCCATTCCTCCCCCATCTCATCATCACTACATGTCCTCATCACCCACTCCTTCTCACCCCATTCCTCCCCCATCTCATCATCACTACATGTCCTCATCACACACTACTACTCACCCCATTCCTCCCCCATCTCATCATCACTACATGTCCTCATCACCCACTCCTTCTCACCCCATTCCTCCCCCATCTCATCATCACTACATGTCCTCATCACCCACTCCTTCTCACCCCATTCCTCCCCCATCTCATCATCACTACATGTCCTCATCACACACTACTACTCACCCCATTCCTCCCCCATCTCATCATCACTACATGTCCTCATCACACACTACTACTCACCCCATTCCTCCCCCATCTCATCATTATTACATGTCCTCATCACACACTCCTTCTCACCCCATTCCTCCCCCATCTCATCATCACTACATGTCCTCATCACACACTACTACTCACCCCATTCCTCCCCCATCTCATCATCACTACATGTCCTCATCACACACTACTACTCACCCCATTCCTCCCCCATCTCATCATCACTACATGTCCTCATCACCCTCTCCTTCTCACCCCATTCCTCCCCCATCTCATCATTATTACATGTCCTCATCACACACTACTACTCACCCCATTCCTCCCCCATCTCATCAGTATTACATGTCCTCATCACACACTACTACTCACCCCATTCCTCCCCCATCTCATCATCACTACATGTCCTCATCACACACTACTACTCACCCCATTCCTCCCCCATCTCATCATCACTACATGTCCTCATCACACACTACTACTCACCCCATTCCTCCCCCATCTCATCATCACTACATGTCCTCATCACCCACTACTACTCACCCCATTCCTCCCCCATCTCATCATCACTACATGTCCTCATCACTCACTCCTTCTCACCCCATGCCTCCCCCATCTCATCATCACTACATGTCCTCATCACACACTACTACTCACCCCATTCCTCCCCCATCTCATCATCACTACATGTCCTCATCACACACTACTACTCACCCCATTCCTCCCCCATCTCATCATCACTACATGTCCTCATCACCCACTACTACTCACCCCATTCCTCCCCCATCTCATCATCACTACATGTCCTCATCACCCACTCCTTCTCACCCCATTCCTCCCCCATCTCATCATCACTACATGTCCTCATCACTCACTCCTTCTCACCCCATGCCTCCCCCATCTCATCATCACTACATGTCCTCATCACACACAACTATTCACCCCATTCCTCCCCCATCTCATCATTATTACATGTCCTCATCACACACAACTATTCAATCCATTCCTCCCCCATCTCATCATCACTACATGTCCTCATCACCCACTCCTTCTCACCCCATTCCTCCCCCATCTCATCATTATTACATGTCCTCATCACCCACTCCTTCTCACCCCATTCTTCCCCCATCTCATCATCACTACATGTCCTCATCACACACTACTACTCACCCCATTCCTCCCCCATCTCATCATCACTAAATGTCCTCATCACCCAATCCTTCTCACCCCATTCCTCCCCCATCTCATCATCACTACATGTCCTCATCACACACAACTATTCACCCCATTCCTCCCCCATCTCATCATCACTACATGTCCTCATCACACACTACTATTTACCCCATTCCTCCCCCATCTCATCATCACTACATGTCCTCATCACACACTACTACTCACCCCATTTCTCCCCCATCTCATCATCACTACATGTCCTCATCACCCACTCCTTCTCTCCCCATTCCTCCCCCATCTCATCATCACTACATGTCCTCATCACCCACTCCTTCTCACCCCATTCCTCCCCCATGTCATCATCACTACATGTCCTCATCACACACTACTACTCACCCCATTCCTCCCCCATCTCATCATCACTACATGTCCTCATCACACACTACTACTCACCCCATTCCTCCCCCATCTCATCATCACTACATGTCCTCATCACCCACTCCTTCTCACCCCATTCCTCCCCCATCTCATCATCACTACATGTCCTCATCACCCACTCCTTCTCACCCCATTCCTCCCCCATCTCATCATCACTACATGTCCTCATCACACACTACTACTCACCCCATTCCTCCCCCATCTCATCATTATTACATGTCCTCATCACACACTACTATTCACCCCATTCCTCCCCCATCTCATCATCACTACATGTCCTCATCACACACTACTACTCACCCATTCCTCTCCCATCTCATCATCACTACATGTCCTCATCACACACTACTACTCGCCCCATTCCTCCCCCATCTCATCATCACTACATGTCCTCATCACACACTACTACTCACCCCATTCCTCCCCCATCTCATCATCACTACATGTCCTCATCACACACTACTACTCACCCCATTCCTCCCCCATCTCATCATCACTACATGTCCTCATCACACACTACTACTCACCCCATTCCTCCCCCATCTCATCATCACTACATGTCCTCATCACCCTCTCCTTCTCACCCCATTCCTCCCCCATCTCATCATTATTACATGTCCTCATCACACACTACTACTCACCCCATTCCTCCCCCATCTCATCATCACTACATGTCCTCATCACACACTACTACTCACCCCATTCCTCCCCCATCTCATCATCACTACATGTCCTCATCACACACTACTACTCACCCCATTCCTCCCCCATCTCATCATCACTACATGTCCTCATCACACACTACTTCTCACCCCATTCCTCCCCCATCTCATCATCACTACATGTCCTCATCATCCACTACTACTCACCCCATTCCTCCCCCATCTCATCATCACTACATGTCCTCATCACCCACTCCTTCTCACCCCATTCCTCCCCATCTCATCATCACTACATGTCCTCATCACTCACTCCTTCTCACCCCATGCCTCCCCCATCTCATCATCACTACATGTCCTCATCACACACAACTATTCACCCCATTCCTCCCCCATCTCATCATCACTACATGTCCTCATCACCCACTCCTTCTCACCCCATTCCTCCCCCATCTCATCATTATTACATGTCCTCATCACCCACTCCTTCTCACCCCATTCCTCCCCCATCTCATCATCACTACATGTCCTCATCACACACTACTACTCACCCCATTCCTCCCCCATCTCATCATCACTAAATGTCCTCATCACCCAATCCTTCTCAACCCATTCCTCCCCCATCTCATCATCACTACATGTCCTCATCACACACAACTATTCACCCCATTCCTCCCCCATCTCATCATCACTACATGTCCTCATCACACACTACTATTTACCCCATTCCTCCCCCATCTCATCATCACTACATGTCTCATCACACACTACTACTCACCCCATTCCTCCCCCATCTCATCATCACTACATGTCCTCATCACCCACTCCTTCTCTCCCCATTCCTCCCCCATCTCATCATCACTACATGTCCTCATCACCCAATCCTTCTCACCCCATTCCTCCCCCATCTCATCATCACTACATGTCCTCATCACACACTACTACTCACCCCATTCCTCCCCCATCTCATCATCACTACATGTCCTCATCACACACTACTACTCACCCCATTCCTCCCCCATCTCATCATCACTACATGTCCTCATCACCCACTCCTTCTCACCCCATTCCTCCCCCATCTCATCATCACTACATGTCCTCATCACCCACTACTACTCACCCCATTCCTCCCCCATCTCATCATCACTACATGTCCTCATCACCCACTCCTTCTCACCCCATTCCTCCCCCATCTCATCATCACTACATGTCCTCATCACACACTACTATTCACCCCATTCCTCCCCCATCTCATCATCACTACATGTCCTCATCACACACTCCTTCTCACCCCATTCCTCCCCCATCTCATCATCACTACATGTCCTCATCACCCACTCCTTCTCACCCCATTCCTCCCCCATCTCATCATCACTACATGTCCTCATCACCCACTCCTTCTCTCCCCATTCCTCCCCCATCTCATCATCACTACATGTCCTCATCACCCACTCCTTCTCACCCCATTCCTCCCCCATCTCATCATCACTACATGTCCTCATCACACACTACTACTCACCCCATTCCTCCCCCATCTCATCATCACTACATGTCCTCATCACACACTACTACTCACCCCATTCCTCCCCCATCTCATCATCACTACATGTCCTCATCACCCACTCCTTCTCACCCCATTCCTCCCCCATCTCATCATCACTACATGTCCTCATCACCCACTACTACTCACCCCATTCCTCCCCCATCTCATCATCACTACATGTCCTCATCACCCACTCCTTCTCACCCCATTCCTCCCCCATCTCATCATCGCTACATGTCCTCATCACCCACTACTATTCACCCCATTCCTCCCCCATCTCATCATCACTACATGTCCTCATCACCCACTCCTTCTCACCCCATTCCTCCCCCATCTCATCATTATTACATGTCCTCATCACACACTACTATTCACCCCATTCCTCCCCCATCTCATCATCACTACATGTCCTCATCACCCACTACTACTCACCCCATTCCTCCCCCATCTCATCATTATTACATGTCCTCATCACACACTACTATTCACCCCATTCCTCCCCCATCTCATCATCACTACATGTCCTCATCACACACTACTACTCACCCCATTCCTCCCCCATCTCATCATTATTACATGTCCTCATCACACACTACTATTCACCCCATTCCTCCCCCATCTCATCATCACTACATGTCCTCATCACACACTACTACTCACCCCATTCCTCCCCCATCTCATCATTATTACATGTCCTCATCACACACTAATACTCACCCCATTCCTCCCCCATCTCATCATTATTACATGTCCTCATCACCCACTACTACTCACCCCATTCCTCCCCCATCTCATCATCACTACATGTCCTCATCACACACTACTACTCACCCCATTCCTCCCCCATCTCATCATCACTACATGTCCTCATCACCCCATCCCCCCTCATCTCACCTCCACCTTTATAAATATATAATTTATTAGTTTATATATAATTTACATCCTTTAATGCTAAATAAATGTATTATAAATGTATTATAAAGTATATATGTAAATCATTTTTTTTCTGAAAGCAGACACCCTGGAGAATAACATAGTGATTGTTACACTTTTATATGGTTGATCAAGCACAGAAAAAGAAAAAAAAATACAACAAAGTTCTGTAACACTAACCATATGTTTTTATATATATTTATTGTAATACTTTTTTTTTTTTACTGTATATGTATTTTTCCTGAAAGCAGACACCCTTGAGATTTAAATAGTGATGTTTCAATTTTTTATGTTGTGCAATACTAGCGGTTTATTGTTAAAAAAAAACAATTATATATATATATATATATATATATATATATATATATATATATATACTAAAATTCTTCATCACTTTGTAATACATATATTTGTTATAATTCAATGTTTTATTTTTTATTTTTTTGCATTATTCCAAATAAAGGTAATATATTTATATATACACTGTATATATATTTTTTCCTGAAAGCAGACACCCTTGAGAATAACATAGTGGTAGTTCCAATTTTTTTGTGTTGTACAATATTAGCGGTTTATCAAGCATATAAAATAAAATAAAAAAACACACTAAAATTCTTCCTCATATTGTAATACATATACTTTATAATTTAATATTTTATATAATTTTTTTAGCATTATTCTAAATAAATGTATTATATATATATATATATATATATATATATATATATATATATATTCACAGCGCCTCACTTTTTCCACATTTTGCTATGTTACAGCCTTATTCCAAAATGGATTAAATTCATTATTTTCCTCAAAATTCTTCAGAAAATACCCCATAATGACAAATGAAATAAGTTTGTTTAAAATCTTTGCACATTTATTAAAAATAAAAAAACAAAAATAAATCACCTGTACATAAGTATTCACAGCCTTTGCCATGACTCTCAAAATTGAGCTCAAGTGCATCCTGTTTCCACTGATCGTCCTTGAGATGTTTCTACAACTTGATTGGAGTCCACCTGGGGTAAATTCAGTTGATTGGACATGATTTGGAAAGGCACACACCTCTCTATATAAGGTCCCACTGTTAACAGTGCATGTCAGAGCACAAACCAAGCCATGAAGTCCAAGGAATTGTCTGTAGACCTCCAAGACAGGATTGTATCGAGGCACAGATCTGGAGAAGGGCACAGAAACATTTCTGTAGCATTGAAAGTCCCAATGAGCACAGTTGCCTCCATCATCTATAAATAGAAGAAGTTTGGAACCACCTGGACTGAGTGACCCAGGGAGAAGGACCTTATTCAGGGAGGTGACCAAGAACCCGATGGTCACTCTGACAGAGCTCCAGCCTTTCTCTGTGGAGAGAGGAGAACCTTCCAGAAGAACAACCCTCTCTGCAGCACTCCACCAATCAGTCCTGTATGGTAGTGGTCAGATGGAAGCCACTCCTCAGTAAAAGAAACATGACAGCCCGCTTAGAGTTTGCCAAACGTCACCTGAAGGACTCTGACCCTGAGAAACAAAATTCTCTGGTCTGATAAAACAAGGATTGAACTCTTTGGCCTGAATGGCAAGCATCATGTCTGGAGGAAACCAGGCACCACTCATCACCTGGCCAACACCATCTCTACAGTGAAGCATGGCGGTGGCAGCATCGTGCTGTGGGGATGTTTTTCAGCAGCAGGAACTGGGAGACTAGTCAGGATTGAGGGAAAGATGAATGCAGCAATGTACAGAGACATCCTTTATGAAAACCTGCTCCATAGCACTCTGGACCTCAGAACATGGGTGAAGGTTCATCTTCCAACAGGCCAACCACCCTAAGCACACAGCCAAGATAACAACACATGGCTACGGGACAACTCTGTAAATGTCCTAGAGTGGCCCAGCCAGAGCCTAGACTTGAACCCCATTTATAATCTCTGGAGAGATCTGAAAATGGCTGTGCACTGACCCTCCCCATCCAACCTGAAGGTGCTTGAGAGGTCCTGCAAAGAAGATTGAGAGAAACTGCCCAAAAATAGGTGTGTCAAGCTTTTAGCATAATTTTTATAGACTTGAGGCTGGGGATTTTTTATTTTTAATAAATTTGCAAAGATTTCAAACAAACTTATTTCATGTTGTCATTATGGGATATTGTTTGTAGAAGTTTAAAGAAAATAATACATTTAATCCATTTTGGAATAAGGCTGTAACATAGCAAAATATGGAAAAAGTGAAGCACTGTTAATACTTTCCCAATGAACTGTATAAACACACACTATATTGTCAAAAGTATTAATACGCCTGTCTTTACACGCACATGAACTTTAACCTCCCTGGCGGTAACCCCGAGCGTGACTCGGGGTGGATTTTTCATACTAGGATCGGTATCCCCGAGTCACGCTCGGGGTAGATGTGCAGAGAGTGCAGCGGTGTTCTCTTACCTTCTCCTGGCGATCCAGCGATGATCTCTCATTGCTGTGACCGCCAGCCGAGATCCCCGCCGCTCTCCGTCGGTCGGATCACTTCCTAGTTCCGTTCCTTGCAGCAGCAATGCTGCATGGGAGCGGAACTAGGGAGGGAAATTCAAAAAAAAAAAAAAAAAGTTGCACAAAACACAAACACATAACACATTTTATATTATATGCATATATATATATATATATATATATATATATATATATATATGCCTATATGTATGTATATATATATATATATATATATATATATATATGCACACACACACATATATATATATATATGTAAAATTATATTATTGATTCGATCATAATTCATGCGTTATATATATATTATATATATATATATATATATATATATATATATATATATACACACACACACATATATATATATATATATATATACACACACACACATATATATATATATATATATATACACACACACACATATATATATATATATATATATATATACACACATATATATATAATATATAACGCATGAATTATAATCTAATCAATAATATAATTATATTATTGATTAGATTATAATTCATGCGTTTGTGTTTCAAATTTATCACATCTGGGATGTCTACTAGAGTCTTGTTTTGGTCAGGTTTAAGTCAGTAATTACTAAGAATTGTAGGCCTATAATACATAACGCCAAATTTCCATGAAAAGAATTGTACCGCTTTTGGTATGTAATTCCTGACATAATCATACTGCCAGGGAGGTTAATGATACCCCAGTCTTGGTGGTTGATTTACTAAAGGCAAATCCACTATGCACTGCAAGTGTACTGGGAAGAGCAGTCACTGTAAATCTATAGGGAAGATCTGAAATAAGGGCAACCTCTAATGATTTCTATCATCCAATCATGTGCAAGCAAAAATGTGTTTTTTTTATTTTCCTTGCATGTCTTCCTCAGATCTACAGCGACTGCACATCCTAGTGCACAGTGGATTTGCTTTTAGTATATAAATCTCTTAGTCCGTAGGGTTCAATATTGAGTTGACCCACCCTTTGCAGCTATAACAGCTTCAACTCTTCTGGGAAAGCTGTCCACAACGTTTAGGAGTGTGTCTATGGGAATGTTTGACCATTCTTCCAGAAGCGCATTTGTGAGGTCAAGCACTGATGCTGGATGAGAAGGCCTGGCTTGCAGTCTCCGCTCTAATTCATCCCAAAGGTGTCCTTTCAGGGTAAGGTCAGGACTCTGTGCAGGCCAGTCAAGTTCCTCCACCCAAAACTCGCTCATCCATGTCTTTATAGACTTTGCTTTGTGCACTGGTGCGCAGTCAAATTGGAACAGGAAGGGGCCATCTCCAAACTGTTCTCACAAAGGTGGGCGCATGAAATTGTCTTGGTATGCTGACGCCATAAGAGTTCCCTTCACTGGAACTAAGGGGCCAAGCGCAACCCCTGAAAAACAACCCCACACCATAATCCCCTTCCACCAAATGATTTGGCCTAGTGCACAAAGCAAGGTCCAACAAGACATGGATCACCTACCCTTCTCCCATGTGAAAAATTAAAACTTTCCTTTTTTTTTTTCCTTTTACTTCTTTAATCCAGGGCCCTTTTTGGTTGGTCCAGGTAAGAAAACAAACTGGAAAAGGTTTGTGTTTTACTACGTATTTTTGGACCAAAATGTGACATATTTGAGGTAAAAGAATGTAAACAGCAGGTGAAGAACTAGTATACTGAAAGACAACAACAAAAGAAGGGCGCACCAACCTCGTGCATTACCACTAAAAAAGGTTTATTGCAACCCATAGACAACACATATTATACTCACAAACAAGTGATGATATAGCACATAAAACACAATGGAATCGGTTGTCTCCAAAACAACCAAGGAACTCCTGTACTGGATGACATGCTGGTCTCAGCAACTGTATGGCTGGGCTGATGCGTTTCGAGGGAGGACCGCCCTCCACAGCCAACTACTTAGCACCTTGCAAATGGAACAACAGTCCAGTAGCACATTTTGGTTCTAAGGAAGAGGGTCCTCCCTCGAAACGCGTCAGCCCAGCCATACAGTTGCTGACACCAGCACGTCATCCAGTACAGGAGTTCCCTGGTTATGTTGGAAATGACTGGTTCCATTGTGTTCTATGTGCTATATCATCACTCGTTTGTGAGTATAATATGTGTTGTCTTTGGATCGCAAGAAACCTTTTTTAGTGGTAATGCACGAGGTCCCTGCGCCCTTCTTTTGTTGTTTTCTTTCAGTGTATTTTGGATACCCTTGGTCCTGAGGGGGCAGCAAGTCCTAGAGTGGTGCATACCAAGACCATATAAGAACACTTCTCCTTCATTACATACCTCCCAAGCGCAGGAGAATTTTTGTTTGAATTACTAGTATAGCCTAGTTCACAGCAGTCCCTCATTTGGAGGGACTGACCCTTTTGTGGAACCAAATCCCTCTTACCTCCTCAGTTGTCCCTCTTTTTGGTCTGATTTACAAAGCTCTAAAATAAGGAATTATTTAATGGAAGCAGCCTTTCTTAACCTTTTTACCCCAGAGCAATCCTTAAAACTTTTTCAGGACTTGGGGATTCCTTACTGAAACCATTTTTTTGGGGGGTCAATGGAAATATTGCCTCTTACATTCATGGCAAGTCGGAAAATGCTCCCTAACATAGTGGTCAAGGAAAAAAATACCTCTTTCATTGGTGGTTAATGGGAAAAATGCTCCTTAAATTGGTGGCCAGTGGGAAAAATGCTCCTTAAAATGGTGGCTAGTGGGAAAAATTCTCCTTAAATTGGTGGCTAGTGGGAAAAATTCTCCTTAGATTGGTGGCTAGTGGGAAAAATTCTCCTTAAATTGGTGGCTAGTGGAAAAAATGCTCCTTAAATTGGTGGCCAGTGGAAAAAATGCTCTTTAAATTGGTGGCTAGTGGAAAAAATGCTCCTTAAATTGGTGGCCAGTGGGAAAAATGCTCTTTAAATTGGTGGCCAGTGGGAAAAATGCTTCTTAAATTGGTGGCCATTAGGAAAAATGCTCCTTAATTTGGTGGCTAGTGGAAAAAATGCTCCTTAAATTGGTGGCCAGTGGGAAAAATGCTCTTTAAATTGGTGGCTAGTGTATAAAATGCTCCTTAAATTGGTGGCCAGTGGGAAAAATGCTCTTTAAATTGCAGGTCCAAAAAAAAAAAAAAAAAAAAAAAAAACGCCTTATACCTGTGGTCAAGGAGAGAAATGCCAGTTACTTTGGTGATCAGTGGGAAATGCTCCCTAACTTGGTTGTCAAGGAAAAAAAATGCCCCTTACATTGGTGGCCAGTGGGAAAAATGCTCTTTAAATTGGCGGTCGAAAACAAAAAAAAGCCTTATACCTGTGGTCAAGGAGAGAAATGCCAGTTACTTTGGTGATCAGTGGGAAATGCTCCCTAAGTTGGTTGTCAAGGAAAAAAAATACCCCTTACATTGGTGGCCAGTGGGAATATTGCTCCTCAAATTGGCGGTCGAAAAAAAAAAAGCCCCTTATATCTGTGGTCAATGGGAAAAATACTCATTAAATAGGTGGCCAGTGGGAAAATTGCTCCTTACATTGGTGGTCAGTGAGAATAATGCTGCCTTCACTGGTGGCTAGTGGGAATAATGCTCCTTAAATTCATGGTCAATGAGAAAAATGCTTATTACATTGGTGGTCAGTGGGAAAATTGCCCTCACTTCAAGCCTGCAGAGTGAGGATCCTTTGTGAAAGCTACATAAAGTATTATCACTCTGCAGACATAGGGTTTTTCATTACACCTTCCTAATTCCTAATAGTGTGGCCTGTTAGCACCACGAAATGTGTTGTCCACATATACATACATTCCATAACCAATAAAGACAAGTCCTTGATGTAAAAGATTATCTCACGCATGCTCTTCCATATGGATGCCTCTGCGATCAATAACCATTTTTGGGGCTTCACACGTACCTTCCATTAACATTCAACTGCCTTCCCAGTGATTTGAATAATCACCCAAACGAACAATGAGAATGACCGATATCTGTATGAGGACAAAAATATTCCCCACAGACCTGACTATCTGATTGTTCAACCACTTCCATTTAAAGTGTTGTGCAACTTTGCCAATGTGAATGTTGGTCGTATATTACTTTTTTAACATACTCTATACAACTGAATATAAATAATACCCAACTACCGCATTTAGAAGAATCTCTCCTAGGACTTTATATCCCTTTTTCTCTTTTCCACTGTCCACCCTTTGGATTTTTTTTTTCCATGATTCTCCAGTAAACTACTTGTTAAAATTCTAATAATTCAGCAATAAAAACTGTTTACTGGCCATGATTATCACCATCATTATACTGAAATCTGAATTACTTTTATAGCTTCAGAACATCTCATACTGGGATGGAAGTGGTTGCTTCAAGGCTGGAGATAACAATAACGCTTGTATCCTTTTTTTTTTTTTGGTAAAAGTTTTGTGTAGATGTGACCAAAATGTACTTCCAAACCTCCTATTTCTCCTCTAAAGTACGGCCCAGCATTCATTTCTTTTACCTTTTGGACTTATGCCCCATACACACATGCAGATTATCTGCAGACTTTTGTCTGCAGATTTACCAAAACCATATAATATGAGGTCAAACCTAAACACTTTCAATTTGTATGCAATCCGGCAGGCCCTTGCACTACATAGAAAAGGTAAGTCTGCAGACAAAAGTCTGCAGATAATCTGCATGTGTGTATGGGGCATTATGCCCCATACACACTTGCAGATTATCTGCAGACTTTTGTCTGCAGACTTACCTTTTCTATGTAGTGCAAGGGCCTGCCGGATTGCATACAAATTGAAAGTGTTTAGGTTTGACCTCATATTATATGGTTTTGGTAAGTCTGCAGACAAAAGTCTGCAGATAATCTGCACGTTTGTTTGGGGCATTATTCACACGGGTGTAACGATCTATTCATCCATGTGCAGGGCCATCTTCAGCCACCTGGGATGCAAAGGTGATCTGTGCACTGGACCTGCATGGACGTACAATCTGGGATCTGCATGGAGGTCTGTGCAGCCGGCTACCTGTCATAGGTTTTAATGGGCTGCCTGCACAAAACACCTGTGCATTCTGGGTGGCTGAAGACAGCCCTTTGCATAGGTGCATGGATCAGTATAGTTGTGTAAATAAGGCCTTCCTGTAGTGACCAACAGCTTTAATTACTCCCTGTGATGCCATCATTGAGCTTGCCAGCAGATGTTAACCACTTAAGCCCCGGAAGATTTTACCCTCTTCCTGACCAGGGCCTATTTTGCGATTCGGCACTGCGTGACTTTAACGGACAATTGCGCAGTCGTGCGACGCTGTACCTAAACTAATTTGACGTCCTTTTTTTTTTTTCCACAAACAGAGCTTTCTTTTGGTGGTATTTGATCACCTGTGCGATTTTTTGATCATGCGCTATAAACAAAGAAAGAGCGTAAATTTTGCAAAAATAACAATATTTTTCACATTTTTTTATATGAAATTCCCCCCCAAAAAAATGTAAAAATCAAAATTTTTTAACATTTCCGGCCAATTTGTTTTATGCTACATATGTTTGGTAAAAAAAAATCGCAAAAAGCGTATTTTGATTGGTTTGCGCAAAAGTTATCGCGTTTACTAACAAAGGGAAAGATTTTTGTCATTTTTGTTGTTTTTTTTAACGCGTAATGGCGGCGATCTGCGGTTTTTTTTGCGGTACTGCGACATTGCGGCAGACAGATCGGACCCTTGACTGACATTTTTGGGGTTACCAGTGACATTACTACAGTAATCAGTGCTATAAATATGCACTGTTACTGTAAAATTACACTGGCAGTGAAGGGGTTAACTTTTTTTTGAGAGGGAGGGGCTATGTGTGTCCCTAGGGGCGTGATTCTAACTGTGATTGGCTGTGGCTTGAGGTGTAGGAACAGTGATCAACGGTCTTACATAGTATGATAGAATGACAGGCGGCTTGTATACATTAACCGCCTGCCTTTCTCCCTCTCCACCGACGATCTAAAGTGACCGGCGGACGATCGGGTCCGCCGGTCACACGCGCGGGGGGGTCCATGACCGCGCGGGAGCGCTCCTCCGGTGGCGCGCGGGAGCTCCTGAGACCCTCACAGTTTAGCAACGTAGTACTACGTCGCTTTGCCTGTGAGAGGCTGACCGCCGCAGTAAATAGTCGTGCGGCGGTCGGCAAGCGGTTAAAATCTACAGATGTCTCAAGTCAGCCTCCAGAACTTTATCTCCCAAGAGGCTCTTCCTTACACACAGTGTGTGGATGGCTCCTGGGAGTCAAGCAGCAGCATTGTTTTGCCGAAAATGTATGCATGTGACGAGAGACAGAAAGGGCAGTGTCCTGTAGTCCAGCAGAGAAGAAAAAAGTTGAAGCTCACTGACTTTCTGGAAGGGTCACCAGTAGTGTTGAGCGAACACGGACTGTATTATTCGTGTTCGTACCGAATAATTGGATTTTTTGTACCCGAACACGGACACGGACACTTTACTGTATGTTCGGATAAAAATCCGTGTTCGGTCGTTTTATTTCCGGGTTTTGCATGCTTTGGCGCTCTTTTCATGGCGGGCTTTCAACAGCCAATCAACAATCGTTTAACTGGTGTGCCTTAAGCCATCCCAGCCATGCCTGCAAATGTCTCAGTAGCTGTGATTGGCCGTCTGAAGCATGTGACCAAGTCTTTATAAGTTCCAGGCAGCCGCAGCGGCTTCATTATGCTGCTTAGATCAGGGACAGAGCACACATCAACGTGCTGGCTGCTGATTAGGGAAAGACAGGCAGGAAAAAACCATTTGTGTCTGGATAGAATTGAGGGACAGGTCGGAGTGTTTAGGCAGGGCGAGTTGTAGGCATTTTAGGGATAGAGTCTGCTGAATTATAGGGTCAGTGTCTTCTACAAAGTACAATCGATATTGCTGTGTGGGGGGTGGGGTGACTCTGCACTCAATCCTGATCTACGATCTCTTCTCAATCCTGTTAGGGAGAGGCTGCTGCTGCTGAATTTTAGGGAAACTGTGTTCTACAAACTACAATCGATATTGCTGTGTGATGTGGGATAGGAGATAGGCAGGTGTCAGTGATCCACATCCATTTTTCTGTGTGTGAGCTGCAGTGAACACAATCTTTTTGGGCTGCAGTGAACACAATCTTTTTGGGGTGCAGTGAACAACGTCCTTTTTGGGGTGCAGTGAACAAAATCCTTTTTGGGGTGCAGTGAACAACATCCTTTTTGGGGTGCAGTGAACACAATCTTTTTGGGGTGCAGTGAACAAAATCCTTTGTGGGGTGCAGTGAACACAATCTTTGTGGGGTGCAGTGAACACAATCTTTTTGGGGTGCAGTGAACAACATCCTTTTTGGGGTGCAGTGAACACAATCTTTGTGGGGTGCAGTGAACACAATATTTTTGGGGTGCAGTGAACAAAATCCTTTTTGGGGTGCAGTGAACACAATCTTTGTGGGGTGCAGTGAACACAATCTTTTTGGGGTGGAGTGAACAAAATCCTTTTTGGGGTGCAGTGAACAACATCCTTTTTGGGGTGCAGTGAACAAAATCCTTTTTGGGGTGCAGTGAACACAATCTTTTTGGGGTGCAGTGAACAAAATCCTTTGTGTGGTGCAGTGAACACAATCTTTGTGGGGTGCAGTGAACACAATCTTTTTGGGGTGCAGTGAACAAAATCCTTTTTGGGGTGCAGTGAACAACATCCTTTTTGGGGTGCAGTGAACAAAATCCTTTTTGGGGTGCAGTGAACACAATCTTTTTGGGGTGCAGTGAACAAAATCCTTTGTGGGGTGCAGTGAACACAATCTTTGTGGGGTACAGTGAACAGAATCTTTGTGGGGTGCAGTGAACACAATCTTTGGGGGGTACAGTGAACACAATCTTTTTGGGGTGCAGTGAACAAAACCTTTGTGGGGTACAGTGAACACAATCTTTGTGGGGTGCAGTGAACACAATCTTTTTGGGGTGGAGTGAACAAAATCCTTTTTGGGGTGCAGTGAACAACATCCTTTTTGGGGTGCAGTGAACAAAATCCTTTTTGGGGTGCAGTGAACACAATCTTTTTGGGGTGCAGTGAACAAAATCCTTTGTGGGGTGCAGTGAACACAATCTTTGTGGGGTGCAGTGAACACAATCTTTTTGGGGTGCAGTGAAAAAAATCCTTTTTGGGGTGCAGTGAACAAAATCCTTTTTGGGGTGCAGTGAACACAATCTTTTTGGGGTGCAGTGAACAAAATCCTTTGTGGGGTGCACTGAACACAATCTTTGTGGGGTACAGTGAACAGAATCTTTGTGGGGTGCAGTGAACACAATCTTTGGGGGGTACAGTGAACACAATCTTTTTGGGGTGCAGTGAACAAAATCCTTTGTGGGGTGCAGTGAACACAATCTTTGGGGGGTACAGTGAACACAATCTTTTTGGGGTGCAGTGAACAAAATCCTTTGTGGGGTGCAGTGAACACAATCTTTGTGGGGTGCAGTGAACACAATCTTTTTGGGGTGCAGTGAACAAAATCCTTTTTGGGGTGCAGTGAACAACATCCTTTTTGGGGTGCAGTGAACACAATCTTTTTGGGGTGCAGTGAACAAAATCCTTTGTGGGGTGCAGTGAACACAATCTTTGTGGGGTACAGTGAACAGAATCTTTGTGGGGTGCAGTGAACACAATCTTTGGGGGGTACAGTGAACACAATCTTTTTGGGGTGCAGTGAACAAAATCCTTTGTGGGGTGCAGTGAACACAATCTTTGGGGGGTACAGTGAACACAATCTTTTTGGGGTGCAGTGAACAAAATCCTTTGTGGGGTGCAGTGAACACAATCTTTGTGGGGTGCAGTGAACACAATCTTTTTGGGGTGCAGTGAACAAAATCCTTTTTGGGGTGCAGTGAACAACATCCTTTTTGGAGTGCAGTGAACACAATCTTTTTGGGGTGCAGTGAACAAAATCCTTTGTGGGGTGCAGTGAACACAATCTTTGTGGGGTACAGGGAACAGAATCTTTGTGGGGTGCAGTGAACACAATCTTTGGGGGGTACAGTGAACACAATCTTTTTGGGGTGCAGTGAACAAAATCCTTTTAGGGTGCAGTGAACACAATCTTTGTGGGGTGCAGTGAACAAAATCCTTTTTGAGGTGCAGTGAACACAATCTTTGTGGGGTGCAGTGAACACAATCTTTGTGGGGTACAGTGAACACAATCTCATGCTTCTGAAGATTTGAGGGTGCTGCCTGTTCCATACTCCTCCTCCTACTGCTCAACCATCCTTTTAGGGGTACAAACAATAGTAATTGGGGCCTAGTGTGGTGGTGTACGTGTGAGATACATACACTTTCTTTTTGATCATATTTTCTATTCCGCTATTCAATTAAAACCTTTGGGGATCAATTAAATTGCGTGATAGTCTGTGTCGGTACGTGTGAGATCCACCTTTCCAAGTTTTTGGGGTTCATCTCATACTTCTGAAGATTTGAGGGTGCTGCCTGTTCCATACTCCTCCTCCTACTGCTCAACCATCCTTTTAGGGGTACAAACAATAGTAATTGGGGCCTAGTGTGGTGGTGTACGTGTGAGATACATACACTTTCTTTTTGATCATATTTTCTATTCCGCTATTCAATTAAATCCTTTGGGGATCAATTAAATTGCGTGATAGTCTGTGTCGGTACGTGTGAGATCCACCTTTCCAAGTTTTTGGGGTTCATCTCATACTTCTGAAGATTTGAGGGTGCTGCCTGTTCCATACTCCTCCTCCTACTGCTCAACCATCCTTTTAGGGGTACAAACAATAGTAATTGGGGCCTAGTGTGGTGGTGTACGTGTGAGATACATACACTTTCTTTTTGATCATATTTTCTATTCCGCTATTCAATTAAAACCTTTGGGGATCAATTAAATTGCGTGATAGTCTGTGTCGGTACGTGTGAGATCCACCTTTCCAAGTTTTTGGGGTTCATCTCATACTTCTGAAGATTTGAGGGTGCTGCCTGTTCCATACTCCTCCTCCTACTGCTCAACCATCCTTTTAGGGGTACAAACAATAGTAATTGGGGCCTAGTGTGGTGGTGTACGTGTGAGATACATACACTTTCTTTTTGATCATATTTTCTATTCCGCTATTCAATTAAATCCTTTGGGGATCAATTAAATTGCGTGATAGTCTGTGTCGGTACGTGTGAGATCCACCTTTCCAAGTTTTTGGGGTTCATCTCATACTTCTGAAGATTTGAGGGTGCTGCCTGTTCCATACTCCTCCTCCTACTGCTCAACCATCCTTTTAGGGGTACAAACAATAGTAATTGGGGCCTAGTGTGGTGGTGTACGTGTGAGATACATACACTTTCTTTTTGATCATATTTTCTATTCCGCTATTCAATTAAAACCTTTGGGGATCAATTAAATTGCGTGATAGTCTGTGTCGGTACGTGTGAGATCCACCTTTCCAAGTTTTTGGGGTTCATCTCATACTTCTGAAGATTTGAGGGTGCTGCCTGTTCCATACTCCTCCTCCTACTCCTCAACCATCCTTTTAGGGGTACAAACAATAGTAATTGGGGCCTAGTGTGGTGGTGTACGTGTGAGATACATACACTTTCTTTTTGATCATATTTTCTATTCCGCTATTCAATTAAAACCTTTGGGGATCAATTAAATTGCGTGATAGTCTGTGTCGGTACGTGTGAGATCCACCTTTCCAAGTTTTTGGGGTTCATCTCATACTTCTGAAAATTTGAGGGTGCTGCCTGTTCCATACTCCTGCTCCTACTGCTCAACCATCCTTTTAGGGGTACAAACAATAGTAATTGGGGCCTAGTGTGGTGGTGTACGTGTGAAATACATACACTTTCTTTTTGATCATATTTTCTATTCCGCTATTCAATTAAAACCTTTGGGGATCAATTAAATTGCTTGATAGTCTGTGTCGGTACGTGTGAGATCCACCTTTCCAAGTTTTTGGGGTTCATCTCATACTTCTGAAGATTTGAGGGTGCTGCCTGTTCCATACTCCTCCTCCTACTCCTCAACCATCCTTTTAGGGGTACAAACAATAGTAATTGGGGCCTAGTGTGGTGGTGTACGTGTGAGATACATACACTTTCTTTTTGATCATATTTTCTATTCCGCTATTTAATTAAAACCTTTGGGGATCAATTAAATTGCGTGATAGTCTGTGTCGGTACGTGTGAGATCCACCTTTCCAAGTTTTTGGGGTTCATCTCATACTTCTGAAGATTTGAGGGTGCTGCCTGTTCCATACTCCTCCTCCTACTGCTCAACCATCCTTTTAGGGGTACAAACAATAGTAATTGGGGCCTAGTGTGGTGGTGTACGTGTGAGATACATACACTTTCTTTTTGATCATATTTTCTATTCCGCTATTCAATTAAAACCTTTGGGGATCAATTAAATTGCGTGATAGTCTGTGTCGGTACGTGTGAGATCCACCTTTCCAAGTTTTTGGGGTTCATCTCATACTTCTGAAGATTTGAGGGTGCTGCCTGTTCCATACTCCTCCTCCTACTGCTCAACCATCCTTTTAGGGGTACAAACAATAGTAATTGGGGCCTAGTGTGGTGGTGTACGTGTGAGATACATACACTTTCTTTTTGATCATATTTTCTATTCCGCTATTCAATTAAATCCTTTGGGGATCAATTAAATTGCGTGATAGTCTGTGTCGGTACGTGTGAGATCCACCTTTCCAAGTTTTTGGGGTTCATCTCATACTTCTGAAGATTTGAGGGTGCTGCCTGTTCCATACTCCTCCTCCTACTGCTCAACCATCCTTTTAGGGGTACAAACAATAGTAATTGGGGCCTAGTGTGGTGGTGTACGTGTGAGATACATACACTTTCTTTTTGATCATATTTTCTATTCCGCTATTCAATTAAAACCTTTGGGGATCAATTAAATTGCGTGATAGTCTGTGTCGGTACGTGTGAGATCCACCTTTCCAAGTTTTTGGGGTTCATCTCATACTTCTGAAGATTTGAGGGTGCTGCCTGTTCCATACTCCTCCTCCTACTCCTCAACCATCCTTTTAGGGGTACAAACAATAGTAATTGGGGCCTAGTGTGGTGGTGTACGTGTGAGATACATACACTTTCTTTTTGATCATATTTTCTATTCCGCTATTCAATTAAAACCTTTGGGGATCAATTAAATTGCGTGATAGTCTGTGTCGGTACGTGTGAGATCCACCTTTCCAAGTTTTTGGGGTTCATCTCATACTTCTGAAAATTTGAGGGTGCTGCCTGTTCCATACTCCTGCTCCTACTGCTCAACCATCCTTTTAGGGGTACAAACAATAGTAATTGGGGCCTAGTGTGGTGGTGTACGTGTGAAATACATACACTTTCTTTTTGATCATATTTTCTATTCCGCTATTCAATTAAAACCTTTGGGGATCAATTAAATTGCTTGATAGTCTGTGTCGGTACGTGTGAGATCCACCTTTCCAAGTTTTTGGGGTTCATCTCATACTTCTGAAGATTTGAGGGTGCTGCCTGTTCCATACTCCTCCTCCTACTCCTCAACCATCCTTTTAGGGGTACAAACAATAGTAATTGGGGCCTAGTGTGGTGGTGTACGTGTGAGATACATACACTTTCTTTTTGATCATATTTTCTATTCCGCTATTTAATTAAAACCTTTGGGGATCAATTAAATTGCGTGATAGTCTGTGTCGGTACGTGTGAGATCCACCTTTCCAAGTTTTTGGGGTTCATCTCATACTTCTGAAGATTTGAGGGTGCTGCCTGTTCCATACTCCTCCTCCTACTGCTCAACCATCCTTTTAGGGGTACAAACAATAGTAATTGGGGCCTAGTGTGGTGGTGTACGTGTGAGATACATACACTTTCTTTTTGATCATATTTTCTATTCCGCTATTCAATTAAAACCTTTGGGGATCAATTAAATTGCGTGATAGTCTGTGTCGGTAGGTGTGAGATCCACCTTTCCAAGTTTTTGGGGTTCATCTCATACTTCTGAAGATTTGAGGGTGCTGCCTGTTCCAAACTCCTCCTCCTACTGCTCAACCATCCTTTTAGGGGTACAAACAATAGTAATTGGGGCCTAGTGTGGTGGTGTACGTGCGAGATACATACACTTTTTTGGATCATATTTCCTATTCCGCTATTCAATAAAAACCTTTCTAGGGCAAGATCTTAAATTACAGAAATATGAGGAGACCGTCAAATAAGGGCCGTGGCCTTGGTCGTGGTGCTGCTGGTAGAGCTCCAAGGAGAGGACGTGGTCGATCTGTGCCAGCTACACGCACAAGTGAAACACCTTCCTCAAGTGTGAGTAGGCGACAGAACCTGCATCAGTATTTGGTAGGGCATCATACGCCCCTAGAAGTGATGAGGCCAGAACAAGTGGAGGCGATAGTAGATTGGTTTGCTGCTGACAGTGCCTCCAGTTCCTTCACATTGTCTCCCACCCAGTCTACTGCAGAAAGGTCAGAGTTGGCACCTGCAGCCGATGTCCAACCGTCTTTCACCTCACCCCCTTGCAAATCAGGCAAGCAGTCTGAGCCCCAAGCCATACAGCAGTCTCTTCTTCTTTTTGATGACTCTGTCAGCAGGGTTTCCCAGGGCCATCCACCTAGCCCTGCCCCAGAAGTGGAAGAGATTGAGTGCAGCGATGCCCAACCACTTATTTCTCAAGATGAGTACATGCAAGGATCATCGCAGCACGTCTCTGATGATGACGAAACGCAGGTGCCAACTGCTGCGGCATTCAGCATTGTGGAGACCGACAAGGAGGGCAGGGGTGAAGACTGGGTGGAAGATGATGTGGAGGACGATGAGGTCCTCGACCCCACATGGAATGAACGTCATGCAGGTGACCTGAGTAGTTTGGAGGAAGAGGCGGTGGTCGCACAGAGCCACCAGCACAGCAGAAGAGGGAGCAGGGTGCAGAAGCGGAGCGGCCGTGCCCTAGACACTACGCCCGCTACTGCCCAACGCAGCAAGGGAACGAGCGCACCAAAGTCAGCTCAAAGGAGTTCTCTAGCGTGGAAGTTCTTTAGAAAATGTGCTGATGACAGGACACGAGTGGTTTGCACCCTGTGCAATCAGAGCTTGAAGCGAGGCATAAACCTTCTCAACCTGAGCACAACCTGCATGATCAGGCATCTAAGTGCAAAGCACGAGCTGCAGTGGAGTACACACCTTCAAAACCAAGAAACGTCTCTGGCTCATCCTGCTTCCTCTTCTGCTGCAGTCTCGGCCGCTCCAGCCACATCTGTAGTGATACTGGCACCTGCCACCCCGCAAACAGACGATCTGTCAGCAACACCACCACCTGGGTCACCAACAACCATCTCCACAATGTCCCGTGGAAGCGTTCAGTTTTCCATCTCCCAAACACTTGAGAGGAAGAGGAAGTACCCCCCTACCCACCCGCGATCCCTGGCCCTGAATGCCAGCATTTCAAAATTATTGGCCTTTGAAATGCTGTCATTCCGTCTGGTGGAGACGCACAGTTTTAAAAACCTTATGTCGGTGGCTGTCCCACAGTACGTCGTGCCCAGCCGCCACTACTTTTCCAGGCAAGCCATCCCTTCCCTGCACAACCAAGTGGGGGAAAAAATCAGGTGTGCACTGCGCAACGCCATCTGTGCCAAGGTCCACCTAACTACCAATACGTGGACCAGTAAGCACGGTCAGGGGCGTTATATCTCCCTAACGGCACACTGGGTAAATGCAGTGGCGGATGGGCCTGAGGCGGATAGCAATTTGGCGCATGTCCTTCCACCACCGAGGATTGCAGGGCGCTTCAGTTTGCTCCTAACTCCTCCTACTCCGCTTCCTCATCCTCTACCGCCTCCTCATCCGGACAGCGTAACACCTTCACCACCAACTTCAGCACGGCCAGGGGTAAACGACAGCAGGCAGTTTTACAACTTGCCTGTTTGGGGGACAAACCACACACCACGCAGGAGTTGTGGAGGAGCATGGAACAGCAGACAAATGAGTGGTTGCTGCCAGCGAGCCTCAAGCCCGGCCTGGTGGTGTGCGATAACGGGAGAAATCTCATAGCAGCTCTGGGCCTAGCCGGTTTGACGCACATCCCTTGCCTGGCGCTGAATTTGGTGGTGCAGAGGTTCCTTAAAAACTACCCCGATATGTCAGAGCTGCTGCAGAAAGTGCGGGCCGTTTGTGCGCACTTTCGGCGTTCTCACCCTGCTGCTGCTCGCCTGGCAGCGCTGCAGCGTAACTTCGGCCTTCCCGCTCACCGCCTCATATGTGACGTGCCCACAAGGTGGAACTCCACCTTGCACATGCTGGAAAGACTGTGCGAGCAGCAGCAGGCCATAGTGGAGTTTCAGCTGCAGCACGCACGCGTGAGTCGCTCTGCGGAACAGCACCACTTCACCACCAATAACTGGGCCTCCATGCGAGACCTGTGTGCCTTGTTGCGCTGTTTTGAGTACTCCACCAACATGGCCAGTGGCAATGACGCCGTTCTCAGCTTAACTATCCCACTTCTATGCCTCCTTGAAAAAACAATTCGGGCGATGATGGAAGAGGATGTGGCACAGGATGAGGAGGAGGAGGAGGAGGATGAAGAGGTAACATTTCCAAGGCTTTCAGGGCAGTCATTCGCAAGGGGCTCCGAGGGTGGGTTCCTGCACACACAAACGCCAGGGACACAATTGTCCAGCAGGGGCACAGTTCTGGAGGATGAGGAGGATGAGGAGGAGGAGGAGCTGGAGGAGGAGATGGAATCATGTTCACAGCAGGGTGGCACCCAGGCCAGCTCATGGCCATCACTGGTGCGTGGCTGGGGGGATACAGAGGACACGGACGATACACCTCCCACAGAGGACAGCCTTTCGTTGCCTCTGGGCAGCCTGGCACACATGAGCGATTACATGCTGCAGTGTCTCCACAACGACCGCCGAGTTGCCCACATTCTAACTTGTGCTGATTACTGGGTGGCCACGCTGCTGGATCCCCATTACAAGGACAATGTACCGTCCTTAATTCACTCACTGGAGCGCGATCGCAAGATGCGCGAGTACAAGCGCACGCTGGTAGACGCCATGCTGCTGGCATTCCCATCTGACAGCGGGGCCGCAGTGGAAGCACAAGGCAGAGGAGGAAGAGGAGGAGGAGGAGGTCGCCAACGCAACCAGGGCACCGCCAGCACCTCAGAAGGCAGGGTTAGCATGGCCGAAATGTGGAAAAGCTTTGTCAGCACGCCACAACAAACAGCAGCACCAGCAGCTCAGATGGAACGTCTTAGCAGGAGGCAGCATTTTACCAACATGGTGGAGCAGTATGTGTGCACACGCCTACATGTAGTGAATGAGGGGTCTGCCCCCTTCAACTTCTGGGTCTCCAAATTGGGCACATGGCCTGAGCTTGCCCTTTACGCCTTGGAGGTGCTGGCGTGCCCTGCAGCCAGTGTATTATCTGAACGGGTATTTAGCACGGCTGGGGGCGTTATAACAGACAAGCGCAGCCGCCTGTCCAGAGACAATGTGGACAAGGTCACGTTCATTAAAATGAACCAGGCATGGATCCTACGGGACTTTTCCGTACCTTGTGCAGAATAGCAATGGATACCGACCTTACCCACCCATTGTTCCATTTTTGCTCTTTCTCACTCTTTTGGGGTGTACCCTCATTTAAAATTTGTGAAAAGAAGCAGTGTTGGCTACCTCGCCCTCCTCCTCAGGGCCAGATTAACGTAGGGGCTATTGGAGCTGCAGCTCCAGGCCCCTACCTTTTATATAGGCCCCGGGTTGGCCATATTCACTGTTACCGCTCTTCTGTCACTTGTAAACACAGAAGTCTGGCTTCTATGCTCGCTTCCCCAGGCAGCACCCTCAGAACCTCCCACACAGCGCGAAGGCCGGACAAGGAGGGACAGTTGCCGATGCATGGATGTGTTTATGGGCTTCAGAGACAGCATCCCATGTTGAATTAGGCATGCATGGCTGCACCCTTCCTCCTCTGGGTGCATGGCAAGGCACGGCCCTTAAGGCCCTTCAAAATCCTCAGCACCAAGCCCATGATGCTCTTAATCCGGCCCTGGTCCTCCTCCACCGCCGCTTCCACCTACACCACCCATAGGTGTGCGCAGCCTATTGCATTAAGGTGTGCACCCCAAAGTTGAAATACACATGCATGTGTTTGCCAGCAGGGAGAGTAATGTATCGGGGCCATGTACCTGTAGGCAAAGAGAAATAGAGCAGAGCAGGTCCGAGGGAGATCTTTCCCATCTCCTCACTGGCAATGCTATGTGCCCTAGGTGATTAGGGTGTGCCCAGGCACACCCGGCACACCCTGTGCGCATGCCTATGTCACCGCCACATGCACCACCACCTCAACCTCCCTCCTACTCCATATGGGCCTCGTCCTTCAGAGATGAAGAAGAACATTGTTTTATTTTTCTGTTTTTTTTTGTTGTTTTAAGTTATTTCCCTATCCACATTTGTTTGCAGAGCACTTGCCATGCTCTTAATTACGTTTTGCTGCCATTTGCAGCACTCTAGCCCTTTCCTTTAGTGTTTTAGAGCCATTTTAGTGCCTTAAAGTTCGGGTCCCCATTGACTTCAATGGGGTTCGGTGTCCGGGAAAAGTTCGGTAAAAGTCCGGGACACGGACCCGGACTTTTTTTAAAGTTCGGCCGAACCCGTCGAACACGGACATCTAGGTGTCCGCTCAACCCTAGTCACCAGTTATTTTTCTCTTCTTGCAGCCTTTTAAAAGGCTGCTCACGCAGATACCTATTGGCAGTAACTCTCCTGATCTAGTAATTAGCTTCCCTGCAGAGATTCACGCAGGAAAGCTCTATTTTGAGTCCATTCAAGGTTCTTCTTTTAACCCTGATGAAGGGGGGAGTCTCTCTGACCCCCAAAACTCGCTGGCCGTATTTTTGAGTACAAACTAATAAATGGAATGGGATTTGGTCTGATGCTTCCTCCATTTGTGCGTGATTTTTAAGGGATACAACATGGGGAAATGTGACGCACTACATATATGGCCAAGGGCTTCCAAAGTGCCACATCCACAATTAAAGAGGTTGTAAACTTGAAGAAAAAAAAAACCTGTAAGACAAAGGCATAATGTGTTAGTATGCATCGTATACATACTTACCTTAGAATGAAGCCCTCCAGCAACGCCCACACACCGCTGAGACGGCTGACATCTTCCCTGGTGTTTCTTCCAGGCTTGTGGGCTCCGGCACTGTGAGTGGCCGGAGCCACAATGACATCACTACCACCATTTACGGCACGGGCTCTGAGTACTCTAAGCCAGACCTTCAGAGCGCATGTGCCGATTACGTCATCGGCTGCATGCACTCTGAATATCTCCTAAACTTGTTTAGGAGATATTCACAGTACCTCCAAGTAAGCCCTATTATAGGTAAACCTGTAGGTACAATTAAAAAAAAAGAAGACTTTACTTCCTCTTTAAACTAGGAAGAGCAAAAATTGGTAAATCAAAAAAATTGGACTTTATTGGCACAACATCGAGACACTACAATTGTAAATAAAAATCTGAGATTTTATTACAAGCAATTTAAAATCCAAGCTGTTTAAAAGTAAATAAAAACAGCAAAATAACCCTCAAAGGGCCTACATACACTATATTGCCAAAAGTATTGGGACGCCTGCCTTTACACACACATGAACTTCAGTGGCAACCCAGATTTAGTCCGTAGGGTTCAATACTGAGTTGGCCCACCCTTTGCAAATATAACAGCTTCAACTCTTCTGGGAAGGCTGTCCACAAGGTTTAGGAATGTGTCTATAGGAACGTTTGACCATTCTTCCAGAAGCACATTCGTGAGGTCAGGCATTGATGTTGGACAAGAAGGCCTAGCTCACAGTCTCCGCACTAATTCATCCCAAAGGCATTCTATAGGGTTGAGGTCAGGACTCTGTGAAAGCCAGTCAAGTTCCTCCACCCCAAAACTCACTCATCAATGTCTTTATGGACCTTGCTTTGTGCACTGGGCCAAATCATTTGGTGGAGGGGGGGCTTATGGTGTGGGGTTGTTTTTAAGGGGTTGGGCTTGGCCCCTTAGTTCCAGTGAAGGAAACTTTTAAGGGGTCAGCCTACCAAGATATTTTGGACAATTTCATGCTCCCAACTTTGTGGGAACAGTTTGGGGATGGCCCCTTCCTGTTCCAACATGACTGCCCACCAGTGCACAAAAAAGGTCCATAAAGACGTGGATGAGTGAGTTTGGGGTGGAGGAACCTGACCTCAACCCGATAGGATACCTTTGGGATGAATTCAAGCAGAGACTGTGAGCCAGGCCTTCTTGTCCAACATCAGCTTACAAACGCACTTCTGGAAGAATGGTCAAACATTCCCACAGACACACTCCTAAACCTTGTGGAAAGCCCAGAAGAGTTGAAGCTGTTATAGCTACAAAGGGTGGGCCAAATCAATATTGAACCCCACGGACTAAGACTGGGATGACATTAAAGTTCATGTGTGTGTAAAGGCAGGCATCACAATACTTTTTAGAAAATGTAGAAGAGAACAAGGTGCCTCTAAGTGCAATATAGACCATTTAATAGAACACAAAAGGGTTTAAACAACTTACAAGAAGTTCTTAAAATGAAATCCATAAGCAGAAGCTGGAGATGGATCAGCGCCATATCTTTTAAGCCGGAGGAGCCAATGCTCGGTTGTGCAGTGTCCAGGAGGCTGCTTGGTGTATCGGCGTGCACACAGCATGGTCGGGCTTCCGGTAACCACGCTGAAACGCACGCGGCCGGTGTCAGATGTGGGTGGGCGGTAACATGTTTCTACTCCTCTTCGCCCTCTCTTCATTCCACATTATATTTGGTTGGATTAAACATGATTTATTTACATACTTTATCTAACTGGTTATGTATTGTAATCTTTTATATTTTATTTTATATCATATTTATATTGTATTCTATCTGCTGTTTATTAGTTCTCTGATCATCAGATAGGTGGATCCTGAAGAAGCCCTAAATTCGGGCAAAATGCATTGATCCAAATCCATATGTATTTTTTTTACGCATTCTCCTAGACGCCAGGCGGTCTTGTGGATATGATGATTCGGAGTTGACTGTAATCAAGCACTTTTGACCGCTTTATGCCAAGTGGTCCATCATATAGAGTAAGGATCGGTGAGTATTTTTGCTACTGGTGGGGAACATTTCATAGCACCTTTCTGTATGGAACTGCACCAGTTGGACCCTCATCCCTAAACTTCACATGTCATATTAATATGGACATTATATATGCTTTAAGAACAATAAGTTTGTTTTAAATTTTATATTTGAATAGGATGATATCATATTTATATGTACTGATATTTCCTCATGATGATCACACATGCATTGTTCCTGGGCACAGAATTAATTTATCATTTCGGCTTGTCTTTTCTAAAACATATATATAATTTGGCCGTTAGATAGAATGGTTGTAACATGTCAGTTTTTTCCATTTTTGAAATAGTATATACATTGGATGTAAAATTGAATAATCCTCCATCTTGCCGTAGCCGCGGGCCTCCTCCCCACTTGTTTGATTCAATTACGGCATCTGTTCTGACTGTCTGTTGCCAGGCAACCACGTGCATATAAGGGAGTATCACGGAAGTGACCCGACGCTGCTGAGGACGTACTATTACGAAACGCGTACGGCGTGTCGCATCACTTCCGGTTCCTGTTGTTAGTCGTGGACCGCATTGCGTTCCACACCCTCGTTCCACCGCTTATTTACTTCTACACCCATGCGAGTACCCTTTATCCTGTTCTATTGTGCAAATAAATATAGTTTTGCAATATTACACTATGTGCTTTTCTTCTACACTTGAACACCTGCTACACTGACACCCCACGGACACTTGGAGATACCAGCCCTTATCGCCGGAACATCCCCAGACCCCAGCTTCCTCCATGAACCCTCCCATTCGGGAACCCTCATAGACGTCAATCCCAGGACCTACAGAGGAGGATAGGATCCATCTGCTGGAGCACTACTTATACCCGCTCTATACCCCTGTGTGGGGTGGGTATTTCTGGTAAGTGTGCTACTTACCAGAGGGGTCACAGAGCACCTTACCACCCACCATGGGGTCACCTATTGTGTTTTATTCACACAAAGACTGCCACCTGCTTATGCATTAATCTATATCATCATTTCGGATATTCCCAGTTACTTCATCACCAGTTCAGCTTTGTTCTCAGCACTGGACTCTCTTCCTTGTTGTATACACCACCACTATCTATTTATTTAGTTACGCCACCCAATTATATTGGTGCACTTTCCCACTTATTTTGGACATTTATCTTCTTGTCACTTTGAGTCCATGATATTATGTTCACTGCCCAATATGCACTTGTCACTTTGAGTACATGACACTTTGTACTATTACTTATGTCTATGCACTTATCACTTTGAGTATATGACACTTTGTATCATTTATATTCATTGATAATCACCTTTTATGGTCACATATACTGGGATCAATTTATTATAGATCTTTATACTATTTTAAGATTTATTCATGTTGATGGTTATATAATTTTTTATTAAGCCAATACATGCACGTAGTACTTTGACTCCATTTTAGATCTATACAGTTTACCATTGCAGATTTCTACCTCTCTCCTTTATCCTGTCATTATATTATTTATTTTTCATCTATTTATTGTCATCTTACACCAGGGCCGGAGTGGGACTCATTTTCAGCCCTGGAGTTTCATGCCTTACTGGCCCACTTTAGTTCATGACTGACTATATTAAAATAATGTAAATAAAACCTCAGAATACAAGTTTGCAATGGCGCACTGTTCTCTACAGCCTTGTAATTAATTCAGGGGGAGAGAGAGAGAGAGATCCCTGACCTGAGAGAGAGAGAGATAGAGAGATCACAGACCTGAGAGAGAGAGAGAGATCCCTGACCTGAGAGAGAGAGAGAGAGAGAGAGAGAGAGAGATCCCTGACCTGAGAGAGAGAGAGAGAGAGAGAGAGAGAGAGAGATCCCTGACCTGAGAGAGAGAGAGAGAGAGAGAGAGAGATCCCTGACGAGAGAGAGATAGAGAGATCCCTGACGAGAGAGAGATAGAGAGAGATAGAGAGAGATAGAGAGAGAGATAGAGAGATCCCTGACGAGAGAGAGAGATCCCTGACGAGAGAGAGATAGAGAGATCCCTGACGAGAGAGAGAGAGATAGAGAGATCCCTGACGAGAGAGAAGAGAGATCCCTGACGAGAGAGAGAGAGAGAGAGAGATAGAGAGATCCCTGACGAGAGAGAGAGAGATAGAGAGATCCCTGACGAGAGAGAGAGAGAGAGAGATAGAGAGATCCCTGACGAGAGAGAGAGAGAGATAGAGAGATCCCTGACGAGAGAGAGAGAGATCCCTGACGAGAGAGATCCCTGACGAGAGAGATCCCTGACGAGAGAGAGAGAGAGAGATCTCTGACGAGAGAGAGAGATCCCTGACGAGAGATAGAGAGAGATCTCTGACGAGAGAGAGAGATCCCTGACGAGAGAGTGAGAGAGAGAGAGAGAGATCCCTGACGAGAGAGAGAGATCCCTGACGAGAGAGAGAGAGAGAGAGAGAGAGAGATAGAGAGATCCCTGACGAGAGAGAGAGAGATCCCTGACGAGAGAGAGAGAGATCCCTGACGAGAGAGAGAGAGAGAGAGAGAGAGAGATCCCTGACGAGAGAGAGAGAGAGAGAGAGAGATAGAGAGAGATCCCTGACGAGAGAGAGAGAGAGATCCCTGACCTGAGAGAGAGAGAGAGAGAGAGAGAGATCCCTGACCTGAGAGAGAGAGAGAGATCCCTGACCTGAGAGAGAGAGAGAGAGAGAGAGAGAGATCCCTGACCTGAGAGAGAGAGAGAGAGAGATCCCTGACCTGAGAGAGAGAGAGAGAGAGAGATCCCTGACCTGAGAGAGAGATCCCTGACCTGAGAGAGAGATCCCTGACCTGAGAGAGAGAGAGAGAGAGAGAGAGAGAGAGAGATCCCTGACCTGAGAGAGAGAGAGAGAGAGAGATCCCTGACCTGAGAGAGAGAGAGAGAGAGAGAGATCCCTGACCTGAGAGAGAGAGAGAGAGATCCCTGACCTGAGAGAGAGAGAGAGAGAGAGAGAGATCCCTGACCTGAGAGAGAGAGAGAGAGATCCCTGACCTGAGAGAGAGAGAGAGAGAGATCCCTGACCTGAGAGAGAGAGAGAGAGAGAGAGAGAGAGAGAGAGAGAGAGAGATCCCTGACCTGAGAGAGAGAGAGAGAGAGATCCCTGACCTGAGAGAGAGAGAGATCCCTGACCTGAGAGAGAGAGAGAGAGAGATCCCTGACCTGAGAGAGAGAGAGAGAGAGATCCCTGACCTGAGAGAGAGAGAGATCCCTGACCTGAGAGAGAGAGAGAAGGAGGGGTGAAAGAAAGAGGGAAGGAGAGGGAAGGAGAGGGAGAGGGAGGGAGAGAGTGAGAGAGAAGTGTGAGAGAAAGGGCGTGAGAGAGGGAGGGAGGTGACGGAGGGAAAGAGAGAGATGGGGTGAGAGAGAAGAAGGGTTTGAGCGAGAGGGGGGCTGAAATAGGGGTGAAAGAGGGAGGGGAGAGAGAGAGATGAAAGAGGGGAGACAAAGAGTGAGGGGGTGAGACAGAGAAGTGAGAGAGAGAGGGGTGAGTGACACTTGGGGTACACAGGGGGTTTCTATTATAAGACGCACATCCCCCCAATCCATCCTGAGGGCACACAGGGGGTTTCCATTATAAGATGCACAGTGCCCCCCTCATCCTCAGGGCACACAGGGGTTTTTTTTTACTATAAGATGTGCAGTGCCCCCTCATCCTCAGGGCACACAGGAAGTCCAGTGCCCCCCCCTCAGGACACACAGGGGGTCCCCATTATAAGTTCAGTGCCCCCCCCCCCCCCCCCCCCCATCCTCAGGACACACAGGGGTCTCTCAATACAAGAAGTTAGTTACACTGTCCCTGCTAAGGAAATGCAAAGGCCCCCATTATATGAACAGTGCTCCCCACACACACACACAGCCCCCCATATGTTCTATTGCTTTACCCTCCCTGCACACATGTTCACCATTCTGTACAACTATGACAAGAGAGGCCCCTGGCTCTATCCCCCCTTGCTCCAGCAGACCTTTAATTCTCCAGGATAATGTGTGGGAAGCACAGCCTGGACTTCAGGAGGAGGCAGGTGCAGCGCTGAGTGACAGGGCAGCATAGCAATCATGTTCCAGCTGCATTCGGGTGAGTAAGCAGCCAGACATCCTATCCTGCTGGGAGGTGGGGCTATGTATGTAAACAGTGTAGGAGAGGCTTGGCAGTGCTGTTCTCACTGAAAAAAAGGGACACGAGCAGAGATATACAGTACAATGTGAGCAAATCACACATGCAGCAAATTTGCTGGCTGTGCTGTTGAACTGATGCCTACCCCTGCCCTGAGTTCTCTCACTGGTTCAGGAAGTGTTCTCCTTCTCCTCGGGCTCTCTTGGTGTCTGTCAGGAGATATCACCTCAAGCAGCAGTTTACCTCAGTCCTGCTCTGGGGTCTCCTGATGGCTCAGTCAGGCAGTTTCTCGGCCGCACAGTAAGGATGCAGGGAGGAAGTGGGTGGAGCCACATACCACACATTCCAATAGGCGCAGAGGAGGACGAGGAAGATCCTCCTCCGCTGTGCATTCTGGGTCCTCTTCTCTGCACGTCACTGGTTGCTAGACGCCAGGCGGCTGGCCATCTTAGCAACCAGTCTAGTGCACACACTAAGGTGTCCTGGGGATCAGATCGGGCAAATTGCCACCCTGCGTGGGGCCCCCCAGGCAAATTGGTCAGTCCGCCCCTGGCCATGACAACGGCCCTTGCAGCCAAAAAACTGACCAGCCCACCGGGAATTCTCCCGGTGCTCCCGATTAGCCAATCCGGGCCTGTCTTACACATATTTTATCATTAGACAGCGCCATTCCCCTCACTCTTTTTTATAAGTAAAAGAATTAATCCTCAAAAAAAAAATTAATCCTCAGCATTTGGTTACCGAACTCTCCTGATGCGTTGTGACGTCAGCAAGCCCCTCCCCCACGTGTTGTGCCACAGGGTCACATGGTTTCCTCAATGGGATGGGACTATTCAAGAGGACTTTATAGTAGATTTTTTATTTACATATGTTATATGCATGGCATTGAATTTTTTGTCACATATGTATTTTTATTTATGGTTCTGTTGTTATGATAGAGGTTTAATTGTATAGTGACATTTAAAGGGGCAGCACTTATATTTTATGGCGGCACACATATTGATTTGTAACATATAATTTATAGTGTGGAGCGTGGCACCATTTATTTGTTTGATATAGTCTAGACTCTACACATACAATTGAGAGTGTGTCAGGTGTGTGCGATTCACTGTTCATTTTTAGAATGGGAGGTATTGACATAGAAGCTCGCAAGCATTTTCTCAAATCTTGACAAATGCCTAAATATTTTAAAAAATATCAAAATGTATGAAAAGAAAGATTAATAGAACAGAATATTCTCTTTCCACTTTTTAACAGAATCCTATTGCTGATGTATACATATCTTCAGTGTCATGTCAGTTCCTATTTTCACTCTTATGCATTTAATCATTAACTTATCTGGTATCATATGTCAGTATTTATTTATTGAGCAAAGCAAGGCATTACAGAATGTCAAGAAGCTTTTTTTTTTTTTTTTTTTTAAATGCTTCCTTCCTTTTACTAACGCAGAAGAGCAGACTCGATAAATTGAAACACCAGATAAGTGCATAAAATCAAATAGTGCAAAAGGGACGATGAGCGCAATCTATAATTATAAAAGTGACAACTAAAAATAAATAAAATGAAAGTGCAAAAATAAAATCAATAGTTGCCAGCTAAAACACTGTTAGGGCTAGTTTACACTTTAAATTAAGGCTTCGAACATGCTTTGTTAAAGCTTTCCGAATGCCAGTCAAAGCCCCTGTCACCAAATAAAATGGTTAGCTTACAGTCATTCTGCTTTGTTTCTACTTTGTTTAAAAAATGATACCCCATGCCATTTTAGTGGTGCTTCAAAGCGTCTTCAAAGCCTCCATAGAGGTTTATGACCAAACTTGCTTGAAGCATCATCGAAGCACAACCGAAACATCAAAAACACATAAAAAAAAAAAAAAAAGCAGTAGGCGCTTTATTGTGTGTTGAAGTCAAAGCAAGTGTAAATAAGCCCTGGGGCTCGTTTACACTTGCTTCAAAATATGGCTTCAGACATGCATTTTTTAAAGGGCTCTGAATGCCAATCAAAGCCCCTGTCGCTAAATAAAATGGTTAGCTTACAGTCCTGTTTACACCTTGTGTTTGCTTTGCTTCAAAAAATGATACTCCATCTTGCTTTAGCGGTGCTTCAAAGCCTCCATAGAAGTCTATGACACAGCTCGTTTGAAGCGTCTGAAGCTTTTGAGAGGCTTTAATTCAGCTTCAGCTTCACTTTGTTCTGCAGGTATTGCAGGTATAAGATATCAACACACACACACAGGGCATCTGCCAAGCTTCAAAAAAGCACAACTGAAGCATCGCAGAAGCACCAAATACACATCAAAAAAGCATGTTGAAGCGGTAGGTGCTTTAATGTGTATTGAAGACAAAGCAAGTGTAAATGAGCCCTAAAAGGTGATTTCACAACACCCCCTGGCTCAGGGGTCTCCAAATTTTTAAAACAAAGCTCCAGTTTACTGTCCTTCAGACTTTAGGGGGGCCAGACTGTGGCCATTGTTCTGGCATCAGTGGGAGTAAACAACGCATATTTGGTATTGGGTAGAGGAATGACGCACTATTGTTGGCAGCAATGTAAGGAATAGTGCCCCATTATTGGTGTCAGTGGGAGGAATAGTGTCCCATCTTTGGTATCAGTGGGAGGAATAGTGCCTCATCATTGGTGTCAGTGGGAGGAATAGTGCCCCATCATTGGTGCCAATGGGAGGAATAGTGCCCCTTCACTGGTGTCAGTGGAAGGAATTGTGCCCCATTGTTGGTATTAGTGGAAGGAATAATGCCCCAGCATTGGTGTCAGTAGAAGGAATAGTGCCCCATGATTGGTGTTAGTGGGAGAAATAGTGGCCCATCATTGCTGTCAGTGGAGGGAATAACGCCCCATCATTTGTATCAGTGGGAGGAATAGTGCCCCAAGGGCCGGATATAGGAAAACAAATGGCTGCATTTGGCCCCGGGCCGCAGTTTGGAGACCACTGCCCCAGGTTAACAATATATAATAACAGTGAAGAGCAACTTATAACAAAATCATGAATAAAGTCCAAACTAAACACATAACACATCACAAATCTCCACCGTGACAACCGTGGAAAAATATCTTACAAATCTTGAAATTAAAGTGTCATGTGTGCATTCTCCCAATGTGCAAATTGAATGTTAACCTCTGGGTTTGTTTGATCTCATCAAAGATAACGAGGTCAGACAATACTTTAAATCCCCCCTCTTGGCAGTTGCTGGAATCGGATGATGGGATTAAGATTCTTTGGGCAAATGCAGGAATATGCCAATAACTGCTGTCTTTATCTCCATATATACCACTCATATGCATGTGTAGACATTTGCAAAATAGAAGAGAGGATCCAAAGTGATCTCTATAGAAAAATGTATTCTATCTTAAAAGGATTAAAAAACACTTGCTGTACAAAAAAAGCAATGCACATACTGTACTAATACAAACAAGTTACAATGAGACTGTCCCGATCTCACCACACAGTAAACTCTCCAATATGGCCACGGATGATATTACTGGCGTGGCTATCCCCCCTTCACGCGTTACGTCCTTTGATTGGACTTCCTCAGTAGGACACATGCTTTCCTCAGTAGGAGCCATGCACGCATGGCACTTTTATTTCAGGATTTTAAGGTATTTTTCCACGTTTGTCACAGTGGTGATTTGTTTGCACCATTTGCGCAAGGACTGTTTGAACTTTATTTCTAAACATATCCATGGTTTTAAGTTCTTTAGTCATAATAACTGAATCATACCACGGTATAGCCACCAGATGGAGCCGTTGACTATAGGGAATAAATACTTTTTTCTTATGATCAACAGCTTCATCTAGTGACTATAATGTGATATTTTACTTATTCACTCTATTCTGTATTAATGAATGCCATTTGACCTGGAAAGAAAATAGCCTTGTAACATTTAAGTAACATATACCCATATGTGTTTTCCTATGGTTTTTAGAAAAAATCCTGCTTGGTGCAGTTAACCTCTGGGTTCTTGAAACCAGAACATTCAAAGGGATAAATGCTATTACATGTAAATTTTAAAATATTTATAGCTGCATTGGAAGTTCTTTCACTTGCGTAAAAATGTTTAAAAATCTCAATTTAAATGCATTTTAGGAATATACAGTACCTCACAAATATGAGTACATCCCTCACATTTTTGTAAATATTTTATTATAGCTTTTCATGTAACAACACTGAAGAAATTACACTTCAATTACACTACAATGTAAAGTAGTGAGTATAAAGCTTGTATAACCGTATAAATTTGCACTCCGCTCCAAAAAACACAACACACAGCCATTAATGTCTAAACCACTGCCAACAAAAGTTAGTACCCCCCTAAGTGGAAATGTCCCAATTGGGCCAAAACTGTCAATATTTCGAGTGGCCACCATCATTTTCCAGCACTGCCTTAACCCTCTTGGGCATGGAGTTCACCAGAGTTTCACAGGTTGCCACTGGAGTCCTCTTCCACTCCTTTATGTCGGCATCACAGGGCCGGTGGATGTTAAAGACCTTGTGCTCCTCCCCCTTTCATTTGAGGATGCCCCCCAGATACTCAATAGAGTTTAGGTCTGGAGACATGCTTGGCCAGTCCATCACCTTTACCCTCAGCTTCTTTAGCAAGGCAGTGGTCGTCTTAAAGGTGTGTTTGGGTCGGTATTATGTTGGAATACTGCCCTGTGGTCCACAGGACATGGTTTAAATAATAAAAAAGGAATGGACAGAGGGCACACCAGCCTAGCGCAATTATCTTTACAACAATTTATTAAAATAAAATAGCATACACATTGTACTCACAAAACAAGTTGGAACACGGGCAAACGTGCAATCAAGGACCACCAAGACTCTCCGCTGGTCTTCCTCTGCTGATGCAGGCCGTGGTGGGATGTGGACCTCCAAAGAACCGCTTACGTGTTTCGGGGTGGTCCCCCTTCATCAGAGTTGCTTGCACATGTTTGCCCGTGTTCCAACTTGTTTTGTGAGTACAATGTGTATGCTATTTTATATATTGTTGTAAAGATAATGCACTAGGCTGGTGCGCCCTCTGTCCGTTCCTTTTTGAGAGTCTGTTTGGGTTAGCACATCCTGTTGAGAGGGGCAGCACAGCCGGGACTACGTCCATTCATCCTGAATCGCATTCTCAGTATACCAGTTTCAAGATAACCCCTCAAGCACAGGAGTCATATATATTTTGTACATGGTTTAAGTAATCCATGTCCTTAGTCTGCTTGACTTCAGCAAACTGTTTTCTGGCTTTCTTGTGCATCATCTTTAGAAGAGGCTTCCTTCTGGGATGACAGCCATGCAAACCAATTTGATGCAGTTTGCGACGTATGGTCTGAGCACTGACAGGCTGACCTCCCACCCTTTCAACCTCTTCAGCAATGCTGGTAGCACTCATGCGTCTATTTCCCAAAGACAACCTCTGGATATGACGCTGAGCACGTGTACTCAACTTCTTTAATGGACCATGGCGAGGCCTGTTCTGAGTGGAACCTGTCCTGTTAAACCACTGTATGGTCTTGGCCACCTTACTGCAGCTCAGTTTTAGGGTCTTGACAATCTTCTTATAGACCAGACCATCTTTATGTAGAGCGACAATTATTTTTTTCAGATCCTCAGAGAGTTTTTTGGGATGAGGTGCCATGTTGAACTTCCAGTGACCAGTATGAGAGAGTGAGAGCGATAACACCAAATTTAACACACCTACTCCCCCCCCCCATTTACACCTGAAATCTTGTAACACTAATGACTGACATGACACCGGGGAGGGAATATGGCTAAGTGGGCCCAATTTGGATGTTTTCACTTAGGGGTGTTCTCACTTTTGCTGCAAGCGGTTTAGACATTATTGGCTGTGTGTTGAGTTATATTGAGGGGACAGAAAATTTACACTGTTATACAAGCTGTACACTTACTACTTTACATTGTAGCAAAGTGTAATTTCTTCAGTGTTATCACATGAAAAGATATAATAAACTATTTACAAAAATGTGAGGGGTGTACACACTTTTGTGAGATACTGTATATATTGTATAAAGCAATACCTATGAGGCCCTAACAGGACAAGGTTAAAAGTAAAATAAATGCTTAAGGTAGTGGTTAGATGTGCTGAATTCCTGGAAGGTGGTATTAACATATAGTGTATGGATAGAGAGCTGGTAGCTTATGCACACCACGGGGCTTCCATGGTCCCCCTATGCTCTGCTTTAGATTCCATGTCACCTTCACCATCACCATCTAAAGTTTCAGAGTGTGGGAGGAACCACAGAGTGGGGAGCAAGTATTCAACACCCCCAGCAGAAGCCTCATTCAATCCTATTTTTGAAATGGCATAAAATATGTGGTCTCAGGCCCAAATCCATAGAAGCCATGGTTTTCATACACTGCATTGATGATGGCAAACAGCTTGAAACAGCTGCATTTGGTACAAAAAAGATTGATTCTTGGCTTTGACCCAGCTCAAGATTCTGAGTTAGAGGTTAGCAAGCGACAGACCATCTTTGCCTTGTGGTGTAGCCCAGCCATTGCATGCTGCTATTGAAGTGGATGATATTGAACCCCCAGAGGAGTGGTTGCTTCTCTAGGTCTCCTGGAGGAGGTTTAGGCAAATATGGAGTCATCCGTGGAGGAGCCAATTTTCCTCAGTGCTTTTCTTTGATTTGAACACTTTGAGCGTTCATGCTGGTCAAGGATTATGGCACTAAGAAAAAATTTGGTGTTCCTTGTGAGAAAAATTTTGCAAGGGGTCTTTGAAATCCAGAAATAGAAAATGTTGACTTTGCTGAATTATTAGAAGTGGAGGGTCTTCAACGTTGCATTGGTTGTGAAAGAAATGTATGGAGACTTTCTTTCCATGACTAAGAGGAGTTTTGAGGACAAGAGTTTGAAAGTAGTGGAGAGTATTCTGCAGTGTAAAGAAGAAATTGTGGTGGTAAAGGTGTACTTACCCCAGTACAGTAAAGAACATTGCCATTTTTGGAGACATCTTATTTGATAGGATGGGTAATTTCTGCAGTAATTGTAAGAACGGACACAAAAAAGAGGAATGTAGGGAAGTGTGGTGTGCTAACTGCAGTGAGGAAGGTCATGTTTCCAGAAAATACATCTAGGAAAAAACGTGCAAATAATGTAAAAAATCAGGACATGTATATGCACAGTACTCCCAAATAAGTGAAAAAACCCAGCAAACTTAGAATAAATGGGGTGGAAGAACAAGAGTAATGGAAAGATGCCCCAGAAGAGAAAGTCCCCTTCTAAAAGGGAAGTTGAGAATCAGGAGGCAGAAATAGAAGAGCCTGTGGTGCCTGAGGAAGAGGAAGAAACAGAGTACAAGCAAAAAGGCAAACACTACCTGATAAGGATGAACCAGGAAGGATTTCAACACGGAAAGAAACAAAGCAATTGTCTAAGGTGAAACTTTAGTCCTGCTAGATCCCTTCAGGCTGGCCCCTTTTGTCAGTTAAAGTAGAACATTAATAATAAGTAACTATATTGTTTAAAATTCAGTAATACACTGTCTCTCCCTGCTCTGCACATGCTCAGTTGCTCTCTGTTTTTTTGGCACTGTGCCAAAAATGTAGAGGTCGATCTCCTGACAGCCTAAAGGTTTACTGCTGCTCTGGGGCTCTGGGCTTCACTAAAACGGCAGTCTCCATCAAAAAGAAACAGGAACAATGTTGGAGGCAATTTACAGCACACACTAATTTTGGTAGCATAGTTATTAATGTGGAATGTACAGTGGGTACAGAAAGTATTCAGACCCCCCTTAAATGTTTCACTCTTTGTTATATTGCAGCCATTTGCTAAAATCATTTAAGTTCATTCTTCTTCCTCATGAATGTACACATAGCACCCCATACTGACAGAAAAACACAGAATTGTTGACATTGTTGCAGATTTATTAAAAAAGAAAAACTGAAATATCACATGGTCCTAAGTATTCAGTAGAAGCCCCCTTTTGATCTAATACAGCCAGGAGTCTTTTTGGGAAAGATGCAACAAGTCTTTCACACCTGGATTTGGGGATCCTCTGCCATTCCTCCTTGCAGATCCTCTCCAGTTCTGTCAGGTTGGATGGTAAACCTTGGTGGACAGCCATTTTTAGGTCTCTCCAGAGATGCTCAATTGGGTTTAAGTCAGGGCTCTGGCTGGGCCATTCAAGAACAGTCACGGAGTTGTTGTGAAGCCACTCCTTCGTTATTTTAGCTGTGTGCTTAGGGTCATTGTCTTGTTGGAAGGTAAACCTTCGGCCCAGTCTGAGGTCCAGAGCACTCTGGAGAAGGTTTTTGTCCAGGATATCCCTGTACTTGGCCGCATTCATCTTTCCCTCGATTGCAACCAGTCGTCCTGTCCCTGCAGCTGAAAAACACCCCCACAGCATGATGCTGCCACCACCATGCTTCACTGTTGGGACTGTATTGGACAGGTGATGAGCAGTGCCTGGTTTTTTCCACACATACCGCTTAGAATTAAGGCCAAAAAGTTCTATTTTGGTCTCATCAGACCAGAGAATCTTATTTCTCACCATCTTGGAGTCCTTCAGGTGTTTTTTAGCAAACTCCATGCGGGCTTTCATGTGTCTTACACTGAGGAGAGGCTTCCGTCGGGCCACTCTGCCATAAAGCCCCGACTGGTGGAGGGCTGCAGTGATGGTTGACTTTCTACAACTTTCTCCCATCTCCTGACTGCATCTCTGGAGCTCAGCCACAGTGATCTTTGGGTTCTTCTTGACCTCTCTCACCAAGGCTCCCCTCCCCCCCCTGATAGCTCAGTTTGGCCTGACGGCCAGCTCTAGGAAGGATTCTGGTCGTCCCAAATGTCTTCCATTTGAGGATTATGGAGGCCACTGTGCTCTTAGGAACCTTAAGTGCAGCAGAAATCTTTTTGTAACCTTGGCCAGATCTGTGCCTTGCCACAATTCTGTCTCTGAGCTCTTCAGGCAGTTCCTTTGGCCTCATGATTCTCATTTGCTCTGACATGCATTGTGATCTGGAAGGTCTTATATAGACAGGTATGTGGCTTTCCTAATCAAGTCCAATCAGTATAATCAAACACAGCTGGGCTCAAATGAAGGTATAGAACCATCTCAAGGATGATCAGAAGAAATGGAAAGCACCTGAGTTAAATATATGAGTGTTACAGCAAAGGGTCTGAATACTTAGGACCATGTGATATTTAAGTTTTTCTTTTTTAATAAATCTGCAACAATGTCAACAATTCTGTGTTTTTCTGTCAGTATGGGGTGCTATGTGTACATTCATGAGGAAGAAGAATGAACTTAAATGATTTTAGCAAATGGCTGCAATATAACAAAGTGTGAAAAATTTAAGGGGGTCTGAATACTTTCCGTACCCACTGTATGTTCATTGCTAAAGAACACTATTTTTTATCAAGTTGTTACGAGTAAAGTGCAACTTTAAGGAAAATCAACTGCCAACTCCTAATTTGCAGTTTCTATATAGGGGTGTCACAAAAGCGGAAGCATTTGGATGCATCAGAGGTTTACCAATGGAGAGCGAGAGCAGGTTCTGTTAGGCAAAGACTAGTGCATGCAGTGTCAATTAATTTGTCCACAGTAGAGAGAATTGGCATGAAGCCATAGCTTGCATCTCATGCAGGGAAAGGAAAATCTTCTATAGTCTCGGCCACAAAATCAAGGTCTTCAATATGTTTCCTCCATAATATCCTCATGTAAAGGAGGTTCCACCTCTGATTCCTGAACAAAGTCAAGAGGAATAGAGCATGTGTAGCATTTCTGGTCTCTGGAAACCAAGGGTTCTAGAAGCGCTAAGAAGTTTCCTGTAGGCTGGCTGCAAAATCCATGGTATTTGGCCCTTTTGGTCAGACTCCTTTGCTCCTGTGATCTGCAATTGCTAAGTGAGGAAGGTAGTTGCATACAACCCATGATCTGTGAATACAAATGCCCTGTACTGTACGATTAAAATGTAGGTTTTTTGTATGCATAGTAAAATCCATTTCTTCAGTGGTTCATTGGTGGGCACAAGTAGACCTTCCATAGAAAACAAAAGGTCTGCTTTTTTGCTAGCCTCCTGCCCCCAAACACAAGTGGCTTTAAAGAGCCATTAATCAAAGAACTGTCCCCAGATAACAATTTAAAACAAATTCATATCTTGGCAACAGCTTCTGATGCTTCTAGAATGTATAGGTAACACTAAAGGTCATCCCTTTTTGTTTCTTCTCTCTTTCAGTTTCTTGATCAAAGGCTATTTAAAACCATTTGTGTTTGGGGGCCAGGAGCTTATTCAATTGCTTTTACCTGAGAATAACACTTCTTGTCCCTGGGTGGCTATGTTCACTCTTACACTGCATCTATGAAGGGGGGCATGGTGGCCATGCAGGCTGGACTTCAAATTGTCTTCTTCTCTTCATCTTTATTGCATTGGAGATGTTGGATTAGTAATTTATAGAAGGAAAGTAATATTTGTGCTTTCAGTTCAGATAGTATCTGAACTAATGCCACAGCCATTATCTAAAGCAGTGGTCTCCAAACTGCAGTCCTTCGCTTGCCTTTGAGGCGCTTTTCCTCCCACAGATGCAGAACACTATTCCTCCCACTGACACCAATATTGGGGCAATATTCTTGCAACTGACATCAATAATGGAACACTATTTCTTCTTCTGACACCAACAATGGGACATAATTCCTGCTACTGATATCAACAATGGTGCATTATTTCCCCCAATGATGCAAACAATGAGGCATTTTTCCTCAAACTGACGCCAATGATGGGGCACGCTTCCTCCCCCTACCAAAGATGCATTGCTTACTCCCACTGACGCCAGGACGTTTTCTACTCCCAATGGCCACAGTTTGGCCCCCCTAAAGTGTCTGGAGGACAGCAAACTGGACATTTGTTTTGAAAATTTGGAGACCCCTGAGCTAGGGGGTGTTGTGAAATCACCATTAGGGCTCATTTACTCTTGAGAGAAAGAGGAGCCAAATATATATATACATGTATATATATAAATATATACACAGGTGCATTTAAAAAAAAAAATTAGAATATCATCAAAAAGGTTATTTATTTCAGTAATTCAATTCAAAAAGTGAAACTCATTATGTATATTCTTTACACACAGGTTAATTATATGTGAGAGAGTGATATTTCAAACATTTCTTTCTTTGAATTTTAATGATTAGGGCTTACAGATAGTGAAAACCCAAAATGCAGTATCTCAGAAAATTTGAATATTGCAAAAAAGTTCAATATAGTGGATTTGTGGTGTCACTCTCTAATCAGCTAATTAACTCAAAACACCTGTAAATGTTTCCTGAGCCTTTAAATTGTCTCTCAGTCTGGTTCAATAGGTAACACAATCATGGGGGAAGACTGCCAACTTGACAGTTGTCCAGAAGACAGTCATTGACACCCTCCACAAGAAGGGTAAGTCACAAAAGGTCATTGCTAAAGAAGCTGGCTGTTTACAGGGTGCTGTATCCAAGCATATTACTGGACAGATGAGTGGAATGAAAAAAGAACGGTAGAAAAAGGTGCACAAGCAATAGGGATAAGCGCATGTCTTGAGAGGATTGTGAAGCAAAGGCCATTCAAGAATTTGGGGGAGATATACAAGGAGTGGACTACGGCTGGTGTCAGTGCTTCAAGAGCCACCACACACAGACATATCCAGGACTTGGGCTACAACTGTTGCATTCCTTGTGTAAAGCCACTCCTTAACCAGAGACAACGAGAAGCATCTTATCTGGGCTAAGGAGAAAAAGAACTGGACTGTTTCTCAGTGGTCCAAAGTTTTTTTCAGATGAAAGTAAATTTTGCATTTAATTTGGATATCAAGGTCCCAGAGTCTGGAGGAAGAGTGGAGAGGCACAGAATCCAAGTTGCATGTAGTCCAGTGTGAAGTTTCCACAGTCAGTGATGATTTGGGGAGCCACATCATCTGCTGGTGCTGGTCCACTGTGTTTTATCAGGTCCAAAGTCAGTGTAGCTCTCTACCAGGAATATCTAGAGCACTTCATACTTCCCTCTGCTGACCAGCTTTATGGAGATGCTGATTTTATCTTCCAGCAGGATTTGGCACCTGCCCACACTGCCAAAAGTACCAAAACCTGGTTTAATGATCATGGTATCCCTGTGCTTGATTGGCCAGCAAACTCACCTGACCTAAACCCCATAGAGAATCTGTGGGGTATTGTCAAGAGGAAGATGACCCAACAATGCAGATGAGGCAGTGTCACAGGCTGATCGCCTCCATGCCACGGCACATTGATGTAGTAATTCATGCAAAAGAACAGGGGAAGTTGTGTGTGGGGTGATGTATCTGTAATCTGTCCCCCCCATTATACATATAGAAAACAGGATATGGGTCCCAGAAAAGCGGGATTTAAATACAGCCAGCATTCAGAGAAGAAAATTATATAAAAACTTCAAAAGTTTATTGTATACATATTAAAAAATCTGAAAAAGGACTGGATATGAGTCCAGGCCTATTAAAATACAGACATATATAGGACACAACAAAGGTCAGTCATCTGTGCCATAGCACTGTTACCAAATCCCAGTGGGCATTTTCGCTATTTCCACCGCGATTTATACAGACACACCTAGGGTAAGTCTGTATATGCATATATATATATATATATATATATATATATATATATAGATTATGTTTATGTGTGGGAGCATCTGAGTGCCATATTTAGATTTACATATGCATAAATAACTTTGAATCTTGACACGTTTGTTTTTTATGTTATGTTATTCTACCTAACATTGGACCACTATGAGACTTACCTTTGTTTGCAATATTTGTATGTATGATTGATTTTGTATATTTACCATTTTCAATAGACAGACATATCCTGTGTTATCTACCCTGAAGAAGGAAATTCATTTTCCGAAACATGTTGGGATTATCGGTTCCGAATCGCTATCCATTGGCTCTACTGTATGCCCACTGGCGGATTTGGTAACTGTGCTATGGCACAGATGACTGACCTTTTTTGTGTCCTATATCTGTCTGTATTTTGATAGGCCTGGACTCATATCCAGTCCTTTTTCAGATTTTTTTAATATGTATACAATAAACTTTTGAAGTTTTTATATAATTTTCTTCTCTGAGTGCTGGCTGTATTTAAACCCCACTTTTCTGAGACCCATATCCTCTTTGCTAATTCATGCAAAAGGAGCCTCGACCAAGTAATGAGCGCATACTATACTGTACATGGACATACTTTTCAGTAAGCCAACAGTTCTGTATTAAAAGTCCTTTTTTTTTTATTGGTCTTATGAAATATTCAAAAATTTCCAAGATACTGAATTTTGGGTTTTCCCTAGCTATAAGCCATAATCATCAAAATTAAAATAAATAAATGCTTAAAATATATCACTCTGAGTAATGAATCTATAATAAAACATATGCGCTTTACTTTTTGAATTTAATTACTGAAATAAATTAACATTTTGATGATATTTATTTTTTTTGAGATGCACCTGTGTGTGTGTGTATGTATATATATATATATATATACACAGTACACACACATACTCACACTGTATATATACACAGTAGAGGGGTGTATTCACTTTTGTGATATATATATATATATATATATACACATATACATATACATACATATACACACAGTATATTATATATAGCTTTTTAGGATCTCTGACCAGGAGAATAGTATTAAACTACCCGAGTGTTTGCTTGTAAATTTCCACATTAAAGGCTGTTCCGCTTTCCGATGTTAAAAAGTTATGCCCTCTGGACACAAGTTTTTCTATCTGAGATCGAACAGCAGTCCTCAGCAATTTGCGAGTATTTGACAAACTAGCTATACCTGACTAGACTTGCACGTGTTGCATTAAGCTCCAGCATCAAACTTCCACATTCCACACCCAGTTGCCTGGCTTGTTAAACTGCAAGTGATTGCTGCAATAGAGACTGTAAACCAGAACTTTGTAACCTAATTGTGTTATTACAGTTCAGCTTTTCACACTTTGAAGTCATTGCTGTAAGTCCATCACAAAAGAAAAGCATTACAATGGAGGAAGGGAAATGTAGTGATTTTCCACAGTTTTAGCAAGATTTCAGCTTGCAGCCCATGTTTGGTTGATACTGATAACCTTAATTTCCACTTTAATTTCAAATTTCACAACATCCTACTGATCAGTACAAAGAATTGAGGTAATTACTCTACACCACAAGATTTAGAAATTCAAGGCACACCTGATACGGACTAGTGGATGTAAGGAAATAACACTAGTTCCTAATGCTAACACTAATAAATCAGGACCTTAGTCTTTTCCCCTAAAGTAATATTACATATATACCTTCTGGAATATCTTGGGCATTTGTGGCAAAGTGAGAGGGATACCCAATTGACAATTGAAAGAGTATTCCTAATAATGGTTGTGTATCGGGATTTCTAATTTTCCAACAAAGTTGCTTCTAAAAAATGGAGCCTATTTGGTGAGGGTAGTACTATACCAGGTGTCAGAAAAGACACCGATGAAAGAGACAATGCGTTATCAGAGGGGAACACCGAAATGCCTCCAAAAATGATGCGTTTTAGTGAGGCAGGTATACCAGTTGGCAGAAATAGACATAAACGAGAGAATCAAATGTGTTGTCAGAGGAGACCAAAGTTGCTGCTTATAAATTGATCGTATTTTGTGAAGCAGGTATACCAGTTGGTACAAACACACTGATGAACAAGGAAAATGAGTTGTCAGAAGAGGACAAAGTAAAGGGTTTTGGAGGGCAGATCAGGATGCCAACATGTGTCTGCGGAGTGTTTCAGGAAAGGAGAAGAGATGCATTCGTTATCAGAATATGATCACAAAAGTGGGATGGCCAACTACCAAAAGCGTTGGTCACTGTTGGGCATACTACTGGTATATATCGATGGACAAGGATACCCCCATGTTTCTACTGCAGTGAAATTAGTGAATGCAAACAAAACAAACACTCGGTTTTTCAGGTCCCTTTGGATCTATATTTGCCAGATGTTCTTCTTTCTACTTACTGATTTTAACAGTGTCTTTAGCTTGGTCTGGGTCCATCGCAGTCACATTGGATACCACAAGATTGTGGACTAATTCCGCCATCCCACAATGGCAGCTTTATATGAACAATTCTATTAATATACAGTAAACAGAGAGTGAAATGTTGAACCTCAGTTTAAACTTTTGGCATTTTAGAGATCTAAATTTAGTTAGGAGGAGGGCTAGGTTTTGTTTTGAACTTAAATAAGTTTTTATTAAAAGAACAAAAGAAAATGGTGTATACAGGAACAAGAAAACAGAATACTGTTCCAAATACACTTATAAGCAGCATAAATGTTAAAGCACAGAAAAATACAGACTATAAGGCCCCGTTCACACAGGGGCGATCCGACTTGGGGGGGCGACCTCCGAGGTCGCGGTGCGAGCAGCGCGCCGCGACCTCGGAGCGGCCGCAACGGACTTCATAACATTGAAGTCTATGACGGTCGCGCCGGGTCGCCCCAAAGAAGCTCCGGACCCTTTTTCTAAGTCGGAGCGACTTGTGTCGCTCCTATTAGAACGGGTCCGCAGCTTCCCTATGGAAGGCGACCTACGGCGACCTGTGAGGCGACCAGGTCGCCTCACAGGTCGCCTTAGTGTGAACGGGGACTAAAGCACCATGACAACATTTGGCAATAAATGTTATTTTGTATAAAGCCCTAAAATCAACTACAACTATAGCAGAAATACAGCAAAAATGTTATAAAGTAATCGCATGGCAATGAGATTAATAATTCTGCAACCTGACTTGTATAACCGTTTTTGTCACTAATAAACTCCAGACCACCTTAAAGATCTTACACTTGTAGAAGCCTATTCAGTATTAACTGAGGTGGGGCTAGGCCTGGTGGATCCAGCCAATTTTGCCACATGGAATAGAATTTCTGTGAGGCGGCCACATTCCTATGCGAATAGATACATTTTTCATGTATTAGAACACAGTTCGCTTGCTCAACCCAGTGTTTTTTTAGTAGGGGTGTGAAATGGCACCCAATAGCGAGCAATTTATTTACAGAAAATGTAAAGCAGCCAAAGGACCGAAACATGGTTCTGGGGAATAAGGGTTTCTTCAGCTAACGCTCCCAATAAACAGATAATAGGGTCATGTGGAAGTTTAAACATGTACACAAGGGATATTGTTTCGATGCTATCAGTGCAATAGGGGAATAGCTTTGGGCATCTCCAAAACATGTGCAGTAAATCCCCAGTATCTCATTCACATTTAGGACATAAAGGAGATCTCTAAATCCTCCCATTGGTGCAACTGAGCTGGGGGTTCTGTAAGCTCTATATAAAAAGAATAGATAAGAATGTTTTTGAGAGGGGAAAACCAACACTAGCGGGGTGGAAATTAAGCACATTTTCAAGATTCCTCCCCCAAATGCCTCCAGGTCCCCTCTACCATCCATATAAAAAATGAAGGGATTTCCAGTCACTACTTACCAACCAGCCAGCAACCAGCCAAATTAACCTGTCTAACAGTATGCGTTAAAAACAGGGGTTTAGTTGCACACATTTGCAAATACATGCGTAACCTGCAGGCCGCGCCAAGGCACCCTGATATCTGCAGTCCCTAACTCTACCTTTAAAGAGTCTCCACAATGGGAGCACATGCATTCTAATGAGATAGATGGAGGACAGGTGACTGGAGGGAGCCCACCCCTCCATAAAGGCGCAGGGTCACACTGAACACCCAGCACATAGCACAATGGCAGCGAAGGTGTCAGTGCGTTGCCTGACCAATATAAACGTTATACGATATTGCAAAAAGTGGTCACCTCCTCCATCTATAACTGGTCTAGATAGTAAGGAGCACTGGAAGGGCAAACGCAGATCAAAAACGAAGGGATTCTCTCCCATCCAGTCCTAAATGGTAAATTGGAGGCATAATGGGAAGTGTTCAAAAGGATGGAATAAATTAAAGAAATCATGTCCTTTTCTCCCACTCCATCAGAACATCATGAACTATCTAATGATCTACCAAGATTAGATTCAAATTATGGTCTTGGGTCTATAAAGCATAGCTTAATTGTAAATATCTAAAAAAAAACTGGCTTCAGAGGGCAACAAACTCCTCTTGCAACTCTTAAAAATGAGTTAAGGACTGGTCCATTACACTATATCACTGTTCCAGATATCTGATGCCAGCTCTATCCCACTCTTGAAAACCTGACAATTTAAGACAGTTCAGCATAGGCAGAATTATGATATATAGGGGTATAGAGCAAAAAGCCTGCAACACACAGAAAAGACTTAGCATATGTACATAGAGTTTTCATCAGGGAAATTGTGGGGGCACTAGGGGGTAGATGAGGAGGGCTATGTTTGACAAGTTAGCATATCATTAACTGGCTGTGATCTGTTTGGAAATCTCTGCCATCAGGTGAGTTTCCTGCAAATTCTTACAGAGGTGTAAGTTTAAATATAAATAATCATGAAATGGTACAGTGCTGATGTTTTAAAAATAGTTCAACTGATCTAAAAGGATCAAGTAATACATGAAGAAGCATGTGCGAATGGAACTTGATTGAAAAGGTCCAAGTAGAGCCACCACCACCACCAATCACACTGCCTCTTACCCCAGGATGTTAAATGAGCTTGACACTATCCTTTGGCCGTTAGGACACAGGCACCTAACATATAATTTCCCCCTTCCTAAATGCCTAGCACAATTTACAGCTGGTAAACTGTATTTATCTGTTTTGGTGGTAGGCATTTTCAATAACTTTTGTGAACCCAGCACTTGACAATGCTGGAAGTTACAACCTCATTGGAAAAAATGATGTAGGTACTGGGCTGAGAGACCTCTGGTTTAGGTCCTACCCAGAGTATACTTTGTCACTCTAAATTATATAACTCATGGTTGAGAATTGACCTATCTCTGGGCATTTCAAACCCAAATCCTTATGTATGATCTGTTCCAATAGAGGGGAGCAGCATTTCTGACTATTCTGCAAAAGGGGTGACCTCTCAAACAGCATGGGAAGACACACAGGGGTTCTGGAAATTGAATCCCTTTTGACTGACCCTTTATATTCCCCCCCCCCATATCCAATCTCAACTTACCGCCTTTAACCAAATGATTCAACCTCCTCACAGGGGATAAAATGGGACAGTTTGAAAGATTTTCTTAAAATTACTCTTATAAAAGTGGTGAGCGCCATTAAGTTTGGAAGGAGGAAGAGGTACCTCGTCAAGTCCTTGCCGTGGGAGCTACCTATTTTTTTAACCCCAAATCCACTATGGAGTCTGGCTCAGCTGAAGAAGCCTTGTGGAGAAATGATTCAAACAAAAGGGTAGTAGACTCATGAGGTTAATTGATATTACTGACATTGTAAACCCTACTCTTTTACAGCAATTATAGTTGCTATAATCTGAAAAAACGCATACAAGCTTTTAAGGCTCTTACAGCAGATTTCTACTTCACCTAGGAAGCAAGTGTTGGATTTCTCACTTGCTTTTCATACAGGGTGTCCTCCCTAGCCAATAGGGAGGAATGTATATGTGTTGAGGTTTGCTGAAATTTGCTCTGAACCTCCTGCCCTGGTGACACTTATGTTTAAAGAAATAATTTGCAATGGGTTAGACATCGTAAATCAGTAATTACATAAAAAAAGGGATAAGGATATAGAACAAGAGCAAAACAACATAAATAGCACCGCGTATGACAAGTACATTTAGAGGCACTTGAGACAGCAAATGAGAAAAGGACCAGAGCAACCAATGAAAAACAAAATCAAAAGAAAAAAAAAATAAAGTGCCATTGTCTAGCCATACTAAACGGGAGAGGTAAAAAAACCCATATCCAACCCACCCCGCTCGACCATTCCAATCACAGCAAGTTCAGATCCCGAAACGTAACAAAAGAAAAAAAAAACTCAACCGATGGTTAAAATGACCCATGGCCTCACCACAAACCGGTGTGTGTGTGTTTGGGGGGGGTGTACTGAAATCGGTGAGGCTCAGTGCAATGAAGGGGTAGTCTACGTAGCGTAGAATTTTTAGACGCAGCCTCCATAATAAAGGCTTAATAAGCATGAACTTGTGTGAGGCCTCACATCTAAGAAAAAAACCTTCAACAAAATAAAGGAACTGAAGAGATCAACAGACAGGGTCAGGTGCGTCTACGTCAGGGTGCCGCTCCAAACCTATCAAGCCAGGTCATTGCTTCCTTGGGAGTAGTGTAGAAGTGAGCTTTTCCTTCATGGATGATCCGCAGCTTAGCAGGGAAGAGCATAGCATACTGTAATCCCTCTGTGCGCAAGCGATCTTTCACAACCGCAAAAGATGTGCATTGACGCTGAACTTCAGCTGAAACATCAGGGTAGATAGAGACAGTAGTGCCATTGTAGCGGAGTGGACCTTTTGCTCTAGCAAGGCAGAGAATAGTGACCTTATCTTGAAAGTTAAGGATCCATGCGATTAAGGGTCGTGGAGGGGCTCCTGCAGGGGAAGGAGGTGGGGGGGTTTTGCGCACGTTCAACAACCATAGATGCAGGAAAACGCCCCTGCCCCCAATGCATACCGTAACCAGGAATGGAGGAACCGTTCCAAGCAAGTTCCTTCGTTCAGGGAACGGTTTTCCAGGTCTTCCAATTTAGCATTGAGGGTCACCATTTCATCCATGGCCAAGCGTACTGTAGCAGATAAAGGGTGTCCTCTATAGCAGTGGTCTTCAACTCCGGTCCTCGGGGCCCACTAACAGGCCAGATTTTAAGTATTACCTTGGGGAAATGCAGACTAGAATACTGCAATCACTGAGCAGCAAATGAGATCACCTGTTAGTGGGCCCTGAGGACCGGAGTTGAGGACCACTGCTCTATAGTACTAATGTTCCTCGGCTTCTCCAGCCCTTTCATGCAAATTTTGCACATCTTTCTTTAACAGAGAGAAATCAATATGGATCGTCTCTATCTGTGTAGCAAGAGAAGCTTTACAATCGTATGGCATGCAGAATTTGTGCCAGAGTAGGTTCTGTGTTTTGAATTGTAGGATCATGGTCAGGCTCTGCGCTGGAAGGGAGATCCTGGGGAGAGTGAGGATTTGTGTGTGTGGAGAAAACAGCAGGGGGCCGAGTCACCCACCCAGGGTGAAGAGATGTTCGGAGGAGAGGGAGGGCTGCAAAGTGTCTGCAGGCATGTCTGTGGAGTCTGCGCCATCTTGCCTCTCAAAACGAGCCAGCTGCTCTGCCGCGGATGGGGCCGTTGTTTGCCCGAATTTCATCATTAGGTTGATGCCATTAGGTGCCCACAGCTGTTGGGGAGGACACAGTGCCGTTTGAAGGGCAATACAGTGCAGTATGCCTGTCACGGTAGGTTAGATGAGCCGAAGCCAGTGGATCAAGCAGCCGCTCGGTTTGACCTCAAGCCACGCAACCCCACCATTGATCTTTTAGATGGGCTCCCAGCCCCAACTACTTTCATCAGTTGTCCGAATGCACGAAATGGGTAATGTTCAATATATGCCCAACCGCAAGTTCTCCCGGTTCTTTCACCACCATAGGGAGCGCTTCACTCTGGAGGAGATGGTCACTCTTCTCCAAGTCCATGCCTTTCAGATCTTCTAGGAGTGGAGGATAGATGCAGTCATCAGGCCCAGTACCGACATTACCTTCCTCACAGTCCTCTTCTGCTGCAGCTGGAAAATGTTCTTCTTGGGCAAGACTATCTTCTGGTCTGTGGACCAAATAATGTAACCTAAAAAGAGAATCAACTGAGAAGGTACCAGATTTGACTTTTCTCGATTTATAATCCACCACATCTGCTGTAGATTCTGCTCTGCTCTGGCCAGGTCCAATAGGAGCTCTTTCTCGGACTGTGCCATGAAAATAGATGGTCTAGATATGGAACAACCGCAATGGACCAGAGCCTTCATGGGACCAGGGCCTCAGCTAGTAGCTCATTGGTAAAAATTCTCAGAGCCGAAGAGTGCCTGAAGGGCCTGCAATGCACTAAAAATGATAAAAATTTTCTCCATTTTGAATTGCTAAACGAAGATACTTATGAAAACTTTCTTTTATAGGGATATGCAGGTAGGCATCCTTTAGGTCTAATGTTGCCAAAAAGACATCATTCTGTAGCAGATTTCTGATTGAATAAACTGATTCCATTCAAAATTTGTTGTATTGAACATTCAAGGGTTGAAGGTTCAGAATTAACCTGTATTTTACGAACGGTTTCTTTATTAAGAAAACATGCAAGTAAAAAAACAGCCTCCTTGTTCTTGTACTGGAACTAGTACATTCTGATCCACCAATTCTCCTATCAGTAGTGGTAAAGCTTGAGCCTTTGCTGGGTCTCTGGGTAACTGACAAGATATCTTGCTGGTGGAGACCTGTGAAATTCCAGTGCATATCCCTGCCTTATATTTAGGACATACTTGTTGGTCGTTAATTTTCCCCATTGTGGGAGGAATTTGGTCAGTCTTCCTCCCACTGGGGCCTTGGCATCACTGGGGTTTTGATTGGGAGGGTTAAAAATAATATCTCCCCTCCCTTTACCCTTGTGACCCATCATCCGTCCAGTGTTTCTTGGGTCTAAAATCTTTTTCTCCCTTGGGCAGTTCCCTTTGGGGATGAAAAAAAACTACCTTGGAAAGCCCTTCTTCACAAGAAACCTTTTCTTTTTGTCTGCTGTCCTTTCCAGGGCAGCTTCCAAATCTGGTCCAAAAAGTAGCACCCAGAGAAGGGAACACTGCAGTTTAGATGCTGTGTCTCCTGACCAGGTGTTTAACCATACAGCCCATCTACCTGCTACTGAGAGAGCAGAAGATTTTACTGAGAACTTTATGGACTCAGCTGGCATCTGCTATAAACCCCAGTCTTGAACAGGGCCAGCCTTAGGTGTTCGGGCGCCCTGTGCGAGCTATTCTTGTGGTGCCCCTCCATCCTCAGCCCTCGCCCCCTGGTCACCTAAACACACACAAAGAGGAAAAAAATATTTGTAACAAATAGAGAGATGCAGGGGCTGTGGGCATGGTGCAGGAGATGCAGGGGCTGCATGCATGGTGCAGGAGATGCAGGGGCTACGGGCATGGTGCAGGAGATGCAGGGGCTGCGGGCATGGGGCAGGAGATGCAGGGGCTGCGGGCATAGTGCAGGAGATACAGGGGCTGCGGGCATAGTGCAGGAGATGCAGGCATAGTGCAGGAGATGCAGGGGCTGCATTGCTAGATTTGCATAGAATGCTGGGACTTGTAGTTCCGTGTATACAAGGTGATACATAGAATGCTGAGACTTGTAGTTTTATGAGACAGATACACTAGAATTCTGGGACTTGCAGTTCCTGTATATAATCACAGAAACATAAAATTCTGGGACTTGTAGTTCCATGTAGATAAGGTGATACATAGAATGCTGGGACTTGTACTTTTATGTATACAAGACAGATACACTCGAATGCTGGGACTTGTAATTCCTGTATAAGACAGATACATATAATGCTGGGACTTGTAGTTCCTGTATAATAAGACAGATACATAAAATGCTGGGACTTGTAGTTCCATTGTAACCAATTTTGAGAGAGAGAGAAATTAAGGACATCGGTCACTGAGATTGGGGGGGGGGGGGGGTGTGCATAAGTAGGACTGGCTCTGTGTTCCTCTCCTCTGCACCAGCGGCAAACTGCGTCTCTCCTCCTGCCACTGACAGTTCCAGACTATGCCGACAATCAAGGGTCCTTCTTACCTTGGAGTGTAGAAGCCGCATGGAGACAGGAAGCTGGAGCCTGAGTAGGGGGTGGTACCTAGGAGGATTAGCTGCTGTGGGTCCCTCCCCCTGTCACCTTACTCCCCGCCCACCAATGTGTTAACGCTGGCTGTTTTCTCTATGCACAGAAAAAAGGGGCGGAGCCCCACATATCAGCCCCGCCCTTTCTGACATGAGAGTTTCAATATGGCAGCTCAACTCATGGACTCACACGTGTTCTCATTGCAACTGTACGCCCCGCTGGCTTGAGACTGTTGGGACTCAAGGTATGCTACTCCACAATTGATGGACGCTGGAGGGGAGAGAGCGATGCAGAGAGGGAGGGCTAGAGCGCCTATCTTACCTATAGGTAGCGCCGGGCCTGACGGTCTTGAACAACATTGGAAAGGACCTCAGAAGCTCTTCTCTTGGTGTACTTGCCACTAAATGCTCCTGTAGTTGCAAGAGCCAAAACTCAAAAAAATCCTGCGACCCAAGTTGTAGCCAGGACTGGTTTTAAATTGGCCATGGATGCGTCCCAGGCTCTTTTCATAAATATGTCTGCTCTTCTATACATGGGATCATTAAGATGTCCCATATCTTCAAATGCCAAATCTGATTGTTTGGATAACTTGGATAAGAGTGCATCCAATTTGGGGCTTTTGTTCCAAATAGCTTCCTGACTCTCATGAAAAGGAACCTTCTTTTTAATTTAAAGTTTAAAAAAAATGCCTTCTTGTCAGGTTCAGACCATTCTTTAGCGAATTAAATCTGTCAAAATTTGATGTACTGGGAATACCCTTGCTTTTTTCCCCAAACCCTGATACATCTTGACATGTGCCAAATAATGGGATTTTTGACTTACCGTAAAATACATTTCTCTGATGGTCATTGAAAGACACAGCTCCTGATCTTCATAACCACTGGATTATACTGCCCCTACAGGAGTAGGACACTAGGCAGAAAAATAATCTGTCTACACCTTATGGGTAGTCCCAGCGGTATACTCCCTCTCCCTGCTATAGGTACTCAGTAGAGTTACAAGCAGTGTCAGAAGAATTACAACTCCACAGAGGGGTGGGTGCTGTGTCCGTCGATGAACATCAGAGAAAGGGGTAAGTCAAAGATCCCATTTTTTCTTTCGTTCATTGAGGGACACAGCTCCTGATCTTCATAACCATTGGGACTTCCCAAAGCAGTGTTAAACATGAGGGGTGGGAATAGCAAAAAAATTCCCAAGGCTAAACAGTAGTCAACTAGGCAAAAGGAGCTCAACCAAACAACTGGAGCCCACCTGAAAAAACAATACACCCTTGAAGAGGATCCGATCCTCTCAGCAGCAGCCTGCAAAACCTTGCAGCAAAAAGATGCTTCCGCAGATGCATACACATCCACTTTAAAAAACTTCGGCAAAGTGTGCACCGACGACCAGGTGGCCGCCTTGCAAACCTGCATCACCGACGCCTGATGACAGAAGGCCCAAAAGGCACTAAGCCTCCGGGTAGAGTGCGCCTTAACAGGGAAAGGAGGAACCTGATCCTTGACGGAATAGGCCTGAATCATCGTCTGTCTGATCCATCTGGAAATGGTCACAGAGGATGCGAACAACCCTTTCCGAGGCCCATTTGTGAGCACAAATAGTGAGTCTGACTTCCTAAAAGACTCCGTAGCTGCCAGGTACGCCCTAAATGCTGGGGCCACATCCAAAACACGCAAGGCAATTTCCTTTGGATGTTAAGGCCTGGGATACAGGGAAGGAAACACAATGTCTTCATTCAAATAAAAATCAGACAACCTTTGGGAGGAAAGACGGACAGGGGCGAAGAACCACCTTATCTCTGAATCCCCAAGTAAGGCGAACGACAGGATAACACCGCCAGTCCAGACACCCTGCGCACAGAGATAATAGCCACCAAAAAAAAAAAACACACCTTCTGAGACAGTGTAAGCAAGGTAATCTCCCAAAGGTTCTTAAATGGAGGCTTCCGGAGGACCAAAAGGACCAATTTGAGGTCCCAAGGCTGCAATGGAGACCGCACTGGAGGAAGCAAATGTAGCACACCCTGCAGAAAAGGTACGCACTAGGGAGTGTGTGGCCAAGGGTCAATTGAAGAAGACCGCCAAAGCCGCACCTGGCCCCTGATGGAACTCAAGTCCAATTTCTGTTCAACCCCCCCCCCCCCTCCCCGTTGAAGGAAAGTCAAGATCCGAGCCACTGAGAGGGAGCGAGGATGAACCTCAGGAGACTCGCACCACACAATGTACGTCTTCCACGCACAATGGTAGATCTTCCTAGAAGTAGATTTCCTAGCTTTTAACAGCGTTGAAATCACCAACGCAGACAAACCTCTATCCATCACCACCTGGCGTACAACAGCCAAGCCGTCAAAGTAAAGAGCCAAGCCGACTGTAAAGCAGGATGGAAGATTGGTCCTTGAGAGGAAGCTTCCAAGGAACGTCGGCGACCAGCCGCACCAGATCGGCGTACCAAGTCCCGCAAGGCCAGTCCGGAGCCACGAATATGACCGGACAGAACCAGAGCAGACTTCTGCAAAATTTAGAATCCAGCCAAACTCCCGCAGAGTTCGTATGGTGATCTCCAGGTTTTCCATCAGAGCAGTAGGAAACTACGCTCACAGAAGGAGGTCGCCCAAGTAGCCCAGTACCACAATGCCCTGTTGGCGTAACAAAGCTAGCACCGGTGTTAACACTTTTGTGAAGACCCGAGGAGCAAAGGCGAGACCAAAGGGTCACGCCAGAAACTGATAATACTCCACACCACAGCAAAGCGGAGGAAGCGTTGGTGACCAGCACATATCGGAGTGTGAAGGTAAGCATCCTTGATATCGATAGAGGCAAGAAAATCCCCAATGCAGGGATGCAACCACAGTGCGAATGGACTCAATTCTTAACTTCTGCACCCGCACAAAGCACTTCAGCGCCTTGAGGTCCAGGATTGGACGCACCTTTCCTTCCTTCCTGGGAACTGTAAACTGGTTTGAGTAAAAATCCTGAAAACAATCCGGGGGGCGTGTCCAAGATGGCCATCGGGATGGATGTGCTTTGTTAGAGCTCCGGAACTGCCGCTGTTATTTACCCGGTTTTCTCTGCAGAACGCTGCCCTATCTGGATTTAAAGTGTCCCCTACTCTTCTATGTCGTCTCAGGCGAAGAGCAGAGAATCGTCGGCCCTCCGGAACCCGGCGAAAGCGGGACCCACTCTTCGGACAGCAGGAACCCTTTTGGCTGCCCTCTTAAATATGGCGACTCAGACCGAGGACAGAGAGCCAGCCCTGGTGGAGCAGGACAACTTTGCTGCACTTATGCAGGCCATTTCTTCTTGCCAGACTACCCTCACCGGCAAGATGGACTCGGTGCAATTGGACATAGGCCTCATCCGCAAGGATATGGACAAGTCTCGCAACAGGCTGTCGGAGGTTGAACGGCGGGTGGGGGAGGCAAAGGATGTGCTCCACTCGCATGAGGCCTCACTCTGCTCAATCTCCACCAGGGTCAACGCCCTGGAGGCAAGGGCAGAGGACGCCGTAAACAGGAACCTGAGGAACAACCTAAGCATAGTCGGTCTCCCGGAGGGGGCGGAGGGCGCTGACCTGGTATCCTTTACTGAGCGCCTCCTGCACACCCTGCTGCCCCAGGCCCAATTCTCCCCCTTCTTTGTCGTGGAGCGGGCGCATCGGATGCCCGCATCTTGGGGCCCGCCGGGGTCCCCACCCCGCACCTTCATCCTGCGACTCCTTAATTTTCGAGACCGTGACTTGGTGCTCCGTGAGGCCAGGAAAATGGATGCCCTTCGCCACGAGGCCGCAAAGATCATGATCTTCCCGGACTACTCCATAGACACACAGCGCCTCCGGAGGTCCTTTGACCATGTCAAACTGCAACTCCGCAACTGTATCATCAAATATAGTATGCTGTTCCCTGCTCGGCTGAGAGTGCAAGACGGTGAAGCGGTGCGATTCTTCACTTCCCCAGAGGACACTATGCATTCTTTGGAGACTCTTCCCCGGGCATGATCTCCACGCCCGTGAGTCCCCCTTCGTGTTGCCTGTCATGTTGGGGCTCTATTGGCCGTTTCTTTTTTCTATTCTGCACTGTGGGGACCCCCATGCTGACCTATTGATCGGGACTCGCCAGGCCCTGCCTACTCTGGTCTTCGACCTTTCTCCCTGGGCTGCCTGGGGATGATACACACTTGGTTTCACTGTTTGTAAAACGTTCAAGCCTTTTTGCTCCCCAAAACTTTTGGGGTGAAGTTGACGCACTGTTTAACGGTTCTGCAGAGATCGTCTATCCTCTTTTTAAAGGCGGCATCCGTGGCCTACAGACTATGCCACGGTAGCACTTGTTGGTACCCCTGGTGCCCACTGGCATGCGACCCCCCGTTGGCAGTTGCCTTTTTAGTTCTGGGCATGCAAGCACACCCATGTTGGGGGGGGGGGTGGGTAGTGCGGGGTGGGGATTGTATGTTTTTCCACTGCTTTGCTTTTATCATCTGGGGGGGTTTTCTGTTTTTTGTTTCGTTTTTTATTTGTGTTCTCACATGCTTTTGGTGCGGTGTATGCTTTACATATGGAGGGATAGGTTACTTCATTTCCTGCTCTGTGATGCCTGGCCTGCTCTGCTCCTGGGGAAACCAGAGGCTGGGGATTTGCCTCCTCTGCGAGGGCTGTGGTGAAGATCCGGAGGCTTTCTCATTTTACCAATTATCATTATGGATCCCATTACAGTAATCCCCCGCTCCATCGCGGTTCAGTTTTTGCGGTCCCGGTAATTCGCGTTTTTTTTGTAATGTTATTTTACTATATAAATCATTAAAAATGAAATATTTTTGTGTTTTCCATAGCTCTTGCTATGTCTCTTAGTATCTTTTATGTGTTTAAATGAGTTTCTATTGTTTTAAAAGTGTGTTTAAAGACCTTAAAGTGCTTCTACACGTACAGTGACAGTAAAATAAACATGCCTACAATGCATTTTATTAGGGTTTTTCTATTTCGCTGAATTTCACTTGTCGCGGCTGGGTCCGGAACGTAACCCCCGCAATGGAGGGGGGTTTACTGTACTGTGATTTCCTGGAATGTCCGGGGGTTGAACTCGGACTCATATCTGTATTTTGAGGGGGCCCACTTGGTGGGGAGTAGGGTGCTGGCATTCAAAAAGGCCTGGGTGGGGGCATACTACCATGCCACTTGCTCCTCCTATTCCCGGGGGGTGAGCATCCTCATACATAAATCTATCCGTTTTAGCCTCCTGGATCTTCATCTGGACCCTGAGGGGAGATATGTTCTGCTTCATGCCATCTGTGAGGGGCTGCAAATGTGTATTGCTGGGGTGTACGTGCCTCCGACGGGTCAGCTTACCCTTCTGCAACGGTTGACTCCGCTCTTGGCTCTATACCCGGCAGCTTGTCTGTTGGTGGCGGGGGACTTTAACATGCCCCCCAACCCATTGGTGGACAAATTTGCCGGCGGGGGCCCTGCAGATTCTCCCCTTTCCCGTTAGGCAGAGGCCCTGAGATTGGTTGATGTGTGGAGGTGCAAGAACCCCGGGCTGAGACAATATACCTGTCACTCGGCTACCCATGCCACATACTCGAGGATTGATCTGGTCTACCTTTCGGGCTCCTTGCTTGCAGGTGCCCGGGAGGTGTCTATTACCCCGGGGGATCTCGGACCATGCCCCTGTTCTTGTCACTTTGGGGATTGGGGTGGCCCCGGGGGAGGTTATTTGGCGACTATCCAGGTTCTGGGTGGATGATGAGAGGGTGGCCCCGGTTGTATCATCCAAGCTGCTGGAGTATTAGGTCCACAATCCTGGCACCGCCCCTCCCTCGCTATTCTGGGACGCTTTCGAGGCCTGTACCAGGGGAGTGTACCAGCGCGCGATTGGACGGGCGAGAAGATAATCGGTGTTGGCGCTGGTGGAGGCGGAGACTAGAGCCACGGCCTTGGAGTTGCAGTATGGGATGGATGGGAACATAGGCACGTATGCGTCACTATAGGCAGTGCACCGTGAAATAGCGTTGCTGGGGGCCACGGCGTGTAGGAAGCGCTTGCTGTCGCAGTCACAGCGCATTTTTGAACAGGGTGAACGAGCGGGCCGTATGCTAGCGTGGCTGTCTCGGGAGCGTTCCCCCACTGTGTTGATTGTTAACATTAGGGATGACAGCAGGTGCTGTTATTCTGACCCCTCTGCCATTAATGCCCAGTTTGCACACTACTATGAGGAACTTTATCAATCTCGAGTGGAGTACCCCCCTGATAGTCTGGCTGCCTACCTGGAAGACCTTGAGTTTCCACAATTGTTGGAGGCGGGTAGAGAAAAATTGGATGGCCCAATTTCACTTGAGGAACTTTCCAAGGCTATTGCGGCTCTCCAATCTGGCAAGGCCCCGGGCCCGGATGGGTTACCGGTGGGGTTTTACAAGTCCAATCTGGACTTGGTGGCCTCGCGCCTTCATACCTTGCTACAGGGTGCCCTGGATGAGAATAGTTTATCCTTGTCCATGTCGGAGGGGGCGATAGTAGTTATACCAAAACCTGGTAAGGACCCGGAACGTTGCACATCATATAAGCCGATCTCACTTCTTAATGTGGACGCCAAAATACTGGCGAGACGACTGAATTCAGTTATCTTGTCTCTGATACACGGAGACCAGACGGGGTTTATGCCGGGCAAGAGGACGGACATCAATATACGCCGACTTTTTACTCACGTCTTGCATGCGGTGGTGTCGGGCTCGGGTGGCCTCTCTGGATGCAGAGAAAGCCTTCGACTCCGTAGAGTGGGGTTATCTTTGGGAAGTCTTGCGTCGCTTTGGCCCTATCTTCATCTCCTGGCTGCGCCTGCTCTATGCAGCCCTACGGGCCAGGGTTCACACTAATAGCTCTCTCTCTCCGCCCTTCTCACTTCATCGGGGGAGTAGACAGGGCTGCCCGTTGTCCCGGGGTCTATTTGCTCTGGCAGTGGAGCCCCTGGCTATCCTCCTGCGGTTGAGCTCCACTTTGGGGGGGCTGCAGGTGGGCCCATTAGTCGAACGGATCTCACTGTACGCTGAAGATGCCATTCTCTACCTCCCTGATGGAGGGGTCCCTGGACTTAGCACAGCAGATTTTTGATACGTTCGGTTCGTTTTCTGGGATCCGCATCAACTGGGATAAATCTCAACTGTTTTCCCTGTCGGCGGTTCCCCCCCTTCATTTCCCACGATGCCCTTACAGTGGGTTACGAAATTTCGTTATCTGGGTATTGAGGTTCAGAGGGATGTTGTGAGGTATCTGGATGACAATGTTGCTCCTATCTTGCAACAGTTACAGTTCCTCTGCCAGACTTGGAGGTCACTGCCTCTGACGCCGGTGGGTAGGATTAATCTGCTTAAAATGTTTTTTCTCCCTAAATTTCTCTACGTCTTCCGTAATACTCCGGTACCTATAACAAACGCCTTTTTTTTGGAAACTGGATCGCGTGGTGGTGGACTTTGTTTGGGCGGGGGCTGTCCCAAGGGTTGCAAAGGCTACCCTGCAACTCCCGTTGTCTTTGGGTGGGCTGGCGTTGCCCAACTTTCGCTACTATTACTGGGCGGCGGTGTTAGTCGTGGTGAGGTGGTGGTTCGCACAACCACGAGACAATCCGGCGGTGGGGCTGGAGGTGGCGATTATGGGCTCCTATACTGCTCTCGGTCACCTGGTGTATCGTGGTCCAGGGGTTCACCAACAACTGACTGTCCCGATGCGGACTACGGTTAGGGTATGGGGACAGATGTCGGCTGTGGTCGGTGACCCCGACACCGTCTCCCCACTTACCCCGCTTTGGGGGAACCCCGGGCTACGACACCTCCGATCCATCCCGGATCCGGGACTCTGGCACCAATTCGGGATTACTAAGCTACAGCAGGTGATGCCCGCGGGCGTGCTTCTCCCCTTTCCGGTGCTTCGCTCTACCTTTGCTCTTCCCTCTTCTATGCTGTTTCGCTACCTGCAGCTGAAACACACGTTGCAGACCCAATAACCTCGGACTATCACATTGGCCCCCAACACAGTGGAGCGATTCTTGTCTACTAGGCACGCTGACTGTGTCCTCTCTTCGGTATACCTTAGAATACTGACTTTATGTTCTGTGGAAGGAGGACATTCCGTCCCTGGATCAGGAGGCTTGGGAGGAGGGGCTGGGTTGCTACGTATCTAAGATTATATCGGCCAGGGACCGTTTTATTCAACTTAAGTTCTTACACAGGGCCTACTATACCCCTCAGAGTGGCTAAGATTTACCCCGGCAGTTCGGATGTAGGCCCCCGAGGTTGCGCGCAGGTTGGTACCTTCTTACATATGGTGTGGTCCTGTCCTGTCGTTCAGGGATTCTGGCAGGAGCTGGTTGCTGAAATTAAGAATTTGGGGGTCCTCAATATGGTCCTTGACCCCCGGGTTTCACTTTTGGGTCTCTGTGATTTGCTCTCCCATAGTGTCCATATGCAGCCTCAGTGCTGAACCAGCTAGAGTGTACATATTGCAGGCCACAGCCTCTGCCTTCCTTTAAGCTGCATCCTTAAAGGCCGGGGAATCTTCAACCAGAATCATGGTTGCCTTGTTCAATCTGGAAACCAGAGAGTCCACCACTGGTGGAACAGTTTACTTCTTAATAAGGGATTCCTCATATGGGTAACACCTAGAAAAATCGCTTTGGGACCCCAAGGGGACACTTTGGTCGACCCCACTCTTTAGCGACAATTTTGTCAAAATAGGCGGGGAAAGGAAACGTCTTTGCCGCTCATGATGGCTTACGAGAGCCAAAGGGAACCTGCGCCTCTGTCGCAGCTGCGTTCTCCATCTTTACGGTCACACGCACAGATACAATCAGTGCATCCACCAGCGCCTTTTTGTGCGCGGTTGCAGATGTGGAGGTAATAATCCTTACTATCAGAGGATCCTGAGCACGTGGTTGCAGACCCAGCAGAGTCACCCTTGTCTGCGGCGGCCAAATCAGATTCACGATCTGATGAGGCAGGGAAAAGTGTGTGTGGGGGGACGCTTTTTGCCAGCCTATAGCCCGAAAGCCACCTCCACCCAGGACACAAAGGAATTCAGGACCGCCATCAGTGCATTGATGGATGGTTGGGACCCAGAGGGCCCACAGCCTCAGAGAGGGGATCGGGGGGGGGGGGGAGGGGGGAGATGTGCGCCAAAGCCACCGTGAGTCACCAGGGGGACCCCACAAAAAAGTTGTAAAAGGCTGCAAGGGACAACCCCTCTTCGCTGGCAGCACCACCCAGTCGCCAGGTATAAAGCACCAAGCGATCCTCAGCAGACAGGGAGAGAACCCCACCAGACTCACCACCCAGTAGAAACAGGCATCGGCAGCCACCAGGATAATCTGCAACGTACGCGCAGTAATCCGGAAGTAAAAATATCAAGGAGTCAGCACCAGGGGCCGAAATCGCCGCCCACAGGGCTCCACCTTTTACGGCCGCCACTATTCTCAGTGGCAAACTACCGCAAAATGGCCACCAGACTACACAAACATGGCCCTCCTGCATAGAAACACACAGGCTACAACAAAATGGCAGCACCACAAGGCTTTCAGGGACCCAGGGGGAATTCCTAGGCCTCAAGGACAGACCCAGGCAGGACGGGGGCCCTGGCAGTAGCCCCCACCAGGTACAAACCCCCCACCCCTGCACAGCCGATCGTCCAGTCGCTGGCTGCGAACCCCCCCAGCCCCATCGCCAGTATAGCGCCCTGCCACCACCCCAGGAGGTGGACCAGACCACCCATACAGCCCCAGCATAAGTGGATGGGGGGGTAGGATGGGGGGCCAAAAGGGGGGTGCCCGACGGGAATGAGGGGGTCCGGCTGTCCCAAGGAGGAGCCAACGTCCACCCCAAAACCTTCCAGGGGGAGAGGGGGGGACAGCTACTCACCAAACAAAGGAACTGGATGGGCACCGCTCCAGACAGAACCCCTTTCCATCAAAATGGGGAGGGCTGTCAGCCAGGAGGAACGCTGCGACTTGGGCCCAAGAGCATGTTGTATGCGTACTCACCAGGCGTTTAACCCGCAGGCCAGCCCGTCTAGTGGGACTGTGTTACAGCCGACCTAGCATGGAGCAGAGGTCTGTGTGCGCTCGCTGGCCAGACTCGGGTGACCACTGGATCTAGATTATCAAGCCCGTCGCCCAGTCCGGCAGTTGATTGTAGATCTAAACAGGAAAAAATTTCTATCCAATAAGAAAAAAATTGCCAGGACTAAAGATCCTAGCAAGGAACTAGGTCCTTACTCCCAACTAGGCAGAAAAAAAAAGGAGGTACCTATAGAAGAGAGGGAGTATACCCGCTGGGACTGCCCATAAGGGTACCCACATTATTTTTCTGCCTAGTAGTGTCCTACTCCTGTTTGGGGGGGGGGGGAAATAAACCAATGGTTAGAAGGATCAGTAGCTGTGTCCTTCAATGAACAAAAGAGAAAACTGCGTTGTTTCTTCTTTTTTAATGTCCAGGGTGTCATAAATTGCCCCAAGGGACAGTTTGTACTTTGCATTCTTGCTTGATTCGGTCTGGCCTTCTTTATCTGATTCTGAGTCAGAAGAATCTGGCCTGGTCATGGCTAGGTTCTCTAGAACCCACAGCTTCGGTAGAACTCGAGGAGAGGAAGGAACAGTATCCGTCCGACTTGTAATGGCTGTGGGTGTGCTTGCATAAGAGATGAGTTTTTGAAATGCCTTAAAAAAGGTGGGAAAAAAACCTCATCCTTGAATGAACTAATGAGTTTAGCTAATCCAAATCAGATTAAGGAAGATTGGAAATACATTGCTAGCATAACGGCTTATTGTATATTGATCTATCTCCCTTAGACTCTTATTCTGCAGAAAAAACAGGGAAGCGAGGAGAGGATGCTTGGCTTCCAAAGAAAAACACCACCATCAAGTGAAAAATAGAATTTTTGTAAGGCCTTACCGTAAAATTATTTTCTCTTACATCCTCTGACAGGACACAGCCACTTCATAGTTTCCTCACAAATGGGAGTAAAGCCCCGTACACACGTACCGATTATCGGCCGTCTTTTGTCCGGTGCTGTCCTGGCGGTTGAAAAGTACTAAAGACTGCACACGAATTTTGTCGGCCAACAACAGCCGACTGCAGAAGTGATGTCATGTGATGGTTAACTTTCTGTGTGTTTTTTCTTCTCTGAGCATGCCCAGTCTTGCTCATCTGCTGTTTGTTGGCCGAATTCTGTACTGACTGAGGAACAATCAGCCGTTCTGGTGTTGGCCAACAAAATAGCCTGCACACCAGATTCTGTTCAGCCGAAAATTCGCAGTCGGTTGTCGGAAGCATCATACTAACAAGTCGAAAATCGGCCGACAAACGGCAACGATCCATCAAGGCAAGAAAAAAACATAGCCAACAGGGCAACAGAAGCTCAACCAACAGGAGCTAACCCCAAAACAAAAATTCACACCAGCGAAGAGAAAACCACGTCTCTTCAGCAAACCACAGCCTGCAAAACTATGCGGCCAAGGGAAGCATCCGAGGATGCCATCAAATCAATCTTGTAGAATTTTGTAAAAGTGTGCACAGACGACCGGGTCGCCGCTTTGCACACCTGAGCCACAGAAGCCTGATGGCGAAAAGCCCAAGAGGCACTCAGAGCTCTAGTAGAATGTGCCCTCACAGGGAAAGGAGGCACCTGACCCTTTAGTGAATAGGGCTGAAAAAACAGTCTGTCTGATCCATTAGGAAATGGTTGCAGGGGACGCAGCCGAACCCTTACGAGGTCCCTCAGGAAGGACAAACGAGGAATCAGACGCCCAAAAAGATTCCATGGCCGACAGGTAAACCCTGATCGCCCGACCCACATCCAGTCAATGCAGAGCAAATTCCTTAGAATGCTTGGGCTTTGCACAAAGTGAAGGCCAAACAACATCTTCATTGAGGTGGAAGGCAGACACCACCTTAGGTAGAAAAGATTGGTTGGGTCGGAGAACAACCTTATCCCTATGAACAACCAGAGAAGGCGAACAGCAAGACAGAGCTGTCAACTCAGACACCCTGCGAGCAGAGGTGATAGAAAGGCAACTTTCTGGGACAGCAAAGGCAGAGAAATTTCTCTAATATTTTCAAAGGGAGGTCATTGCAGAACGGACAAACCAAACTCAGATCCCACGGAGGCAAAGGGGATCTCCATGGAGGAGCCAGATGACGCACCCCTTGAATAAAGGTGTGAATCAGGGAAATAGTCGCCAAGGGACGCAAGAAGCAAACGGCCATGGCTGACACCTGACCCTTAATCGTGCCCAAAGCCAAACAATGCTCCACACCATTCTGCAAGAAAGCCAAGACCCTCGCCACAAAAAGGAGCGAGGATGCAACCCATGCGACTCGCACCAGGCAATGTACGTCTGCCAGGTACGATGGCAAATCTGCCTGGGAGGTAGCCTGCCGAGCGCTCAGCAAAGCTGGAATCACAGCATCAGAGACCTCTGGCTCTCAACACCTGGCCTGGCCTTCAACAGCTAAGCTGTTAAAGCCAGAGACCATAAAGCAGGATGGAAAATCAGCCCTTGAGACATCGGATGCTCCCTCAGAGGCAGCTGCCAGGGAGGCTTGACTACCATCCACACGAGGTCTGCGGACCAAGACCGGCGAGGCCAGTCTGGGGCCACCAGATTCACCTGCACCTCGTCCAAACCCCAATCTGCGGAGGAACAACAGTGGAATCGGGGGAAAGGAATAAATCAGCCGATACCGGTGCCAAGGCACCACCAACGCGTCTATGGTGTCCACCAGAGTATTTCGAGCTCTGGCCATGAACCTGTCCACCGTCCTGCTGAGACGAGACGTGAACGGATCCACTGCCGATGTCCCACACTGGGCACCCAGGAGACAAAACTCCTCCGGATGCAGGGACCATACCCCCAGATCCAAGGACTGACAACTCAGACAGTTCGCCTGCAAGGTCTCCACTCCAGGAATGGGAACAGCGGAGAGAGCTGGAAGGTGCGCCTCAGCCTTAGTCAACATCCTGGCCACTTCCCTGGTACCCCCTTGATGGTCGACGCAAGCCACAGCTGGGAGACCGTGCAGCCAAGGCGTCCAATGGAGCAGGCAGAGTTTGATCGCTCTCCGTAGACGTCCTATGACGAAACGTACGTAGGGCGGAAATCCACGTCACTTCCGGTCCGCAGCTCGCCTAGGCTTGGAACGCAGAAGCTTCCCCGGCGCAGACTGCCACTATCTGAAGGGATCTGCTGCATCTACTATTCAAGCGTGAGTCGCTACTATCTTCTTGTATACCCGCTCTTCACTTATCACACTAGGAAGCCTTTTTCTTCCCTTTGTACCCAGATGGGATCTTTTTGGTCCGTAGGGACCGTCAGCAGGCAGGTTTGAGGATCACACCTACATCCTGCCTTTTGGCTTACACTACATATCATCTGTGGCCTTAGGGTAAGTGTGACACCTAGTGTTTGAATTGGAGAATTACATCCCAAAAGGTATACAATTAGCATTCTCACTGCTCCTACGATTTATGATTGATTTACTATTTATTTATTCAGCATTTTTTATTTAGCATCACCTATCTATTTCAGCATTTTTATTCCACACTATTTATTCAGCATCACCTATTGGAATTCACAACCACTAACCGGTATATATACTTTTTACCATATCTCACATTTGTTATTTATTTATCTATTTATTTATTGTCTCGGCTTGAATTTTTTATATTTATTTATTCACATACACAATATTTATATGTGACATTTTGTACGCACTAAGCACTTTTTCCTCTTCACCCGCATCTTTGCACATGCGTTAGGTAGCGCCGCATTCCAACTTTTCACCCCCACACTAGAGTTTGATCGCTCCGAGCTCCTGGACATGAGCGGTAAGGAAACTATCGACAGATCGCCCAACAGGGTCAGGTGATAACCCACTCTTAACAGGAAATCATCTAGATACCCGAGGGTCGCAGTCCCTTTGTGCGGGAACAAGGCCAACACCCCGGTCAAAACCTCAGTGAAGACACGGTTCCCGAGCACCGGGATGAATAAAAAAAACCCAGAAACCTTTCCTGCCAAGGAACCGGCGCCACCACTCTCTGCGCAAGCGGAGCCCGCACCGCCTCCCTGGGATCCCACAAACGATCCGGAGATAAACTGAGACATGATGGAAAGAACCTGTCTGCCGTGGTAGACCGAAATACGGCCTTGAACCCTGAGCGAATCAATTTGTGAGCCCATGAGTCCCAAACCAGAGACGTCCAGGGTTCCGGAAGGCAACGCAGATGTCCCCCCACCCCCGAATCGGGTAAGAGTGTCCCTTCATGCAGAGGAGGAATCGTCCGTTGAACCGGACTGGCTAGGCTTGGGCTCATCCGACCAAGCCTTCTTGTCCTCTCCGGAGGCTCTGAAAGGCTTTTCTTTTTCCTGTGCCCCTGAGGAATGAAAAAGCCCCCCGGGGGCCTTTAAGGAAGGTCCCTGCTTACCTCGGGGTGCCTTACCTTTTGCAGATTGGGGGAGAAGCGTACTCTTAACCCCAGTTAGACCCTTGATTAGCTCATCCAAGGAGTCACCAAAAAGGCAGTCCCCCAAAAAGGGGAGATCAGACACGGCCTTCTTAGAAGCCTGATCCGCCTGACTCCATGATGGCAATTAGACAAAAAAAAAAAAAGGTACACTGGCCCTTTAAATCCACGATAGCGGTCCGCACCGCTAAACCGGGCTACCGCTGGAGTTCTTTAGCTAGCAGTAAAACTGACAAAAACTAAATGTGTCTGAAGAATGCCCAAAAGGAATAAAGACCCCCCTTACTGTGCCAGAACAGGATTAGCAGCCGCTCTCCACGCTGTCTGCAGCAAGTGAAAACTCCAGGGAGAAGTGACCTAATATCACTAGGGGCCGAACTCCCCCTGAGCCACAAAAACATGGTGCCATAAGCAAGTATATTAAAAGCAGAGGGAAAATGGCTGCCGCCCATACAGTGCGGCCTGCCCACATCCAAGACGGCGCCAAAACACACAGCAAGGCAGAAAATGGCTGCTGCCCTTACATTGATGCAGCATGACTCCCCACACCCAAAATGGCGGTCGAACACGGTGCCAGCGATCAGGAGCCCAGGGAACAAGGCCATTGCGGGAATCCACCACAGGGAACCCTCCAGGACAAGGTAGTAGCTAAACACCCTCCCCCAGGCATCAGACGCCACTACAGTGCCCCCATTAGGAGCAGGGAGGGTAGGACCTGTCCTGACAGGCCAGGGGGATCTTACAGAGAACGCAGATCTGACATCCCCAGGAGTGAGCCCAGATCTCCCTCACAGCTGACTCTCCCAGGGACACAGGGGGGTAGTAGCACTCACCATGCCATGGACTACAGCCTAGGCTCCGAGGCAGCTCGCCTCCCACCCGGAGTGGGGGTGCTGGCAGCCAAGAAGGGTGCGCTGCACTCAGGGTATTCCAGGGTGATGCGTCCCAGCGAAAAACTCTGTTCGCAGGCTCGTCCTCATCCGTCGGGGCACCGTCGTGGCGAGGCCTGGGCGGACCACAACCTGCTCACGCTCTTGGCCAGGCTGGGAGACCATATGGATCTAGATTATCCAGTGCGAAACCCCAGCCCGGCTGTCCCTTGTAGTTCACCAGGAGGATCCCCCTGACACTAGCTAGCGATAGTGAGTAAAGAAAAAAAAAACCTTTCTCAAAGAAAATAAAAAACTGAGACCGGAGTCCCAGCAGGGAAACCTAGGTCCTACTCCTAACACTAGGCAGCAAGAAACTGATCAGTAAGCACGATGTGTCTGGGGTAATGTCTGAGGGGACAGTCCCTAAGGGCAAGTACATAGAGGAGCCTTACAAGATATAGATTGGAGAGAACAAAGCTGGATATGATTATACATTATATATTTTATATCATACCAATAAAGGTTAAGGGCACTGAAAGCACAGTAATGAATGGGAAGAGGTCTTTTAACCAGTTCCATACCGGCACATTGTGAAATGTCGCCGGCAGGAACACTGTTTATCCCGGTGGGTGTCATATGACATCTGCCCGCTCCCGCCCCCCGGGGGCACAAATCGCGGAGATCGTGGATGCGGCGTGTCCTTTAGGACACACCCCATCCCGATCGGTGTAAAGAGCCATTAAAGAAATGGCTCTTTACCATGTGACCGGCTGTATCCAATTACAGCCAGCCACATGCACTTTCCTCGTGCACGCCCCCAGGGGCACGCAGAGCGGCGATCGGGGATGGAGAATGTCAACTTTGGCTCCGAGGAAAAGGGTCCTCCCTCGAAACCCGTAAGCCATACAAGGTTGTAAGGACGCCATCACGCAGCATCAGCAGTAGAGAAGTGTAATGGAAGTGTACAAGCATTTCCTACATGCTTGTACATATCCTATATTTGGGAGTAAATTGTACGCTACCTTCTTTGATTTTAATAAACCTTTTTAGTGGTAATGCACAAGGTCGGTGCACCCTTCTCTTGTTTTCTTGTAGTGCTTTTTGGATACCCTTGGTCCTGAGGAGGGCAGCAAGATCACTCCATTTGTGCCTAAAAAAACACCAAAATCATTAACCTTTCCGCACACCACTCGAGCGCAGGAGAGATATTGTTTTTTAGAATTTACACTCCATCCCTGATCAGGGTTAAAGAGCCAATGAAATTGGCTCTTTACCACATGACCGGCTGTGTCCAATCACAGCCGGTCACAGAATGTCAACAGAGACCACGGTAACTAGCCGTTACCGTGTTATCCTCCTCACACACCAATACTGTGCGAGGAGGAGATTGCGGTAACAGCTAGTTAACGATTACAGTGCACAGTAAATCACACTGATTGCCCCCCCAAAAAAGAGGACCTGTCACTAGCCCATCAAAGTACCTGTCACCAGCCCATCTGAGTAGCGGTCACCAGAGTATCCGAATACCTGTCACCAGAGTACCTGTCACCAGCCCATCAGATTACCCGAGTACCTCTCTGTACCCCATCAGAATACCCGAGTACCTGTCTCCAGCCCATCAGAGAACCCAATTACCTCTCTGCAGCCCATCAGAGTACCCAAGTACCTCTCTGCAGCCCATCAGAGTACCCGAGAACATGTCGTCAGTGTACCCAAGTACCTGTCTCCAGCCCTTCAGAATACCCATCTGCAGCTCATCAGAATACCTGAGTACCCGAGTACCGGTCATTAGAATACCCGTCACCAGCCCATCAGAGTACCCGAGTACCTCTCTGTACCCCATCAGAGTACCCGAGTACCTGTCACCAGCCCAAGAGTACCCGAGTACCTGTCACCAGCCCAAGAGTACCCGAGTACCTGTCACCAGAGTACCCGAGTACCTGTCACCAGAGTACCCGAGTACCTGTCACCAGAGTACCCGAGTACCTGTCACCAGAGTACCTGTCATCAGAGTATCCGAGTGCCTGTCTCCAGCCCTTCAAAGTACCTATCTGCAGCCCAATAGAGTACCTGTCTCCTGCCCATCAAAGTATCCTGGTACCTGTCCGCAGACCAACAGAGTACCCAAAGTACCAGAGCACCTGTCTCCAGCCCAGAGTACCCGAGCACCTGTCTCCAGCCCAGAGTAACCGAGCACCTGTCTCCAGCCCAGAGTACCCGAATACCTATCTGCAGTCCATCGGATTACCCGAGTACCTATCTGCAGCCCATCAGATTACCCAAGTACCTCTCTGAAACCCATCAGAGTACCTTTCTGAAGCTGACCAATGTACCCGAGTACATTGTCTACAGCCCATCAGAGTTCCTGAGTACCTATCTGCAGCCCTTGCCTCCTAGATTATGTGTTGGGGCGTTTGCTTTCCAAAATGGGGTAATTTTGTGGGGGTTTCCATTGTCTTGGTGCTCCAGGGCCTTCAAAATTGTGATTGGTTGTAATGAAATTATGTGTGTAATTTATGCGCCTAGAACACCTGACAGTGCTCCTTGCATGTTGGGCCTCTGTATGTGGCTATGCTGTGTAAAAGTCGCACACATGTGGTATTGCCATACTCAGCAGTAGCAGAATGTAGTTTGGGGTGTAATTGCAAGTATGCCTATACTGTGTGTGAGAAATAACATGACAATTTTGTGAAAAAAAAAAAAGTTCTTAATGTTCCCAAGAATTGGGGGAAAAAATTACAACTTCAAAAAACTCACCATGCCTCTTACTAAATACCCTGGAATATCTACTTTCCAAAAAGGGGTCATTTGGGGGGTATTTGTACTGTCCTGATATTTCAGGGTCTCAAGAAATGATAGGCCGTTGGTACATCAGGTGTGATCAATTTTCAATGATTGGCACCCTAAGCCTGTAGACTAACTTTTACACAGACTAAATAACCACTAATTTGGGTTATTTTTACCGAAGATATGTAGTAGTATAAATTTTGGCCCACATTTATGAACAAAATTACTTATTTTACAAAATTTTATAATAGAAACTAAAACAAAATGTTTTATTTCAAAATTTTAGCTTTTTTCACTTATATCGCAAAAAAAAAAAAAAAAAAAAAAAACAGTGGTGATTAAATACTACCAAAAGAAAGCTCCATTTGTGTGAAAAGAAGGATTAAAAATTTGATTGGGTACAGCGTTGCATGACTGATTAATCATTCAAAGTGTGAGAGCACTGAAAGCTGAAAATTGGTCTGGGCAGGAAGGGGGTGTAACTGCCCTGTATGGAAGTGGTTAAAAGTTTATGAAGATTTCTGGATAAGAATCTCACCATTAACACTTCTGATGAATTATTACTTACATTAGTATATGAACTTGTACAATTTAACAGTGGATGTGTAATATGGATCTCATTCCTAATGTTATTTTTATTTTTTTTCATCATTATCGTTGCTATCACATTGCCATTTTAATTGGTTTGTGTGCAGTCTCACTCCTAGATTTATAGAGATCGGTAGTGAAGCACTTAATTAATCCTGTCTCTTTTATTATTGTGTGAACACAATTTTGTGCATGCAGCAACCTTTAGATCATCGTTTTGCTTAATTAGTAACATTATTTATTGATTTGGGAGTTTATTAAAAAGGTAGCACACGAGTTATTCACAAACATTTATAGTCACAAAGGTTACTCAGTCACATTAAAGTAGAATAGGTAAAACTTTTTTTCCTTTTGGATAGAGCAAGGAAAGGTTATAACTTTTCAGATTTTGTTTTTTGCCATCTGTGTCCCATTGATGAGATTTCCATTCACTTCTTGTCCCATAGCCAAACAGGAAGTGAGAGGAAATTCCTGAAAATTAAATGAGTTTCTTGAGGACCCCCAGGTCACCAGAATTAGTTTCTCCATTGGAAGATTTCCCTTCTATTACTTTTCTGGGTGCAACCCAAAATGTGGAATTTTCTTTTACTTTCAATGATAATGGTAAATAGGACAAATAGAGAGAGTGAGAATCTCCTTAAGGCAGAGTTCCACCTTCCCCTCCAAAAATGAAGTCAGCAGCTACAAATACTGTAGCTGCTGACTTTTAATATTAGGACACTTACCTGTCCTGGAGTCCAGGGATGTCGGCACCACAGCTGATGTTTCCATCGGCTGTCGGGTGCTGCCTCCGCCATTTCTGGTAAGGGAACGGCCGGGCCCTTACTGCGCATGCGCGAAGCGCGCTGCACATTTCTATTGGCTCAGCGGCGGGGAAAAGAGGGGGGGGGGTCGAACTTCTGGGATGGACGCCCGCGGCGCGGTGTCCTTGAAGTGGGGAAGGGTACCTGTCAAAAAACTGATGTGGCACCGGAGGGGGGAGCAAAAGAGCAGAATTTCCAATTTCGGGGTGGAACTCCGCTTTAACATGCACAAACAAAAACTGACAGGGGTTTGAATCCTCTGTACTCCATCAAGCAAAAAAATAAATAGTATTTGCCTTTAGTTATACTTTAATCCACGGAATGTGTCAACTCAGATGCTAAAAAAGAAAAGCGATGCTAGAGATAATGGAGTCTCTCGAGTGGCAAAAATGCATATTTATCTTGTTTGAAAACTGCATTAAGAAGTATTGTGTTACTTGAATTGTATTCCAGATTTGCTTGTCAGCTGAGAGAACTTGCAATAATTTAAAGACTTTACACATACAGATTCCCAGAAATCTTTCTTTAACAAAAGGTTTATTGGCTGCAAGCACATGGTACAGATAAGGTTAGCCAACACAGATCACGTAAGACACAGAGAGCAAAATGCAGACATTAGCTATAAAGAACAGCAAAAATACAGCCAAATGAGGTGTAATTGAACATATACAAAGACAAATCTATAAACAAAAAGCAACAAACAAAAGGCAGTCTTGCGTACACCAGTGTAAGGAACACACTGTCTAGTAGAAAATCAGTATGCAAATATTAATGAAGCCTCTCAAAGAAAAAAAGGGGAGGCCGGGTTTATTAGGAACTGCCAAATAATTAGAGTATTTACAGGGGTACCAAATAAAAAGGTGGGAGAAAAGGAAATTATTATTTTATTAAGATCTTTATTTTATATCGTTTGAATACCATGTAAAAACATATTCCACTTTTTTTTCTTTAATATTTCTGTAAAAAAACAAGCGGCTTTGGGAAAAAAAGTTGGAAAAAAACCCCCAAAAAACACTTTTTTTCCCCCAGGCCTTCCCTTCTCTAAGTGTCTCCCATTGTAGCCAACGTGTACATGGATGAGGTCCATAGAAGAGTCTTGGACTCATTCAGGGAAACATCAATTCACTGCTTTAGGTATGTAAATGAAGAAGCTGCAAAACACCTTCAACATTACAGAACAAGTGAAGTTGAACTAAACTACTAGTTCTACCGCAACTTGGATAAATGAGAGTTTTTACAGACAATTTTAGAGACAGACCTCAATGCTTACTACCAACAACTGAAAAATACTTTTATATATTTCACTGGGGTTTCTCTTTAAAGTCCAACTCTGGAAAAGTACAAAAATTCCCTTGCAGTGAGGCTGCCCCAATGCTGCAAGGTTTAAATGCTTGTCTAGGGGATAAGAAAAGCAGACTAACTTCCTCTATCCTGACAGACCGTGGCTCCCTATGCTTCGACAGTGTACTGTTCGTGTCCTCAAGGTCTGGCCCTCAATCAGTATTGATGGCGTCAGACGGCATCCTCCCTCAGCTGCATAGGGAAGAAGAGGCTGGGGGACCGGTCTTGCAGTGGGGAGGACCATGCAGTAGCATAGGATTGGGCAAGTAAAACTGCTCTGCCAGTGCCTAGACCTAAATGGGCATTTAACCCTTGCAGTTCTGGGGCAACCCCCATGCAAAGAAGGTTTTTTACTTTCCCCGGAACTCGGCTTCAAAAATGTACATTCCTGCTACAATCTAAACAAACTAAATTATTTTAAAAATAAAACACAACTTTGCATTTGCAAATTTTTATTTAATGCAGAAAAAAAAAGACAACGAACAAAAATAGAACCTAAATTAAATACATATAGCTACAACTTTCTTTACACTTATATGTAATTTTCCTAACGTTACGCAACATTGACACATACAAACAAACAAAACTGTAGTTTCTTCTGTGAAGACAACTGCTCCTCTTCTCTTGTGCTTTTTATACGTGTATATAAGTTAGTCAACTTATATCTTCTTATAGTCTGGACATTACATAAGGACCTGGGTGCAGACTTTAAGGGCTCCTTCCTTGGCATGGTGTGCTTGCAGAACGGCAACAGCTTCCTCAACCTGATATGAAAAGTATTTTAGCCAAGAAATCATCAACATGAAAGAAAAGCTCTAGAATATGTGTACATGATTGGTTATGTGTTGATTGCTCCAATGCAAAGCTTAGTTATGTGGCGTTATCGTAACAGCCAATTAGAAATGAGCTTTCATTAAACTGCAAGCTCACTCAACTACAATATAAACCTTTTATTCATTGTAAGAACACTCATCTTTTAAGAAATGAGAGCTGAAAATACCACCCCATGTCTGAAAAATAGAATTTTTGTAAGAACTTACCGTAAAATTCTTTTTTCTGAGTCCTCTGACAGTCGCCGCCCACTCATACAATCTGCACATCTGGGTATTGGTCTTATCCACAGGAGTAAGCTAGGCAGAAGATTTTGTTAGAATATACACAAAAACTTTGTATAGACACACCTACAGGGGGCTGTCCCTCTGGTCTAATACCCCAGCTAGCTGCATTCCCAATTCAGTTTGGTAGCAAGCAGTATAGAGATCCATGAACCCCAAAAGGGTGGGGGGCGGCGACTGTCAGAGGACTCAGAAAAGAATTTTACGGTTAGTTCTTCCAAAAATTCTATTTTCTCTTACGCCCTCTGACAGTCACCGCCCACTCATACAATCTGCACGTCTGGGACGTCCTAAAGCAGTGTAGATGTGAGGGGTGGGAAACTAACCGTCAAAAAGGCAACGCAGCACCCAGGTCAGAGAAAATAACCTTTTCTGAACCAGAAAGGTAAAACACTGGGTAACAGGAAAGCTCAACAAACAAGGGGAAAAATCCCAACAGGAGGAGACAGGCTAAAACATCCTAGTCTCCCCCAAGACACTGCCGCACTCAGAACTTTGCGGCCAAAAGAGGCATCTGCTGATGCCAGGACATCAAGTTTGTAAAATTTTGTAAAGGTATGCACGGACGACCAGGTCGCTGCCATGCACACCTTAAACACCGACGCCTGATGGCGGAAGGCCCAAGACGCACTCACCGCTCTGGTAGAGTGCGCTGTGACAGGGAAAGGAGGAACTTGATCCCTAATTGAATAGGCCTGAACAACCGTCTGTCTGATCCATTTGGAAATGGTTGCCTCAGACGCAGCCGTACCCTTCCGAGGTCCCTCAAAAAGAGAATCCGACTTTCTGAAGGATTCAGTAGACAACAGGTAAACCCTGATCGCCCGGACCACATCCAAGGAATGCAAGGCAAACTCCTTAGGATGCTTAGACTTCACTCACAGCGAAGGCAAGACAATGTCCTCGTTGAGATGAAAATCAGAAACCACCTTCGGAAGGAAGGACTCATGAGGTCGCAAGACCACCTTATCCCTATGAACAACCAGATAGGGGGAGCGGCAAGCTAGAGCCGCCAACTCCGACACTCTGCGAGCAGATGTGATTGCCACCAGAAAGACAACTTTCCCTGACAGCACAGGCAGAGGAATCTCCCGGATGTGCTCAAAAAGGGAGGACGTTGCAAAACGGACAGAACCAAATTCAGGTCCCAAGGGGGCAAGGGTGCCCTCCTAGGGGGAGCCAGATGACGCACCCCTTGAATGAAGGTGTGGCTCAAGGAATTTTACGCCAAGGGGCGCTGAAAGAACGGCCAGCGCAGACAACAGGCCCATAATAGTGGTCAGCGCAAGACGCTGCTCCACACCAGTTTGCAGGAAGGCCAACACTCTCGCCACCGAAAAGGAGCGGGGATGGAACCCCTGCAACTCGCACCAGGCAAAATAAGCCTTCCAGGTACGAGAATATATCTTACCTGAGGAGGCCTTCCTGGCCTTGAGCAAGTTCGGAATGACTGCCGACGAGAGACCTCTGTCTCTTAAGACCTGGCTTTCAACAGCCACGCCGTCAAAGCCAGCGACTGTAAAGCAGGATGGAAGATCGGCCCCTGAGACAGAAGATCATCTCTTAACGGGAGCCACCAGGGAGGCTCTACAACCAGGTGCATGATGTCCACGTACCAAGACCGGCGCGGCCAGTCTGGGGCCACGGAATCACCAACCTCGGTTCCGAGACCAACCTGCGAAGGAATCTGGACAACAAATGAATTGGAGGAAAGGCATAAATCAGCCGACCCTCTGGCAGACGCGTCCGAGGGGTCTGCCAGAGGGTCGCGCCACAAACCTTCCCACCTTGTTGTTGAGACGAGACGTGAACAGATCCACATCCGGGGATCCCCACCGCGCACACAGCATCTGAAACACCTCCGGGTGTAGGGACCATTCCTCCTGGTCCAGGGTCTGGCGACTCAGTCCACCTGCCAGTCCTCAACACCCGGAATGTGAACTGCCGAAATCGCTGGGACCTGCATCTCGGCCCAGGACAGAATCTCGCCACTTCCTTGGCCACCCAGGCACTCCTGGTGCCCCCTTGGTGATTGATGTAAGCCACGCAGTCGCGTTGTCCGTCTGCACACGCACTGGGCAGCCCCAAAGACGATCCGACCAACAGAGCAAACCGAACCCGATTGCCCGCAGTTCCAAGACATTTATCGGCAGGGAGGATTCCCCCTCCGACCAAGTGCCCTAGGCAGACAACTTGCCCAGGACTCTACCCCAGCCCGACAGGCTGGCGTCCGTGGTGACCACAGTCCATAGCAACGGACGAAAGGACTTGCCTTCCTTCAGAGCCGGAGACTGAAGCCACCACAGGAGATTCGATCTGACTTGGGGGCTCAAAGAAATCCTCCTTTCCAAAGACAGAGGAGGTCTGTCTAACCGGACCAGAATCTCCGCTTGAAGAGATCTCGTGTGAAACTGTGCAAATGGGATCGCCTCAAAAGCTCACACAAGCTGACACAATAAAGGCCAGGTACTGCATGCAGGTCCGAAGCGAGGAAAACTCATCCCTGAGGGACCCGACCTCGGCCTATAGGATCCGGAGCTTGTCCTCCGGAAGAAAAACCTGTGCCTGGGCGGAGTCCAGAATCATCCCCAGGTAAGGGAGGCGAACAGAAGGGGACAACGTCGACTTCTGAAAATTGATTGTACACCCGAACTCCTGGAGCATCTGAACTGTGATCGACAGATCGCGCAACAGGGAGGCACTGGAGTTCGACCTCAATAGGAGATCGTCCAGTCAACCCAGGATGGCAATCCCCTGTACCCGCAACAAGGCTAGAACAGGAGCCAAAACTTTGGTAAAGACCCTTGGAGCCGAAGCGAGGCTGAGAGGCAGCGCCACAAACTGATAATGCTCCTCCGCTATCGCGAATCGGAGGTACCTTTGATGGCCCTCATAAATGGGGATGTGTAGGTACGCATCCTTGAGGTCGATGGAAGCCAGGAAATCCCCTGGACTCAGAGATGCCACCACCCACCGGAGAGATTTCATTCAGAACTTCTGAACCCGCACAAAGCGGTTTAGAAACTTTAAGTCCAGAATCGGACGCACCTTGCCCTCCTTTCTGGGCACTGAACAGATTCGAGTAAAAACCCCAAAACCTGACCTGCTGTGGAACTGGGACAACCACCCCTTGGGCTAGGAGATCCTGAACCGCCCGATGGAGATCTCGGAAACGATCTGGGGTCAAATGGAGATTTGAGGGAAAGAATCTGTCTGCTGGGCGTGATCGAAACTCGATCTTGTACTCTGACTGAATGAGTTCTTGAACCCACCTGTCCTGAATCTTGGCCAACGGCCAAGGCTCGGGAAAACAGCGCAGACGTCCCCCCACCACTGAAACGGGTGAGGGCGCCCCTTCTGGTCGAGACGGACTGAGCCGTCGTGCCAGGGTGGTGGGCGGCTTTGGACTTGCCTGCCCAAGGCTTCTTCTGGCCCCCAGAGGCCTTGAAGGACTTACCTTTGTCTGGTGCCTTGAAGGCACAAAAGGACCCCTGGTTAGGTATAAAGGAGGGACGCCGCTTGCTGCGGATTTTCCCCTGGACACCTGGGGAAACAAAGTGCTCTTGCCCCCAGTGATCCCCTTAACCAGTTCACCCAGAGAGTCCCCAAAAAGACAACTCCCCGCATAAGGGAAGTCAGACGCCGTCTTCTTGGAAGACTGGTCGGCCGACCAGCTTTTCAACCAAACTATACGACGGATCGTAACTGCGACTGCAGAAAGTAGTGCGGACAAAAGGGGCCTCATCCAAGGCCGCGTCACACGGGTATAAAACAGCCTGACCTATTTGATCCACCATCTCCAGCGTAGCAGGGGGGGGGGGGGGGGGCGGGGCGGAATCGGCAATCAGAGTGCGCTTAAGCACCTTGGCCCACTCCACAACAGCCTGAGAAAGCATCACCGAAGCGAACACAGATTTCGGCAAGGAACCCGCTACTAGGTAGATGTGGCGGGTAAGGGTTTCCACCCGCCTATCCGCCGGGCCTTTAAACACCGGAGAATCCTCCGCGGGCATTAAAGTGGCTTGATTTAACCTGGACACAGTGTGGTCCACCTTAGGAGCCGCAGTCCAGCGAGAATCCACCAAATCCGCAAAGGGATAACGGTACTGAAATCTCTTGGCACCACAACATTGCGTTTTAGGTGACGCCATTGTTCATTCACGGTATCGTGAAACTCTGCGGGACAAGGAAAAACCTGACCTGATTTTTGGGCTTTGCGGGTCCCAAAGGAAGACTGCTTACCCAAACGGTGGGGCTCATCATCTAAATTTAAAGTGTCCAAAACAGAGCTAATAAGTGCAGACACCTCAGCGCGTTTCCACGCTGATCCGGAGGGGGAAACCTCCTCCTCCTCTCCATCCGACAGAGGACTGAGACCCTTCAGGGGGTACGCTGTCGTGGCAACCATATCTGGCTCTGAATCAGAAGACTGAGAGGGCATAGGCCTTTTCTTAGAAGCCCGGTCAGACATCAACAAATCCACTTTAGACGCTAAAGTCGCAAGTGCAGCAGTAAGTGAGACTATAGCAGAGGATTCAGGAGTACCTGAACCTTCCACCAGATCTGAGGGGAATTTGCTATCCTGGGACTCCATATAGCAATCTCAATTTAAAATGACACTGGCCCTTTAAAATCTGCAATTTCCGCGGTCCCCACCGCAATGAAGAGCAAGCCCTGTGCTACAGTAAACTGCAAAAAAATGAATGCTAGCAGGAATGCAGGCCAGGAAACACAGTACAATCCCCCACGGTGTGCTATACTTGCCACGCTGCTGAATTGATCTGCATGTGAAAGAAAGAGGAAGTGACCTCATGCCTCTAGAGGCAGATATAGCCCTGAGCCGCAAGAAAATGGTTGCCAAAGCAAGTCTATGGGGAAAGCTCTGGGAAAATGGCCGCTGTCCACATAAGGACAGATTGCCCACACTAAAGATGGCGGCCGATCGGCGCCAACAGTATTGCAGAAAAATGGCTGCTGCCCTCACAATGAAGCCAGACAGCCTGCCCACACCTAAAATGGCGTCCGTGCGGTTTCACGCCGATTGCGCCCCCCCACACAGCATGTATCGTACCCCAAATAGTTGCACAAGCATCTGAGGGGCAAGGCAGACCCCCGCAACCCCCCATACAGCAGTAGAACCGCCGCAGCGCCCCCGCAGGGACCGGGAAGGGACACGCAGGGACCACACTTACAGACATGAGGGGGATATTACAGAACCCATACCGAACTGCCATCCCCATAAACAGAGGGCCCACTTCCATACCCCGACAGACAATGCCATAGACAGAGGGGTAGCATGGTTCTCACCGGTCCAGCAAAAACGTGGGTACCGCTCTGTGACAGGAAGCCTCCCACTTCTGAGTGGTGGTGCCGTCAGCCGAAGAAGATGCTAGCAACGCGGCGTACCGCAGTTAAGCCATCCCGGCGAAGGTAGCCACTTCGCAGGCTCGTCCCTGAGGCCAGGGACATAGTCGTTTGTGAGGCCTGGGCGTACACATAACCTGCTAACGCTCGATGGCAGGCTGGGATTCCATAAGGCTCTAGAATAACCAGTGCGATTCACAGCTCTGCAAACGCTGTAGTCTTCCAAAGTCTAACTAAGCGCAGGAACAAATAAAAAGCTATCTTTTTAAAAGAAAACACACTTTTCTAGAGAGAGAAAAAATAATAAGAAGAAACAAAGGCTGAGACTGCAGCCCCAGCCAGGGAAAAGTGAGCTTACTCCTATGTTAGGCAGAGACAAACTGAATTGGGAATGCAGCTAGCTGGGGTATTGGACCAGAGGGACAGCCCCCTGTAGGTGTGTCTATACAAAGTTTTTGTGTATATTCTAACAAAATCTTCTGCCTAGCTTACTCCTGTGGATAAGACCAATACCCAGACGTGCAGATTGTATGAGTGGGCGGCGACTGTCAGAGGACGTAAGAGAAATAATGATTATTAAAGAAGATACCCTATATTGTCAAAAGTATTGGGACACACATGAACTTTAACCGCTATACCTGAAAAATGGCTACATCGCAGGCTTAAAATGCCGAGAGGGCGTACATGGACGTCCTCTCGTTCGGTGCGCTCTGTAATTACCAAGTCCGTGGGACTCGGCTGATTGTTGTAATGGACCAATCCCAGTGGGCCCTTTACCACATGATCAGCTGTCAGCCAATGACAGCTGATTGTGGAAGTAAACAGAAATCGGTTATCTGCTTTTTTTCACTTACTCTGTCAACGAAGAAAAGAAAGCGGTTGACAGGCTTCTGATAGGATGGACATTGGTCCCCTTAGTGCTCATCAGTGCAGCCAATCAGTGCCCATCAGCGCCGGCTATCAGTGCCCATCAGTGAAGGAGGGAAACAAAAATGGGATTTTTGACTTACCGTAAAATCCATTTCTCTGATGTTCATGGACGGTCACAGCTCCTGATATTCTTAACCATTGGGTTATACTGCCCCCCTACAGGAGTAGGCACTAGGCAGAAAAAAATATCTGGCTACGCCCGTGAGCAGTCCCAGGGGGTATACTCCCCCCCTCTCTGCTATAGGCACTCAGTTTAGTTACAAGCAGTGTCAGGAGAATTACAACTCCACAGAGGGGTGGGTGCTGTGTCCGCCAATGAACATCAGAGAAATGGATTTTACGGTAAGTCAAAAATCCCATTTTCTCTTTCGTTCATTGGCAGACACCGCTCCTGATATTCTTAACCATTGGGATGTCCCAAAGCAGTGTAAAACATGAGGGGTGGGAACAGCGAAAAAAATCCAAGGCTAAACTGTAGCCAACATGGTAAACAGGAGCTCAACCAAACCAACTGTCGCCCACCTGAAAAAAACAAACAATATACCCACAAAGAGGAACAGGTCCTGTTAAACAGCAGGTTGCAAAACCTTTTGGCCAAAAGAAGCATCTGAGGTTGCCAACACATCCACTTTTTTAGAACTTTGTTAAGTGTGCACCGACGACCAGTTGGCCGCCTTGCAAACCTGCGTCACTGATGCCTGATGACAGAAAGCCCAAGAGGCATTAAGTGCCCTAGTAGAGTGCGCCTTGACAGGGAAAGGAGGAACCTGACCCCTGATGGAATAGGCCTGAATCACTATCTGTCTGATTCATCTGGAAATGGTTGTAGAGGAAGCGGACAACCCTTTACGAGGCCCATCCGTGAACACAAATAGAGAGACTGACTTCCTGAAAAACTCCATAGCTGCCAGATATATATCCCAATTGCCCAGACCACATCCAAAGTATTCAAGGCAATTTCCTACGGATGTTTAGGCCTGGGACACAGGGAAGGCAACACAATGTCTTAATTCGAATGAAAATGCGTGACGACCTTTGGAAGGAACAAAGGGCAGGGGTGAAGAACCACCTTAAACAGGTAAGGTGAACGACAGGATAACGCCGCCAGTTCCGACACCCTGCGCATAGAGGGGATAGCCACCAAAAAGGCCACCTTCTGGGACAGCGCAAGCAGGGAAATCTCCCGAAGGTTCTCACCGAAAGCACCAAATTAAGATCCCAAGACGGCAACGGAGCCCGCACTGGAGGAACCAATGTCAGACACCCTGAAGAAAGGTATGCATCAGGGAGCGTGTGGCCAAAGGTCATTGGAAGAAGACCACCAAAGCCACCTGCCCCTTGATGGTACTCAAGGCCAATTTCTGTTCAACCCCCGTTAAAGGGAGGTCAAGATCTAAGCCACGAGAAGGAGCGAGGATGAATCACAAAAGACTCACACTATGCAATGTACGTCTTCCACGTACAATGGTAGATCTTCCTAAAAGTAGATTTCCTAGCTTGCAACAGGGTAGGAATCACCAACTTCGATAAACCCCTATTCTTCAGCACCTGGTGTTCAACACCCAAGCCACACCATAAATCAGGATGGAAGATCGGTCCTTGGGACAGCAGATCCTCCTGAGAGGAAGCTTCCAAGGAACGTTGGAGGCTTCCAAGGAACCAGCCAAACCAGATCAGCGTACCAAGCCCGGCGAGGCCAAACCGGAGGCACTAAGATGACTGGAATCCCTTCTGCCTCGATCCTGCAGAGAAGTCTTGGCAGAAGCTTGAGAGGAGGGAAGGCGTAAATCAGATGATACTAACCCCACGAGGCCACCAGCGCATCAGTGGCGTCTGCCAGAGGATCCCTTGACCGAGCCACAAACCTCTGCACCTTTCTGTTGAGCCGAGATGCCAACAGATCCACCTTGGGGGTGCCCCACTGGAGACACAGTTGATGAAACGCCTCCAGATGAAGGGACCACTTCCCTTGGTCCAATGAGTGCCGACTGACGTAATCCGCCTGCCAATTTTCCACCCCAGGAAAGTGTTCGGCAGATAGGGCTGGAATGAACCGTTCTGCCTATCTTAGAATGCCTGCTACCTCCAGAGAAACCAGGACACTTCTTATGCCAACTTGGTTATTGACATAAGCCACTGCCATGCCATTATCCAAATGAATGTGCACTGGACAACCCTGAAGACGAGCCATCCAAGGGTCCAGACACAGTATGATCGCTCGGAGTTCCAAAACATTGATCAGTAGTTGGACTCTGCCAGCTTCCAGATCGCCTGAGCAGAATGCTTGCCGAGGAGGCCTCCGTGGTGACCACTGTCCAATACAAGGGGAGGAAGGGTTGCCCAGCCGAAGTGCCGGAGAACGAATGCACGATATCAGGGACTCCTTTCCCCGACTCGGCCGCATCGGATTGCCCAGAGACTGGGGAGTCTTGTCTTATTTGGTCAGACTCCCCCTTGCAGGGACCTCATATGACTGTGCAAACGGAACTGCCTTGAAGGTAGATACCATCAGGCCCAGCACCCGCATGCAAGTCCGGAGGGATGACCATCTGCTGGACAGCAGGAGACTAATTGCAGCCTGCAATTTCTGGAGTTTTTCCAGAGGACGGTATCTGGCTAGAGCTGAATCCAGAGTCAGACCCAGAAAATCCAATCTTCTGAATGGAATCAGAGCAGACTTCTGGTAATTTGGAAGCCAACCAAGCTCCTTCAGGGTCTGTATAGTGATCTCGACGTCATTCAGCAAGGCAGTAGAGGACTTTGCTCGCAAGAGGAGGTTATCCAGATAGCCCAGTACTGCAATCCCCCACGGACGTAGCAACAGCAGAACCGGGGTCAACACTTTTGCGAAGACCCGAGGCAGACCAAAGGGTAACGCCACAAACTGATAATGCCCCTCTCCCACAGCAAAACTGGGGAAGTGCTGGTGTCGGGCACATATTGGAATGTGCAGGTAAGTATCCTTGATGTCGATAGAAGCAAGAAGAAAGCGAATGGACTATATTCTGAACTTCTGTACCTGCACAAAGCAGTGCAGGGCCTTGAGGTCCAGAACTGGATGTACCTTGCCCACCTTCTTTGAGACCGTGAACAGGTTTGAATAAAAACCCTAAACCGTTCCGATACCGGAACCAGGACAATCACTCCCTGAAGCAGCAAGTCTTGCACTGCTCCAAAGAGAGCTTGCAATCGGTTCAGGGGTCCAGGGACAGAAGCACATTGGAAGGAAAGAACATTTCCGGAGGACAAGAATGAAAATCTTGTAAGCAGACCATATTACTTCTTGGACCCATTTGTCGTTTACCAAGGAGGTCCATGGGCCCGGAAACCCCCACCCCAGGCACGGATGAGGGTGCACCTTCATGCTGAAGGAACCTGATCCGCGGGTCTAGAGAATCTCACTCTCGGCTTGCCAGACCTGGGCTGCTTGGAACCTCCCGAGGAGGACTTGTAAGATTCTGAACCTTTGTCAGTGGACCCAGAGGGACGAAAAAAACTTCTTGTGAGCAGAGAAAGACTAGCCATGTCTGCGATGAGGTTCTTTCCCCTTCCCAGACTGTGGAAGAAAGGTACTCTTCCCCCGACTGGGAGACTCAATGATCATCCAGGGTAGCCCCAAACAGGCGATCTCCTTGAAAGGGCAAATCAGTAAGAGATTTCTTTTAGAGGTTTAGTCCACAGACCAACACTTAAGCCACAACACACGCCTAAGCACCACTTCCGAAACTGATAGCTTAGAAATCAGGGGCGCTGCATCCAGAGGCATTGCAGACAAACTGCAGCCCCTGGATCAATTGGTCTGCCAACTCAGAAAAGGCAGGGGGAATCTGCTCACCCTCTAGGTCATGGCACAAAAGCTTAGCCCACTCAGTTCGCATTTGCGACACCAAGGCAATGGCCAGGACTGGCCTATGCACCGAGCCAGCAATCGCGAACATATTGCGGGCCACAAACTCTACCTACCTGTCAGCCGGATCTTTAAAAGCCAGAGATTCATCTACCGGAATCATGGTTGCCGTGTTCAACCTGGAGACAGGGGGGTCCACCACTGGTGGAACAGTCCACTTCTTAAGGAGTGACTCTTGAAAGGAGTACCTCACAACAAAGTTTAGGAACCACATAGGTGCGTTTTGGACGCTCCCATTCTTTATAGACAAATTTGGAGGTATATGGAAACACTTTCTCTGTGCGAGACGGCTTGTGGGTGCCAAAAGGGATCGGCACCTCCATCACAGCTGCATCCTCCATTTTTAAAGTTTCCCGCACAGATGACCCACAGGTCTGACCATCCCAGGGAAGAGCCCACGTCCACCCCAAACCCATCCAGGGGGGAGAGGGGCGGGGACAGCTACTTACTATACCTGAAACCAGGCAGGCTCCACTCCAGACAGAAAGTCCTAACCATCGAAATGGGGTGGCTGTCAGCCAGGAGGAATGCTGCGACTCCGCGACCTCGCAAAGCGTTTAATTCGCAGGCCAGTCCCCGTCCAGTGGGACTATGTTGCGGCAAACCTAGCGCGGAGCTGTGGTCTGTGCACACTCGCTGGCCAGACTGGGGGGACCACTGGATCTAGAAATCCAGCCCATTCCGGCAGTTGATTGTAGATCTCGCAAGAAAAAAAAAACCACAGAAGAAAAATTAAAAAGGAAAAAAATTGCCAGGACCAGAGATCGGGGCAGGGAACTAGGCCCTTACTCCTGATTAGGCAGAGAAAAAAAAAAACTGGAGGCCTATAGCAGAGAGGGGGTATATACCACCTAGGACTGCCCATAGGTGTAGACAAGTCTTTTCTGCCTAGTGTCTTACTCCTGTAGGGGGCAATATAGCCCTGTGGTTCTGAATAATGGAGCTCTGTCCGTCACTAACGAAAGAGAAATTACCCGTTTGCAAAATGTTATAAAATATGAAAATTTTTATTTATTTATTTTTTTCAAAATTTTTGGCCTTTTTTAGTTTAGCAAAGAAAAAAAAACAAAAACCCAGTGGGGAATAAATACAATCCAACGAAAGCTCCATTCCTGTGAAAAAACAAAAAAAAAAAAAACATTTTTATATGGGTACAGTGTTGCATGACCATGCAATTGTCATTTAAAGTGTGAGAGAGCTGAAAGCGGATAATTGGCCTGGTCAGGAAGGGGGTATAAGTGCCCAGTAAGCAAGTGGTAAATGGCATCCCATTCTTAGTACATAGGGTTCAATATTGAGTTGGCTCACCCTTTGCTGCTATAACAGCTTCAAGCTGTCCACAAAGTTTAGGAGTGTATATAGGAAAGTTTGACCATTTTCCCAGAAGCGCATTTGTAAGGTCAGGCACTGATGTTGGACGAGAATGCCTGGCTCCCAGTCTTCTGCTCTACTTCATCCCAAAGGTGTTCTATTGGTTGAGGTCAGGACTCTGTGCACACAGCAAGGTCCATAAAGACATGGATGAGTGAATTTGGGGTGTAGGAACTTGACTGGTCTGAACAGAGGTCCTGACCTCAACCCGATAGAACACCTTTGGGATGAATTAAAGCGGAGACTGCGAGCCAGGCCTTCTTGTCCATCATCAGTACCTGACCTCACAAATGTGCTTCTGGAAGAATGGTCAAACATTCCCATAGACACACTCCTAAACCTTGTGGACAGCCTTCCCAGAAGAGTTGAAGCTGTTATAGCTGTAAAGGGTGGGCCAACTCAATATTGAACCCTACGGACTAAGACTGGAATGCCATTAAAGTTGATGTGCGTGTAAAGGCAGGCGTCCCAATACTTTTGGTAATATAGTGTATATGTCCTTTATTCATTGTAAGAACACTCTAAGAAATGAGAACCAGCCCCGTGTCTGAAAATAATTTTTTTTTTTTACATTTTTATTTTACAGCTCAGGGCACATGTAGAAATGTGTCCCCGGTGCTCTCCAAAACTAGTTATGAATACCAACCTGCCCCTTTCCCTTCTTGCCATGGCGGATTTGACAACTGTCAGTGAAGACAGTTTATTCAAAGCTGCAGCTTGTTTTGGCTGTGAACCCTTTCCTACGACAAGCAACGGCAAGAGGAATGCAGTGGCTGACATTCCCCACCTCCCTTTGCATTCCTCTTGCCATTGCTGGTCTTAGGAAAGTGTGCACAGCCAAAAAGGCTGCAGCTTTAACCACTTTACCACCGGAGGATTTTGCTGTCTTCCGTCCAGGCCACTTTTTGCGATTCGGCGCTGTGCGACTTCAACTGACAATTGCACGGTCGTGCGACGCCGTACCCAAACGAAATTTACGTCCTTTTTTTCCCACAAACAGAGCTTTCTTTTGGTGGTATTTGATCACCTGTGCGATTTTTACTTTTTGCGCTATAAACAAAAAAAAGAGCGTTTATTTTGAAAAAATAACAATATTTTTAACATTTTTTTATATGAAATTCCCCCCAAAAAAGATGTAAAAACCAATTTTTTTAAAAATTTTTGGCCAATTTGTTTTATGCTACATATGTTTGGTAAAAAAAAAAAAATCGCAATAAGCGTATTTTGATTGGTTTGCGCAAAAGTTATTGCGTTTACTAACAAAAGGAAAGATTTCTGTCATTTTTGGTGTTTTTTTTTTAACGCGTAATGGCGGCGATCTGTGATTTTTTTGCGGGACTGCGACATTGCGGCAGACAGATCGGACCCTTGACTGACATTTTTGACACTTTTGGGGGTACCAGTGACATTACTGCAGTAATCAGTGCTATAAATATGCACTGTTACTGTAAAAATGACACTGGCAGGGAAGGGGTTAATTTTATTGGAGAGGGAGGGGTTAATGTATGCCTGGTGCTTACTAACGTGTAGGGGGGGAGGTGACTGTGTGAGTCATGGACAGATCGGATGTCCAGCTATGCTGAACAGTCCGATCTGTCACTCCCTGTCACTATGGAGATCCGCCCGCTGTGTTTACACACAGCGGGCGGATCTCCAGACTCGATCCCCGACGATCGGGTAAGAGCAGCGGCGATCGCCACTGCTCCTCCCCTGGCCCGACTCCCGCTGTGAATGAAAACAGCGGGAGCGAGCCTCCGGCGGCGCGCAAGCGCCGCCCAGAAGGGGAGGAGTCCAACGACGTTAATACTACGTCGCTGGACGATAACGAACCACTCTGCCGCAGTAGTATTACTGTGAGCGGTTGTAGAGTGGTTAAATTAACCAATCTCCTTCAAAGTTCTTGACTGATTGGGGGCTCCATTAGAAAGATTTCCGGTCAAGGTGACAGTGACAAAAAGTTTATTCCAACTGAAGGGCACCAATTTTTGTTTGCGTCTGTTGCAGATTTCCCCTCGCTTCTTCTCTGATTAAACAATTGTCACTATGATTTGGCTGGACACTCGCTTAAGGCCTAATCCAATCAAATGGGCCTCCATGTAGTTCGTCTATAATAATGGCGATAGAAGATACATTGTAGTGCCTGTCTTTGGCAGAACTTTGTTTTATTAAATAAAATGTACAAAAACATTGCACCCTTACACATTTTTTAAACCTTCAAATGCTAATTGTTTTTTGGTTACAGTAGATTGGTGGCATGTTGTCAGGGCTGGGCTTCTGCTACTTACAAACAACTATTCTCTTTTAGTGCTCAGAGCTGCTCTGCTGTCGTATAATTACCAGCCACTCGTTACCACAGTGACTCACCTGGTTACCATTACCTGACTCATTAGTCCAGCCCACAGCCAGCCCCTTTTGGCTATTTAAACAGCTTAGCTAATTTCTTCCTTGCATGGTCAGCGATATGCAGTGTGTTCCTGTGTATGTCCTGGCCTGGCTGACTTCTCTTCCAATACCTGTTCCTGCTTTGGCTTCTAACTACAATGATTTCTGGCTTGCTGACCCCGGCTTGTATGATTACCTGCTCTGGCATCCAAACCCTGGTTTTAGTTTTTGACTAAGTTCCTGTATGGTGTTATTTTTTGCTACTTTATTAAAGGTGCAATTTTATCAGCATTTTCTATCTCTGCCTGGTTTATGGTTCCTGGCAGTTTTCTTGATTGGTTTTAAAGGTTTTTGCTGTTTATGGTAATTGAAATTGGACAAAAGTTGTCTGGTGTATGGTCAGTGCCAAGATAGTAGTGAGGAAGTGTATCTTGGCACAGGCCATTTACTAATGTAAAGTGGAACTTTAGTCAGAAAATTAAGTCCTGCTAGATCACTTCAGGTTGACCCCCTTTTCTAGGTATAGCTATGTAAAACATTAAAAACTGTATTTTTGTCTTACCGTAAAATCATTTTCTCTGATGATCATTGACTGGCACAGTTCCAGAATCGTCTTGTCCATTGGGACGTCCCAAAGCAGTGTTAAAACGAGGGGTGGGGGGGACAAAAAAAAAAAAAAAAAAAAAAAAAGCAGAAAAAATTCCCAAAAGGCTAAAACCTAGCCAACTAGGTAACCCCTGGAGCTCAACCAGGAACAACTGGAGTTCACCTGGAAATACACCCTCAAAGAGGACCAGGTCTCTCAAACAGTGGCCTGCAAAACCTTGCGGCCGAAAGCAGCATCCACTTTATAACATTTTGTGAAAGTGTGCACAGACGACCAAGTGGCTGCCTTGCAAGCCTGCACCACTGATGCCTGATAGAGGAAGGCCCAGGAGGCACTGAGCGCCTGTGTAGAATGCCCCCTAACAGGGAAAGGAGGCACCCGACCCTTGAGTGAATAGGCTTAAAACTACAGCCCGTCTGATCCATCTGGAAATGTTTGCAGCAGGCGCGGCCAACCCCTTGCAAGGTCCATCCGTAGGAACAAAAGGAGTTGGATTTCCTAAATGACTCGATTGCCGCCAAGAATACCCTGATCGCCCGAATCACATCCAGGGAATGCAGGGCAATCTCCTTAGGATGCTTAGGCTACAAGGAGGGAAACAGTGTCTTCATTCAGATGGAAACCAGAGACAACCTTAGGAAGGAATGACTGACAAGGGCGAAGCACCACGTTATCTAAACGTTAGGTAAACGACAAGACAAAGCAGCCAGCTCCAACACTCTGTGTGCAGAAGTAATCGCCACCAAGAAGGCTAACTTCTGGGACAATGCAAGCAGAGAAAACTTGTGAATATTTTCAAAAGGCGGTTTCTAAAGAACCGACAGTACCAAATTGAGATCCCACAGAGAGTGCACATGAGGAGCCAAGTGGTGAATCCCTGAACAAAGGTGTGAACCAAGGAATGCGTAGGCAAAGCACATTGAAAGAAAATCGCCAAGGCCTAAAGCCAACGACTGTAAAACAGGATGGAAGATCGGCCCTTGGGCCAATAGGTCTTCTCTGAGAGGGAGTCGCCAAGGGACATCGGCGACCAGCCGAGATAGATCTGTGTACCAAGACTGACGAGGCCAGTCTGGGGCAACTAGGCTGACCGGAATTCCTTCTGCTTCAATTCTCAGCAGAAGTTTTAGAGGGGAAAAGGCGTATATCGGACATACTGGCCCCAATGAGCCACCAGTGCGTCTGTGGCGTTGGCTAGAGGATTCCGAGACCTTGCCACAAATCTCTGCACCTTTCCGTTGAGGCGAGAGGCCAACAGGTCCACCCCGGGAGTTCCCAAAAAGCCACAGCTGATGAAACACATACGGGTGAAGTGACTCTTCTCCCTGGTCCAAGGCCTGTCGACCTAGGGAATCCGCCTGCCAATTTTCCACCCCTGGTATATGTACAGCAGAGAGCTGGAACGACACGTTCCGCCAAGCTTCGAATGTCGGCTACATCCTGAGCTGCTAGGACACTTTTTGTGCCCCCTTGGTGATTGACATGTGCCACAGCCATGGCATTTTCCGACTGAATCCGTACCGAACACCCAAACCGTCCAATGGGCAAGACAAAGTGATCGCCCAAAGTTCCAGTACATTGATTGGAAGTCTGGACTCCTCCAGATTCCAAACCCCTGAGCACATTCCATGCCCAAGACACCTCTCCACCCGGACAGGCTGGCATCCACGGTGACCACCGTTCAGTACAGGGGGAAGGAAGGATTTTCCCTGTCGAAGAGCTGCAGCAGGAAGCCACCACATCAGGGACCTTTACGTACCCCGGCTCAGCAGAAGCAGATTGTCTAGAGACTGGATTATTGTCCGACTTGGCAAGGATCTCTCTCTCGGAGATAGACACAATCAGGCCCAGCACCCTCATGCAAGTCCTGAGAGACGACAGACTGCTGGACAACAGAAGTCGAATGGCATCCTGCAGCTTCTGGAACTTGTCCAGTGGAAGAAACACCCTGGCTGAAGCAGAGTCCTGAGTCAGACCCAGATAGTCCAACTTGGTGGATGGAACCAGAGCAGACATCTGGAAATTCAATGTCCAACCAAACTTCTGCACAGTGATGTCCAGGTTCACCTGTAGAGCAGTCGGAGACTGCTTGCAGAATATGATTGTCCAGGTAACCCAGTACCACAATCCCCTGCTGTCGCAACAATGCTAACACCGGGGCCAACACTTTTCTGAACACCCGAGGAGCTGAGGTGAGACCAAAGGGTAACGCCACGAATTGATAATGCTCCTCGCCTACGGAAAAGCGGAAGAAGCGCTGATGTCCAACATATATCGAGATATGGAGGTAAGCGTCCTTGATATCAATAGAGGCCAGAAGATCCCCTTGATGAAGGAATGGACTCCATCCGGAACTTCTGTACCCGCACAAAGCGGTTCAGAGCTTTGAGGTCCAGGAATGGACGAACTTTGCCTTCCTTCCTGGGAACTGTAAACCGGTTTGAATAAAAGCCCCGGAAAGGTTCTGAGTTTGGAACTGGTACAACCACCCCTTGTAGTAGCAAATCTTGTACCACCCCGAAGAGACCACGCTGGCGGTCTGGGGACAAATGCAGGTTGGATGAAAAAAATCTCTCTGGGGGGTAAAGACCGAAACTCAATCTTGTAGCTGGACCTAATCAACTCGTGGACCCACCTGTCTTTAATCAGGAGAGGTCCACGGGTCCAGAAAAAAAATTAAGACATCCCCCCACCACAGATACGGGTGAGGGCCCCCCTTCAGGCAGAAGAGGGCTTGTCTGCAAGTCTGGAAGGACCTGCTCTCGGCTTGCTAGGTAAGGGCCTCTTGGAACCTCCGAGGACGGTCCTAACTAATTTGGATTCTTTTTCTTGAGACCCTGAGGGACGAAAAAGCCACTCATGAGCTGCGAAAAGAGGACCACGTCTGCAACGAGACTCCTTGCTCCTGGAAGCCTGTGGGAGGAGAGTACTCTTTTCTCCCATGACTCCCTTAATGATTTCATCCAGGGAAGACCCAGACGATCCCGCTCAAGAAGAGATCTGATAAGGCCTTCTTGCAAGCTTGGTCCACAGACCAGCATTTCAGCCATATCATGTGCCGAAGGACCACTGCTGTCAAGAACAGGGACAGCCTAGAAACTAAAGGAGCCGCATCCAGAGAGGCATCAAAGATAAACTGTAACCCTTGGACCAACTGATCCGCAAACTCACAAAAGCAGGGGAAGCGGTTTCCCCTCCAGATCCTGGTGCAAACGTTTAGCCCATTCCATTAAGGTCTGGGACACCAAGGGAATGGTGAACATCAGCCTAAGGACCGAACCAGCCATAGTAAACATGTGCCAGACCAAGGTCTCCGCTTTCCTATCAAAAGGGTCCTTAAAAGCCGGAGACTCCTCCACCGGAATTAGAGTGGATTTGTTCAGCCTGGAAACCTGAGAATCCACCACAGGTGGGACTGTCTACTTTTTCAACAGGGACTCATAAAAGGGATACCAAAAAAAAAAAAAAAAAAAAAAAAAAGGATACCTTCTAGTGAAACACTTAGGAACATCCACATTGCGTTAATGGCAACCCCATTGATTTGCAACAATTTTGTCAAAATAGGCAGGAAAAGGAAAAACCTTTGCTGCTTTTGAGGTTTTTCGGCGCCTACATATTTAAAGTCTCCTGCACTGATACAATCAGTGCATCCACTAGTGCTTTTTCTTGCTCTGCTGTAGGGAAGGCGGAATCATCCTCACTATCAGAGCACATGCAGACCCCTTGGGGTGACTCGTGTCCACGGCGGCCAGATCAGACGCAGAACCTGAGTAAACAGAGGCGGCAGGTGAAGGCGGTGGATGCATTTTTGCAGGACCAAATCAACCTTGGACACTCCAGAGCTGCCGCCATTGCAGACAGGGTAGACTAGGACCCACCGCTTCTGAGAGGAGATCAGGGGGAGAAATTTGCTCCAGGCACTCCATGTTAACCAGGGACCACCCAGGTAACCGTAAAAAAAAAACAAAAAACTGATGAGCGACCCCCCCCCCCACGCTAGCGGCACTACAGGTCCCAGCACAGCTGAATCTCTGCTATAGCAGTGAGAGGGAGATCCCGCAATAACTCACCAACCCCCGGTCAGCGCAGAGCAGAGCCCTGGATGCTTTACACCATGCGGCGATCAAAGAGAAATAGGAAGTCCAGGGTCAGCACTAGAAGTCCACCGCTACAGTCACAGCCCACAAGGCTCCAAAAACATGGCCACCGCTTTAGTCAATGGGAAACCACCAAGAAAATGGCAGCCAGCCATCCACGGCAAAATGGCGGCTCCAGGCACCCACAGGGGACACCAAGGATATCATTACAGTAAAAGAGGGGCCCTGGCAGGAGTCCCACCAAGACAACTCCCCTTAGAAAAAAAAAACAAAAAAAACACGCATTTAGCTGCCGGGGGCACGCTAGACACCCCACAGGTGATCCTGAACAGTTATTGCCACCCCCCCGGGGGGGGGGGGGAAGCAAGGTGTGGGCAGATGGGGGGTGGTCCACAGGGGACCGCGATATATGGGGGGGGGGGGGCGCTGTGTTGGAAGGAGGGGAACCCGGGGGTTCGACCGTTTTTAAGGAGTGGCCTACGTCCACCCCAACAGGCCACCAGGGGAGGAGGGACACTTCTTACCATACCATAGAGCCAGATGGGCACCGCTCCAGGCAGACCACCTCTTCATCGGAATAGGGGTGCTGCGGGCCAGGAGGCACGCTGCGATTCAGGCCTAAACCAGGTCTTATGTGCACCTGCGAGACGTTTAACTCGCAGGCCAGCCCCCGTCCAGTGACCAACCTAGCGCGGAGCTGAGATCTACCGGACTGGGAAGACAATAAGGATCTAGAATATCCAGTCCGTCGCCCAGTCCAGCAGTTGATTGTAGTTCTCACAGGAAAAGAAAATAATAAAAGGGGCAGAAAAATATGTTTAAAAAAGAAAAAATGCTAGGACCAGAGAGCCCAGCAAGGAACTAGATCCTTACTCCTGACTAGGCAGAAAAAAACTGAATGCCTATTGCAGGAAGTGGGAATATACCCAAAGGCGTGGTAAAGCTTTTTCCTGCCTAGTGTCCTACTCCTGCAGTGGGCAGCATAATCCAATGGTCAAGAAGATTCTGGAGCTGTGTCCGTCAATGAACGAAAGAGAAAATAAGTGTCTATACTGTTTAAAATCCAGAAATACACTGTCTCACCCTGCTCTGCACATGCTCAGTTGCTCTCCAGCTTTAGGCACTGACATTTGTAGAGGCAGATTTGCTGACAGCTTTAAAGTGGAAATAAACCCTCCTATACCTTACAGCCAAGGAGGCTGCTTCTGTTTGATCTGCAACTGCCATGGTGCTTCACATGTGATCAGTCATGACACCAGCGCTTTGACAGTTTGATTGAGGAAACAAGCAAATGTGACAGTTTCAGTGCCAGAAATGCAACTTATTTTAAACTGTTATATCGATGGGCTTAGTCCTGCTTTAGGATTTCCCGCTGTTTAGGGGCTCAGCTTCAGCAAAATGGCAGCCTCCAGCAAGAAGAAACAGGAGTAATGCTGGAGGCAATTTACAGTACACACGCATTTTGGTAGCATAATTATTAACCACTTAAGGACTGGGCCTAGTTTTTTTTTTTTTGCTCTAAAATTACTTCGAACCCCCAAACATTAATATTATATATATATATATATATATATATATATATATATATATATATATATATATATTAATATTTTTTATTACACCGCATTTGCACAGCAGTCTTGCAAACGCCCAATCTTTTCTGTAATGTGAAAGATAATGTTACACTGAGTAAATAGATACCCATGTCATGCTTCAAAATTGCGCACGCTCGTGGAATGGCGACAAACATTGGTACTTAACCACTTTAAGTTTTTGCTAGAAAACTACTTAGAACCCCCAACCATTATATATATTTTTTAGCAGAGACCCTAGAGAATAAAATGGAGATTGTTGCAATAATTTATATCACACCATATTTGCGCAGCGGTCTTCCAAACTTATTTTTTATGGAAAAAAAAATTATTTTTTTTGTAAGAACTTACCGTAAAATCCTTTTCTCCGAGTCCTCTGACAGACGCAGCTCTCCATAGTTTCTTCACCAATGGGTAATGCGCCATCTACAGGAGTAGACTAGGCAGCGAAACTTTTCAGAAAACTTTTCACCCGACACGCCTATAGGGGGCTGTCCCTCATGACATTACCCCAGACACACTGCTCACTAATCAGTTTCGTAGCAAGCAGTGAAAGAAGACACAACCAACCCCAAAATAGAGGGGCGGGAGCTGCGTCTGTCAGAGGACTCCGAGAAAAGGATTTTACGGTAAGTTCTTACAAAAATCCAATTTTCTGTTACGTCCTCTGACAGACACAGCTCTCCATAGTTTCTTCACCAATGGGACGTCCCATAACAGTGTAGGTATGAGGGGTGGGAAGAACGCAACCAACAACCGGTAACGTTTCATCAAGGCTAGAAAACGTAGCCAACAGGGCAAAAGAAAGCTCTTTAAATCCAACAAGAGCTTTCAACAAAACAAAAATTTACTCAGTGCTCTAGTAGAATGTGCCCTCACAGGGAAAGGAAGAACCTAATCCGTCAATGAATAGGCCTGAGCAATAGTCTGTCTGATCCACTTCAATATGGTTGCAGCAGACGCAGCCGAATCCTTACGAGATCCCTCAGGAAGGACAAACTGCAAATCAGATGTCCGAAAGGATTCCGTGGCCGACAGGTAAACCCTGATCGCCCGAACCACATCCAGCGAATGCAAAGCAAATTCTTTGGGATGCTTGGGTTCCGCCCAAAGCGAGGGCAAAACAATATCTTCATTGAGGAGGAAACCGACACCACCTTAGGTAGGAAAGATTGGTTAGGTCGCAGAACAATCTTATCCCTATGAACGACCATATAAGGCGAACGGCAAGACAGAGCCGCCAACTCAGACACCCTGCGAGCAGAGGTGATAGCCACCAGTAAGACAAAACCAAATTCAGATCTCATGGAGGTAAAGGGGATCTCCTCGGCAGAGCCAGATGACGAACCCCTTGAATAAAGGTGGCAATCAAGGAGTTAGTCGCGAAGGGACGGTGGAAGGAAATGGCTAAGGCCGACACCTGACCTTCAATCGTGCCCAGAGCCAAAACGATTGTTCCACTCCTTTCTGCAAGACCCTCGCCACCAAAAAGGAATGAGCATGCAACCCTTGCGACTCACACCAGGCAATATACATCTTCCAAGTACGATCATAAATCTTCCTGGAAGAAGCCTTCCTAGCTCTCAACAAGGTAGGAATCACAGCAGCAGAGAGACCTCGTTCTCTCAATACCTGGCCTTCAACAGCCAAGCCGTTAAAGCCAGTGACCGTAAAGCAGGATGGAAGATTGTTTCTTGAAAAAAAAAAAAAAAAACGATCTCTCAGAGGCAGCCGTCAGGGAGGCTCGACAGCCATCCTTACCAAGTCCGCGTAACTAAGACCGGCGAGGTCAGTCTGGTGCCACCAGAAACACCTGCACCTCCTACACCGCCAACCTGCGGAGGATTTGAGACAACAGTTGTATCGGAGGAAAGGCATAAAGCAGCCGATAGCGGCTCCAAGGCACCACCAATGCATCCGCGGCATCGGCCAGAGGATATCGAGCCCTGGCCACAAACCGCTCTACCTTTCAGTTTAGACGAGACGCAAACAGATCCACACAGGAGGCGAAAAACCTCCGGATGCAGGGACCATTCCCCCTGATCCAGAACCGGACGATTCCGGTAAGCCGCCTGCCAGTTCTCCACACCTGGGATGTGAACTGCAGAGAGAGCTGGAATGTGCGCCTCGGCCCAAGTCAGAATCTCGGCCACTTCCTTGGCCGCCCGGGCACTCTTGGTGCTCCCTTGGTGATTGATGTAAGAAACAGCCGTGGCAATGTCAGTTGGAACCCGAACCAGGAGACCGTGTAACCGAGGTGCCCAAAGGAGCAGACAGAGTTTGATCACCCCGAGCTTCAGGACATATATAGGCAAAGATTATTCCACCTTCAACCACGTTCCCTGGACACAAGAGTGTCCAGTACTCCACCCCAGCCAGTCAGGCTGGCATCCGTGGTGATCACCATCCACAACAGCGGCAGAAGGGACCTGCCCTGGCTCAGAGCAGGGAACAGAAGCCACTACGAGTAAGCGCCGACCCCGTGAGACACATATTCTGTTCAAGGACTGCAGATCCTTGTTCAACATGGTAAGAACCTCTGCTGGCAGAGGTCTTGTGTGAAAATGGGCAAACGGGACCGTCTCGAGGGCCGACACCATCAGCCCCAGGACCCCATACAGGTCCGCAGGGAGGAGAGATCGTTGTGCATCAGAATCCTGATCTCGCCCTGTAAGGTCTATAGTAATTTCTCTGGAAGAAAGACCCTCGCTCAAGCGGAGTCTCCGACCATGCCCAGATAATGCAGTCATACCGACGGAGTCAGCGCAGATTTCTGGAAGTCGATGGTCCATCCAAACTCTTAAAAGCATCTGAACTGTTAATACCAGGCCACCCGACAAGGTGGCACAAGAGCTCGCCCTTAACAGGAGATCGTCTAGATAGCCGAGCACCGCAATCCCCAGTTTGGGAAACAAAGCCAGCACCAGGGCCAAAACCTCAGATAAAACACTGGGAGCACAGCTAGACCACAAATTGATAGGGCTCTTCCGCCACCGCAAAAACAGACACAGTTGGTGACCCACGTAAATAGGGATGTGCAGATACGCATCGTTTAATCAATGGAGGCCAGAAAATCCAAAAAGGGAAGATCAGCAACGGCCTTCTTAGCAGCCTGGTCCGCCGACCAGCTCTTCAGCCACACCATGCGGCGAAATACGCCCCCCACCGCAGGCACTCTGGCAACCAGAGGGGCCGCGTCCAGGGCTGCAGCAAACAGGTACACCATTTCCTAGGCCATGTGATCCGTGAGCTCAATTAGAGTTGGAGGAACCGACTCAGCATTCAAAGGTGCTCATAAGCACCTGGATCCATTCCTTAACCGTCAAAAACCAGGGCGGAGGCGAATACAGGGTTTGAGAATCGAACCCGCCAACACGTGCAGGTGGCGAAAAAGGAATTCCATTCACCTGTCCATCAGGTCCTGAAACACCGGGGAGTCTTCCACAGGAAACAGTGGATTTATTCATCCGGGAAACAGCGTGATCCACCTCAGGTGACACTGTGCAAGGGGATAAGGGCACTGAAAGCGCTTGGGCACCACCAGCATGTGCTTAACGCCATTGCTCCTTCACACTATCGTGAAAATCCTCGGGACAAGGAAAAACCTGACCTGACTTCTGGGCTTTTGCAGGAGCTGAAGACAACCTGCTTTACATGACTGTGTGGGCGCATCATCTACAAGCAATGTCTCCCTTACTGATCAAATCAGTGCTTCCACCAAAATGCGTTCCCGTGCCATAGCTGAGGGGGACGCCTCTTCCTCGCTGGACAGGGATCCCCCAGGGAGGGCAGTGTCCATGGCAACCACATCAGGCTCTGATCCAGAGACAGAGGGGCTCTGCTCTGAAACAGCTCGCTTCCCACCCTGAGTGGGGGTGCTGCCAGCCAGAAAGGGGTAGGTTGATGCGTCCCGGCGAAGCAACTGCTCACAGGCTCGTCCCCATCCGTCGAAGCTCTGTTGTGGCGAGGCCTGGACGGACCACAACCTGCTCATGCTCGTTGGCCAGGCTGGGAGACCATAAGGATCTAGATTATCCAGTGCGAAACCCCAGCCGGGCTGTCGCTTGTAGTTCACCAGGAGGATCCCCCTGACACTAGCTAGCGATAGTGAATAAAGAGAAATAAACAAACATTTTCAAAAGAAAATAACAACTGAGACCGAAGTCCCAGCAGGGAAACCTAGGTCCTACTCCTTCACTAGGCAGCAAGAAACTGATTAGTGAGCACAGTGTGTCTGGGGTAATGTCATGAGGGACAGCCCCTATAGGCGTATCAGGTGAAAAGTTTTCTGAAAAGATTCACTGCCTACTCTACTCCTGTAGATGGCACATTACCCATTGGTGAAGAAACTATAGAGAGCTGAGGATGTAAGAGAAATTCACTTTTTTTAATAAAAATTTCACAGAATGTGAAAGAATGTTACGCAGAGTAAATAGATACCAAACAGGTCATGCTTCAAAATTATGCACGCTTGTGGAATGGCGACAAACTTTGGTACTTAAAAATTTTACAGGTTACCAGCTTAAGAGTTACAGAGGAGGTCAAATGATTGCTCTCGCTCCAACGATCGCGACGATACCTCACATGTGTGGTTTGAACACAGTTTACATATGTGGGCGGGACTTGCGTATGCGTTCGCTCCTGCACGCGAGCCAACGGTGACAGGGTGCTTTAATTCTTTTTTTCCCTACTTTATTTATTTTTACAGTTTTTTTTTTTTTTCAATCTTTGATCATTTTTATTCCTATTACAAGGAATGTAATCATCCCTTGAAATAGAAATAGGCATGACAGGTCCTCTTTATTGTGAGATCTGGGGTCTAAAAGACCTCAGACCTCACAACTACACACAAAAAAAAAGAAAAAAAAAAAAAAAAAAAAAAAAAAAAAAAAATCGATGGCGGGCGGTTGGTAAGTGGTTAAAAATCCCCATAGGCGACAATTAAAAAATCTCTACAGGTTACCAGTTTAGAGTTAGAAAAGATCTAGGGCTCAAATGATTGCTCTTGCTCGAAAGATGGCGGCAATAACTCACGTGTGGTTTCAACACCATTTACATATGTGGGCGCGATTTGCATATGCGTTCGCTTCTACACATGAGCTAATGGGGACGGGACACTTTACATTTTTTTTTTCCCCCCAATTTTAGCTTATTTGTATTTTTTACACTGTCTTTTTAAAAAACAATTTTTTTGGATCACTTTTATTCCTATTACAAGGAATGTAAACATCCCTTGTAATAGAAATAAGCAGGACAGGTCCTCTTTAATGGAGATCTGGGTTCAAAAACACCTCAGATCTCACATCTACACTAAAAAGATTTAAAAAAAAATGGATTTTTGTAAGAACTTACTTTTCTCTGCGTCCTTTGACAGACGCAGCTCTCCATGCTTCTTTACTAATGGGTTATGCGCCATCTACAGGAGTAGACTAGGCAGTGAAAAGTTTTCACTCGACACGCCTATAGGGGCTGTCCCTTACGACATAACCCCAGACACACTGTGCTCTCAAATCAGTTTCGTAGCAAGCAGTGAAAGAAGACACAACCAACCCCAAAAGAGAGGGGCGGGAGCTGCGTCTGTCAAAGGACTCAAAAAAATAATTTTACGGTAAGTTCTTACAAAAATCCAATTTTCTGACTGGGTCAGCAAAGACTTCTGGAAGTTGATGGTCCACCCGAACTCCTGAAGTGTCTGAACCTTGAATGTCAGGTCGCCCGACAGGGCGGCACGAGAGCTCTCCCTCAACAGGAGAACGTCCAGATAACCGATAACCCCTTTCTGCAAAGCCAGCACTGGGGCCAACACCTTGGTGAAGACCCTGGGAGTGGAAGCTAGACCAAAGGGTAATGCCACAAATTGAAAGTGCTCCTCCGCCACCGCGAAATGGAGATACCACTGAAGACCCTCGTAAATAGGAATGTGCAGATACGCATCTTTTAAAATTGATGGAGGCCAGAAAATCCCCTTGATTTAAAGACACCACCACAGACCGAAAGGATTCCATCCGAAACTTCTGTACCCGCACAAAGCGGTTCAGCGATTTGAGGTCCATAATTGGACGTACCTTGCCCTCCTTTCTGGGCACTGTGAACAGGTTGGAGTAAAAACCTCAAAACCTGTCCTGCTGAGGAACTGGGACTATTGCAAGGAGATCCTGCACTGCCTCCCTGAGATCTGTCAAACGATCCGGAGACAGACAGAGATTTGATGGAAAGAACCTGTCTGCAGTGCGAGATCGAAATTCATTCTTGTACCCTGTACGAATCAGTTTGTGAACCCATTTGTCTTGAATCAGAGACGTTCAGGGTTCCTGAAAGGAACGCTGACATCCCCCCACCCCTGAACCGGGTGGGGGCGTCCCTTCATGCAGAGGAGGATTTGGCTGCCGCACCAGACTTGCCAGCCTTGGGCTTGCCCGACCAAGCCTTCTTGTGTCCTCCACAGGCTCTGAACAGTTTGCCTTTTTCCTGCGCCCTTGAGGCACAAAAAAGCCCCCCTGTGAGCCTTGAAGGAAGGCCCCGCCTGCTGTGAGGTGTCTTACCTTTTGAGGATTGGGGAAGAAGAGTACTCTTGCCCCTCGTTAGCCTCTTGATTAACTCATCCAAGGAATCACCAAACAGACGTTCACCTAAAAAGGGGAGATCAGTTAAGGCCTTCTTAGAAGCCTGGACCGCCGACCAGCTCTTCAGCCACACCAAGCTGCATATGGCAATCCCCACCGAAGACACTCTGGCAGCCAGGGGAGCCTTGTCCAAGGCCGCATCACACAGGTACACCATGGCCTGGGTCATCTGATCCTTGAGCTCAATCAGTCGGAGGAACCGACTCAGCGTTCAAGTTACTCCTAAGCACCTTGACTCATTCCATAACCGTCTGAGACACCACGACGAACGCGAACACAGGTTTCATCATCGAGCCTGCCAACAGGTGCAGGTGGCGGGAAAAGGGATTCCATTCGCCTGTCCACCGGATCTTTAAACACCTGGGGGTCTTCAACAGGAACCACAGTAGATTTATTCAACCGGGAAACAGTGTGATCCACCTTAGCTGACACTGTCCAATGATTGGAAACTGAGTCTGCAAAGGGGTAACGGCGATGAAAGCGCTTGGGCACCACCAGCACGTGCTTAATGCGCCGCAATTGCTCATTCACAATATCGTGATAATCCTCAGAACATGGAAAAACCTGACCCAACTTCTGGGCCTTGCAGGAGCCAAAAACTACCTGCTTCCCTTGCTGTGTGGGCTCATAATCAAGTTGCAATGTTTCCCTTACTGAACGAATCCGTGCTTCCACCAGAGTGCGTTCCCGCACTGCAGCCGAGGAGGATGAATCCTCCTCACCATCTGACTACGAGGACAGGAATCCCTCAGGGATGGGATTGTCCGCGGCAACCACATCAGGCTCTGAATCAGAAGTCATCGGTCGTTTTGGTAGTCACTTGTTTCATCACAAGATCCACTTTTGATGCCAGAGTTTCTAAGGCTGCAGACAGACAGTAGGGATGGCGATCCGGATGCACAAATAAAATCAGAGGGTGAATTTTCACCTTGGGACTCCATTTGCAAGAAAAAAAAGGAGTACACTGGCCCTTTAAATCGTGATCGCAGTCTGCACCGCTATACCGCACCAAATCCGGAGTCCCCCTTTAAGATTATCCTGTGCCCTGGCAGGAGCAAAGTGTGCCCAAGGAAAGCCCAAAGGACTAACACCCCTTACTGTACCAGCACCCTGAGAAGCAGCCGCTCTGTAGTCAGTCTTTAGCAAGAGAAACTTCTAGGAGGATGTGACAAAACATCACTAGAGGCTGAACCCACCTGTGTAGCCTCAGGCTACAACACAATGGTGCCAATAGAAAAGTATAGGAAGCAAAGGCAAAATGGCCATCGCCCATACACAGCGTGGCTTATGCCCACACTTAAAATGGCGGCCAAAAACGGCACCAAAACACTCAGGAGGCTGAGGGAAAATGGCCGCTGCCCTTACAAAGATCGGCCTATGCCCACACCTAAAATGGCGGCCGAAAACGGCGCCCAGCGCTCAGGAACCCACACAGGAATACCCCTAAAAAAGACCCCCCAGAGCCAGGTAACATCCTAAATAACCCCCCCCCCCCCGACGCTGTTATAGAGCCCCCAGCGGGAGCGGGGAGGGCAGGATAGGCCAGGGGGATCATTCAGAGAAACACAGCCCTGTTATCCCCAGGAGTAGGCTCCCATCAACCCCAGAGGTCTGTCTCAGGGACACGGGGACGTTGCATCACTCACCATACCATGGACCGGAGGGCTCCAATCCGAAACAGCTCGCCTCCCACTCTGATTTGGGGTGCTGCCAGCCAGAAGGGGGCACGCTGCAACTCAGGGCGTTCCAGGTCGATGAATCCCAGCGAAGCATCCACTTGCAGGCTGGTCCCCATCCCCCAGGGCTCTGTCGTGGCGAGGCCTGGGCGGATTACAACCTGTTCAGGCTTGTTGGCCAGGCTGGGAAACGGTAAGGATCCATATTATCCGCTGTGAAACCTCAGCCCGGCTGTTGCTTGTAGTTTACCAGGAGGATCCCCCTGACACTAGCTAGCGATAGTGAGTAAAGAGAAATAAACATTCTCAAAAGAAAATAAAAACTGAGACCGAAGTCCCAGCAGGGATCCTAGGTCCTACTCCTAAACTAGGCAGCAAGAAACTGATTTGAGAGCACAGTGTGTCTGGGGTTAGGTCGTAAGGGACAGCCCCTATAGGTGTGCTGAGTGAAAACTTTTCACTGCCTAGTTCTACTCCTGTAGATGGAGCATAACCCATTAGTGAAGAAGCATAGAGAGCTGCGTCCGTCAAAGGACATAAGAGAAAGTATTTTTTCATGATGAAAAAAAAGGGCCCTTTAACCACTGGCCGACCGCTGCACAACTATATACTGCGGCGGTCAGCCCCTCCTGGGCAGAGTGACGTACCGGTACGTCACTCGCCCGCGAGCCTGTAGGGGACCAGCGCGCGCCGCCGGCGTGCTCCCGCTCGTTTACCAACATCCCCGCGCGTGTGACCGGCGGCTCCGAAGTCCGCCGGCCACTCACGATCTCGTTCAGGAGAGGGAGAAAGGCAGACGGCTGATGTAAACACAGCCGTCTGTCATTTTCCCTTAGATCATGACAGAGGCTATGCGATCCTGCTATGTAGGATCGTATGTCTCTGTTATGATCTAACAAGCCACGCCCCTTGACAGTTAGAATCACGCCCCTAGGGACACACTTAACCCCTTGATCACCAATAAAGTTAACCCCTTCCCTGCCAGTGTAATTTTTACAGTAACAGTGCATATTTATAGCACTGATCACTGTAGTAATGTCACCGGTACCCCCAAAAGTGTCAAAAATGCCAGTCAGGGGTCCGATCTGTCTGCCACAATGTCGCAGTCCCGCAAAAAAAAAAAAAAAAAACCTGATCGCTGCCATTACTAGTTAATAAACAATAAAAATGACATAATTCTTTCCCGTAGTTAGTAAACGCAATAACTTTTGCGCAAACCAATCAAAATACGCTTATTGTGATTTTTTTTACCAAAAATATGTAGCAGAAAACAAATTGGCCTAAAATGTTAAATTTCGATTTTTACATTTTTTTGTTGTTGAGAATTTCATATAAAAAAAATGTTAAAAATGTTATTTTTTCAAAATTGTCGCTTTATGTTTATAGCGCAAAAAGTAAAAAAATCGCACAGGTGATCAAATACCACCAAAAGAAAGCTGTTTGTGGGAAAAAAGGACGTCAATTTCATTTGGGTACAGTGCCGCACGACCGCGCAATTGTCCCTTACAGTCACGCAGTGCTGAATCGCAAAATAGGGCCTGGTCTTTGAGCAGCCAAATCCTCCGGGGCTTAAGTGGTTAAGGCCGTTGGGAGAAAGCGACGTATGACGCCGCTCGGGTCCTCCAAGGTCAGTTGAGTGGGGGCCATCTTGCCCTCACTCGACTTTCTGCCTAAAAGGCTATCGACGGCTCCGGTAAATGGGGAAAACGACCAGGACCTTTCCCGCTGCCCATAAAGGTGATCCCGCAGCAAATCTGCTGCTGGGACCACCTTCATGTGAAAGCAGACCGCCCGCCGTTTAAAAAAATACCAGGGTTATGGCAGCAGATAGCTGCCATAAACTCTGTATCTAACCTCACTATATTGACGTAAATAAACGGTGGGTGGTCCGAAGTGGTTAATGTGAAATGTATGTTCCTTGTTTAAGAACATTATTTTTTATCAAGTTGTCATGGGTAAGTTCTGCTTTAATTAATGGACAAGTAGAGTAGTCTGCAGGTGCAAAGTGAGAAGTCAGCTTACACGTATCTTCAACATAAATCAAGGCAATGCATTTGGTCAAATTGATCCTGGTTGGCTACCTATTTCTTGAGGTTACTGGTCTCCGATTTGCAATTACATGGCTTTTAGAAGACAGAATCCATCAGTATTTTAGTACAGGTTTCCATTAAAGTGCTACCTGAATGAAGAGGTTTATACCTTTGAATGAAGAGATTCTGGAGATTCCAGCATGAGCAGTAGTTCGGAATTGTCTATCTCCAATAACATGCCTGTGATCTTTCCAGCAAGTGCTGCATGCATGCTGTGTATCATGGGATAAAGCCGTTCACCTGTAGACACATGATTAATACTGTTAATATTATGGATTATTTTTTTTTTTTTTTAAAGAGCCACACTTTAAAGATATACTTCCTTTGGCATTACACAAAACACACACACCTCTTTGGCCAAGGGGTCTTCAGCAAGCCAAACTAAATGAGGCCACATTGGGCCTTCAGCTTCATTGCTTGTTCATTATGTTGATTGTGGGCAACAGCCGGCCCCGCATGTTAAAACCAAATCGCAATCGATTTGATTTGCCAACAACAATGTAGTGGGAGAACCTATGAATTATGCACTGAATTTTTGATAGGTACTTAGGGGTGTTCAACCTGCAGCCCAAGATAAATGCAGCTCAACACAAAATCATAAACTTACTTAAAAATGTTGATTTTTTAAAAAATATGCATTCACAGTTATCGAACACATGCGATCAAAGAAAGTTTTGACAGTGTTTCTTTACTGAACTTTAAGTAGCAGCACCTATATTTATTTGTGGGCAACTATCTTCAAGGATGAAGCACACGAAGGGCACAATTAGACCCACAATATCTGATGAGCACCTTCAGAATTCATTGAAAATTGCTACTACATCCATCCAACCACATACTGATGCATTTTTTAAAAAAATCAAAAGCAGTGTCAAACATTGCACTAATTGCATTGTGCGATCTTTGACATGACGTTTTAATACTCAGATAGGTACATGATCTTTTTTTTTTTTTTGTAATTCTTTTGGTTTACCCAAAATTGCACAGTACAACCTAGACAAGAATAAGCATAAAAGCGTACAAAGATAAACAAGAATTGTTTGATGGGTAGACCTTAGGGCCTGCTTAGCAATAATGTGCATACAAAAGTAAAATAAACTTCAAATCAGTTAGCAGCCAAGAGGTCTTAGAAACTGAACAAACATTAAATTGGTCAACAGCCACCAAGATATACAGCATCTCACAAAAGTGAGTACACCCGTCACATTTTTGTGAATATTTTATTATTAATCTTTTCATGTGAAAACAATGAAGAAATTACACTTTGCTACAATGTAAACTAGTGAGTGTACAGCTTGTATAACTGTAAATTTGCTGTCCCCTCATATAACTGAACACACAGCCATTAATGTTCAAACCGCTGGCAACAAAAGGGAGTACAACCCTAAGTAAAAATTTAAAAATTGGACCCAAAGTGTCAATATTTTGTGTGGCCACCATTACTTTCCAGCACTGCGTTAGCCCTCATGGGCATGGAGTTCACCAGAGCTTCACAGATTACAAATTAAGTCCTCTTCCACTTCTCCATTATGACATCACGGAGCTGGTTGATTTTAGAGACCTTGCACTCCTCCACCTCCTGTTTGACGATTCCCCACAGATGCTCACTAGGATTTAGGTCTGTAGACATGCTTGGCCAGTATATCACCTTTACCCTCAGCTTCTTTAGCAAGGCAGTGGTTGACTTGGGGGTATGTTTGGGCTCGTTTTCATTTTAAAATACTGCTCTACAGCCCAGTCTCTGAAGGGAGGGGATCATGCTCTGCTTATGTCATGGTACATGTGGGCATTTATGGTTCCCTCAATGAACTGTAGCTCCCCAGTGGGGGCAGCACTCATGCCGCCCCAGACCATGACACTCCCACCACCATGCTTGACTGTAGGCAAGACACACTTGTCTTTGTACTCCTCACCTGGTTGCCGCCACACACGCTTGAAACCATCTGAACCAAATAAGTTTATCTTGGTCTCATCAGACCACAGGACATGGTTCCAGTATCCCATGTTCTAAAGCCCCGTACACACGTACCGATTGTCGGCCGTTAATATTCGGCCGACAACCGATCGGCCGATTGTAGGCTTGTTAGTATGATGCTTCCGACAGCACATTTTCGGCCGAACAGAATCTGTCGTGCAGGCATTAAAATTTTTGTTGGCCAACACTAGAACGGCCGATTGTTCGCCAGTCAGTACAGATTTTGGCCGACAGACAGCAGATTTGCAAGACTGGGCATGCTCAGATAAGAAAAAAAAGACAAGGAAAGTTAACCATCACATGACATCACTTCTGCAGTCGGCTGTTGTTGGCCGACATAATTCGTGTACAGTCTTTTGCACTTTTCAGCCGACAGGACAGCCCTGGACAAAAGACGGCCGATCGTTCAGCCGACATTCGGTACGTGTGTACGGGGCTTTAGTCTGCTTGTCTTCAACAAACTGTTTGTGGACTTTCTTGTGCATCATCTTTAGAAGAGGCTTCCTTCTGGGACGACAGCCATGCAGACCAATTTGATGCAGTGTGCGGCATATGATCTGAGCACTGACAGGCTCACCCCTTCAACCTCTGCAGCAATGCTGGCAGCACTCATATGTCTATTTCCCAAAGACAACCTCTGGATATGACCCTGAGCACATGCACTTAATTTCTTTGGTTGACCATAGTGAGGCCTGTTCTGAGTGTAACCTGTCCTGTTAAACCATTGTATGGTATTGTAAACTGAAACAAGAGCCTATGCGCTACCACTCAGGTATAGGATGTGGGAAAACAACTGTGGGTTAAGGGTAATAGATATAGGTATAAAGAGACAAGTAATGGGACAAAGGTCCTATACGAAACGAGCAGCCAATTCTGTACTATCACAAGGTACTATCAGTAATGAAGGTAGAGGGGTTGAATCAGCGCTAGTTTCATTCAATGTTCAAAAAGGAGTTAGACTGGTAAGATATCAGAAAAAAAGTAGAAGACTCCTAAGGCTGAATATAAACTTACAATCACTGATAGTAACGTGCAAAATCAAATAGAATCACAGTGATGATGTGCAAAAAACGCATAAAGTGGCAAGTAGTTAAGACTATGCAAGAAAGCATCAAATGACAGATCTAAGAAATATGTGTCCTGAACAGGGATAAGATGAAGTGTTTCTAGAAAAGCGATGTGCAGTCACATAAAATAAGAAAAAAATATTAAATATAATATTGTGCAAATTCACAAAAAATAGAAGAGGTGTGTGTCTTGACATAAAGTAGTAGATAAAGATTATCTACTACTTTGTGTCAAGACACACGCCTCTTCCATTTTTTGTGAATTTGCACAATATTATATTTAATTTCTTATTTTATGTGACTTTGCACATCGCTTATCTAGAAACACTTCATCTTATCCCTATTCAAGACACATTTCTTATATCTGTAATTTGATGCTTTCTTGCATAGTCTTAACTACTTGACTACTTGCCACTTTATGCGTTTTTTGCACATCATCACTGTGATTCTATTTGATTTTGCACGTTACTATCAGTGATTGTAAGTTTATATTCAGCCTTAGGAGTCTTCTACTTTTTTTCTGATATCTTACCAGTTTAACTCCTTATATGTTTTTGAACAATGAATGAAACTAGCGCCGATTCAACCCCTCTACCTTCATTGTATGGTCTTGGCCACTGTGCTGCAGCTCAGTTTAAAGATCTTGGCAATCTTTGTAAAGCCTAGGCCATCTTTATGTTGAGCAACAATTCTTTTTTCAGATCTTCAGTTTTTTGCCATGAGGTGCCATGTTGAACTTCCAGTGACCATTAAGAGAGTGAGAGCGATAACACCAAATTTAACACACCGTTCCCTATTCACACCTGAGACCTTGTAACACTAGTCACATGACACGGGGGAGGGAAAATGGCTAATTGGGCCCTTTTTTCACTTTTGTTGCCAGGGGTTTAGACATTAATGGCTGTTGAGTTATTTTAAGGGGACAGCAAATTTACACTGTTTTACAAGCTGTACATTCACTACTTTATAATGTAGCAAAGTGTCATTTCTTCAGTGTTGTCACATGAAAAGATATAATAAAATATTTACAAAAATGTGAAGACTGTACTCACTTTTGTGAGATACTGCTGCTAGAGGCAACAGATAGTGCCTCCAACAAACGTATACAATCACGGGAAAATAAAAACAGTCAGATATAGTGAGAAATGATAAATACTGGGGTCACTTAAAAGGCCCCAATATCTTTGGGGGTGAATCACCAAAAGATCAAATGTATGGGTAAGGTAACAGCTTAAAACTGCAATATAGTTACAAGAGAGAAAGTGGAGGGTAAAGAAAAGGTGACAAAAAGAAGGTGGGGGAAAGGAATAAAAAAATGAGAAACCAGAGAAGCAGGATCACTCACCCAGGGCCATAAGCTAGCAAGTCCCAGGGGTTCAAACGGGTTGTGAAACCTCCCATAAATAGACATTGGTGTATACAAAGTGTTGCCACAGCCTCTAGGTGTCCTGAAAGATCTCCTCTCGATTATACGAGGTTGCCATAAGATTCCAATGTCCCTAAGTTTATTAATTTTGGCATACCAGAGAGACCTCGAAGGTGGAGTCACAGATCTCAAGCACAAAAGATACAAGCCTTTGCTGCATTCAACAGCTGGATCATGAGAGAAGCTTTGTATTTTTTGATGTGCCATTCTGTGAGGTGCAGGCCACCTCTTGCCAAAACAGGCTGATTTTTGGACAGTCACAGAAAATGTGGAACATCGTCCCCCGATCAGCACCACACCACCAGCACGTGTCTGGTACCTGCAGAAAAATATGGTGTAAGGTCGCAGGCACCCTATGCCATCTAGTCAAAAACTTATAGCTGGACCTTGGTGGCAATAGAGGACTTCAAAACGAAATTAAGAATTTTCTCCTTTTGTAAATCAGTAAAATGCATGGTGAGATCGGATTCCTACTTGGGTACATTATCTAAATCAGTGATCGTTAACTTGTGATCTGCCCAATATTTTCTGTTCATCGGCTCTCCCTATTGTTTGTGCATTGCCCATTCTGGCCCAGTCCATTCTTCTTTTTCCAATGTGCCCCAGGAAGTTCAAAAGGTTTTACACCCCTGCTCTACATGAATGCAGGTACATAAAAAAAGGAGACCCGACTATGTATGGTAGAAATATTTAGATTTAGGGTCTTAGGCAGTCCATACATTAGTAATTGTTTTTCGTTCAACCAGTGAGTTGAATAATTAAAGAAAAAAAACAAAAAGAAGGACTATTCCCCCATCCACACATTCCAGATCCTCCCGCTGTGCCTTTGTATTCTGACAGGGGGAGACTTCCCCGCTGTCCGAATGCACCGATGGCACTGATGGATTGGGAAAAACCCGCAGTAAATCAACATCCGTACAACCAGCCTGCCTATTCATGGATTGAAATTCAGACAGTCCCTGCTGAAACAGCCAAATTTCTATCCACGTATGGCTGGCTTTAGTCGTAAAAAAAAAAAAAAAAAAAAAAAAAAAAAAAAAGAAAAAATTGGGACACTGCACCATACCAGCAAAAAATAGGCTTTTTGTACTCACCGTAAAATTATTTTCTCTGAGTTCATTGACAAAGCTCCATATTCTCTACCATAAAGTTATGCTGCTCTCTGCAGGAGTGGGATTAGGCAGACAACAAAAAAGCTTGACTACACCCCGTGGGCCATCCTGAGCTGGCATAATCCCCTTCTCTGCTTCGAGATACTCAAGTTTTGTAACAAGCAGTAACCAAAGCATAAAAACCTCTTAGAGGGGTGGGTGCTGTCTGTCAATGAACTCAGAGAAAATAATTTTACGGTAAGCACAAAAATCCTGTTTTCTCTGTTCCTCCGTGGACAGACAACTCCATATTCTGTACCATAGGGATGTCCCAAAGCGGTGCCAATCATAAGGGGTGGGAATAACAAACCCAAGGCTAAACACAAGCCAATCCAGGTAATAGTAGCTCAACTATAACAGGAGCCCAACCTGAAATACACCCTCAAGAGGGAAAAACAGACCCTCTAAATCGCAGCCTGCAAAACTTTGCGGCCAAAGGAGGCATCCACAGATGCCAAAACATCCACTTTGTAAAACTATGAAAAAGTATGCACTGATGACCAAGTGACCGCTGTGCACACCTGTGCCACTGACGCCTGATGACGGAAGGCCCAAGAAGCACCAAGTGCCCGAGTAGAACGTGCCATCACAGGGAAGGGGAGGAACCCGACCTCTATGTGAATAAGCCTGGGTCACCGTCTGTCCGATCCATCTGAAAATGGTAGCCGAGGAAGCTCCTTCAGTGGCCCGTCCGTAATCGCAAACCACGAGTCTGACCTCTGAAAAGGACTCAGTGGCTGCCAAAGTCCCGAATAGCATGATACCAACTTAAAGTTTTGATCTGCACGGAACCATCAAAGGACCAGTTGGTCCAGCTTGTTTGGCAAACTAATCTGGCCTTACTGTTTTTGAGGCTCACCAATGGTTTACATCTTGTGGTGAACCCTCTGTATTCACTCTGGTGAAGTCTTCTCTTGATTGTGGACTTTGACACACACACACCTACTTCCTGGAGAGCGTTCTTGATCTGGCCAACTCTTGTGAAGGGTGTTTCCTTCACCAGGGAAAGAATTATTCGGTCATCTACAACAGTTGTTTCCCGTGGTCTTCCGGTCCTTTTTAACCACTTGCCGACCGCCGCACGACTATCTACGGCGGCGGTCAGCCCCTCACAGGCAAAGTGACGTAGGTCTACGTCGCTCGCCTGTGAGGGTTTAGGGAGCGAGCGCGCGCCGCCGGAGGCGCGCTCCCGCTCCCGCGTGGTCACGGACCCCCCCGCGCGCGTGACCGGCGGACCCGATCGCCGCCGGCCACTCTGCGATCGGCGGGGGAGAGGGAGAAAGTCAGGCAGCTTGTGTAAACAAGCTGCCTGTCATTCTCCTCTCTGTATGAGAGCTGATCACATGGATCTACTATGTAGATCCATTGATCACTCTGCATACAGTTGAAGCCACAGCCAATCACAGTTAGAATCACGCCCCTAGGGACACACACAGCCCCTCCCTCTCAAATAAAGTTAACCCCTTCACTACCAGTGTATTTTTACAGTAACAGTGCATATATATAGCACTGATTACTGTAGAAATGTCACTGGTAACCCCAAAAGTGTCAAAAATGTCAGTCAAGGGTCCGATCTTTCCGCCGCAATGTCGCAGTACCGCAAAAAAAAAAATCGCAGATCGCCGCCATTACGCGTTAAAAAAAAAAAACAACAAAAATGACAAAAATCTTTCCCTTTGTTAGTAAACGCAATAACTTTTGCGCAAACCAATCAAAATACGCTTTTTGCGATTTTTTTTTACCAAACATAGGTAGCATAAAACAAATTGGCCGAAAATATTAAAAAATTTAGATTTTTACATTTTTTTTGGGGGGAATTTCATATAAAAAAAAGGGAAAAATATTGCTATTTTTGCAAAATTTACGCTCTTTTTTTGTTTATAGCGCGTGATCAAAAAATCGCACAAGTGATCAAATACCGCCAAAAGAAAGCTCTGTTTGTGGGAAAAAAAGGACGCCAAATTCGTTTAGGTACAGCGTCGCACGACCGCGCAATTGTCCGTTAAAGTCACGCAGTGCCGAATCGCAAAATACCCTCTGGTCGTTTAGCAGCCAAATCCTCCGGGGCTTAAGTGGTTAAGGATGTTCCAAACAGTTGATTTGGCCACACCTAATGTTTTTGCTATCTCTCTGATGGGTTTGTTTTGTTTTTTTCAGCCTAATGATGGCTTGCTTCACTGATAGTGATAGCACTTTGGAGCTCATATTGAGAGTTGTAGCTCTTTGGAGCTCATATTGAGAGTCGACAGCAACAGATTCCAAATGCAAATAGCACACTTGAAATTAACTCTGGACCTTTTATCTGCTTCTTGTAAATGGGATAATGAGGGAATAACACACACCTGGTCAAGGAACAGCTGAGCAGCCAATTGTCCCATTACTTTTGGTCCCTTAAAAAGTGGGAGGCACATATACAAACTGTTGTAATTCCTACACCTTTCACCTGATTTGGATGTAAATACCCTCAAAATTAAAGCTGCAGTTAAAGCACATCTTGTTTGTTTCAATTTAAATCCATTGTGGTGGCGTATAGAGCCAAAAAGATTAGAATTGTGTTGATGTCCCAATATTTATGGACCTGACTGTATATATAAAAAATATATAATTATTTTCAAAAATATAGATTGGTAAAAAACGTGATCACATAAACCACGATTGTATTCGATAAGCAGCCAAGATGACATATACATGTTACTTCAGAAGTGGTTTTTCCCAGCCACTGCTGGACAGAGTATGGTAGTTGGATTAAGCAAATGTTTCACAAAGGATGGGGATATCTCACCGCTTTTCGAATTAAATATCAAAAAACATTCTTCCTCGGGGACATTATCTCCACTTCTTTGCTTCTATACTTCCCAGGCCTCTAAGAGAGTGTCCTAGTATTTCCCCCTCTCGGAACCAACATATATCCCATGTAGGGCCGCTGGAAAAATTTGTTCCAAAGGAAAGGGTTGACACCTTGGATAAAGAATGTATCCTTTAAAGTTCCTCTGAAGTAGCAAACTCCCAATGTTCAGCAAGTCTAGATACAAATCTGGCTTGTGTCTCCAAAACTACTCCCCCCCCCCCAGATGCGGGGAAAGAATGGTGCCATTCTTTCAAATTTTTTCAGCGGCCCTACATTAGTTGTGTGTTGGTTCAGAGAGGGGGAGATACTAGGGCACTCTTAAGAGGCCTGGGAAGTATAGAAACAAAGAAGTGGAGATAATGTCCCCTGAGGAAGAAGGTTTTTTGATATTTAATTTGAAACGCGTTGATATCCCCATGCTTTGTGAAATATTTGGTTAATCCAACTACCATACTCTATGTCCAGCTGTGGCTGGGGAAAACCACTTCTGAAGTAACATTGTAACATATATGATATTGTCATCTTGGCTGCTTGTTTAATACAATCATGGTTTATGTGATCAAATTTTTTTAAAAAAATCTATATTTTTGGAAATAAAGGATATATTTTATTTTACATTTATGCTGTGATATTATTGCCTTTAAAGTCCCAATCAAAGGAGGAGTCATGTCTTACACAGTGAACATATGGCAGGCCAGAGCCTCCGCCCTCCAATCAGCTGGATCTTTAAAGGCCGAGGACTCCTCAACTGGAATTAACGTAGCATTACTTGCCCTTTAATCCAACGAGTCCACTACAGGTGGGACCATCCATCTTTAAAGCAGTTATCCTCATAAGGACACTGCAAGCAAAAAGTGCTTAGGGAACCACTGCGTTTTGGACAACCCCACTGTTTTGTGGTAATGTTGTCAAAGTGAGCGGAAAAGGGAACACCCTCGCCACTTTGTAGGGCCTGTGGGTGCCAAAAAGGGACCGGTGCCTCTGACGCAGCATCAGCCGCAACCTCCAATTTCAAAGTGTCATGCATTGACACAAACCGTGCATCCACCAGCGCTTTTTCATGCGCGGTTGGAGCAGAGGAATCAGCCTCACTATCCGAGCACTCAGGGTGCGTGGACGCAGACCCAGTAGAGTCACTATATACCAAGCTCACCCCGAAACAATAACAATCAGGGGAGGCTGCCACTGCGATCCCGCAAAGGGGACGTCGACCAAGGGCCCATGAATAGACCACCTACTGGACCCCGCAAAAAACGGGTCACCCTCCGACTCCTCCATAGAGGGCATAATAGGAAATAGCCCCCTAGTAGGCCGCGGCCCAAATTTTTGTGGGCGCCCAGTCGTCTGGATGTGAGCCCCAGCGGAGCCGACCACCCAGGGGCAGCGAAGGGGACGGCGGATGCCGAAACGGGGAGGCAGTGGTCTTAGCCACCCACACAGGGGCCGCATCACAAAGTTTCCAATGAGTAGGCAGAAAGACGCAACCTAAATTTTAGGCCGCGTACCCGCGGATGTTAAACCATCTATCCCCCCAGCCCAACAACCACAGCAGGGAGCCCAGAAGACTTTCCTGCCTTAGTCACCAACCCCTAGGATGGCAGGGAACCCTAAACAAACAATTCAGCCAAGCGCTCACTCCGATGGGAAAGACTGGTGTGCTGCTCTCCTCAGGCAGAGAACTCCAACATAAGTGCATGAAAGACAAGAAAAAAGGAGGCACTCTGATGAAGGGCGCTTGACTCCCGAAACGCGTTAGCGGTCCTATATACAAGGACATGTTCCAGTTCACGTGTGGTGGATTCTTGTAATACGGTTTTAACAATCTTCATGTCTGTGAGTATGCATTTGGCATTTATTAAAACTTTTTATTAACGGTGACCACGGGTAATGCACTAGGTGTTTGCGCCTCCTTGTTTATTTTCTTTCATGCCAGGGAACCCTGCTCAACCCCCCCCCCCATTGCGCACCAGGAAAACCCAGTTAGCAGCAACACAAACCGGCCTCCCTTTAAGAGCATGTGGCAGCAGCCAGCTCATATTCTCCCAGGGAGGAGGGGGCGCGCCGAAAGACCCACAGTGACCACCGAAATTCTAGAGGGGCTGGGAGGGTGGAGGGAAAGCCGGGGGTCCCACCGTCCCATAGAGGGGGACTGTCGACCAGGAGGAAACGCTGCAACTCAGGCTGAAGCCAGTTCGCATGCACCCTTGTGAGACATTTAACTCGCAGGCCAACCCCCGTCCAGTGGGGCTATGTTGCGGCTGAACTAGCGCGGAGCTGCGGTCTGCACGCGCTCACTGCCCGGACTGGGGGGGACCCCAAGGATCTAAATGATCTAGTTTTGTCGCCCAGTCCAGCACTTGATTGTAGATTACAGGAACAAAATAATAGGAGGAAAAAATTCCTTTAAAAAAGAGAAAATTGCCAGGACCACAGATCTCAGCAAGGAACTAGGTGCTTACTCCTGACTAGGCAGAACAAAAACTGAGTGCCTATAGCTGAGAGTGGGTGTATAGCCCCTGAGACTGCCCATAGGCGTAATCAACCTTTTTCCTGCCTAGTGTCCTACTCCTGTAGGGTTTAGTATAACCCAATGATTAAGAAGAATCAGGAGCTGTGTGTCAATGAACGAAAGAGAAGTGGTCTTCCATTGTGGGCCTCCTAGGTCTGTTATTTCCAAGCTGGCCTTTCCGATTTTTTTTATAGAGGATCCCAACATGTAAGCGTGTATTGAGAATAGAATCATCCTTTATTCCTTTAACACAGCCTTTCTCAGCCTTTTCGATACAGAGGAACCCTGGAAATAACTTCCCGATGCCAGGGAACCCCTGCTACAAATAACTATATCTACAACTAATTATACATTCGTGTAATGGTCAGAGGGAACAATCCTCCTTACGCTTGTGGTCATTGAGAAGAATGACCCCCTTAAAAGATCAATGGTGTCAGTGGGAATTTATCTGGGAGGCAGAAATTGCTCATTGCTCAAGGAACCCCTAGCAGCCTTTGGAGGAGCTCCAGGGCCCCATTAAACCCTGGCTAAGAAACCCTACTCTAACAAAGAGTTTACTATACACTCCAATGTTTTTATTCCAGGGGAAGATTAGATGCACTTAACTGTCCACGCTGTTCCACAAATACAGTCACCCTTATCCATATGTTGTGGGGTTGGCCCAAGCTACAGATACTGGTCCACTATATTCCAGGTACTTAATAGAATTTGTTCTACTCAAGTGCCTCCTGATCCCAAGTTGGCAGTACTGGGTGTCCTGTTGCCTGTTGTGTAGCAGGGCTTTATACCTAGCTCGCAATCGCAAATTAATATTGCAAAAGTGGCTTTCATTCGCTTCTCGCACAATGCAACAATGGATGGATGCTATTAACCTTCTCATAGAAAAGGAGGAATTGACTTACAAGCATAGAGGTTGTCCTAGAAAATTTCAGAAAACATGGGATCAGTGGCTATCTTCTTCAGAATCTACATGTTTCACCATTGAGTTCTCTATTGACTGGGGATTAGGTACTAGAGTTGGGCCTGGGAACTTGGTCTTTTCAACTGATTTTGGGAATGTTCATAACTTCTTTGTAGTAGTATGGAGGTACTGGTAACTGCATTAATGTAATAACTGGAGCGTGATAGAACATCATTTACAAAGTTATTTAATGGTACAAGATTGTTTCACATCTTGGTTTTATTTTCTGTTAATATTTTCAGCAGTGGTTACCGTTTTGGGCTACCTTTTGTATTATTTGTTGTATAACTGAAAAAAGATTAAAAATTACCCAATAAAAAAATAAAATAAAAAAACATTAAAGAGCTGCAAGTCATGACATGGTACCAAGTAACCAAGGTCCCAACATAACAAAGCATATTTTTAAATTTGACCCCTAAATCTCAACTATGAACAAAAGGCGACCAATGGAAGCCTTGAAAACTGTCATGTATCACCAACATAAGTGCTCAATCACTGAGTGTCTGAAATAATATCCCCTAGCAAACAAATTCTTTAGTTTCCCAATATTGGGTGTCTCAGCTAGTGTGAGCCTGAAGATAGCCAGAATGGTTCTATTTTGTATACCAACTGCAATACATTTCAGCCAAATCCACTTCCAGTAAGAATACAGATGAAATTATGGACTGTAAAAATATACAAACCAAGCATTTGCTTTTGTTCTTGTGGTGGGGCAGCCGCGAGCACGGAAGCCGTTAGTGGTTCTTCTTGCATTTGGATAACCGGTTCTATGACCTATGGAGGGAAAAAAAATGGAATTTTTTTACTTACTGTAAAATCCATTTCTCCGAGTCCACCGGCATACGTAGCTGCTGCTGTAAATCATAGACGGATGGGTAATAAGCCCCTCCCACTAGGAGAGACCAGGTAGAGCCAAAGGCTTTGATCCCTGGGCTATTACCCCTGGCCTCACCATTGCATCTTCAGTTTAATTGCAAGCAGTGAATAACCACCAAAACCCAACTCTTCAGAGAAAAGAGGGGTGTGAGCTATGGCCATCGGTGGACTCAGAGAAATGGATTTTTAAGTAAAAAAAATCCAATTTTCTCTTTCGTCCACCGATGGACGTAGCTGCTGCTTTAAATCATAGACATATGGGCTGTCCAAAAAGCAGTAACCACTGAGAGGTGGGGAAAGGACAAACTTTAAAGAATGCAATTCCCACGGCTAACAAAGCCAACTATATAACATGGAGCCCAACAAGCAACAACTGGGGCTCAACTGTAGCAAAACCATAAAGGAGAAGGAAAAGACTGCTCCTTAAATAGCGGCCTGCAAAACCTTGCGGCTAAAGGATGCATCCGAGGATGCTAACACATCCACTCTGTAAAACTTGGTGAACGCATGTACAGACGACCAAGTGGCCGCCTTGCAAACCTGCATCACTGACGCCTGATGGCGGAAAGCCCAAGAGGCACTCAACGCCCGCGTAGAGTGAGCCGTGACAGGGAAAGGAGGAACCTTGCCCTTAAGAGAATACGCCTTCACCACGTCTGTCTGATCCATCGAGAGATGGTCGCCGCAGATGCAGCCTGACCCTTACAGGGTCCATCCGAATTCACAAACAGAGTCTGACTTACGAAAGGACTCCGTAGTCTTCAGATACACCCGTATTGCCCGAACCACATCCAAACAATGCAAGGCAATTTCTTTAGGATGTGATGGTTTCAGAGTGGCTGGTGGCTCGGAGGAAGAGGCTGAGCCTCGAAACGCGTCGGCCGTCATCTTAACAGGATTATGGACTAACACATGGACTATTCCTGACACTGGAGCGACTGAGCTTGATATGATTATTTTCTACCTTTGTGAGTAGCCTTTTTATATGTTGCATAAATAAAGCCTATTATTGAGGATAATGTTCTAGGTCGGTGCGCCCTTTCTTTGTTTCTTTTTGCCTTTAGGGCGTGGAAACATCCTCTTCCGCATCAGAAAGGTCTGAATGCAGGGACGCATCCTCCAAAAGGGGGTTTGCGTCGCCGGCGACCATATCGGCCTCAGAATCTGAGCACTGAGAGGAGACAGGCGAGGGCCGAGGGTGTTTTTTAGTAAATACTGCCGCAATAACTTGTCCATTTTTCTGGACATTTCTTGCATCACAGACAAAGTCACATCATAAGCATCAGAAGCGGGCCCCAACGATGCATCGGGGGGGGTCGCAGAAAAACTTGGGGAATCCATGTTAGACATAAGGCCAAACAGTAGGATTGCACAGTATGAATGTAAAGAGCAGACAGGGAAACGGCACCGCAAGGGGTAAACAGAAGCTTCTCCTCAAAACAGGAGCAATCCGTGCCCAATCGCCAAATATTAACGCCCCTGAGGTTAAGTGTGGTTACAAAGGCACCACAGGTACCAGCAAGTCTGCTTCTACCGGCGTGCAACTGCACCTTTAAGAGGCAATCGTGATGCACGCATCGCTACTCCAAGGGATATCCTAAGCCCCCTAAAGGCCTTAAATCCCTCTGAAGATGAAAAGGTGAAGGCCAGGGTAATTAAACTCCTTTAGAGTAGTTACCACATGGAGAGGTCCATGCAAGGTCCATCAGCAGCATGGAGAAGTGAAAGTAAAAGGAAACGCCCCCACCCACAAAAGCCAGAAGCTCCTGTGCTGTTTTGTCTCCGGCTCCACAAAATGGCCACCGGGATTACAGTGATAAGGATACCCAGGCAGGCTGCTGAGGCCTGTTAAGGCTGCAGGCCACGGCAAAATGGCGTCTTCGCGCCGATGAGCACGTGACCCCCGGGCCTACTCTAGTAATAGGCCCGGGGGCACTGGTGGGGGTTATCCCGGCGGATGAAACCCCCCCCCCTCCAAGGTAGCGCTATGAGGCACAGCCATGTACCCCCCTCCGAGGCCCCCCCCCCCACCATCCACTACCTGGTAGAGCACCTGAGGCGACTTACATAGGGTTCCCCCCACTAAAAGTGTCCCGGGGGTCCAGAGCCCAGGGTAGGGAGAGGTCAGGGTAGGAGGGGAAGGTCCCAGGTGTCCCCTCATAGTGGAGGAGGATGGTAGGTGGTATGGGTACCCGAGGGTCCTCTCACCTATGGAGGAGCCCACGTCCGCCCCAGGCCCGCTAACCAGATGGGGGGACTATACTTACCGGACCACGCTGCTGTGTGGGCGTCCATCCTGTCTGACTGCCTCTGCACCGCAGTGAGGGAGCTGTCGACACTGGCATGCCAGGTGTGTGCGTCCCGGCGGGGTGTTTCACTCGCAGGCCAGTCCCCGTCTGTGGGACTATAGTCGCTATGGAGACCCAGCGTGGAGCTAACGGTCTGCAAGCGCTCGCTGGCACAAACTGGGAGACGGTAAGGCTCTCATATAGCCAGTCCGAAACCCAGCCGGCATTCCACAGGAACTGGAGTTCGCAGCAACAAAAAATAAAATAAAAAAAAAAAAAGGTTCCCTTTAAGATGTTTAAAACAGAGCTAGGACAAAAGGTCCCAGCAGAGAGCTGTTTGGCCACTCCTAAGACCAGGCAGCTAAAACTGAAGATGCAACGGTGAGGCCAGGGGTAATAACCCAGGGAACCCACCCCCCTGGGCATGTCAAAGCCTTTGGCTCTACCTGGTCACTCCTAGTGGGAGGGGCATATTACCCATCAGTCTGATTTAAAGCAGCAGCTACGTCCATCGGTGGACGCAAAAGAAAAACACATTTTATAGGATTTTGACAAAGTATGGCAATGAAATAATAGATGGATAATGATTACAGTCAGTTTTTGAAAACATCAGGACAAATACTAGGTTCTAGTATTTTAACTTTAGGAGGCTTACCTATAAAAATGGATTTTTGTAAAATCTTACCGTAAAATCCTTTTCTCTTAGCTCATTGACAGACGTAGTCCTCGGTGATACACCACCTTCGGGTTATGTTGCCTCCACAGGAGCAGGACTAGACAGGAAATTAAAAAGCTCTGGCCACACCCTAGGGGCAGTCCCAGAGGGTATATCCTCTCTCTCTCTGCCTCAGCAAATCAGTTATGTGAAAAAGCAGTCTTTAGAGATTTAACCCAACCCAACTCAAAAAACAGAGGGGCGGGGACTACGTCTGTCAATGAGCTAAGAGAAAAGGATTTTACGGTAAGATTTTACAAAAATCCATTTTTCTCTAGCGCTCATTGACAGACGTAGTCCTCGGTGATACACCACCTTCGGGACGTCCCAGAGCAGTATCAAAAATGAGGGGTGGGAAAATTAAATCAAATCCCAATCTAGAAGGCCCAACCGGTGCCAACTAGAAGTTTACAATGCTCATCCTTAATGATGAGACTCAACAAAAAAGAGAAAAAATTATTTATTTTTTTTTTTTTCAAACAGAAAAAAACCCTCGAGGTAGACCACCGGTCTCCTCAAATTGCGGCCTGCAAAACCTTGCGGCCAAATGAGGCATCCGCCGATGCCGTCACATCAATTTTATAGAATTTTGTAAAGGTATGTACCGACGACCAGGTGGCCGCCTTACATACCTGGACCACTGACGCCTGATGGCGAAAGGCCCAGGAAGTACTGAGCGCTCGAGTGGAGTGCGCCCTAACAGGGAACGGAGGACTCTGAGCCTTAATAGAATAAGCCTGTACCACCGTTTGTCTAATCCATTTGGCAATGGTCGCGGCAGATGCAGGCAAACCCTTTCTGGGGCCATCCGTGATCACAAAAAGTGAATCCGTCTCACGGAATGATTCCGTAGCTTTCAGGTATACCCTGATTGCCCAAACCACATCTAAGGAATGCAACGCATGTTCCCGATGATGCTTGGGCTGAGGACACAAGGAAGGTAGTACAATATCTTCATTCAGATGAAAATCTGAAACCACCTTAGGAAGAAAGGATGGCTTAGGATGAAGTACTACCTTATCCCTATGAATCACTAGGTATGGGGACTGGCATGATAATGCAGCCAGTTCTGACACCCTGCGAGCAGAAGTAATAGCCACCAGGAAGGCCACCTTCTGGGATAAAGTAAGCAAGGGAATCTCCCTGATGTTTTCAAAGGGAGGTTTCTGTAGAACCGACAAAACCAAATTAAGATCCCAGGGCGGTAAGGGCGCGCGGACTGGAGGAGCCAGGTGCCGCACCCCCTGGATGAAATTCGGCACCAAGGACTTGGTAGCTAAAGGTTTCTGAAAGAAGATTGCTAATGCTGAAACCTGACCCTTGATGGTGCTCAAGGCTAGCTTCTGCTCAACCCCTTTTTGCAAAAAGGCCAATATTCGAGTCACCGAATAGGTACGTGGAGGAAATCCTAAAGATTCGCACCACGCAATATAAGTCTTCCATGTGTGATAATAGACCTTGCTGGAAGTCGCTTTCCTTGCTTTAATAAGGGTAGGAATGACTGAAGCTGACAAACCTCTGTCCTTCAGTACTTGGGTCTCAATGGCCAGGCCATTAAACCCAGCGACTGTAAAGCATGATGGTAAATTGGTCCTTGAGACCACAGACACTCCCTGAGACGAAGTTCCCACGGCCAAGTCGGCCAGGCCGGCTTGAGGAGGCCAGCCTAGAATTTCTAGGACCACTGGCGCTGATAGAATCTGAACCAGGCGTCCCTAGAGGTATCTGGCCCCGACCATCCGAGAAAGTCTGGTCGTTTTCTGTTCCCACACATTTATCAGATACCTGATTGTTATCAGGAAGGGTGATCTTTTCTGGTTGAACCTCAGGGACCGAAGTCACCCGACTAGAGGCTACTTGGCCTATCTGGTCAACCAGATCCGATTCCTGTGAGGTATAGGGACTGATCTTAGGAAAAGGTAAAGGAAAAGATCTATTCAGGGAACGGTAACTACCGCTTCCTGTAGTACTTAAATGTTGGAAGGGAAGAATCGCACCGGTAGTAGTGGTTGATGCTCGATCTAATGTCCTGAATACCGGTGAAAACGTCCCCCCACCCTGAAACCGGGTGGGGGCGCACCTTCAGGCTGTGTACTCCTTTGCTTCGGGTTTGGCTGGGTTGGTCCTCTGCTTGTCCGACCAGCCCTTCTTGAACCCTCCTGGAGGAGTCTTGCCTTTCCCGCTAGTACCAGCCGGGCGCCCTTTATGGGCGGTAAAGAAAGGTCCTCGCTTGTTGCGAGGTCCCTTAGCTTTAGCAGCCTGTGGCAAAAAGGTGCTCTTGCCCCCAGTGGCATCCTTAATGATTTCATCTAGGTTGGCCCCAAATAGACGATTCCCCTGAAAAGGGAGATTTGTCAAGGTCTTCTTGGAACCTAGGTCAGCTGACCAGCATTTTAACCACAGCACACGTCTGAGGATCACCGCTGACATAGATGCATGCCCTAATAAGGGAGTAGTGTCCAAGGCTGCGTCACAGATAAACTGTAGCCCTTGTATAATCTGTTCCATCAAATCAGATGTCTCCTGGGGAATATCTTTTCCCCTAAGGTCTTGGCGTACCATTTTCGCCCATTCCGTAAGTGTCTGGGAAACTAGACCAATAAAAATTACTGGTCTAAATGCTGACCCTATCAGAGAGAAGATGGTGCGGGACTCTGCTTCCATCTTTCGATCCACCGGATCCTTAAAGGACGAAGTGTCCTCCACTGGGATAACCGTGGCTTTATTCAGCCTGGAAATAGGTGGATCCACCACTGGTGGTACCGTCCATTTCTTAATGATGGATTCCTCAAACGGATAGAGTCTAGCAATACGCTTGGAAATAGTAAAGGTACGTTTAGAATGCTCCCATTCTCCTTTAATCTGATTACCGAAACATTTGGGTACAGGAAAAACCTTCACCGTTTTGATGGGCTTATTAGTACCAAAAGGAATCTCTGTTTCAGTTGCCTCTGCCGGTAAAGCCTCAAGTTTTAAGGTTTCCTGCACTGCCACAACTAGTGCGTCCACCAATGCTTCTTCCTGAATTACAGCAGGAGAAGAAGCGTCCTCCTCACTGTCTGAGGGGGCTTTACCTGGGATAACAGCCCTTGCAGAGGAACCTGCAACTGCAGTGACCATCTCTGAATCTGAGTCAGAGGTGTCAGATAGTATAGGGGTAGGCAGGGGGCGGTTCCTTGACCCCCGTCCCTGACAGGCCGCCTCCACCCGAGCCACCATAGACTCCAAAATTGCTGTAAATGACTCTACACTCTGTGCACCGGCGGGTCCCGTGGCCCCCTCGAGGGAAACAGGTGGGGGAATATGTGTGGCAGGGTCCATGATAATTCCAGTCACTTTCTGGATAATATAATTCAAAAATAAAAAACTTTTTTTCTTTTTTTTTTCAGACCCCCAGCGCCACAAAAAAGCCCCTTAGTGTTACCTGCTAGGGATCCCTATCGATCGAGAGAGAGAGAGAGATAGACTCCCAGGCTCACCACTTGATGCTCAGAGTTTAACTGCAACAGGTTACAGCGCTGTCTTGACAAACAGGAAGTCTTTTGGCTGGCTGCCCAGGAAGAAAGGAGGCGGCTCCGCCCCTCTGCACGCCTTCCGGCGCCTCCCCAAGCTCCACGAGGTGTTTGGATCACCTCAAACATGGCCGCCCCCATGCTGGAGACATGAGGCTACGCCAAAATGGCGGCTCGTGCGATCCAGCAAAAAAAAAAAATGGCGGCGGCCTGTACTGAATAGCGGTGTGCTGCAAGGCACACAACACTCTCTCTGCATGGGGATTTGGCGTGGTTGGCGGTACCGGCCCTGGCGGACCGCATGGCCATTCGGGAGGCCTGCTAATAGCTGGAGATCTGATTAGGAAGGCAGTCTACATGTCCGTGGCTTCTGACTGGTAGGTAGCTTATTCTTATCACCGTAAGATTCCCAGAATGCCACAGATTACAATCTTTTTAACATGTATACAATTAGATTGTTAGCTCCCAAACCAAGCCTCCTGGCTTTTTGCACATAAAATCACACTCAAAGTAGGAGGATCTGTGTCATTTATAGGATAGAGAGGGACTCTATCTTACCATACAGAGAGGGGCCCGCGTTCACCACAAGACCCCTCAGGGGAAAAGGGGGAACATACTACTCACCATACCGGAACCAGGCGGGCACCAACTCCTGACAGTACCCCTCTCCACCGGGGCGGGAGGGCTGTCGACCGATATGGACGCCGTGACTCATGGTCTTTGGCGTTTCAGCGAGACGTTTAACTCGCGGGGTCAGTCCTTTAATGGGACTTTGTCGCGGCCGACCCAGCGCGGAGCTATGGCCTGCACGCGCTCGTAGGCTGAACTGGGGTGACCACCGGATCTCAACATCCAGCCCGTCGCCCAGTTCAGCTTTCTTGCTTGAAGATCTCACAGGAACACTGGAGAAAAAAAGCTGTCTAAAAAATCCTTTAAAAAAAAATTCTTGCCAGGACCTAAGATCCCAGCAAGGTATCTAGGTCCTTACTCCTAACTAGACAGAAAATAACTGATTTGCTGAGGCAGAGAGAGAGAGGATATACCCTCTGGGACTGCCCCTAGGGTGTGGCCAGAGCTTTTTAATTTCCTGTCTAGTCCTGCTCCTGTGGAGGCAACATAACCCGAAGGTGGTGTATCACCGAGGACTACGTCTGTCAATGAGCGCTAGAGAAAAGATTTTTAAAACATTTAAAAAATCCACCTGCCCTGGCTATTGGCCTGTAGGGCCTATAAAATTGTAGAATGCATTCACTAAGCTAGCCCTAGTGCCTACCATTATCTTAAATGGGAGGTTTCCACTAATTTCAAGAGACTGTGCTGTTTGGATTGTTAAACTGATTAGATGCATTAATTGATTTTATTTAATTGCCATATTGTCTTCCATGTCACTTTTCATCCACTTATATGGGATTTTATATGTATTGCACATTGGATTCTTTGACTTCTAAATGCACTCCAGTAAAAAAAAAAAAAAAAAAAAAAAAAAAAAAAAGCAGAGTCATGTGAAAAAAGTAAGTACAACCCAAACATTTCCAATATAGTTTAACAGAAAGACACTGGGGTTGATTTGCTGAAACTGGAGCACTCTGAATCTGGTGCAACTGTGCATTATAGCCAATCAGCTTCTAACTTCAGCTCATTCAATTAAGCTTTGACAATAAAACCTGGAAGCTGATTGGTTTCTATGCAGAGCTACTCTAGATTTTGCACTCTCCAGTTTTAGTAAATTAATCAACCCATTAGACCTTCATTCAAACAGTATAAAGAAACACCTTCTGCTTTAACCTGGCAAAACTTGCCAGTTCTTTATGTTTTCTTATTGAAAGGAGATTTAGGGCTTATTGACACACTAAGCTCCTAATAACGAATATGTGCTAGTGAGCATTGTTAAGGGCGCTGCAATGCGTTGTTACAAAACATTCCATCATTTATGGTTTTCATCTTTTTAACTTCATCAAATGTCACATAAATGCATTTCATTCACGTTTATTCACTAAAGAACTTTGATATGCTTTGCATAAAGACATGCGGTATTTGTACACACCACCGCACATGTATGGTGTAAACAGGGCACATAGAACACAACTGTTTTCTATGTATCCTTGCACTGAGAGCGTGTTGATCAATGGAGGTTGATGCAGCACAGTTGGCACCTTGTGTGAACAATCCCTAAAAAGGAAAACAGAAAATCCTATCCATAGAGGACGTTTTTATTATATTAATGAATGGTCCATGTCTTTTTTAGGAGTCACTGCATTTAATATATTAAAAACTTTAGTTTAGCACTTCAAAAAGAGTAGGACAGGGATTATGAGTTCTTCTAGAAGTAACAATGGTGGCCTTATCCGTGCCCCCCCATGTACCCAACCCAATAGATTAGTTTATGTACAGTGCCTTGAAAAAGTATTCATATACCCCTTGAGCATTCATACCCCTTCCACATTTTGTCATATTACAACCAAAAACTTAAATGTATTTTATTGGGATTTTAATTGATAGACTAACACAAAGTGGCAAATGATTGTGAAGTGAAAGAAAATGATAAATGCTGTTCACAATTTTTTTACAAATAAAGATCTGAAAAGTGTGACGTGAATTTTTATTCAGCCCCCCTTTACTCTGATACCCCTAACTAAAATCGAATTGAACCAATTGCCTTCAGAAGTTACCTAATTAGTGAATAGAGTTTGCCTGTGTGTATTTTATTCTCAGTGTAAATACAGCTGTTCTGTGAAGCCCTCAGGAGGTTTTTTGAGAGAACCTTAGTAAACAAACTGCATCATGAAGGCCAAGGAACACACCAGACAGGTCAGGGATGAAGTTGTGGAGAAATTTAAAGCAAGGTTAGGTTGAAAAAAAAAAAAAAAATATCCTAAGCTTTGAACATCTCACAGAGTACTGTTCAATCCATCATTCAAAAATGGAAAGAGTATGGCACAACTGCAAACCTACCAAGACATGGCTGTACACCTCAACCGACAGGCCGGGCAAGGAGAACATTAATCAGAGAAGCAGCCAAGGGGCCCATGGTAACTCCGGAGGAGCTGCAGAGATCCACAGCTCAGGTGGGAGAATCTGTCCACAGGCCAACAATTAGTGCACTCCACAAATCTGCCCTTTATGGAAGAGTGACAAGAAGAAAGCCATTGTTGAAAGAAAGTCATAAGAAGTCTAGTTTCCAGTTTGTGAGAAGCCATATGGGGAACAAAGCAAACATGTGGAAGAAGGTGCTCTGGTAAGATGAGACCCAAAATAAACTTTTTGGCCTAAGGCTCCGTTTCCACTATTGCTACTTGTTGTGTGACTTGACACGTCAAGTCGCACAGCAAGTCAAAAGCCATTCATTTCAATTTGGCCCGTTCTAACTGCTGCGACTTGAGTCGCAGCAACTTGAAAAATAGTTTGTGCACTACTTTTGGGCCGACTTCAGTGCAACTTCCTTCTATAATGAGGGACAAGTCACTCTGAAAGCCGCAAACAACTTACACTACAAATAAGTAGCACGACTTTGTAGCTGCAATAGTGGAAACAGAGCCTAAAAGAAAAACGCTATGTGTGGCAGAAAACTAACACTACACCATCCCCACCGTGAAACATGGTGGTGGCAGCCTCATGTTGTGGGGATGCCTTTCTTCAGTAGGGACAGGGAAGCTGGTCAGATTTGATGGGAAGATGGATGGAGCCAAACACAGGGCAATCTTAGAAGAAAACCTGTTCTGTAAAAGACTTGAGACTGGAGCAGAGGTTTACCTTCCAGCAGGACGATAAACATACAGCCAGAGCTACAATGGAACGGTTTGGATCGAAGCATTTTCATGTGTTAGAATGACCCAGTCAAAGTCCAGACCTGAATCCAATTGAGATGAGAATCTGTGAAAAGACTTGAAAATTGCTGTTCCAATCTGACAGAGCTTGAGCTATTTTGCAAGGAAGAATGGGCAAAAATATCACTCTCTAGATGTGCAAAGCTGGGAGACATACCCAAAAAGACTTGTAGCTGCAACTGAAGCGAAAGGTGCTTCTACAAAGTATTGACTCAGGGGGGTGAATACAAATGCACGTCACACTTTTCAGATATTTGTAAAAAAAAAAAAAAGTGAAATCCATTAACCAGTTTCCTTTCACTTCACAATTATGTGCCACTTTGTGTTGGTCTATCCCATAAAATCCCAATAAATACATTTACGCTTTTGGTTGTAACATGACAAAATGTGGAACATTTTAAAGGGGTATGAACACTTTTTCAAGGCACAGTAAATGCGACTTTATTAAAGTGGTTGTAAACCCTTAGATATACCCAGTGAAGTGACTGGCCTCAGTGGATGCACAGAGATGAAACAAATCCTCCTACATAAGTTGTATTTATCTGCAGCCCTTTCTTCTCAACATTTATTCAAAGTGCTGTAGTTTAACACTTGTCAGAGTTAAAATAAAAAAAAAAAAGGGGGGGGGGGTAGAGAGCTGAAGTTACACACTGCAGAGCTCAGTAAAGGAGGGCTCTGAGAGCTGATTGGAGGGAAGAGACACACCCCTCTCCACACAGCAGCAGAGCTGAGGCTGTTAATCTGCTGGAGATTTCTACCCCCTCATCCCTTTTCTCTTGGTGTCAGATAAACTTGTCAGAAGAGACTGCTGCTGATAGCAGAGGAACAAAGCAGCAGACAGAAATTACACTTTGTGCTCTTAATTGAGACAAATTATGTAGAAGGATATGCTATGTATTACTATGATATTAGTAATATGATATTACTATGATATTACTGTAGAAGGATATGCTATGTTCATATTTCATGTCTGAGGTTTACAACCACTTTTACGTCTTAGGATTATGAACTGGAATAATTAAATATTAAAATAAAAGTGTTCTACCTTTATTTTAGACAAACTGGTGTTCTTATAGAATGCTGCTTTTTAACAATTCTCTCCCCCAGCTCCCTCCCTGATCAGATATGTGGACATTTTTAATTTTGAGTGTTTTTTTTTTTTTAATCGTAATCTTTAATTCTGATGCAGCAAAAAAAGTAAATAAATAAAAAAAATACAATTACTTCGTACAACACGAATTGCGATAGGTAAAATTCTGAATTACATTTTATTTGCTTATGCAAGTGTTTGATGCTCATTGCAGTAAAAGCAAATGTCATCCAGAACATCCAACATGTGTGTTGGGGCTTGGACATTAGGGATCGACCGATTATTGGCAAAGCCGATATATCGAGAGCAGATATGCACTTTCCCCGATATATCGGAATCGGCCACCAAGGTGGCCGATATTACCGATATTTTGGGAAACTGCTGTACCAGGGTGATGCCTGCAGCTAGAGGCATCACCCCCGGTAGCGGCGTCCATAGCTGACGGTCGGCTGTCTTGTAATGACAACCGATGAGGCTGAGAAGCCGCATGGCTGTCATTACAAGGAGTGGGAGGGGACGTGCCCCCTCCGGCGGCTCGCCAGGGTCTCACGTCCCACCGGGAGACTGGGGCAACCAGCCTTCACGGCCGTCGAAGACCCAATCAAAGCCGCATTTGGCTCTGATCGGATCTCCATGCAAAACTCAGAAGTGATGTCATGACATCACTTCCGGGTACTCGGCGCCAGACTGAAAAAAACGACAGCATTCAAAACAGCCAAACTTGGCATTTTGAATGTTTTAAGTGCAGAGGAGGGGTTTGGGGTATTTTAGACCCCCAGATCCCTTCACAAGAGTACCTGTCAAGTAAAAAAAAAATAAAATAAAATAATTTTTTTTTAAATGTACGAAAATATCGGCCCATATCGGCAGATACCATACGCGATGACCAAAATATTGGTATCAGCAATGAAAAAACAATATCGGTCGATCCCTATTGGACATACATAAGTGAGAATCTTTTTTTTTTTTTACATATTAGGTTCATTTCTTTTTATCTTGACATTTCTTTTCTTCACGCGGGTCTAGGTTAGGTTAGGGGAAAACTTTACGCACCCCTGTAGCAACAGATCACTTAGTAATCCATTGCTTTCTGTAATCAGAAAGTAATAGATCATCATTGTAGTAAACGGTTGCTGCAGGAGGTAGGTAGGACAGAGCTTGTCAAGGCAACTGGACTAAGGCTGGGTACATACGGGTCGAATATTGGCTGGTATCAGTCAGTTCCACTTGGAACCTGCTGACATTCTGTCAGTGTGTACAGGTGTCTTTCCAACAGAAGCCTGTCTAAATTCTGGCTTTTGTCTGAGCATACTGACAAAAATCGCTACTCTCCCAATCCAGTCTGTGTAGTCAACATGTGTGAGATGAGATGGCCTCAGACTTGCACCACTCTACAAGCCACATCCTCGGACAGGTTTCGCCATACCCACTGGAAACATGTCAGAGGTCATGGCTTGTGGAGCGGTGCAAGGCTGAAGTCATCTCCCATATGTTAACTACACAGACTGGATTGGGAGAGCGACAAATTCTTGCAGTATGCTATACACTACTGGATGGTGATATTTCATGCCAGCACCCCATTCCTGAGTACCAGTGGGACCGTACCTTTGCTTAGAGCAGCACTACAAGTATAAACAGGCTTTTGTCGAAGCGACATGCTGGAAAACCAGTATTCGATCAGTGTTTACAGCCAATGGCTGCGAGCGCTGATCAGTATGTTTTGGCAAGGGGCAGTCACCCTGTCAGAACACAGAGCAGGGAATTTTGAAGCACTACCATTGATTGCGTTAGTACAGAGATCTTTTTTTTTTGTACAGCCTGCTGGGTTGAACAAAATTGATGTGTGTACCCCGCCTAAAGTGATTGTAAAGTCTATTTAAAAAAAAAACAAAAAACAAAAAAACATGTTATACTTACCTGCCCTATGAAGTAGTTTTGTACAGGTCAGCCCGGATCCTCCTCTTCTCGGGTCCCTTTTGGCTGCTCCTAGCTCCTCCCTCCTTTTGAGTGCCCCCACAGCAAGCAGCTTGCTATGGGGGGCACCAGAGCCTGAGCTGCAGCTTCGTGTGTCCATTCAGACATGGATCTGCAATTTGGCACCACCCCCCTCTCTCCTGATTGGCTGACAGCAGTGGGAGCCAATGGCGCCACTGTTGTGTCTCAGCCAATCAGGCAGGAGAGTCCTGGATGGCTGAGGGACTCGTGGACATCGCTTGATAGAGATGGGGCTCAGGTTAGTATTAGGGGGTGCTGGGGAGGCTGCTACGTCCAGGTGTTTTTTTTTTATTATCTTAATGCATAGAATGTATGAGGATTAAAAAAAACATTCCTGACTATAAAACTCCTTCAAAGGAGTGCTTATGATTGGCACCTGGACTCTAGAGACTATTGCATGTTACACCCATTTTATTTCCTTAAACTCTCCAAAAAAGTAGTGCAGAAGGACAAAAATCGGGACTGCAGCACAGAACGGCAAAGAAATGACTTTTTTCAGACTGGCTAGAAATTAAATACATAAAAAAAGAAGCTAAAAAGGTTTTTGCAGTGTTTAATAAAGATCACAAGAAATGTCTACAAAGATGCACCATTATAAAACTAATGGTTTCTGAGAAAATACCTTTCTGCTACTTTACTTCTAAAACCAAATTCAATTTTAACTGCTTTGTGCTGGATTTTGTGTTTCAGTAAATCAGAAAAATACTGGATTTTTGACTTACCATAAAATCCTTTTCTCTTAAGTTCATTGACAGACGCAGTCCTCTGATCAATATCAGTACTGTTACACTGCCCCCTACAGGAGTAGGACACTAGGCAGAAAAAAAAAAGTTCTGGCTACACCTATGGGCAGTCCCGAAGGGTACACCCTCTCTCTTCCTGCATAGGATGTCAGTTTTGTATCAAAGCAGTGTCAGAAAAGTAACACCAACCCAACTCAAAATAGAGGGGCGGGTACTGCGTCCGTCAATGAACTTAAGAGAAAAGGATTTTACGGTAAGTCAAAAATCCAGTTTCCTCTATCGTTCATTGACGGACGCATTCCTCTGATCCATATCAGTAGGGACATCCCAAAGCAGTGCCATAAAATGAGGGGTGGGAACCGCAGAAAAGAAAAAGTCCCCAAGGCTAAACATAGCCAACCAGGCAACATAGAACTCATCAGAACAAAAGATGAGGCCAACCTGAAACAAACAGTAAACACCCTCAAGGAAGGCCAAAAGCCCTCCAGACAGCAACCAGCAAAACTTTGCGGCCAAAAGAAGCATCTGCAGATGCCAGCACATCCACCTTATAAAATTTGGTAAAGGTGTGAACAGACGATCAGATAGCAGTCTTGCAACCTGAAGTACAGATGCCTGATGGTGAAAAGCCCAGGAAGCACTAAGTGCCCGAGTAGAATGCGCAGAAACAGGGAAAGGTAGGATCTAACCCTAAATTGAATAAGCCTGCACCACCGTCTGTCCGATCCATCTGGAAAAAGTTGCAGCAGACGCAGGCAGCCCTGTTCATGGGCCATCCGTGAGTACAGAGAGCAAACCTGACTCACCAAAAGACTCTGCAGTCGTCGAGTACACCTACATCTCACAGGAAAAAAAATCCAGAGAAAAAGTAATAAAAAAACCATCTACATAAAAAAATAATTTTTATGCCAGGACCTAAGATCCCAGCAAGGAACTAGGTCCTTACTCCTGACTAGGCAGATTAAAACGGACATCCTATGCAGGAAGAGAGAGGGTGTACCCTCCGGGACTGCCCATAGGCATAGCCAGAACTTTTTTTCTGCCTAGTGTCCTACTCCTGTAGGGGGCAGTATAACCCTACTGATATGGATCAGAGGACTGCGTCCGTCAATGAACGATAGAGAAGATAAAAATGAATAAACTTTGCCCAGTGTGGTCAGAGTTTTTATGAAAATTGTTTCTTGTGAAGCTACAGAGGAAGAAGCCTGAGGAAATACATTTCCCAAGTTGAGTCTGAAAAGGAGTGCTGCCTTGGCTACTTGTGACCAGTAAATTCGATCCATTTTTTTTCCCCACATTTTCAAGTTTAAGTTTCACTTTAATTTCACACAGCCACACAAACAATTCAATGTTGGGTGAAATCGGATATGCTACCACAGCATATTCATAGTTTCAATGCTCAGTGTCATGACTTGCAGGCTAATAAAGGCTAAACTACATGGGTAACTTTGATCTCTTGCTAATGACTTATTAAATCTCTTGTTGCCAATCTAAATAGAAGGGCAATTTTTTTTTACATGCAGTGTAAACAAAGTGGTTGCCAATTATGATTATATAGCGCTGACAGTTTACGCAGCGCTTTATTAGTGGTTGCATTGTTCAGTACCAATAGGTAAAAATTGTCAACGTGGTTTAGCCTTAACCACTTGGAGACCAGGTTTTTTTTCTGACCTTTGTTGCTTACAAGTTAGAATCAGTGTTTTTTTTGCTAGAAAATTACTTAGAACTCCCAATATTATATATATATATATATATATATATATATATATATATATATATATATATATATATATATTTTTTTTTTTTTTAGCAGAGACTCTAGAGAATATAATGTCGGTTGTTGCAATATTTTATGTTACACTGTATTTGCGCAGCGGTCTTGCAAATGCAATTTTTTTTGGAAAAAATAAACTTTAATGAATTAAAAAACAAAACAAAACAAAAAAAAACAATACAGTTAGCCTAAATTTTTGTAGAATGTGAAAAATTATGTTCAACTGAGTAGATAGATACCAAACAGGTCATGCTTTAAAATTGAGCTCGCTCGTGGAATAGCGACAAACTACGGTACTTAAAAATCTCCACAGGCGACGCTTTTTTAAGGTTACCTGTTTGGAGTTACAGAGAAGGTCCTGAGCTAGAATTATTATATACCTATATAATATTACAATAAATAAATATTATTTCTAACTATTGCGGCGATACTTCACACTTTTGATCACGGCTTACATTTGCGGTCGCGACTTACGTATGTGTTCACTTATGCGTGCAAGTACAGAGGGATGGGGCACCTTTTTTTTTTCGGATTTTACTTTTATTTTTACACTGTCCCTTTGATATTTTACTATCACTTTTATTGCTGTCACAAGGGATGTTAGAAACCGTCCTACTACACTGTATGTTAATAAGGCAGGTATTCACAATTCATATTGCCTGATGGCCAGGACAGGCAGCCCTGGGCGCCCGCAGGTTTTTTTTTACATTTAGCTAGCTACGAACAAAAAGCAGGGTTTACTTGTCAGATGGAAGTATTTGGGTGGCTGCGCTGCTGCCTGATTGTTTCCACACACCCCGGTAAAGTGACCATTCGCATGCCCCTGGGATTTTTGACTTACCGTAAAATCCATTTCTCTGATGTTTGACGGAAACCGCTCCTGAGAATCTTGACCAGTGGGTTATACTGCCCCCTACAGGAGTAGGACACTAGGCAAAAAAAAAAAGTTTGGGTACGCCTATGGGCAGGCCCAGGAGGTATACTCCCCCCTCTCTGCTACAGGTACTCTGTTTCGTCACAATCAATGTCAGAACTATTATAATTCCACAGAGGGGCAGGTGCTGTGTCCATCAATAAACATCAGAGAAATGGATTTTACGGTAAGTCAAAAATCTCATTGTCAAAAACATGAGGGATGAAATCATAACCAACCAGGAAACAGGAGCTCAACTAAACAACTGGAGCCCCCTTGAAAATAACCCCCCCCCCCCAAAGAGGGAACAGACCCTCTGAACAGCAGCTTGCAAAACCTTGCGGCCAAAAGAGGCATCAGCAGATGCCAACAAATCCACTTTATAAAACTTTGTGAAAGTGCAAGGACGACCAGGTAGCCGCCATGCACATCTGCGTCACTGAGGCCTGATGACGGAAGGCCCAAGAAGCACAGAGCGCCTGTGTAGAGGTCACCTTCACAGGGAAAGGAGGAACCTGACCATTATTCAAATAGGCCTGAGTCATCGTTTGTCTGATCCATCCAGAAATGGTCACAGGCGAAGCCGACAGTCCATTTCGATGCCCATGCTTGAGTGCAAATAGTGAGTCTGACTTCCTAAAATAATTCATACTGCCAGGTACTCTCGAATTGCCCGAACCCCATCCAGGGCATGCAACGCAATTTCCTTAGGATGTTTCGGCCTAGGACACAGGGAAGGCAACACAATGTCCTCATTCAGATGGAAATCAGAGACAACTTTTGGAAGGAATGACAGAACCACCTTATCTTTGTGAATCACCAAGGAGTGCGGCAAGACAACGCCGCAAATTCCGACACCCTGTGCGCAGAGGTGATAGCCACCAAAAAAGCCACCTTCTGGGACAGAGCAAGCAAGGGAATCTCCCGAATAGTCTCAAAGGGAGGCTTCTGGAGAACTGAAAGTACAAAGTTAAGATCCCAAGGTGGTAGTGGAGACCGCATGGGTGGAAACAAAATGTCGAAACCCCTGAATAAAAAAGGTACGCATCAGGGAGTGCATGGCCAAGGGTCATTGAAAGAAGACTGCCAAGGTTGAAACCTGGTCCTTGATGGTACTCAAAACCAATTTCTGCTCACCCCCCCGTTGAAGAAAAGTCAAGACCCGAACCACAGTGAAAGAGCGAGGGTGAACACCAAGTGACTCACACCTTAAAATGTACACTTTCCGTGTAAGATGGTAGATCTTCCTAGAGGTAGACTTCCTAGCTTTTAACAGTGTTGGAATCACTGACCCAGACAAAACTATCAACAGCCAAGCCGTCAAAGTCAGCGACTGTAAAGCAGGATGGAAGATCCGCCCTTGGGACAACAGATCCTCCCTGAGAAGCAGTCTCCAAGGAACTTCGGCGACCAGCTGCACCAGGACGGTGTACCAAGGCCAGCGAGGCCAGTCCTGGGCCAGTAGAATGACTGGAATCCCTTCTGCCTCGATCCTGCACAAGAGTCTTGGCAGAAACTTGACAAGAGGGAAGGCGAAAATCAGACAACACTGGCCCCAGGGGGCCACCAGCACGTCTATGGCGTCCGCTAGCAGATCCCGTGACCCTGCCACAAACCTTTGCACCTTCCTGTTGACCTGTGACCCGAACAGATCCACCTCAGGGGTGCCCCACCGGAGACGAAGCTGATGAAACATCCAGATAAAGGGACCACTCCCCTTGGTCCAACGCCTGCCGACTGAGATAATCCGCCTGCCAAATTTTCACCCCCTGGAATGCGTACAGCGGAGGGGGCCAGAACAAGTTCTGCCCACCGGAGAATGCCGGCTACCTCCAGAGCTGCCACACTTCTTGTTAACTGGTGATTGAGATAAGCCACGGCCGTGGTGTTGTTCAATTGGATTCGCACTGGACACCCCTGAAGGGAATCTGTCCATGGATTCAGGCACAGTCTGATCACTCGGAGTTCCAGAACATTGATTGGGAGTCTGGACTCTTCCAGTGTCCAAACACCCTGAGTGGAGCTCTGACCCAGGACACCTCCCCAACCAGACAGACTGGCATCCACCGTAACCACTGTCCAATACAAGGGGAGAAAGGATTTGCCCCCGATGAAGAGCTGGAGAGCAAAGCCACCACACCGGAGACCCTTTGGTTTCCCGGCTCAACCAGATCTGAATGTCCAGAGACTTCCGACACTTGTCCCATTTGGCCAAGATCTCCCTTTGCAGGGACCTCATGTGGAACTGTGCAAACAGGACCTCCTCAAAAAAAGTAGAAACCATCAGGCCCAGCACACGCATGCAAGTCCAGAGGGATGACCACCTGCTGGACAGCAGGAGATGAATCACAGCATGCAATTTCTGGAGTTTGTCCAGAAGAAGGAACACTCTCGCTAAAGCAGAGTCCAGAGTCAAACCCAGATAGTCCAGCTTCGTGGAATGAACCAGAGAAGACTTCTGATTAATTCAGAAGCCATTCTAACTCCCTCAGAGTCCATATAGTGATTTCCACGTTGTCCACCAGAGCAGTAGGGGACCCTGCTTGCAGTAGAAGGTCGTCCATGTAGCCCAGTACTGCGATCCTCCCTGACGTAACAATGCCAGTACCGGGGTCAACACTTTTGTGAAGACTTGAAAAGCCGATGCGAAACCAAAAGGAAAATGCCACAAACTGATAATGCTCCTTTCCCACGGCAAAGCAGAAGAAGCGCTGGTGACAGACACATATTGGAATGTGTAAGTAACCCCCTTGATGTCGATCGAGGCAACGAAATCCCCCCCAATGCAGGGATGCCACCACCGTGCGAATAGATTTTATTCTGAACTTCTGTACACGCACAAAGCAGTTCCGGGCCTTGAGATCCAGAATTGAATGCACCTTGCCCCTCTTCCTTTGGAACCATGAACAGGTTTGAATAAAACCCCTGAAAACATTCAAGGTCGGAACCGGGACAATCCCTTCCCCCCCCCCCCTCCCTGAAGTAACAGGTTTTGCACCGCTCCAAAGAGAGCTTGCAATTGGTCTAGGGACAGATTGCCATTGGAAGAAAAGAACCTTTCCGGAGGGTAAGAACGCCCGCTCTGGGCTTGCCAGACCAAGGTCATTTGGATCCCCCCGAAGAGGCCTTGAAAGGCTTTAAACCCTTATCAGCCGACCCTGAGATGAAAAAACTTCCTTGGAGCCTAGACGGACGGGCCATGTCTACGACGAGGTTCCTTACCTTTACCAGCCCGCAGAAGAAAAGTACTCTTCCCCCCCCTGTGAGACTCTTAATGATGTCATCCAGGGTAACTCCAAACAGGCGATCTCCCTGGAAAGGAAGATCAGTTAAAGCATTTTTAGGGGTCAGTCTGCAGACCAACACTTGAGCCCCAAAACATGCCTAAGGACCACTGCCGAAAAACAGACAGAATCTGGAAATCAGGGGAGCCCCATCCAAACAGGCATTACAGATAAACTGAAGCCCCTGGACCAACTGGTTAGCCAGTTCAGCAAAGGCAGAGGGGGGGGGGGGGGGAGCTCCTAACTCTCCAGATCACGGCATAAAAGCTTTGCCCACTCGGTCAGAGTTTGTGACACCAGGTCAATGGTGAAGACAAGCCTAAGTGCCGAGCCAGCCACAGTGAACATATTGCAGCCCACAGCCTCAGTTTTCCTGTCCGCCGGATCCTTAAATGCCTGTGATTCTTCTACCGGAATCATGGTTGCCCTATTCAACCTGGAAACTGGGGGATCCCCCACCAGTGGAACAGTCCACTTTTTAAGGAGGAACTCTTCAAAAGGGATACCTCACTGCAAATTGCTTAGGGAACCGAAAGGACATTTTGGATGTCCCCACTCTTTTGCGACAAATCTGTTAAAATAGGAGGTGAAGGGAAACACCTTTGCCACTCTAGACAGCTTGTGAGTGCCAAAAGGAACTGGTGCCTCCGCCACAGCTTCAGGACACCCTACGGGACACCCCCCACCGCTCTGGTAACACCACCCGGTGGCCAGCAACAAAAAAAATTAAAGTTACACCTGAGCACATAAAATCTCTTCCCCCCCCCCCCCCAAAAATGTTTTTGAGGCTACCCCCACAAATGCAAACACACACACAAACGCAGGCCTCAGGGTGGCTATGCATGAAAACGTTGATTGCGATTCACGCATCGTTGCGCATGCCGGAAAAAGAGCAATAATTCTAGCACCAGGCGACCTCTGTAACACTAAACTGATGACCTACGCTTTTAAAGCGTTGCCTACAGAAAATATATATATATTTTTTTTTTTTTCGTTTTTTTGCCCCCTAACATTTTGCGTTAATATCGCGTGACACAAAACATTTAAACTACCACTATTTTATTCTCTAGGGTGTCTGCTTTCAGAAAATATATAAAGTTTTGGGGGTTTAATGTATTTTTTTAGGCCTAAAATGATTTTATTTATTAAAAAAAAAAAAAAAGCAAAAAACGGCTTTGGCAGCCAAAGGGTTAAAGGATAAGTACACCTTCGGGAACAAGTTACACGTTCCACCCATTTTTAGGGTGGAACATAGAACATGTCCTTGTTCCTGCAGCAGCTTCGTGATCCAAGCCCTCTTTGTGACATTAGTACGGGAAGAAGTTTCCTGTAGCAGCTGTCCCTTTTTGATAACAGCTTCGCCCACACGGCCACACCAGTCATTCAGAGTTCTGTGAATTAATCAACTGCAAGTACCAACAGCAATGTTGAGCGCTCTGGTAGTTCATTGATTCTTCCCTGTCAGTGTGAAACTGCTTGTCTGTATGACGTATGAACACACAGATTAAACTGACAGATCTGTAGGAGCACTGCATTGCCCCAGCGATTAGCAATGCTTTCCAGGCTCCTAAAAAAATAAAAATGGTAAAAAGCACATTTTTTTTTTTTTACTTAAAAAAAAAAAAAAACTAGATTTTTGTCTTACCGTAAAATCCTTTTCTCTGATGTTCATTGACAGACACCGCTCCGTATCTTTTTGACCTTAGGGTTTCTTGCTGCCCCCTACAGGAGTAGGACCCTAGGCGGAAAAAAAAAATCTGACTACACCTATAGTTTCTTCAGTTTTGTAATAAGCAGTGTCAGAAAAACATAAAACCCAACTTAATAGAGCAGCGGGTGCAGTGTCCATCAATGAACATCAGAGAAAAGGATTTTATAGTAAGACAAAAATCTAGTTTTCTCTTTCGTTTTTTGACAGACAGCTCAATATCTTCTTGACCCTTGGGACCTCCCAGAGCAGTTTCAACATGAGGGGTGGGAAGACCACAGCAAGAAACACACTTCCCAAAGGCTAAACATAGCCAACCAGGAAACACTGGAGCTCAGCTGACAAAAAAACAAATACACCCTTAAAGAGGACTAATCCTCTCCAACAGCAGCCTGCAAAACCTTGCGGCCAATCATCCGCAGATGCCAACACATCCACCTTATAAAATTTTGTGAAAGTGTGCACTGATGACCAAGTGACTGCCTTGCAAACCTGCACTTCCGACGCCTGATGACGGAAGGCCCAAGAGACACTAAGCGCCCTTGTAAAATGCGCCTTAACAGGTAAAGGAGGATCCTGACCCCTGATGGAGTAGGCCTGCACCACCGTCTGCCTGATCAATTCGGAAATGGTCGCAGTAAACGCGGCCAGCCCTTTGCGGGGTCCGTCTGTAAGGACATACAGAGAATCCGATTTTCTCAGTCGTTGCCAGGTACACCCCGATTGCCCGAACTACATCCAAAGAATGTAGGGCAATCTCTTTAGGATGCTTAGGCTTAGGACACAAGGAAGGCAACACAATGCCTTCATTTAAATGGAAACCAGAGACGGCCTTAGGAAGGAACGACTGGCAGGGAGAAAGCACCACTTTGTCTCTGAACCACCAGATAGGGTGAAGGACAAGACATCGCAGCCAACCTTGACATCCTGCCCATAGAAGTAATAGCCACCAATAAGGCTATCTTCTGTGACAAAGTAGAGGGACCTCACAAATATTTTCAAAAGGCGGTTTCTGAAGAACCGACTGCACCAAATTGAGGTCCCACGGAGGTAACAGAACTCACAGGAGGAACCAGGTGGCGGACCCCCTGAACAATGGTGTGAACCAAGGACTTTGTGGTCAAAGGGCACTGAAAGAAAAAAATCGCCAGAGCTGAAATCTGGCCTTTGATGCTACGCCTCTTTGGAGAAACTCCCAAAACACGAGACACCGAAAAGGAACGGGGAGACACCCCCCCCTGCGAGGCCAGTCCAGAGCCACTAGGATGACCGGAATCCTTTGTACTTCGATTCTTTGTAGAAGAGTTATTAGGAGGAAATGCGTACAGCAGATGATACTGACCCAAGGGAGTCACCAGAGCGTCTGTGGCGTCAGCCAGAGGATCCCGAGACCTTGCTACGAACCTCTGCATCTTCCTGTCGAGATGAGTCACAGTTGATGAAACACCTCCTGGTGGAGAGACCATTCTCCCTGATCCAACGTCTGACTACTGAGGTAGTCCGCCTGCCAATTTTTCACCCCTGGAATATACACAGCAGAGATGGCTGGAGCAAACCTTTCTGCCCACCATAAAATGCTGCTTACTTCCCGGGCTGCTAGGACACTTTTGGTGCCCCCTTGATGATTCACATATGCCACGGCCGTGGCATTGTCCGATTGAATCCTTACCAGGCATCCCTGCAGACGGTCCGTCCAGTGGGTCAGGCAAAGCCTGATCGCCAATATTTCCAGCATATTGATCGGCAGGCTGGACTCCTTCAGAGTCCAAACCCCCTGAGCACAATCCGCAGAGCAGAGCCACCAGGTCAGGGATCCCCTCGTACCCCAGTTCAACAGGATCAGATTGTCTAGAGACTGTGGGTTCTTGTTACACTTGGCAAGAATCTACTTTTTCAGAGATCTGGTATGGAACTAAGCAAACTGAACCGCCTTGAAGGTGGAGACCATCAGACCCAGCACTTGCATGCAAGTCCTAAAAGAGATGACCGCCGGCTGGACAATAGAAGCCGCATCGCATCCTACAACTTATGGAGTTTCACTTCCGGAAGAAACACCCGGGCTGAGGCCGTGTCCGGGGTCAGACCCAGATAGTCCAGCTTGGTGGACAGGACAGACAGATTTTTGGAAATTCAGTTTTCATCCAAACTCGTGTAAAGTGCGCACTGAAATCTCCGAAGTGTCTTTTAGGGCATTAGGGGACTCTGCTCGCAAAAGGAGGTCGTCCAAGTACCCCAGTACCGCAATCCCCTGCGGCCTTAGCAATGCTAACACTGGCCAAATCTTTTGTGAACGCCCGAGGAGCCGAAGCGAGACCAAAAGGTTAACGCCTCGAATTGAGAGTGCTCCTCACCCACGGCAAAGCAAAGGTGATGCCTGACATATTTTGGGATATGAAGGTAAGGTATCTTTGATATCGATAGAGGCCAGGAACGTCCCTTGATGAAGGGATGCCAATACCGTGCGAATAGACTCCATTCAAAATTCCTGAACCCGCACAAAGCGGTTCAAGGCCTTGAGGTCCAGGATTGGGCGGACCTTGCCTTCCTTCCTAGAAACAGTAAATAGGCGTGAATAGAAGCCCTGAAAGTGTTCCGATTCTGGAACCGGTACAATGACTCTCTGTAAGAGCAGATCCTGTACTGCCCCAAGATGACCTCGTAGGCAATCTGGGAACAAGCGCATCTTAGAAGGAAAGAACCTTGCCGAAACTATTTGTAAACCAGACCGAATCAACTCGTGGACCCATTTGTCTTGAAACAAGGAAGTCCACGGATCCAGAAAGAATCAAACACCTCCCCCCACCCCAGATACAGGTGAGGGCGCCCCTCCATGCAGAAGTGGGCTTGTCTGTGGTCCCGGAGGAACTCGCTCTCGACTTACCAGGCCAGGGCCTCTTGGAGCCGCCTGCGGGGTTACGGGCGGATTTTAATCCCTCATCCTTAGATCCCAAAGGACAAAAGGACCGCTTATGGGCCAAGAAGAAAGGGCCACGTTTACAATGAAACTCCTTGTTCCTGGTAGCCTGTGGAAGCAGAGTGCTCTTACCTCCAGTAAGACCATAATCTCCTCCATGGAAGCTCTGAACAGTCTCCCACAAAAGGGAGATCAGTCAATACCTTCTTGGAAGCCCGGTCTGCAGACCAGTGTTTCAGCCATACGATGCGGCGAAGAGTCACCACTGTAACAGACACCCTGCAGTGTAAGAGGGCCTCATCCAGAGAGGCATCACAGATGTACTGGAATCCCTGGACAATCTGGTCCGCCAGGTCAGGAGGTGGCTGTCCGCCTTTCAGGTCCTGGTGCAGGAGCTTAGCCCATTCTGTTAAGGTCTGGGAAGCCAAGGTTACGGCAAAGACCGGCAGCAGAATGGAAACCGCAATGGTAAAAAGGTATCGGACCAGAGATTAAGCTCTCTTGTCAAAAGGGTCCTTAAAGGACAGAGTCCTCCACCGGAATAAGGGTAGCTTTATTGAACCTAGAAACCTGAGAGTCCACCACCGGTGGTACTGTCAGTTTCTTTAGCAGGGACTCTTCAAAAGGATACCTTCTAGGGAAGCGCTTAGGGACCCCAACAGTGTTTGGGGGTACCCCACTGACATGCAACAATGGGGAAGTGGAACACATTTGCCATTTTGGAGGCTCTGCGGGTACCGAATTGCAACTGCGCAGCAGCAGCTGGGGCCTCCAATTTCAAAGTTTCCCGCACTGATACAATCAGTGCATCCACTATCGCCTTTTCATGCTCAGCTGTAGTAGAAGAGTAATCATCCTCACTATCAGAGCACTCAGGGTGCGTGGACGCAGATCCAGTAGGGTGACTCGTGTCCGAGGTGGCCAAATCTACCTCAGAATCTTAGGAAGCAGAGAATGCAGGTGGACGCGGAGGAAGTTTTTTACTCATCCTATTTTGGAGGGCCATATCTACCTTAGACACTAATGACTGCAGTACTGCCGTCATAGCAGACAAGGCGGACTGGGACCCCACAGCTTATGAGAGGGGGTCAGGTAGCGATACGTGCTCCAGGGACTCCGTGGGTTAACCTGGGGACCACTAGCAAAGTGTAAAAATTGCTGGTAAAAGTACCCCCCGCTATAGCAGAAAGAGGGAGCCATTTTTAACCCACAGGGACTCCCCCACCCCTCACTCAGATGCAGAGTCAGAGTGTCAGGCTGCACGCCATTCGGCAATCAGAGAGAAAGAGGAATTTCAAGGAACTGCCACTAGAGGCTCACCGCGACTTCACTGCTCCATAAACACGGCCGCTTGTAATAGCAATAGGAAACTATGAAAATGGCTGCTGGACTACGCAATGAAAGGGCACATGGGGTTCCGACCAACCCAGGGAAGGGCACACATCCACACCGAACAACCACCAGAGGGATGGGGGGGGCACTACTCACCACACCTTGGGCAGACCACTGCACCATTTTGGAATGGGGGTGCTGCGGGCCAAAAGCAGGCTGTGACTCAGGTCGTGAACAGGGCTATGCGTCCTCCCGAAGCATTTAATTCGCCGGCCAGCCCCTGTCCAGCGGGGCTATTTTGCCGCAAACCCAGCACAAAACTAAGGTCGGGTCACGCTCACTGGGAAGACGGTAAGGATCTAGGATATCCAGTGTGTCACCCAATACGCCAGTTGATTGTAGTTCTCACAGGAACCAGTTGATTGTAATTCTCACAGGAACAGAAAATAAAAGAAAAAAAAAATCAGTTTAAAAAGGAAAAAATGCTAGGACCAGAGATCACAGCAGGGAACTAGGTCTTTACGCCTGACTAGTCAGAAAAAAAAAAATGAAGACCCATAGCAGGAAGAGGGAGTATACTCGCTGGGACTGCCCTATAGGCGTAGTCAAATTTTTTCCCACCTAGTGTCCTACTCCTGTAGGGGGAAGCAAAAACCCAAGGGTCAAGAAGATATGGAGCGGTGTCCGTTAATGAACGAAAGAGAAAATGTGTTTTTATTATTTTAAAAAAGCGAACTTCTCCTTTAACAGAGCAGACACTGGAGCTTGATTTGGCTGCTCAGCCAAAGTGAGCACCCAAGTGCTTCCGTGTGCGAGGGTAACCTGAAGGAATAAAGTTTTATTTTTTTCTCATTGCTGAGCGTTGAGAGCCAAAAACTCCCCTTTCCTGACAAGCACCCAATCGGTACCCTTCACACTGCAAGGTCTCTCCCCTTCCTGCTAGTCCCTGGGTGCGGTGCTAGAGACAGGCAGGAAGATGAGTAGGAGATAAGTTGCCATAAAGCTCCTTTCATTTTTCAAAGCCCAAGACATTCCTAAAAGCACTTCAGATTTAAAGCGGAGTTCCGGGCACAAAAACAATATTTTTTTTTTTGTGCCCGTCCGCTAGTTCAGCCTAACCTGAAAAGGAATTGGATAGTTAGATTTTTTTTTTTTTTAAAAACTCACCTTGTAATTGACGATCGTAAATACTCACCTCAGGGTACTTCCTCCCTCGGAGCCGCGGCTCACCCCGTCACTTCCTGCGCTGCGATGATTCCTGGGAGCTAAACGTCATCGCTCCCAGGAATCAATGCGACGGCACCGGCCCCGCTCGTCACTTCCGGGCGACGCCGCATTCCCCTGCTAAACAGCTTCTGGGCATGCCCAGAAGCTGTGGAGGAATGCGGCGCCGCGCCGGAAGTGACGAAAGGGGCTGCCCACAAGAGAGATGGAAACGCTGTGGTGGAAGACATTTTATAAGTATTTCTTCTAAAAGGTAAGTGCGAACCGGGACAGATCAGAGGCTAGCCATTGTGGAATGTGCTAGCCCTGACTGTCCCGGGGGTATGTTCATTAAAAAATGACATCTGTGCCCGGAACTCCGCTTTAAATATGTTGTTTGTTATAATTTATATACCATTATATTTATTTTTTAGGACAAGTAGATTGTCATGAGGGACAAGTAGATTGGGATCCAAAATTTGTCCCTTGGACAAGTAGTTATTTTAAAAATGTCCACACCCCTGTGAGGTATAGCTCAGTCTGTGTGGGGACAAAGGCACAGACTGTCTAGGAATTCTTAGAATCAACCATGACACCTTCTCCTTAGAAACCTGAGAAACATTTTTTTAACCACTTACTGCCCCTGCCCACCGTCAAATGATGGCGGAGCAGTGCAGCTCTCGTTCTGGGACGCCGTCATATGATGGCGCACCAGAACGGCCTCTCTGGCACGCAGTGCCGCGATTGCGGCCGGGCCGTGTTGCTAGGACACAGCGCGACCCAGAACTTGGTAAAGAGCCAATGACATGGCTCTTTACCCATGTGATCGGCTGTGTCCAATCACAGCCGGTCACATGTAAATGAGGAAGTGCCGTTTATCGGCTCTCCTCACCTCACGCTGTCAGAGTGAGTGGCGAGGAAAATCTAATCCAACCTAATCTAATTAAAAAAAATGAATCAGTCTGATAATCTATTCTTATACTTCCATAGCTCAGCTGGTTTGCTCTGCATTATCATGAACAGTAAGTCATGTGTCTGATCAGAAACCAGCAATGCATTCAGTAGTGCTGGAATTGTAGCCTTGCCTCCGACAGGAGCTTTTGGTCTGATTGGTACTTTCAAAATTGAACCTGTGATCCATTTTAATGTTAACGTGCTGTCTAAGAGCAAACACCACTTGATGTCCTGCTTTAATATCCAGATAAAACATTTTTTTTGTACTCACTGCAGTAAAAATGGATTTTTGTAAAATCTTACCGTAAAATCCTTTTCTCTTAAGCTCATTGACAGACGTAGTCCTCGTTGATTAATAACAACTCGGGTTATACTGCCCTCTACAGGAGGACTAGGACTAGACAGGAAAGAAAACATTCTGGCCACACCCTAGGGGCAGTCCCAGAGGGTATATCCTCTCACTTCCTGCTACAGCAAATCAGTTATGTCACAAAGCAGTGTTTAGAGAATTTAACCGAACCCAACTCAAAAACAGAGGGGCGGGTACCAAGTCTGTCAATGAGCTTAAGAGAAAAGGATTTTACGGTAAGATTTTACAAAAATCCATTTTTCTCTGTCGCTCATTGACAGACGTAGTCCTCGTTGATTAATAACAACTCGGGACGTCCCAAAGCAGTACCACAAATGAGGGGTGGGATAACAGAAATCAAAATCCAGAAGGCCCAACTGGAGCCAACCAGAAGCATCAAGGACTCATCGAGCAAAAGGATGAGACCTAAGTGAAACACCCAACAAACCCTTGAGGTAGACCAACAGTCTCCTCAGATTGCGGCCTGCAGAACCTTGTGGCCAAAAGAGGCATCTGACGATGCCATCACATCAACTTTATAAAATGTTGTAAAGGTATGAACCGACGATCAAGTCATCGCCTTGAAAACCTGGATCGCTGACGCCTGATGGCGGAAGACTCAGGAGACACTAGGCGCCCGAGTAGAGTGCGCCTTAACAGGGAACGGAGGATTCCGACCCTTAATAGAATAAGCCTGTACCACCGTCTGACTGGTCCATCTAGATATGGTCACGGCAGACACAGGCAACCCCCTTCAAGGGCTATCCGTGATCACAAAAAGTGAGTCCGTCTTACGAAAACAAGTTCGTAGTAGGGATGCACCGAAATGAAATTCTTGGCCGAAGCCGAATAATAATAAAATGTTTGGCCGAAGGCCGAATACCGAACGCGGTGTTTCACATTTTTTCCATTTATTTTGCCAATTTTTTGTCCTCTCTCTTGTCCTCTCGTGTCTCTCTCTCTCTTGTCCTCTCACTCTCTCTCTCTCTCTTGTCCTCTCATGTCTCTCTCTCCCTAAATTTTACTGTAGGGAATGGGATTCAGTGCACACTGCAGCCTTGTACCATAGGGTTAATGTTAGTGACACTGTAGGGATTGAGAAGGATGCTGGGAATGGAAATCAGGAAGCATGCAGGCAGCCTTGTAAATTTTAATTGCAGATACAGGGCACTGGGCAGGTCAGGGTTAATGTGGTAACATCAATTACTCAGTGACAGTCAGTCAGTGTCAGTGTGGACTCGATCAGATTATACAGTGACAGACAGTCTCTCATAGTGGTGGTAGTAGGAGGCTGGAGGTGGACTAGTAGGAGCCTGGAAAGGAGCACAGCCGCATACATACATTACTCACTCGTGCACTGCAGCCCGCCCCACACATTCAGTGAGTCTTACTCTCCTCCCTAGTTTTTTCAATGGCACATTCGGGAAGCCAATCACGCCGTGAGTAGCGGCACAGCGGAACCAATCAGGTGTGCAGGCACGCGTGATTGGTTCACGTGTAAGAGTAAGACTCACTGAATGTGTGGGGCGGGCTGCAGTGCACGAGTGAGTAATGTAACGTATGCTCACCGCTGAAGTGTCCCGGCTTCACGGAAGTCTGTGAGTCCTCCTGTCCTCCTCCGAGTCCCTTTCCCCTGTAAATATCGTGACCTCGGCGATATGAATATCGCCTACGGCCACAGAACGATAGTCAATATCATATCGACTATCGTTCAGCCCTATTATTCGGCACAAAATTATTCGGCCTTTTGACTTATTCGGCCGAACACCGAAAGTGCTATTTTTTCTATTCTCGGCCGAATAATGTTCGGCCGCCGAACATTCGGTGCATCCCTAGTTCGTAGTAGTCAAGTGTATCCTTCTGAACCCCATCCAAGAAGTGTAATGCAAACTCCCAAGGATGGCTAGTCTTAGGACACGGGAAAGGTAACCATATTTTTATTCAGATGAAAACTCTGAAAACCACTTTAGGAAGGAAGGATGGATTTGGAAGAAGAACCACCTTATCCCTATGAACCACCAGATATGGGGAACGTCAAGATAATGCGGCCAGTTCTGACACCCTGCGTGCAGAAGTAATGGCCACCAAGAAGGCCACCTTCTGGGATAATGTAAGCAAGGGAATCTCCCTAATATCTTCAAAGAGAAGTTTCTGAAGAACCGACCACACTAAATTAAGATCCCAGGCGGTAAGGGTGCGCGCACTGGCGGAACCAAATGTCGCACCCCCTGGCTGAAATTACGCACCAAGGAATGATTAGCCAAAGGTTTCTGAAAGCAGATTGCTAACGCTGAAACCCGACCCTTGATAGTGCTCAAGGACAGTTTCTGCTCAACCCCTTGTTGCAAACAGACCAATATTCGGGTCACCGAATAGGTATGTGGGGGAAATCCAAAAGATTCACACCACGCAATATAAGACTTCCATGTGCTGGAAGTCGCTTTCCTTGCTTTAACTAGAGGTAGGAATAACTGAAGCTGACACTCCCTTGTCCTTCAGTACCTGGGTCTCAATGGCCAGGCCATTAAGCCAGCGATTGTAAAGCAAGATGGAAGATCGGTCCCTGAGACCGCAAATCCTCCCTGAGAGGAAGTCTCCAAGAAGCGTCCGCGACTAGCCTCACCAAGTCGGCGTACCAGGCTCGACGAGGTCAGTCCGGAATTTCCAGAATAACTGGAATTCCCTCCACCTCTATCCTGCGAAGAAGTTCCCGCAGTAACTTGAGAGGATGGAAGGCATACCGTAGCGGATACTGCCCCCACATGGCGATCAGCGTTTCTGCTGCGTCCGCTAGAGGATCGCGGGTGCGAGCTACAAACCTCCGCACCTTCCTGTTGAGCCAAGGTGCCAACAGATCCACATCCGGGGTGCCCCAATGAAGGGACAGCTAGTGAAAAACCTCTGGATGAAGAGGCCATACCCCTTGATCCAGAATCTGACGGCTGAAATAATCTGCCTGCCGATTTCCCACCCCCGGAGTGAACACTGCGGGGAGATCCGGAACAAACCGTTCCGTCCCACGAAAGATGCTAGTCGATTCGATGGCCACCAGGACACTAAGTGCCCTTTCTTGACATAAGTCACGACCGTGGCATTGTGCGATTGGATCCGAATCGGGCTGCTCTAGAGCTGCTCGGTCCAGTAGATCAGACAAAATCTGATCGCTCTCAGTTCCGATACCCTATTGGTAACCTGTATACTATCGGAAGGAATGACTTCCCCTGGTTGAGCATCGGAGGCTCCCTGGTCCGCTCGCTCAACCGGATCCGATTGTCCAGGAAATCGGAAATTCTGATTCCATAAGAAAAGAATCTCCTTCAGGAGAAAAATGGGGTACGAGACTGGGTCTACGGTACTGCCTCTAAGAAGGCCACCATCCGTCCCAGCCAATTGACGGACAGCAACATCCGAATCGTTGACTGAACCTTCTGGAGTTTCTCCGCAAGGAGAAACCCTCTTGCCCAGGATGTATCCAACATTAGGCCCAGATAGTTCAGTCTCCTGGTGGGAACCAGGGATGATCTTTGGGAAAGCGAAGAAAACGCTGATGTCCTGCGATGATGGGGATATAAACATAGGCATCCTAAATGTCTATGGACGCCAGGAAATCCCCCTGATGCAGGGAGGCTACCACTGTTCGGATGGACTCCATCTTTCCCCAAGTCCAGAAATTGGACGCACCTTGCCCTCTTTCCTGGGCATTGTGAACAGGTTCGAATAGAACCCCTGAAACCATTCAATGTTAGAAGGGAAGAATCGCACCGGTGGAAGTGATCGAAACTCGATCCTGTATCCTGACCGTATGATCTTGCGAACCCCTTCGTCCGGGGTTCTGGCAAGCCATAGATCCGGAAACCGGTGAAGACATCCCCCCACCCCAGAGATGGGTAGGGGCGCATCAGGCTGTATTCTTCAGGCTTGGCTGAGCCGGACTTTTTGTTTAGCCGACCAGCGCCCTTTGAAAACCCTCTGAAGGGGCTTTGGAGGGTTTCGCCTTATCGCCCGCCCTCGCGGAACGAACAACTCTTTATGAGCAGAAAGGGAAGGTCCTCGTTGGTTACGAGGTCCTCTTTATCCTAACAGTCTGTGGCAAGACAGCAGGTGGTACCGTCTATCCTTTAAAGAGGGATTCCTCAAACGGATAGCGCCTAGCCATGCGTTAGGAAATAACAGGGGTTCGTTTCAAAACGACCCCATTTGGGTAAAGGAAAATCCTTCGCCCTTTTGGTAGGCTAACAAGTACCAAAAAGGAATTTCAGTCTCAGCTACCTCTGCCGGTGTAACCTCAAGACTAAAGGTTTCCCGGACGGACACAACTAGTGCATCCACCACTCTTGTGCTATGGCGGAGGCAGAAACGTTCTCCTCACTGCTGAGGAGACATTACCTGAGACAACAGCCCCATAAGAGGGACCTGCAGCTGCATTGACCAGCTCCGAATCCGTATCTGAAGTATCAGATAAAAAATAGGGGTAGGCGGGGGTCGCTTCTTGATCCCCGTCCCTGACAGGCCACCTCCACCCGGGATACCAAAGACTCCAAAACTGCCGAAAATCCATTAAAACAAGTGGGGTACTGGAGGGTCCTGCGGCCACCTTGAGGGGATCAGGTGGGGATACATATGCGGCAGGGTCAATGATTATATAAGACATTTGCCAGCGACAAAAAATGACAAAGTAAAAAAACTTTTTTTTTTTTGTATCCCCCAGTCGCAACAGCGCCCCTCAGTGTTACCTGCCTTTTTGGACCCCACAGAGAGAGAGAGAGAGACCCCAAGGCTCAACCCTGATGCACAGAAGTTTTCATCAGCTTGCTCAGTGCTGTCCTGTTACAGACAGGAAGTCTTTGGCTCTTTTTCCTGGGTAAAGGAGGCGGCTCCGCCCCTTAACACGCCTTCCGGCGCCTCCCCCTGGCTCCACGAGGTGTTTGGTCACCTGAAACATGGCCGCCCCCATGCTGGAGACACGAGGCTACGCCAATATGGCGGCCTCGTGTGCTCTGCAAGACAATGGCGGCGGCCTGTTAGGATAGTGGCGGCTTAGCAGCAGCCTGCGGGATGCTGTATTCGGCCTAGCGGCCTGCGGGAGTGCATCGGCCCCCCAACTTCACCCTGGATGGTGATCAGACTGGCCGGCGGTAACGGACCCTGGCGGGCCGCATGCGGTCCGTGGGCCGTCGATCTGGACTGCAGTTATACATGCATAGACATCGCCCTGTGAACCTCTGACAGGTAGGATACCTTATGCTACCACAGTAATATTCTAGTACTGCCACTGACTTCAGTCATCTTTACAGTTTTGAAATAACATTAGATTGTCAGCTCCCAAACCAAGCCTCCTGGTTTCTTGTTCACAAAAATCACACTCAAATAGGGGGATCTGTAACATGTTATAGGATAGAGGGGAGACCCATCCTTACCATTTCAGAGAGGGGCCCGCGTTCACCACAAACCCGTCAGGGGAAAAGGGGGAACATACTACTCACCATACCGGAACCAGGCGGGCGCCAACTCCTGACAGTACCCCTCTCCACCGGGGTGGGAGGGCTGTCGACCAATACGGACGCATTGAACTCATGGTCATTGGCGTTTAAGCGAGACGTTTAACTCGCAGGGTCAGTCCCCGTCCAGTGGGACTATGTCGCGGCCGACCCAGCGCGGAGCTCGTAGGCTGAACTGGGGTGACCACTGGATCTCAACATCCAGCCCGTCGCCCAGTTCCAGCTTTCTTGCTTGAAGATCTCACAGGAACACTGGAGAAAAAAAGCTGTCTAAAAAATCTTTCTAAGAAAAAAATCCTGCCAGGACCGAAGATCCTAGCAAGGCATCTAGGTCCTTACTCCTAACTAGACAGAAAAAAACTGATTTGCTGTAGCAGGAAGTGAGAGGATATACCCTCTGGGACTGCCCCTAGGGTGTGGCCAGAACGTTTTCTTTCCTGTCTAGTCCTACTCCTGTAGAGGGCAGTATAACCCGAGTTGTTATTAATCAACGAGGACTACGTCTGTCAATGAGCGACAGAGAAAACCCTTTTCTTGGTCATCAATTGGGAGACAAAAAAATCTAACCTCCAGGTTATAATGTGGTCCACAGGATGATAGCACCCTGGCCCACAAAAAAACTAAACCTAAACAGAGTGGTAGGACCGGTGTCCCTTAATGGACTCTAAGAAACAGATTTTACAGAGTACAAAAAATTGGATTTTTGTCTTACCGTAAAATCCTTTTCTCTGAAGTTCATTGACGGACACAGTCTCTGTTCTTCTTAACAATAGGGTAATACTACCCCCTACAGGAGAAGGACACTAGGCAGAAAAAAAGTTCTGGCTATGTCTATGGGCAGTCCCAGGACGTATACTCCCTCTCTCTGCTATAGGATCTCAGTTTTGTAACAAAGCAGTGTCCGAGAAAACAATACCAACCCAACTCAAAATAGAGGGGCAGGTACTGCGTCCGTCAATGAACTTCAGAGAAAAGGATTTTACGGCAAGACAAAAATCCAATTTTCTCTATCGTTCATTGACGGACGCAGTTTATGTTCTTAACAGTAGGGACGTCCCAAAGCAGTGCCATAAAACATGAGAGGTGGGAACAGCAGAAAAATTCCCCAAGGCTGAACCATAGCCAACCAGGTAACCAAGCTCATCAGAACAACAAGATGAGACCCACCTGAAAACATCAAACAACCTTAAGGGAGACTAAAACACCCTTATAAGGCAGCCTGAAAAACTCTACAGGCAAAAGAAGACATCTGCAGATGCCAGCACATCAACCTTCTAAAACTTCGTAAAGGTATGAACAGACGACCAGGTAGCGGCCCTGCAAACCTGAACCACAGATGCCTAATGGCGAAAGGCCCAGGAAGCACTAAGCGCCCAAGTAGAATGTGCCTTAACAGGGAAAGGTGGTAGCTGACCCTTAATTGAATAAGCCTGCACAAGTGTCTGTCTGATCCTTCTGGAAATAGCCACAGCAGACGCAGGCAGCCTTTTCTTTGGTCCATCCATGAGTACAAAGAGTGAATCTGACTTTCGAAAAGACTCAGTAGGCGCGAAGTACACCCTGATTGCCCAAACCACATCCAAAATATGCAGTGCAAATTCCTTAGGATGTTTAGGCTTAGGACATAAGGAGGGTAACAGTGTCCTCATTTAAGTGGAAACTGTAAACCACCTTCGGAAGGAAGGATGGATCCGGACGAAGCACCACTTTATCCCTGCAACCCATCAGATAGGGAGGACAGGACAACGCCGCCAGTTCAGACATGCTGCATGCAGAAGTAATAGCCACCAAGAAGGCCACCTTCTGGGATAAGGTAAGCCGAGGAGGGGGGTACATGACAGGGCAGAGGGGAACAAGAGAGTCCGACCGTCCTAAGGAGGGGCCCGCGTCCACCACAAAACCCACCAGGGGGAGGGGGGGGGGGGGGAACAATTACTCACCATACCTGAAACAGACGGGCGCCATCAACCTGACAGAATCCCTCTCCACAGAAGTGGGGGGCTGTCAGTCAAAAGGAGCGCTGCAACGTGGGCCTAAACCCAGACGTATGCGACCTGTCGAGATGTTTAACCCGCAGGGCCAGTCTTTGTCCGGTGGGACTATGTCGCGGCCGACCTAGCGCATAGCTGGGGTCTGCGTGCGCTCGTTGGCCCGGCTGGGGTGACCACTAGATCTATATATCCAGCCCTTCGCCTAGTCCGGCTTAGTGGCTTGTAGATCTCACAGGAAAAATCCTGATTAAAGAAAAAAAAAAAAAAACTTTTGCCAGAACCAGAGATCCCAGCAAGGAACTAGGTCCTCACTCCTGACTAGGCAGAAAAAAAAAAACAGATCCTATAGCAGTGAGAGGGAGTATACCTCCTGGGACTGCCCATAGGCATAGCCAGAACTTTTTCTGCCTAGTGTTCTTCTCCTGTAGGGGGCAGTATAACCCTGTTAATAACAGAGACTGCGTCCGTCAATGAACGATAGACAAAACACTTTTTCCTATCCAGTCTTTGAGGCACGCCTTTAACCTCTGGGATGTCCAAAAGCAGTCCTGAGGGGTGGGCACTACAGCAAACAAACACTAAAATGCACAAGAAAACAGAAACTGGGGATGTACCTGCAGCTCAAGAAAAAACCTAAAACGACCTTACAATTGAAGCTGGCATAAGATGAAGTCACAACATCCACTTGATAAGAACTTTGTGCAAACAGAAGCCTAGGTGGCAGCCACGCAAATTCTGAAAACCTTTGCTTGATATCAATAAGCACTTGATAGGCATGAAAGGGTGGACCCCTCTATGCATGGTGGAACCAGAGCTGGTGCACAATTATGGGGTCTTTTAGGACGGCAAAAAGGGAATCTGTCTTTCTGAAAGAAACAGTGGCTGACATGGATGGACTCACAAGCGTGAGCCACATCCAGACAATGAAGAGAAATTGTTTTTTTGATGAACTGAATTTGGTCATTGAGAAGGAAGAACAATATCCTGGTTGAGGAAAAAAAAATAGGAACTACCTTGAGGCAAGAAGGATGTACTGGGCCTCAAGACAACCTTGTTCTTATCCAGAAAAAGAAACGTTTCTGTGCAGGAGGGGGCTGCCAGTTCAGACACTCGCCTTGCAGAGGTAATGGCTGCAAGAGAAAACCTTGCGTAGAGAGAGGCAAGACAGCAATGGGTTCAAATGGTTTCTGGAAAGAACCAGTTTCAGATACTGTGAAGTCAATGGGGAATGGATAGGTTAAGCTACATAAGAGCCCCCTTCACAAAGGTCCTAATCTTGGAGAATAAAGCCCCGTACACACGTACCGAATGTCGGCCAAACGATCGGCCGTCTTTTGTCCGGTGCTGTCCTGTCGGCTGAAAAGTGCTAAAGACTGCACATGAATTTTGTCGGCCAACAACAGCCGACTGCAGAAGTGATGTCATGTGATGGTTAACTTTCCCTGTGTTTTTTCTTTTCTGAGCATGCCCAGTCTTGCTAATCCGCTGTTTGTCGGCCGAATTCTGTACTGACTGGCGAACAATCGGCCGTTCTGGTGACGGCCAACAAATATTTTAAAGTCTGCACGACAGATTCTGTTCTGCCGAAAATGCGCTGTCGGCAGCATCATACTAACAAGCCTACAATGGGCCGATCTGTCGGCGGCCGAATATTTACGGCCGACAATCGGTACGCGTGTACGGGGCTTTACAGTCTCTGAAACAGAACAGAAAGGGCAGAAACCTGCTAGTGTTGAGCGACCAGTGCTGGTCCAGGCATAGCTACAGAAAGCAGAAAATTAATTCAATGGGGTGGAAACTCAGACTCGTATCAAATTAAGCATGCCTTCCATAGTCAATGGTAGACCTTGTGAGAAGTAGATTCCCTAGTTTTAAGCATCCTAGGAATCTTGATGGGACCTTCACTTCAACAGCCATAACATTAAAGACAGTGACCGTAACGCATGATTGAAATCCATCCTTTGCACAGCAGATCCTGATGATCTGGTAGAGCCCCTGGGGTCTTATCGATGTACCACATCCACCTGTCCACTTTGTTGTTGTTAAGGCCAGGAGGTCCACATTCAACATCCTCTCCATCTGCGGCACAGGACCCTGTTAACAACCATCTCCCAGGTCCAGTGTCTAGATGCTGTCGGATGAGCAAATCTGCCTGCCAATTGTCTACATCTGAAATGTAAAAGGCTGACAAAATGGAATGTAAAATTCTGCACAAGACAGAATCCAATATACAGCGATAGACAAATTAGCTTAAAGTGGTTGTTAACCCAAACTGCGAAGTTGGTATATTTCTCTCTTTCCCAATGATAGGTGCTCCGGTCACTGTTTTATTAATAAATAAAAAAAAAATTCCATTTCTACTGGTTTTCAGAGCGCCGATCGGCTGTCATGTGGCCTCTCTCCTCTCCCTGCCTGACAGCTGCAGTAAGCGGGGAGATTCCCCCTCTGAAGTCAGTCAGGAGGGGAAGAGGAGGAGAGAGCCGGTCGGTCACGTCACGGCTCTCTGAAAACAGGTAGAAACGGCATTTGTTTAACAAAACACAGTAACAGGAGCACCTATTGGAAAAGAAAGAGGTTTACATTTGTGCTCATAAGTTTACATACCCTGGCAGAATTTAGGATATCTTGCCCATTTTACAGAGAATATTAATAACACAAAAACTTCTTTCACTCATGGTTAGTGTTTGGCTGAAGCCATTTATCATCAGTTAACTGCGTTTACCCTTTTTAAATAATAATGACAACAGAAACTACCCAAATGACCCTGATCAAAAACGTTTACATACCCCAGTTCCTAATACCATGTATTGCCCCCTTTAACGGCAATGACAGCTTGAAATCTCTTTGTGGCATTTGTGGATGAGGCTCTTTATCGTCTCAGATGGTAAAGCTGCCCATTCTTCCTGTCAAAAAGCCTCCAGTTCCTGTAAATTCTTGGGCTGCCTTGCATGAACTGCACGTTTGAGATCTCCACAGAGCGGCTCAATGACATTGAGGTCAGGAGACCGAGATGGACACTCCAGAACCTTCACTTTATTATGCTGTAGCCAATGACAGGTCAACTTGGCCTTGTGTTTAGGATCATTGTCATAATGGAATGTCCAAATATGTCCCATGTGCAGCTTCCGGGCTGATGAATGCAAATCTTCCTCCAATACTTTTTGATAACATACTGCATTCATCTTGCCATCAATTCTGACCAAATTACCTGTGCCTTTGTAACTCACACATCTCCAAAACATAAGCGATCTACCTCCGTGTTTCATTGTAGAAATGGTGTACCTTTCATCCTAGGCCTTGTTAACTTCTCTCCAAATGTAGCATTTATGGTTGACAAAAAGCTCAATTTTGGTCTCATTACTCCAAATGACTTTGTGCCAGAAGGCTTGAGGCTTGTCTCTGTGCTGTTTGGTGTATTGTAAGCGGGATACTTTGTGGCATTTGCGTATCTTTCTTCTGGCGACTCAACCATGCAGCCCATCTTTCTTCAAGTGCCTCCTTATTGTGCATCTTGAAACAGCCACACCACGTTTTCAGAGTCCTGTATTTCACCTGAAGTTATTTGTGGGTTTTTCTTTGCATCCCAAACAATTTTCCTGGCAGTTGTGGCCGAAATCTTAGTTGGTCTACCTGACCGTGGTTTGGTTTTAACAGAACCCCTTATTTTCCACTTCTTGACCAGAGTTTGAACACTGCTGATTGGCATTCTCAATTCCTTGGAAATCTTTTTATATCCCTTTCCTGTTTTATACAGTTCAACTACCTTTTCCCGCAGATCCTTTGACAATTCCTTTGCTTTCCCCATGACTCAGAATCCAGAAACGTAAGTGCAGCATTGGATGAAAGATGCAAGGGTTTGTCAGAAGTCCAGAAACTCATTGACCTTTTATACACACAAATTACAAGCAAACAGATCACAGGTGAAAATGGTTACCTTTAATAGCCATTCAAACCCCTTTGCATCAACTTGTGCGCATGTTATCAGGCCAAAACTACCAGGGTATGTAAACTTTTAATCCGGGTCATTTGGGTAGTTTGTTGCCATTATGATTTAAAAAGAGTAAACACAGTTGATTGATAATAAATGGCTTTAGCCAAACACTAACCATGAGTGAAAGAAAAGTTTGTGTGTCATCATTCACTCTCTCAGAAAAATGGTAAAGAAACCAAATTCTGCCAGGGTATGTAAACTTATGAGCACAACTGGATATAAGATATTAAAAGGTTTTTCAGCAGCAGGAGGGGAGGGGGCAGGAACCTGACACAGGAGCAGAAACCAGGAAGGGGAGGAGGACAGAGGGAGACAGAGGAGCTCAGAGGAGAGCTGCGGCTGACGGAGGCACGTACACAGACCACGGTGTTAAAGGCTCAGCGGCCATGATACACAGTTGGTCAGTTTACACAAGGGGAGGGTAGAAACTAGCAGTATCAGCCAGGTTTTTTAGGCGATACGGGGTGCCAAATTACACAGCACAAGAGCTGTATAACATGCTTTAAAAGAACAGGATCTTTATTTGTTTTTGCGGTAACAAACGCTTTAAGTGCCAGGATGTTCACCGCGAGAAGAGACGCCAATAACAACCAAATTCCCCTATATAAATAGGGTGCCCAGGTTTCTCCCCAAGCCTGACAGGGTTAAGAAATACCCCTCACTCTGAAAAGCGGAATGCAGAGGAAAGCTTTTCTGAAGATTTAGCAGACTGGGTTTCAGACCTTACGGGTGGACAGAGCAATTGATTTGGGGGCTGGAGAAAAAAAAAAAAAAAAAAAACTGAGTTAGGTACCTGGTAACTCTTTTTCTAGAAAGTCTTCCAGGGCAGCATCTAAGAGATAGGGACGGGTACGAGTGCTGCCCTGGAAGACTTCCTAGAAAAAGTTACCAGGTACCCAACTCTGATTTTCTCAAGTCATCTTCCAGGGCAGCATCTGAGAGGATTTAGCAAGTAATACTATTGAGGGGGTCTAAAGCCTGAAGGATGTTTCCACTGAAAGATTGGTCTTGGCTGGACAGGAAATCTATCCTGTAATATTTTGCAAGGGTACTGAAGCTCGACTAGGTTGCCACCAGGCAGATCTCGTCTGCCGTAACCCCTGCTTTCTCCACAGATAAAGATGGTCAGGCCCTGGTAGAATGGGCTGTGATCCCCTTGGGTGGTACCTGGTTTAGATTGGTAGATGTAAGTGATGCTAGTTTGATCTTACTGCCAGCTCTGTGGAGCTATTGAGGCGAACCCCTTCCTCTGTCCATACCGATGTCAAAGATTTGGGAAATGACCACTGACTCCACTGAGAGGTTCTACCTATAACTATGAAGAGTAGCAGGGAACCCCTAATTAAATAAGTTTTAGGAATCGTACTGAAATTGATTACTCTGTGGGCCATTGGAAGAATGCTCCGTGCACTGGAGACAATAGGACCTCTACAGCGGTGATCAAAATGCCACCCTAAAAAATTGCCACAAAAAACCATTGCAATGATGCCACTTGGTTTGCTAAGTGTCATTGGCCCCGGAACCACCCAAGCACCATCCAATGAGCAGCCAATCAGGCACTGCAAGCACGAAGATGCTGCTTTTCATCGCTGGTTGGGTCTGAAAAAAGATCACCCATACCTGAATCGGAGTGAAATACTGTAAAGACTATAGAGACTGGAGCATAAAACAGTATAATTCCATTATACCTAGACTATGATTACCACTGCAGCTCTGGATGTGTCCAAATAGCTACTTAAAGCATGGACTAACAAACAACGCCCTTGACCATCAGTGTAGAAAGGGGTGACCAGGAAAGCCCTCTGACCGCAAAAGAAAAATACACAGAAACTGCTAGACTGCCAATCAGTTACTAAGCATATGAGTAATATGCAAGAACAATCATACAGTACATTCTTGCATAAGCAATATAACGGTCTCCTCATCTGAACGCAAATGTCAGGTCTTCTTCCTATTTACCCCCTGGTCTGCAATGCATACGCAATTGAGGTTTATGCCATCAAGCAGATAGCAGAATCCAGGACCTAGGGAAAAACTTGCTCTGTGGCTACCAATGCATTATATATCTATCCAGTAGAAGTACTAGGGGACTTCAGGTATAAAGTGCGAAGGTTGAGCTCACCAAGTGGTATGTATAGTGGATACTAGTAAGCCATGATAGGTACCACTTCCACTCCTCCCTTACCATGGCCAAATGTTTAGTTGAAATGAGTCACCCATAGAGAGAAGTACACTGAAGTAAACCTGAATATCTCACTCAGGTGAGAAGCACCCGAAGTCTCTCGATTCCTGAGGTCTTAGGCTGGCCATACATTATACAATCCCTAATTGGTACAATTGAAAGTGTTGTTTAGTTTTGGCCTCATATCACACAGTCTTTGGTAAATCCAAAGGAACATTGCATAAAATAATTAAACATTCATGGCCAGCCTTAACCTGGTCAGGCCTGGTAGTAAATTAAAGCTGTTGACATCCTGAGCCTGAAAATGTGGCCAGAGCCATCAGAAGTATACCACCTGCCTGTGATAAGGAGCAGTCAGGCACAGGTTTGTCTATGCAGCCCTTGCATAGAGGACTATCTAAGATCCAGTCAATTATGTTGTAGGATTCAAAACAAAAATCAAGCACAAAGACCTGACTGCACCCAGACTGAAGGGAGAGGAAGGTGCCTGACTTCTTTTACAGAGGAGACTAATCTTTTAGGACTCCAGGGATTCTTTTGCCACAGGTTTGCTTATGCATATTTGGCAAAGATTTTTGGCCCAGCTGGCTGCCATTTGCCCTTATAGGAAGCACATGCTTAGGGAGGGAATGCGCGCTGCTGGTCTTAGCCAAAATCGCTGCTACTAATTAGCATTATGTGCATAGTGGTTTGGCAAGTACAGAGGTGGCCTCAGCATGCTCTGGCTTACCTTGGAGCAGCCCTGGCTCGCAGGCTCTGCAGGGCAGAATGGTGCAGCATGCAACATGGTCAGCTTTAAGCAAACAGCCAACACATGTTCCTTGAAAGCTTTTCTGCCCCTGCTACGGCCCCACCCCCAATCAGTAGTATGGGTGGATACACACCTGCTGATAGTGTGCTCTGTCCTCCCTGCTGCAGAAGTTGTCTGGCTCTAAAATTAAGGTTGCCTGTTCCAGGTTCCAAAAAAAACACGAAACCAGAAGGGATGCCACTCGCTGCACCCAATCCGGATGTACCTGCAAGTGACTCAACCAGAAGTGTGGTGTAACTAAAAGTGATGTCACCACGTCCCACGATCAAGACACTGCCATCTTGGTCCACCATGTCCTCCAGATCACAGCAGGTAGGAGCCAGTGCCTGGGGGAAAAAGAGCAAGTGCCCCCTCTGCCTCCTGGCCCTGTAGCAATGAGTGAGACACTCTCAGGGCGACATCGATTCAATGCTTGCAGAAGGGGGGACGGTTGCTTATCCCCCAATGGAAGCAAAACCTCGGGGCAAAAAAGGAGGGAGTTCCGAGGGGGGTCCTCTAGTTGCCCCTGTCCTAAGCTGCCTAACCTCCCTAGAGGCCTGTACAGGCAGTCGGACAGAGAGACCCTTGCATTTAGCACAGAGCCTAGAAGAAAATAAATTGCTTGTAGCGCCTGTTGGTCAAGGGGAAACACAAGCACTGAGATATGCAACGGCCTTTTAAAATGGTGGATGATGTGTTTCCCGTTTAAGGTGGAAGGAGACCTCTCTCTCAGATGCTGCCCTGGAAGACAACTTGAGAAAAAATAAGTTTCTTAACAGACCAGGAAGAAGACTTTACAGTCTGTTCCTTAGGTTTCTTCCATCAAGGAAGATAGGAGCTCCTGCCACAAGTAGCATCTTTGATTATGTTCTCACAAGCTTTTACGGGGAGCAAACCGCTTAAGATGTTTCCAATCTCTATTGAGATCCAGCTGAAAAAAAAATAACAGGTGTTGGCCGATGTAAAGACTTTTCGGCCTTAGGAGTTTTAAATAGCAAAAGGCTGGAAACAGCAATGGCTGAAATGACGGGCTAATCCTTGAGCCCCAGAGCGGTGAGAACGGCATCAATAAGAGTCAAAATGGTCTCATTTATCGTTAACGGTAGACTCTGCAATCAGTCAAATAACTGGGTAATCTGGGTCACAAATCTTGCATGATCAGCAGAGAAGGGAGGAGGCCTGACAAAGGCCTGGCCTGAATAGCAGAGTCCTGTGCGTAATTGGACACATTACACAGACTAAAAAAGGACTGTTGCAAAGAGAACTGGTAACTGGTGAACTGGTAAATCAGTGTTTTTGTTTCGCTGACAGGAGAAACTTCAAAGAATTTAGGGCTGTCACAGCAAAGCTGTAGAAAAGATGACCAAACAAAATGAAGGCATGCCGATAGTGGGATGGGTTACCCTGGGCTGGCCTAGGAGTATGCCAATCCTCCTGTAGGCGGCAGTATCACCCAAAGGTTAAAGACTTCCTGTGTGCCTAATGGATGAGAAAGACCATTTCTTTTGTCCCCCTTCTCTCATATAGATTTAATTCGTCACTGGGGCTTATCTTCCTCCGACATCAGGGCTGCCAGCGGCTAGTGAGGTTTCCAAGAAGTCTGACACAGGGGCCAATAAGGTCACTCCTTTGACAAAAAAATGGCATTTGCTGAATCTTAAGCTGGCCATAGACAGTTCAAATCTCGGCTGGATCAGCAGGGATACGCCGAGATTTGAACCATGCATGGGCATGCTGATTGTACCCAACTGACTTTTGACCCAGGTATGACCAGCATGTTGGATTTATAGGATGTAGCCACTAGCAATAATCAATACGATCTATTGGCTGGGATGAGAACACAATGGCTCCACGGGAGGGATTCCCTCATTAAAGCGGTAGTATCCCGCTTTTTGACACTTTTACCTACAGGTAAGCCTATAATAAGGCTTACCTGTAGGTACAAATAATATCTCCTAAACCGGCACAGTTTAGGAGATATTTACAGTGCATGCAGCCGCTCGCGCGAGCGGCGCATGCGCTCTGAAGGTCCGGGGGGACCTTCAATTAAGTTGCCGGGAGCTTGCCGGAAAAATCACTCCCGCGCGCATGCGCGGGAGTGACGTCATCGCGGCTCCGGCCAATCATCGCGCCGGAGCCGTCTCTTCCGGCCAATCAGCGCGCCGGAGCCGCCGAACCCGGAAGAGACGACGAGGGATCATGGCAGCGCCCGCAGCGATGTCCGGGGGTCCGTGTCGGGGCTTCGTTCTAAGGTAAGTTACACATAATGGGCTAGTATGCGATGCATACTAGCTCATTATGCCTTTGTCTTGCAGGTTTTTTTTTTTTTATTTTTTTTTTTTTTATAGGGTTTACAACCGCTTTAACACTGACTGTTTGATGGAGGAATCAAGAGATTTTCATTGATCTGCTGTGTTCAATCACAGCGTAACTAGGAAGTGCAGTGATAAACAGTGCAGTGATCATCAGTGCAGCCCCAACATTGATGCCTAACAGTGCTGCCATTCAGTGCCCATAAAGGCTGCCCACCAGTGCCCCATATCGGGTGCCCACCAGTGCCCATCAGTACAGCCTCATTCAGTGATGGAGAAAACGTACTTACAAAATTTTATAAACGAACAGAAAAACTTTTTTTTTTTTTTAGCATTTCCTCGAAATGTTTGGACTTTTTTCATTTTTTTTTAGCAAAAATTAAAAAACCCAGTGGTGATTAAATACCGCCAAAAGAATGCACTGTCTGTCTCAAAAAATATCAATTATGTAAAAATGTTGTTTGGGTACAGCGTTGCATGACCGTGCAATTGTCATCCAAAGAGTAACAGCACTGAAAGCTGAAAATTGCCCTGGGCAGGAAGGGGGTGAAGGTGCCCTGTATTGAAGTAGGCAAGTAAAGTTCATTGATATTTGCCTGTTTGGTCATCACTAAGCACTTTTTAAAAAAATATGAGGGGAATTTCAAAGCACGAGCAGCCAGAATCTCGAGCAGCTGTGCATGGCAACCAATTAGCTTCTATATTTCATAACTGAACAAAGCTTTTCCTTTTCTCCCCTTTCCCTTGCAACTGGCTTTGCAAGTCTACTCCATCTTCAGAATAGTTTTTTTTTTCCTTAATACCATTATTTGCACTACTTTTGTTTTATAGAGACTGTAAATGCGGCCCTTTTTACACTACTTTTGTTCTGGTTAGTCAAAGATCTTAAAAACAACTGTACATGGTAAATTAGGAACAATTCATTGATGCAACAAATAACCAGCTTTTATTTAAAAAAAGATTTACTAAAACTGGAGAGTGGAAAATCTAGTGTAGCTCTGCATAGAAACCAATCAGCGTCCAGGTTTTTTTTTTTTTTTTTTGTCAAAGCCTAATTGAACAAGCTGAAGTTAGAAGCTGATTGGCTATCATGCAGAGCTGCACCAGATTTTGCACTCTCCCGTTTTAGTAAATCAACTCCATAGTGAATCATATTAATAACAGCTAAAATTGATAACAATGTAAGAGGTAATTTTACAGTTAAGAGGTTCACTAGATCAGCTTATTTCTCAAATGCTATAGACCAGTGGGGGCTACATTATATAAAATTGGACTCCTTGCATTTTCCAGCAGGCACAGATCACAGTAGTTTATCAATTTCAAAGATGAAAATGATTTTTTTTACAAAATTTAACAGCTAACTTCCCTTTTCCAAAATTAGTGTTTCATTAAAGCTGAACTCCTGGGAAAACAAGACTCCTCCCTTGCAGTAAAAGGGTTAAATGCTCGTAATGATCCAAGGTACCGGAAGGAGGAGGGGGAAAAAAAATAAGGTTTTACTTACCTGATCCTCTGTGCTGCAAGACCAATCCCCACCCACAGCCTTTTCTTCCCTACACTCTGGCGGCCTCAGGTCCTCAGGCCCATAGCCCTGCATTAGATGTGTGGCCGTCAAGAGACAGTCTACCGTCAGAGCATAAGGGAGAAGAGAGTGCCAGCTGTCAGGGGGTTAGGTAAATAAAATTGCTTTTCCTGGTCCCCTAGACATAAATGAGCATTTTATGTGGAACTAAACTTTCTCAATCAACAGTAACTATTTTTAATCCCTATGCTGCTAACATTAGTAAATCGATAAGAAAGTATATTATATATTTTTTTTCTATTTCTTTTTTAATTTCTTCAGTTGATTCCTTGTTTCAAAATGAGGCAACGCATCTCAATTTTTATTTTTCTTTCATTTGGAAGAGGTGCTTTCTAAGCTAAACACATCCTCCTGTCTGCGATAAGGGCAGATGGTTTCCAGGAAGTAAATGCTATATGAACCATCTGCCCTACTTAAGCTGGCCACATCTAGAAATGTTAGGGAGTGTTTTTCAAAGTGATTTCTCAACAAAATAAAACATGGGGACATGGATGGATGGGGGAGTTTGCTCATGAATATTAAAAAGGAATTAAACCGTGTTTTTAGTTTGTAGCACTCAGATACAGTTTAGTTCCGCTTTAGGAGTTTAGCTTTCCCTGGACAAAGGCTTTAAAGTACTAGTAAACATAATTAGAATTTATATATAAAAATATAATTTTTGTAAGAACTTACCGTAAAAGTCCTCCGACAGTCGCCGCCCACTCATTCATTCTGCATGTCTGGGTATTGGCCTTCTCCGCAGGAGTAAGCTAGGCAGAAGATTTTGTTAGAATAATCACAAAACCTTGTAAAGACACCTACAGGGGGCTGTCGTCCTGTTCAATACCCCCAGCTAGCCTCATTCCCAATTCAGTTTGGTAGCAAGCAGTACAGAGATCCATGAACCCCTAAAGAGGACTGTCAGAGGACGCAGAGAAAATAATTTTACGGTAAAAATTCTATTTTCTCTTGCGTCCTCTGACAGTCGCCACCACTCATTCATTCTGCACGTCTGGGATGTCATAAAGCAGCGTAGATGTGAGGGGTGAGAAAATGCAACCGTAAAAGAGGCAACGCAGCACCCAGGTCAGAGAAAATAATCTTTTCTGAGCCAAAAAACTGGGCAACAAAAAAGCTCAACAGGAGCGAACCCAGGAAAACAAACAAAAAATAACCCCCAACAGGAGGAGACAGACAAAAACTACCCTGTCTCCCCTAAAGCACTGCCGCACTCAAAACTTTGCGGCCAAAAGAGGCATCCGCCAATGCCAACACCTCAAGTTTGTAAAACTTTGTAAAGGTATGCACGGACGACCAGGTCGCCGCCTTGCACACCTGAGTCACCGACGCCTGATGGCGGAAGGCCCAAGACGCACTAATCGCTCTGGTAGAGTGTGCTTTGACAGGGAAAGGCGGAACCTGATCCCTAATTGAATAGGCCTGCACAAACGTCTGCCTGATCCATTTTTAAATGGTTGCCGCAGACTCAGCCGTACCCTTCCAGGGTCCCTCGGGAAGGACAAAAAGGCAATCCGACTTCCTGAAGGATTCTGTAGACAGGTAGACCCCTGATCGCCCGGACCACATCCAAGGAATGCAAGGCAAACTCCCTAGGATGCTAAGGCTTCGCACAAAGCGAAGGCAACACAATGTCCTCATTGAGGTGGAAGTCTGAAACCACCTTCGGAAGCAAGGACTGATGAGGTCACAAGATCACTTTATCCCTATGAACAACCAGATAGGGGGAGCGGCAAGACAGGGCCGCCAACTCCGACACTCTGCGAGCAGACGTGATCACCACCAGAAAGGCAACCTTCCATGACAGCACAGGCAGAGGAATCTCTCGGATTCAGGTCCCAAGGGGGCAAGGGTGCCCTCCTTGGAGGAGCCAGATGACGCACCCCTTGAATAAAGGTGCGGATCAAGGAATTAGACGCCAAGGGGCGCTGAAACAGAATGGCCAGCGCAGACAACTAGCCCTTAATCGTGGTCAGCGCCAGACGCTGATCCACACTGTTTTGCAGGAAAGCCAACACCCTCGCCACCGAAAAGGAGCGGGGATGGAACCCCTGCAACTCACACCAAGCGAAATACGCCTTCCAGGTACGATAATAAAGCTTACCAGAGGAGGCCTTCCTAGCCTTGAGTAAGGTAGGAATGACTGCCGACGAGAGACCTCTGTCTCTCTAGACTTGGCTTTCAACAGCCACACCGTCAAAGCCAGCGACTGTAAAGCAGGATGGAAGATCGGCCCTTGAGACAGAAGATGGTATCGTAGTGGAAGCCACCAGGGAGGCTCGACGACCATTTGCATGATGTCCGCATACCAAGACCGACGCGGCCAGTCTGGGGCCACCAAAATCACCAACATCCATTCCGAGACCAACCTGCGGAGGAACCTGGACAACAATTGAATCGGGGGGAAATGCATAAATCAGTCCATACCGATGCCAAGGGTCGCGCGTTCGAGCCATGACCCTTTCCACCTTTTTGTGGAGACGAGATGCCTCCGGGTGCATTCCCCCTGGTCCAGAGTGTGGCGACTCAGATAGTCCGCCTGCCAGTTCTCCACACCCGGAATGTTGACAGCCGAAATCACCTGAACATGCGTCTCGGCCCAGGACAGAATCTCAGCCACTTCCTTGGTCGCCTGGGCAATCCTGGTGCCCCCTTGGTGGATTGATGTAAGCCAGTGCCGTGGCGTTGTCCGTCTGCACACGCACTGGGTAGCCCTGAAGCCGAGCCGACCAACGGAGCAAACAGAGCCTCATTGCTCGCAGCTCCAAGACGTTTATTGGCAGGGAGGACTCCCCCTCCGACCAAGTGCCCTGGGCACACAACTTGCCCAGAACTCCACCCCAGCCCGACAGGCTGGCGTCCGTGGTGACCACAGTCCACAGCAACGGCCGGAAGGACTTGCCTCGCGTCAGAGCCAGAGACTGGAGCCACCACAAGAGATCCAACCTCACTTGGGGGCTCAGAGAAATCCTCCTTTCCAAAGACTGAGGATGCCTGTCTCACCTGACCAAAATCTCCGCTTGAAGAGATCTTGTGTGAAATTGTGCGAATGGGATCGCCTCGAAAGCCGACACCATCAGGCCCAGGGACCGCATGCAGGTCCAAAGCGAGGAGAGCTTGTTGCCCCTGTGGGACCTTACCTCGCCCTGCAGGGTCTGGAGCTTGTCCTCCGGAAGAAAGACCTTCGCCTGGGCGGAGTTCAGAATCATCCCCAGGTAGGGGAGACAAACCGAAGGGGACAAAGCCGACTTCTGAAAATTGATGGTCCACTTGAAATCCTGGAGCGTCTGGACCGTGACCGACATATTGCGTAACAGGGTGGCACTGGAGCTCGACCTTAGTAGGAGATCGTCCAGATAACCGAGGATTGCAATCCATTGTACCCTTAACAAGGCTTGTACAGGAGCCAAAACCTTGGTGAACACCCTTGGAGCCGAAGCGAGGCCGAAAGGCAACGCCACAAACTGATAATGCTCCTCCGCGATTGCAAAGCGGAGGTACCTCTGATGACCCTCATAGATAGGGATGTGTAGATACGCATTCTTGAGATCGATGGAAGCCAAGAAATCCCCTGGATTTAGGGATGCCACAACCAACCGGAGGGACTCCATCCGGAACTTCTGAACCCGCACAAAGCGGTTCAGGAACTTCAAGTCCAGAATTGGACGCACCTTGCCCTCCTTTCTGGGCACTGTGAACAGATTGGAGTAAAAACCCCGAAACCTGTCCTGCTGTGGAACCCGCACGACCACTCCTTGGGCGAGCAGATCCTGAACCGCCCGTTTGAGATCCCGGAAATGATCAGGAGTCAAATGAAGATTTGAGGGAAAGAACCTGTCTGCGGGGCGAGACCGAAATTCGATCTTGTACCCTGGACGAATGAGTTCTTGAACCTACCTGTCCTGAACCTTGGACAGCCAGGGCTCGGGAAAACAACGCAGACGTCCCCCCACCCCTGAGACTGGTGAGGGCGTCCCTTCAGGACGAGGCGGACTAAGTCGCTTTGCCAGCGTGGCCGGCTTTGGACTTACCCACCAAAGGCTTCTTCTGGCCACTAGAGGCACGAAAGGACCCCCGGTTAGGTTTAAAAGAAGGACCCTGCTTGGCGTGGGACGATTTCACCCTAGCCACCTGGGGCAAAAGAGTGCTCTTACCCCCAGTGAGCCCTTTGATCAGCTCATCCAGAGAGTCCCCAAAAAGACGACTTCCCGCATAAGGGATGTCAGACACTGTCTTTTTCGAAGCTTGGTCGGCCGACCAGCTTTTCAACCAAATAACGCGGCGGACTGCAATCCCGACCGCCGACAGCCGACTAAGGGAGCCTCATCCAAGGCCGCGTCACACAGGTACATCACGGCCTGGGCCATTTGATCCAACATCTCCAGCGCAGCAGAAGAGGCGGATTCAGCAATTAGAATGCGCCTAAGTGCCTTGGCCCACTCCGCAATAGCCTGAGAGACCATTACAGAAGCGAACAAGGGCTTCAGCAAGGAACCCGCCACCAGATACATGTGGCGGGAAAGCGTCTCCACCCGCCTATCAGCCGGGTCCGTAAACACCGGGGAATCTTCCACGGGCATTAAAGTGGACTTAATCTGGAAACAGTGTGTTCCACCTTAGGAGCCACAGTCCAGCGAGAATCCACCGAATCCGCAAAGGGATAACGGTACTTAAATCTCTTGGGCACCACTAGCATATGCTTGACACAACGCCATTGGTCATTAACGGTTTCTTGAAACTCCTCGGGACAAGGAAAAACCTGACCCGATTTTTGGGCTGTGCGGGTCCCGAAGGAAACACGCTTACCCGACAGGGGGGGCTCATCGTTCAAATTCAACGTCTCCTTAACGGAGCTGATAAGTACGTCCACCGCAGCGCGGTCCCGAGCTGTCCCAGAGGACGAATCCTCCTCCTCCACATCCGACTGAGAGGTCAGGGACCCCTCAGGGGGGACGTTGTCCGTGGCAACCAAAACAGGCTCTGAATCAGAAGACAGAGGGCACAGGCCGTTTATGAGAAACCCGGTCAAACATCAGCAAATCCACTTTTGACACTAAAGTCGCAAGTGCAGCAGATAAAGAGGCTATGGAAGCGGTTTCAGGAGTACCTGAACCACCAACTAGGTCTGTGGGGAATTTGCTATCCTGGGACTCCATAATAGCAATAAAAAATTTAATGACGCTGGCCCTTTAAATCGGCGATTCCCGTGGACCCCACCGCAAACCTGCACTACAAATGGAGACCCTGTACCCTGTTACAGAAATCCCGAAAAAGGAGTGCTAGCAGGATTCCAGGCCAAAGAAAACAGTAAAATTCCCCCCACAGTATGCTATACTTGCCCGCGCTGCTGAGAAGCTGAAGAGAAGAAGGAGGAAGTGGCCTCACGCCCCTAGAGGCAAAGCCAGCCCTGAGCCACAAAAAAATGGTTGCCAATAGAAGTCAATGGAGAGAAAGCCCCGGGAAAATGGCCACTGCCCACAAAGGACACCATGCCCACACTTAAGATGGTGCCCGATCAGCGCCAAGAGGATGACAGAAAATGGCTGCTGCCCACACTATGAGGCCCAACAGCCTGCCCACACACAAAATGGCGGCCGCGGGAAACCGCGCCAAACACTGCCTAAAAACACCAGCTCTGGCCCCCACACCGCACCCCTGGGAAGTAGGAGACCCCCGCACCCCCCACATAGCGGCCAAACCGCGATAGTGCCCCCGCAGGGACAAGGAAGGAACACACAGGAGCCGCACCTACAGCCATGAGGGGGATATTACAGAACCCATACCTGAACTGCCATCCCCAGAAAGAGGGCCCACATACACACCCCAACAAACATGGTCCAGAGACAGAGGGGTAGTAATAGTACTCACCAGTCCAGCGAACCTTGGCACCGCTCAGACAGGAAACCTCCCACCCTGAGTGGGGGTGCCGTCAGCCGAAGGGGATGCTAGCAAACCACCGGCGTACCGCAGTTGAGACATCCCAGCGAAGATAGTAACTTCGCAGGCTCGTCCCTGTCGCCAGGGACACTGTCATTTGCGAGGCCTGGGCGTACCACTAACCTGCTAACGCTCGATGGCAGGCTGGGAGTCCGTAAGGTTCTAGAATAACCAGTGCGAGGCCCAGCTCTGCAAACGCTGTAGTCTTCTAAAGCCTGACTAACTAGCGCAGGTGAGAGAAAATATAAAAAGCTATCTTTAACCACTTAAGCCCCGGAAGATTTTACCCCCTTCCTGACAAGGGCCTATTTTGCAATTCGGCACTGCGTGACTAACGGACAATTGCGCGGTCGTGCGACGCTGTACCCAAATGAAATTGACGTCCTTTTGGTGGTATTTGATAACCTGTGCGATTTTTTGATCATGCGCTATAAAAAAAAAATAAAAAAAAGCGTAAATTTTGCAAAAACAATATTTTTCACATTTTTTTATATGAAATTCCCCCAAAAAAGAATGTAAAGATCAAAAATTTTTTTACATTTTAGGTCAATTTGTTTTCTGCTACATATGTTTGGTAAAAAAAAAAAAAAATTGCAAAAAGCGTATTTTGATTGGTTTGCTCAAGTTATTGCGTTTACTAAGGGAAAGATTTTTTTCATTTTTTTTTTTTTTTAACGAGTAATGGCGGCGATCTGCGATTTCTTTTGCAGGACTGTGACATTGCGGCGGACAGATCGGACCCTTGACTGACATTTTTGACACTTTTGGGGTTACCAGTGACATTACTACAGTAATCAGTGCTATACATATGCACGGTTACTGTAAAAATGACACTGGCAGGGAAGGGGTTAACTTTATTGGTGATGCAGGGGTTAAGTGTGTCCCTAGGGGCGTGCTTCTAACTGTAAAGGGATGTGGCTTGTTGTGTAACAGACATACGATCCTACATAGGAGGACCGTATGATCTCTGTTCTTACACAGGGGAGAATGACAGGCGGCTTTGTTTACATCAGCCGCCTGCCTTTCTCCCTCTCCACCCGATCGCGAGTGATCGGCGGACATCGGGTCCGCCGGTCACACACGTGGGGGGGGGTCCGTGAACGAGCGGGGGCGGGAGCGCGCCCCCCTAGAGCCTCACAGGCTAGCGACGTAGTACTACGTCGCTTTGCCTGTGAGGGGCTGACTGCCGCAGTAAATATACTGTGGGCGGTCGGCAAGTGGTTAAAAAGAAAAAACACTTTTCAGAGAGAAAACAGAAAAAAGAAGAAAAAATGCTGAGACACCAAGTCCCAGCCAGGGAAACCCAGCCTACTCCTGAGCTAGGCAGCAGAAAACTGAATTGGGAATGAGGCTAGCTGGGGGTATTGACCAGAAGGACAGTCCCCTGTAGGTGTGTCTATACAAGGTTTTGTGATTATTGTAGCAAAATCTTCTGCCTAGCTTACTCCTGCGGAGAGGCCAATACCTAGACGTGCAGAATGAATGAGTGGGCGGCGACTGTCAGAGGACGTAAGAGAAAGTATTTTTAAATGGTATTCATAGGAAAATATGTAAGGCTAGTCTTGGGCATATCTTCTTGAAAATGACTAGCAGAAAGATATTGGTCTATCTTTACACGGATGAAGGACCAGGACGATCCCCACCGATGCCAACAGCAGCTCCGGTGCAGTACTCCTGGTCCTTCACTTCTAAAAAGAAGAGTAAAAGTGAACCAGTCACCATTGGACCAGTGCAATAATCCTACATTTAGTCCTAAATAATACACTGCTCCAAAAAACTTAAAGGAACACCATTTTCTCAGTGCATAGCATTAAGTCAATAAAACTCCTGGGATATTGATCTGGTAAGTAAAAAAGGGGGTTGTTAATCAGTTTCAGCTGTTTTGGTGTTAATGAAACAGGTGCACTAGATGGGCAACAAAGAGGACCTTCAAAACAGGAATGGTTTTACAGGTAGAGACCACCGACACATTTTTCCCCTACTCCTCTTTTCCGACTGTTTTTCACTCGTTTTTGCCTTTGGCTAGGGTCAATGTCACTACTAGTAGCATGAGGCGATACCTGGACCCTACGGAGGTTGCACAGGCATTCCAATTCCTCCAGGATGACACATCAATATGTGCCATTGCCAGAAGGTTTGTGGCGTCTCCCAGCACAGTCTAAAGAGCATGGCCAGGAGACAGGCAGTTACTCTAGGAGAGGTGGACAGGGCTATAGAAGGTCCTTAACCCATCAGCAGGACCGGTATCTGCTCCTTTGTGCAAGCAGGAACAGGATGAGCACTGCCAGAGCCCTAAAAAATTACCTTCAGCAGGCCACTGGTGTGAATGTCTGACCAAACAATCAGAGACAGACTTCATCAGGGTGGCCTGAGGGCCCGACAAACCCCTTGTGGGCCCTGTGCTCACTGCCCAGCACGGTGGAGCTAGACTGACATTAGCCACTGAAACCAGAATTGGCAGGTCTGCCACTGGCGCCCACATAAGAGCAGGTTTACCCTGAGAACATGTGACAGACGTGAAAGGGTCTGGAGAAGCCATGGAAAATGTTATGCTGCCTGGCACGTTGTTCAGCATGACCGGTTTGGTGGTGGGCCAGTGATGGTCTGGGGAGGCATATACATGAAAGGACACACAAGTCCCCACAGGCTCGACAATGGCATCATGACTGACATAAAGATTAAACCCTTGGATCCATTCTCAGACCCTACGCTGGTGCAGTGGGTCCTGGGTTCCTCCTGGTGCACAACAATGCCCGGCCTCATGTGGTGAGAGTATGCAGCAATTGATACCACTGAAAAGCCCCAATGCTCGCATGACCTAAATCCAATAGAACACCTCTGGATCATTAAGTATCGGCCCATCCGACGCCACCAGGTTGCACCTCAGTCTGTTCAGGAGCTCCGTGATGCCCTGGTCCAGGTCTGGGAGGAAATACCCCAGGGCACCATCCATGCTCTCATTAGGAGCATGCCCCGACGCTGTCAGGCATGTATACAAGCACGTGGGGACCATACAAACTACTGAGTACCATTTTGAGTTGCTGCAATGAAATCACTTTGATTTTCGGAGTGTCTTTGAATTCAACCCTCTGTAGGTTGATCCTTTCATTTCCATCACAATGTTGCATCCTTTTGTTCCAAACATATTATCCAGCATGATATTTTTCCCCATTGAGATCTGATGCGTTTTTAAAAGTGTTCCTTTAATTTTTTTTTGAGCAATGTATTTTCCAGGTTTAGCTATGAAAGATATTTATTCCCTAAATTAGCGACCAAAATTAAATTGGCCAAAAATCTGTGCCTGCAGGGGGCAAGAGTAATCACCTCTACTGCGGCCTGCGCCGCTTTATTTTAGAGAAAATGTCTGCTAAAATGTATTCAGAAACAGACACTTCCTGGAGTGTCGCTCTCCTCAGCCCCTACTGGGCTTGGTAGTTCCTCCCACCAATCTCATCACCACTGCAAGACACAAGGAGGAACCAATGAGTGTAGCAGGAGACCTGAAGATTGACACTCCAGGAAGTGTCTATTTTTGAACAAATTTTAGCAGATATTTTCTCTTCAAAGAAGAAGCATTTGGTGGCGTAGATAGTGGGAGAGGTACGAATGAACTTTCTTCTTTCGCAGGACTGTCCACAGCCTGAATTTGGAATGCACTGGTTCAGCTTAGCAGGGAATTTTCACAGGATGCTAGCCACAGACAGGCAGACTGATTAGCACAATTTCAGCCACAAATTTTGTGGATGGTGGTACAATGTCAAAGTGACAGTCAAAAATTATACTTAGACTACAGTGCCTGTTGGAGGTGTGCGCTGCCTCCCACTGGTTGTGCATTTCTTACAGAGTTGGAGAACTTGTACTGGTGCACTGTACGCATAACTGATGGGTTCACCTGGGCCCGAGCGCCAGCTGTCTGGGTACCAATATTTGCTACAAAAAAAAGGAAACACAATATCAAATAAGAATTTCCAAGGTTTTTTCCCCATCTTCCCTTTCCTGCTATTCTATTACCCTAAAGTAGCAAGAAGCAGCAAGTCTGTGCTTACCCAATGCCGAGAACAGCCAAAAGTGGTGCTCCCGTTTACCTATTATATAATGCATCAGAAATCCCAATACCTCTTCAGGTTCAGCGGGATAGCGGCAGCCTCTCAATGGGCTGTCGACATCCCCATTGTGCGACGTTGACCTTGATCTTTTCCTGGCTACATCTGCAGTAGGTAAGGCTACTTCTACTGGACAGGCTTGATTGCATATGCTGCTGCAGCTACAGTCAAGTCTATGGTTTTACAGTGACTCCAGAAGAGGTCAATCCTTCCATGTGTCACTTGGCCGAGACCCGAGGCTTCAGATGATGTGGAGGAAAGGGAATGTATAACCTTTTCATGATTATTATTATTTTTAGATATACATGTCAGAGATTATCTCTGTGTAAATGTGTGTTCATGGCTAAAATAAAAAAAGAATGCAAGTATTGTTTGGAATTTTATATGTATACAGGGCAGCCATGTTAGCTTATTACAGACTTAAGCTGTGCTTCCTGACTCGCACTGCAACAAAAGTCTAATAAGTCTACCTTATCACAACAGTTTTTACACAGGAACATTAAAAGAGCCGATGTTAAATATAGAGCTCCCATAGTGAATAAAGTGTCATTAAATTCACATAATTAAAAACGGTCAGTACATGCTATTACATGCTGTTCATATTCACTCACTATGGGATTCGTTTTCTATATTCTACAAAAAAACCTGGTTGATCCTGCTGTTCATTGTCCCTCCCTCCTTGTCCCTGCTGCAACCCGAGACTGTGCAGACCAACCGTTGCCACGTCTACTGAGCATGCTTCAGTTCCTTTCTAAGCTGTTTATTTCTCACGTTATCTTATCTGTGCAGCACATAACTATAGAGTCACACATGTGGGCATATACATCCTGTTAAATGTTAAATGACAGCCAACTCCCTCTCTCCTCCTTCATGTTCATTAACAGCTAACCACAATGGAGGTGGGATATTACATATTTACCACTTCCCGCCTGCCCACCATCAAATGACGGCGGAGCGGAGCAGCTATTGTTCTGGGATGCCGCCATATGACAGCGCACCAGAACAGCTTATCTCGAGTGCCCGCGCAGTGCGGCGATCGTGGCCGTGCCGCTAGGACACGGTGCGACCCCGATCTTGGTAAAGAGCCAATGACGTAGCTCTTTACCCATGTGATCGGCTGTATCCAATCACAGCCGGTCACATGTAAATGAGGAAGTGCCGTTTATCATAGAACATAGAAAAGGTAATGACATTGATCATCAGTGCCCCGATTACATAAAAGCTCAAACAGTGCCCACCATCAGTGGCCACAATCAGTGCCCACAGTGTTGACTGCTCATCTGTGCTGCCCATCAGTGCTCATCACTGCCGCCTATCAGTGCGGCATATTAGTACCTCATCAGTGCCACCTCATCCGTGCCCAAAAGTGCCACCTCATCCGTGCCCAAAAGTGCCACCTCATCCGTGCCCAAAAGTGCCACCTCACCCGTGCCCAAAAGTGCCACCTCACCCGTGCCCAAAAGTGCCACCTCACCCGTGCCCAAAAGTGCCACCTCACCCGTGCCCAAAAGTGCCACCTCACCCGTGCACATCAGTAAAGGAGAAAAATTACTTTTTCAAAATTTACTGACCGAAAATAAGAAAAACTTTTTTTTTTTTAAATTTTGTCTTTTTTCTTTTTTAGTAAGAAATAAAAAACCCAGCAGTGAATACCACCAAATAAAGCTCTATTTGTGTGAAAAAAAATTATAAATATTTCATATGGGTACAGTGTAGCATGACCACGCAATTGTCATTCAAAGTGTGACAGTGCTGAAAGCTGAAAATTGGCCTGGGCAGGAAGGGGGTGAAAGTGCACTTGTAATGGAACATACAAACAATAGACACATGCTAGAGGGGCGGGAAAAAGGCTGGGATTGACAGAACCTCCCCTTAGATAGCGCACACCTAATTTTTCCACAAAAATAAAGATGCGCATTCAAATACAATATATTTGTGTGACGATTTTAAACATTTGATATTAACTATGTATTATTCTTTTGCATTTTGATTTTTTAGTTGAACATGTGACTGGCAGCAGAGAACTAGAAGCTCCACCTGCCGATGTTTCCCTGCAGATGGCCTGGGAAAGAGCTGGCTCACATGACAACTGTATATTATGAAAAAATGTATTTAGTTTTTTTTTCCCGAATCACTCCTTCACCCGCGGAAGGTTTTACCCCCTTAATGACCAGGCCATTATTTGCGATTCGTCACTGCGTTACTGAAATGGAAAATTGCGTGGTCGTGAAACGCTGTACCCTAATACAACTGATGTTCTTTTTTCCCCACAAATGGAGCTTTCTTTTGGTGGTATTTGATCACCTCTGCGGTTTTTAGATTTTGTGCTATAAACAAAAAAAGAGCGACAATTTTGAAAAAAAGGCCATATTTTTTACTTTTTGCTATAAAACATTCCCAGTAAAAAAAATGTAAAAATGTAATTTTTTTTATCAGTTTAGTCCATTCTGATACATATTTTTAGTAAAAAAAAAAATCCCAAAAAGTGTATTTTAATTGGTTTGCGCAAAAGTTATAGCGTTTACAAACTACGGGATAGATTTTTGAACTTTTTATGCATTTATTTTTTTTATTGGGTCACCAAACCACAAATCATTTACGTCACAAAGGTGGAGGATTTGTGGTTTGGTGACCCCATAAAACACTGGTGATCCCAATTGGTGGAGAGGATTGATAAGAGACTCTGCATGGAAATGGACGTTTTTTATGATATTTAGAAGGACTTTATTATTTTTATCATATGTGGAGCATGTATTTGAACTATCTACTAATACTGGTTTTATAATCTCTTTATGGGATTTCTGCATTCTAGTATTTTCTACACAGATTTATTTTTTTAAGTGGCTGTGATAGGTCTGTAACAGGACTCATTGATTGTAGTTTATTCACTTGTGCGCAGGGGATATATTATATATATCACCATTGTGTGATACTTATTATATTTTTATAGTATTTTTTTTTTATTAGTAATGGCAGCGATTTTTAGCAGGACTGCGACATTGCGGAGGACAGATCGGACCCCTGTGACATGTGACACTTTTTGGGGACCAGTGATCAAAAGGGTTAAATGTATGCCTAAAGTGCTTGCTCACTGTGGGGGGGGGGGGTTTCTGTGACAGGCACAGAGAGATCAGGGGTTTCAGCTTAGCTGAAACCCCTGATCTCTCCCTGCCTGTCTGACAGAAGGTCCACCTGCTTTGTTTACATAAGCAGGCGGGTCTTCGGTCAGTTTCCCTGACGATTTCGGGAGGGCAGCGGCAATCGCCGCCGTTCCTCCCGCGGCCCGCTGTGTCTAAACCATGTGCACGAAGTACTACGTGATTTTGCGCAGCCGAGCCGCCCTGCCCCACTAATACTACAGCGGGCAGTCGGCAAGTGGTTAAAGTCTTTTAATAAAAAAGCAAGCAATTAAAATGTACGCTTCGCATGAAAAAAAAATATATATAAAAAAGGCAAGTCTGAAAAAACTCCAAATATGCATGCACTCAAAAATACAATTTATTTTATCTTTAAGGTGTCTTGTACACTGCTCAAAAAAATTAAAAGGAACACTTTTCAAATCACAGTATAGCATCAAGTCAAACTCCTGGGATATTGATCTGGTCAGTAGGGTAGCAAAGGGGGTTGGTAATCAGTTTCAGCTGCTTTGATGTTAATAAAATAAACAGGTGCATTAGATGGGCAACAATAAGATGACCTCCAAAACAGGAATGGTTTTACAGGTGGAGGCCACTAACATTTTTTTTCCCCTACTCATCATTTTGGTTTTTCACAAGTTTTTCATTTGGCTTGGGTCCTTCTCACTACTGGTAGCATTATGTGCCACCTGGACCCTATACAGCAGGGGTGGGGAACCTGCGGCCCAAGAAGTCATCTGGTCCGGCCCCTTTGCAGCTCTGGGTTTCCCAGCTGATCTGTCAGGACGGAGCCAAATGCTTCCTGTATACCGGCTCTGTACTGACAGTGAGTGAGTCACAGGCGGAGTGATATCAAATGCACTCCACCTGTGATCAATACAGGAAACATTGCCTCTTCCTCCAGCTTGGCGCTTCTACACTTCTCCTAGCCAGCATTTGCCTCCAGTAGCACACACAGCGGTACCAGCCAGAGCCAGCAGTACCCACAGCAGTACCAGCCATACCCACAGCAGTACCAGCCAGAGCCAGCAGTACCCACAGCAGTACCAGCCATACCCACAGCAGTACCAGCCAGAGCCAGCAGTACCCACAGCAGTACCAGCAGTACCCACAGCAGTACCAGCCAGAGCCAGCAGTACCCACAGCAGTACCAGCCAGAGCCAGCAGTACTCACAATAGTACCGGCCAGAGCCAGCAGTACTCACAATAGTACCGGCCAGAGCCAGCAGTACTCACAATAGTACCGGCCAGAGCCAGCAGTACTCACAATAGTACCGGCCAGAGCCAGCAGTACTCACAATAGTACCGGCCAGAGCCAGCAGTACTCACAATAGTACCAGCCAGAGCCAGCAGTACTCACAATAGTACTAGCCAGAGCCAGCAATACCCACAGCAGAACCAGCAGTACCAGCCAGAGACAGCAGTACCCACAACAGTACCAGCCAGCAGTACCTACAGCACAGTACCAGCCTGAGCCAGCAGTACCTACAGCACAGTACCAGCCTGAGCCAGCAGTACCCACAGCAGTACCAGCCTGAGCCAGCAGTACCCACAGCAGTACCAGCCTAAGCCAGTAGTACCCACAGCAGTACCAGCCTGAGCCAGTAGTACCCACAGCAGTACCAGCCTGAGCCAGTAGTACCCACAGCACAGTACCAGCCTGCGCCAGCAGTACCTACAGCACAGTACCAGCCTGAGCCAGCAGTGCCAGCCTGAGCCAGTAGTACCCACAGCAGTACCAGCCAGCAGTACCCAAAGCAGTACCCACAGCACAGTACAAGCCAGCAGTACCAGCCTGAGCCAGCAGTACCCGCCAGCAGTTCTTTTCAAAACTTACCACCACAAAGAGTCGACTGCGCTCCAGAATGACCGATGCAAACCTGGAAAACCAGTTGCGAGTAGCATCATCATCAATACCAGCTAACATCACACACCTCACCAAAGAGAAGCAGTTGCAGCCATCACATTACGGGTGAGTTAATTAAATGTTTGACCAAATATAACAGGCACATTTTTAAGTTGATAATTTTGTACGGCCCCCCGAATGATTTTATAAATAACCAACTGGCCCTTGGACTCACACCAGGCAAAATAGGCCTTCCAAGTACGGTAATAGACCTTCCCTGAGGAAGGCTTCCTCGCGTTGATCAAAGTGCGAATGACCTCAGGTGAGAGACCCCTAGCCTTCAGGACCTCGGTCTCAACAGCCAGGCCGTCAAAGCCAGCGACTGTAAAGCAGGATGGAATATCGGCCCTTGAGACAGGAGATCTTCTCGAAGAGGTAGACGCCATGGGGCGTCGACCGCCAGATTCACGAGGTCTGCGTACCAGGACCGGCGAGGCCAGCCCGGCGCCACAAGAATCACCGTGCTGCGTTCCGATTGCAACCTGCGAAGGAACCTGGACAGCAATTGAATCGGTGGAAACGCATACATCAGTCTGTACTGATGCCACGGGACCACCAACGCGTCTGACGCGTCTGCCCGAGGGTCGCGCGTCCTTGCCACGAACCTTCTCACCTTGCTGTTCAGACTAGACGCGAACAGGTCCACATCTGGAAGACCCCACTTCGCGCACAACATCTGGAAGACAGCTGGGTGGAGAGACCATTCCCCCTGATCCAGGGTCTGGCGACTCAGATAGTCCGCCTGCCAGTTCTCCACCCCCGGAATGTGAACTGCCGTTATCGCCGGGACATGAGTCTCGGCCAAAGACAGAATGTCGGCCACTTCCTGAGCCGCTCGGGCACTCCTGGTGCCCCCTTGGTGGTTGATGTAGGCCACCGCTGTGGCATTGTCCGTCTGCACCCGAACCGGACAGCCCTGCAGCCTGTCCGTCCAGCGACGAAGGCAGAGATTTATCGCACGCAATTCCAGAATGTTGATCGGAAGGGAGGACTCCCCCTCCGACCAAGTTCCCTGGGCGGACAGAACGCCCAGAACGCCACCCCAGCCCGACAGGCTGGCATCCGTGGTGATCACTATCCACGAGAGAGGACGAAAGGACTTGCCCCCTGACACCATCGGGGACTGGAGCCACCACAGAAGATCCCTTCTGGTGCGATGGCTCAACGAGATCTGAAGATCCAGAGATTGAGGTCGCCCGTCCCACCTGGACAGGATCTCCGCTTGGAGACCCCGCGTGTGAAACTGGGCGAAGGGAATCGCCTCGAAGGCCGAGACCATCAATCCCAGACATCTCATGCTCGTCTGCAGAGACGAGTGCGGAACGTCCCTGAGGGACCTGACTTCCTCCTGAAGAGTCCTGAGTTTGTCTTCCGGCAGGAAGACCTTCGCCTGGACCGAGTCCAGGATCATTCCCAGGTAGGGAAGACGAACCGACGGACTCAGCATCGACTTTGCAAAATTTATCGTCCAACCAAACTCCTGCAGAGTTTGCATCGTGACGGACAGGTCCTTTTCCAGACCCTGGCTGGTCGCAGACCGAACCAGAATGTCGTCCAGATACCCCAGGACAGAGATGCCCTGGGCTCTCAACAAAGCCAGAACGGGTGCAAGCACCTTGGTGAAAACCCGTGGAGCTGAGGCGAGACCAAAAGGTAACGCCACGAATTGGTAATGATCCTCCGCAATGGCGAATCGAAGGTACCTCTGGTGACCCTCGAAAATCGGGATGTAAAAGGTACGCATCCTTCAAATCGATGGAGGCCATGAATTCCCCCGGAACCCGGGCAGCCACCACTGACCGCAGGGATTCCATGCGGAACTTGCGAACCCGCACAAAGCGGTTCAGAGCCTTCAAGTCCAGAATTGGACGAACCTTGCCCTCCTTGCTGGGCACGGTGAACAGATTTGAATAAAACCCCCGAAATCTGTCCCGATGAGGCACCGGAACCACCACTCCCTGAGCCCTCAGGTCCCGCACCGCTAGGTGCAGATCCCGCAAACGCTCCGGAGACAGTTGAAGATTTGAGGGAAAGAATCTGCTCTCCGGCCGAGAGAGAAACTCGATCTTGTAGCCAGATCGAACGATTTCCTGAACCCACCGGTCCCGCACGCGGGCCAGCCAGGGTTGAAGAAAACCGAGCAAGCGTCCCCCCACCCCAGAACTAGATGAGGGCGCCCCTTCAGGCCGCATTGTTATGGGCAGCGGGTCCAGACTGACCGGACTTCTGTTTACCAGACCACGGCTTCTTTTGGGAGCCTTGACCCTTGAATGGTTTGCCCTTGTAGTGCGACCGAAAGGCACGAAAGGACCCCTGAGGAGGCCGAAAATTTGTATGTTTCTTACCAGGAGCCCCCTTAGCCTTGGGGAAGTGGGGCAAGAGAGTGCTCTTACCGCCCGTGATCCCCTTTATCAACGTATCCAAGGATTCCCCAAAAAGGCGAGATCCATCATAAGGCAGATTGGCTAAGGTCTTGCGCGAAGATTGGTCCACAGACCAACACTTTAACCAAACCAGGCGGCAAGACAAAACCGCCACGCTTTGTACACGTGCAGCCAGCGGCACTAAATCCAAGTCCGCATTACACAGATACATGACACCCTGAAGGATTTGATCCACCATATCCAATGTCGCCGGTGAGGCCGAATCAGCCACTAAGACGCGCCTAAGCACCTGCGTCCAACTTGCGACAGCCTGGGCTGCCATGAGAGGCAAACAGAGCTTTCAGCATCGAACCCGTAACAGAATAAGTATGACGGGCAAGAGACTCCATTCTCCTATCCGTGGCATCTCGGAACACCGGAGTATCCTCTGCAGGAATCGCAGTGGATTTATTCAAAACCGCAATCGCGTGATCCACCGGGGGTGGCACACACCACCGTTCATCAGTGGCAGGCGTGAAAGGATAACGCAGCCTAAACCTACTTGGCACAGCAAAAGGCTTGCGTAAATTGCGCCATTGTTCCTTAACAGCGCGCTGAAAATCATCAGTGCAGGGAAAGACCTGCGATGTCTTGCGTCTTTTCTGCGTCCCATAAGCCGCCAGGGCAGCAGGAGGACACAGTTCATCCTGCAAACGCAGCGTTTGTTTTATAGAAGCAACCAATTCATCCATGATTGCAAGCTCTTCAGGAGAGCCAGGGGGAGAATTATCAACCCCCTCAACCTCAGCCTCCACCTCGGACCCCACGAGATCCAGGGAGGAACGGGACCCCGATAAGGAGACCCCAGCCATAGCAGCCCCATCGCCATCACCCTCAGAATCAGAGGAAACAGAAACTCTGGGTCTTTTAGTGGATTGAGCAGCCACCAGCATCTGCACCTGAGCAGCAAGGTTAGCCACCACTTCGGCTAAATCCCCCCCTGGGGGGGAAACAGCAGTCCCCTGGCTTCCCACCAAGGTGGCAGGAAATTTGCCCTCCTGAGAATCCATTGCCCCAAAAAATTATGCCGGAGAATAAAGGGTTAATTGCCCCTTTAACAAGCGCAACCCACCGCACACACACACAAGCACAATGAGACCCCCACAGGGACAAAACTGAACACAGGCAATGGATATAGGAAGAACAGAAGGATAAAACCTGAAGAGACCCCTGCTGTTGCTGCCGCCTCAATCGGTGCACCCAGGAAAGAGGAAGTGATGAAATCAGGGCGCTCTATTAAAGCCTATGGAAGGCTACAAGAAAATGGCTGCCCGCAGTGAAAACATGCGGCCGGAGCGAGCGCAGTCAAAATGGCGCCGTTTGGCGCCGAAACCGCCGCTCCCCCACTACTGTGATGCATATAACACCACACATAAAAACATACAGCGCACGCATCGTGCCCCAAACATGACAAAACATGCCCCACAGCACACAGTCCTTCACACCCCACACAGGCTGACACAGACAGTGTCACACAGCCCCCCCCCCCCCCCCCTGCAGCCCACAGCGTGCAGCCAGAGCGATAGGGAGCCAAACGGTGTGAACAGAGGCAGGTTACACAGTCCCAGACTGACACCCCCCCGACAGACAGGTCCCCACATAGATACACTTACCTCTTAATGGCGTGGGGAACCCGCACAGGCGAACAAGCCGCTGCACATGAGGCAGGGAGAGTCGCATCCAGGACGCACAAAATCGGGGTTAAGAAACCGCACAGCATCCAGTGAGGTAGCCACCTCACCAATCATCCCTGCACCGAACAGGGATGGGTCGTTCTCTGTGCCAGGAGCGTTACCTGGCTGAACGCTCGAAGGCAGGCTGGGAAGCCACTGACCCACGACCTGCGACCAGGGGGATCAGCCCGAGACCCAGCCCGCACGAATCCTCTTCATCAGAAGAACTAACTAATGCTGACATAAAGAACAGCTAAATAAAGAGAGAGAAAAAACTCAAACAAAAAATCAAAAAAGAAGAGAAAGGCTGAGGCAAAAAGCCCCAGCATAGAGAGATCCAGCTACTCCTGACAAGCTAGACATTGAAACTGAGATATGGATGCAGGAAGTAGGAGGGTATTGACTGAGGGGACCACCCCCTGGGGGTGGGATATGTTAAAAGCTTTAATGTTAACATATTCTGTTGCCTAGCTACTCCTTCGGAGCAAAGTCTAATACCCCCATTGTGACGAATATGAAGATGGCGGCGACTGTCGGAGGACGCAAGAGAAAAAAGGTTCCCCACCTCTCCTCTGCTTTACAGGTTGCACAGGCAGTCCAACTCCTCCAGGATGGCACATCAATACGTGCCATTGCCAGAAGGTTTGCTGCATCTCCTAGCACAGTCTCAAGAGCATGGAGGAGATTCTAGGAGACAGCCAGTAACTCTACGAGAGCTGGACAGGGCCATAGAAGGTCCTTAAAACATCAGGACCGGCATCTACTCCTTTGTGCATGGAGGAACAGGATGAGCACTGCCAGAGCCCTACAAAATGACCTCCAGCAGGCCACTGGTGTGAATGCCTCAGCCCAAAATTCAGAAACAGACTTCATGAGGGTGCCCGACATCCTCAAGTGGGCCCTGTGCTCCCGGCCCGCCACCGTGGAGCTCGACTGGCATTTACAATTTAACACAAGAATTGGCAAGTCCACCACTTGAACCCTGTGCTTTTCACAGATGAGAGCAGGTTAACCCTCAGCACATGGCCGGACATAAAAGTCTGGAGGAAGCCATGGAGAATGTTGCCTGTAACATCATTCAGCATGACCGTTTTGGTGGTGGGTCAGTGATGGTCTGGGGAAGCATATCCATGGGAGGGACGCACAGACCTCTACAGGTCAGACAATGAAATCCTGACTGCCTTTAGGTATTGGGATGAAATCCTTTCACCTATTTCAGACCTTAAGCTGGTGCAGTGGGTCCTGGGTTCCTCCCGGTGCACAATGTCTGGCCTCATGTGGCGAGAGTATGCAGCCAGTTCCTGAAGGATGAAGAAATTTATACCACTGAATGGCCCCCCATGCTCGACTGACCTAAATCAATAGTAGACCTCTGGGACATTATGTTTCGGTCC